>NC_044987.1:55683722-56883722 GCF_008728515.1 Papio anubis | reverse complement strand
ACTTCATGTCTTTGTTACCAAATATTTCATCGTATGGATATTCCACATTTTATTATTTATCTATTCATCAGCTGATGGGGTATTTGGGTTGTTTCCACTTTTTGGATATTATGAATGCTGCTATAAACATTCATGTACTGCTGGTAACTCTATGTTTAACCTTTTGAGGAACTGCCAGACTGTTTTCCACAGAGGCTGCACCATTTTACATTCCCACCAGCAATTATGAGGGTTGCAACTTCTCCACATCCTCACTAACACTTGTTATTATCTTTTTTATTATAGCCATCCTAGTGAGTGTGAAGTGGTATCTCATTGTGGTTTTGATTTGCATTTCCCTGATGGCTAATGATTTGAGCATCCTTTCATGTGCTTCTTGGCCATTTGTATATGTTCTTTGGAGATATGTCTATTTACATATTTTGCCCATTTTAAAATTACTTGTCTTTTGGTTGTTGACTTGCAATAGTTCTTCTTCACATATTTTAGATACACATCCATTATAAAATATGTAATTTGGGAAAATTTTCTCCCTACTGTGGGTTACCTTTTTGCTTTCTGGATGATGCCCTTTGAAACATAAATGTTTTTAGTTTTGATGATGCCTACTGGATGAGAATTTTATTACCCTTCTAGTTTGAGTCAGCAAGAACAATTTAAACTTTTTAATTTAAAAAGTTCTCTTTTACTACATGTAGACACTTGGGCTGAAAGCCTATTTATTTATAGAGATCAAGAATACTGGTTGATAAGATACAATATTAAAAATAAATACACATCTAAATTGAGGGATAAAGAAAGTGGCTATATATGTGGAAGAAGATTGCAGGGCATTTAACACTGCCTCAGATCATAGCCCTCGTACCAAGGAAGTTGGCAGCTACTATATGAATGAATTAGTCAGGAAATCAAAGTTAAGCAACTTATCCACATCTTTTATTTTATTTATCTATTTTTTTGAGATGGAGTTTAACTCTTGTTGCCTAGGCCAAAGTGCAATGGCGTGACCTTGGCTCACTGCAACCTCTGCCTCCCGGGTTCAAGTGATACTCCTGGCCTCAGCCGCCTGAGTAGCTGGGATTACAGGCGCCCACACCATGCCCGGCTAATTTTTTGTATTTTAGTAGAGATGGGGTTTCACCATGTTGGCCAGGCTGATCTTGAACTCCTGACTTCAGGTAATCCACCCACCTAAGCCTCCCAAAGTGCTGGGATTACAGGCGTGAGCCACCACGCCCGGCCTATTTTATTTTTTTTAAAGACAGGATCTCACTCTGTCACCCAGGCTGGAGTGCAGTGGTATGATCATAGCTCACTGCAGCTTCAAATTCCCAGGTTCAAGCAATCCTCCTGCCTCAGCCTCCCAAGCAGCTGTTACTACAGGCACACACCACCATGCCTGATCTTTTTTTTTTTTTTTTTTTAGTAGAGACAAGGTCTTGCTATTTTGCCCAGGCTGGTCTCAAACTCCTGAGCTCAAGCGATCCTCCCACCTCGGCCTCCCAAAGTGTTGGGATTACAGGCATGAGCCCCTGTGCCTGGCCTTCTTTTCTACCCAAACCCCCCAAACCCACAGGGAAGGGAAGGTGGAGTAGAAGGATTCATACACAAAAAGATATAAGCCCAATGTACTCATTAAAAGTCCTCATTATGTCTCATTTCAGTTTTACAACAAACATTACAATACATGAAGTCTGCTCATAAGATGTATCTATATATAAAAGCTATGTGTCCGAAATCATCATCTTCCCTGCTCTCCAATCACCAACGCTCCCAATTTGTTCCTTCTTTCTGTGTTTCCTATTTGGCTAATGACACTACCATCTACCATCTCCCCTGATCTGCAGTTAGGCAATTATATTTTTTCTACAACATGAGATGTTTTCTGCAATCCACCATTGTGCTTGTTGTATCTGCCCTACTGTTTCAGAATCTCAGCTCTGATTTTACCATGTAGTCTACTAGCTATGCCTCCCAGTTTCTATTCATCGACAAAGGAGTAAAGAGACAGAGACAAAGGAGTAAAGAGACAGAGAACTAACATTTAAGTACCTTCTGTGTAGAAGTTACTCTATTAGGAACTTTGTATGTAGTCTTCACAACTACCCTGTGAAATGATATCTCACTTCTGAAATAGGAAACTAAATAAAGGTCAAAGCAGTTAACTGACATGCCTAAGATGAGAAAGCTGGTAAGTGGTGACCCAGCTACATCTAAACTAGAAGCTCATGATAACTACTTACACACAGAAAGCCAGTATCTTTAGCACGCTATAAGAACAGGGCCCACAAACATACGGAGAGAGAACTTTACTTCAGAGCAACAGCCACTTAAGTCAACATTTTTGGTATCAAACAAAAGTGATCTTCTGTTGTGGATAGCAAAACCTTTATTTTACAACCTTGTCTACAAGGATCTTGGCGACTTTTTCATATACACTGTTAAATTAACAGTGTTAAAATCAACACTATTTATCCTATGATTATTATTCTATTAATAGAAGTTTTATCAATAAAAAGGAAATGAGGCTGCCCAGGATAATTTATTCATAGTAAACTCATGCTAAATGCTAGTTATCTCTGCATCCTTTTCTCAGCTGTTACTTGCCATTCTTACTGATATGTAGTCCCCAAACCTGAAAGTGGGACCAGGAAGTCGGAATAAAGAAAAGGCAATCAAGATTTTGGAAAGAAAACATTTCCAATTGAAACTAATTCAGGGGGAAAAAATTCCAAAAAAAGACATTCCAATTTTTCTTACATTTTGTGACTTCCTAAACAGTTTAAGAACTTAAAAATAAATAAATCACTTCAGATTGTCCCAAATCTGGCAAGAGCATAATTATTCTCTTACAGTTTTGCTCAGATATAGTTAATACAGTATAAAAATAGGTCTATTTTCCATTTGGTTTCAGCCACTGTCGGAAGAAAGAGAAATATTTAACCAGAAAAAAAAAGCATTAAAGGAAAATTAAGTCAAAGACAACAGATCTTTTATCCAGGTTACCCAAAATAATTTTTTTAAAGCATACAAATGATGAGAATAAAATCAAATACTGTACTTTTATCTCCAGGTAAGATGGATCGGTAAAATCGGTCCTTCTTTTTCTTCTCCTCTGGGTTTGGAGGCAGAGGTTTAGAACCATGGTTTAGGGTTCCAGCATCTTTGCTGCCAGCTCCAATCATAGTGCTGGTATTTCTCATCGGAGGGGCTGGGGGTTTGTCTTGAATGTCTAGGCCGTTATTTGACATTGTCACCACCAGCAGCAGCTACTAGAATCAGAAATAAGAAAAATATAACTCCTTTATTATTGTTGACCAAAAGGAAATACATGTTAAAAAATTGCAAAGAATCAAAATTATACAGCCCTTCCTTCAGGGTTCAGCTCAAGTCCTTCCACTGCATGCCATGATATTGCTAACACTCACTGATGTAAATGCCTACTATGTGCCAAGCACTAATGAAAAATCACAATGTCTTGCTTTTCTTTGCATTCCCATTCTGGGACATTGAAGAGCATGGAAAACCATTACGATGTAGCTGAAAGCAGATATTTGGTCTAGCAAAAAATAAGTGTGAATCCCAGTACCACTTACTAACTTTAGAGAAATTCTTTAACCTCTTAGGTTTCATTTTTTCATCTATGTGAAGATTAAATAAAACTGCTAACAGCATTCCACATAGTCGGTTTTCTGCCAGCCTCTAATTTTATAACCTTAGACAAGTTACACTTTCCCTCTCGGGAATGGACTGTATCAAGGGTCAGCAAAGTTGCTGTTTTTGTAAATAGTTTTATTGGAACACAGTCACACCCTTCATTTATAAATTGTCTATGGCTTTTTTTTTTACCCGATACTGGCAGAATTTAGTAGTTGCAACAGAGACTGTATGTCCACAGACCTAAAATATTTACTATTTTGCCCTTCACAGCAAAAGTTTGCTAACCCCTGAGACTATATAATCTCTCCAGTGTCTCCCTCCTCTAAAATTCTACCTTGTTCTTTACAAAGAAGAGAGAGAGAGACAGAGACACACACACAGAGAGAGAGAGAGAGAGAGAGAGAGAGAGAGGATTCTTGCTCTGTTACCCAGGCTGAAGTGCAGTGGTACAATCATAGCTCACTGCAGCCTCAAACTCTAGGGCTCAAGAGATCCTCCCCACTCAGCCTCCAGAGTAGCAGGAACTACAGGCATGCGCCACCATGCCCGTCTAATTTAAAAAAAATTTTTTTAGAGACAAGAGTCTCTCTATGTTGCCCAGGTGGGTCTCAAACTCCAAGTCTCAATCAATCCTCCCGCCTCAGTCTCCCAAGCAGTTGGAATTACAGGTGAGAGCCACTGTGCTTGGCTTTCTTCTTCAAAACATAAAACGGTCAATGCAGTAACCATCCTGTCCTAATATGGTACAGAATTTACTGGCAAAATCTCCACTACTTCTGAGAAACAGTAGAATAAAATCTAAAAGATACGGGATAGGACAAGCACGGTGGCTCATGCCTGTAATCCCAGCACTTTGGGAGGTCAAGGTGGGCGGATCGCTTGAGGTCAGGAGTTTGAGACCAGACTGGCCAATATGATGAAACCGCCCCTCTACTAAAAATACAAAAATTAGCCAGGCATTGTGGCGGGTGCTTGTAATCCCAGCTGCTAAGGAGGCTGAGGTAGGAGAATCACCTGAACTTGGGAGGCAGAGGCTGCAGTGAGCCAAGATTGTACCACTGCACTCCAGCCTGGGTGACAGAGGGAGACTCTGTCTCGAAAGAAAAGAAAAAGAAAAAGAAAAAGAAAAAGAAAAGAAAAGAAAAGAAAAGAAAAAGGAAGATGGGGGGGGGAATCCCTATCACATGTTATCAATAGTTTTAATGAAAATATGTTATTACCTTAAAATAAATAAATGTCCTTGACAATGGATAGATATGAATGTATCCAGAGTTAAAAATATTTCTCATTAGTCTTCCATGCTGCAGTAGAAATTATACATTTAACCATGACTATTTAAAATATAAGCTCTTTGGAGTTAAACACAACAGTACTTTAGAGAGTAATGAGTTTTAAAAAACCAGCACAATAATCACCAAGAGCTTTTAGAAATATAGATATCCTGGCTTGGCCCCCATAAATCTTGATTTAGAATGGCTGAGTTAAGGCCTAATTCTGTATTTTGAAAATTAGTGATCCCAATGCCAGTCAGATTTGAATACTACCGCTTTAGACATCAATTACCTAAAATACTATAAATAAAATCTATAGGAGTTTTTTTTTTGTTTTTTTTGTTTTGTTTTTTTTTTTTTTTTAACAATTTCTAATAAAGAACTGATTCCCCCACATCCAGTTTTTTTCCGCAATCCTTTATCCAGGGGCTGTCAGGAACCTTAGAACACACTACTCTTCTACTTTTAAAACCCTTCATTGGCTGGGCACAGTGGCTCACGCCTATAATCCCAGCACTTTGGGAGGCCAAGGTGGGCAGATCATGAGGTCAAGAGATTGAGACCATCCTGGCCAATATGGTAAAACCCTGTCTCTACTAAAATGCAAAAAATTAGCTGGGCATGGTGGCACGCACCTGTAGTCCCAGCTACTCAGGAGGTTGAAGGAGGAGAATCACTTGAACCCGGGAGGTGGAGGTTGCAGTAAGCCAAGATCGCGCCACTACACTCTAGCCTGGCAACAGAGCGAGACTCCGTCCCGAAAACAAAACAAAATGAAAAACCCTTCATTGACATCTCAGGATAAAAGCTGATGTTTTTAGCTTGCTTTTAGAGGCCCTCTGTTATTTGACCAAATGCACCCAGCCTCATTTCTCACCACTACCACTCCCTCTAATTTCCCTTACACTCTATCTACATCCAACTTCTCCAACTTCTTCAAGTATCCCATAGCTTTTACACTTCTATGCTTTTGTGCATGCTGATCCTTCTGCCTAGAATACCAATTTCCCTATGCTTCAACTGTGAATTCACTCATCCTTCAAGGCTTAATTCAATTGTTATTTCTTCCATGAACCCATTTGGAAATGTGTCATCACTTCAAGAAGTTAGGTGCCCCCTCCTCCATGTTCCCAAAGCAATGGCTAACTTTCTAGGTTATCCCTTTTATTATTGCTATTGTAATTGTTTACAGGTATGTCTTCCCTAGGAGCCAGAATGTTCCTCAAATATTGGGCCCAATTTTGTCATCTTTGCAATCCAACAATACTTTAGATAGTATCTAGCTCACAGTGAACTCAAATTTTATTTTAATTAATCACACTTTGCATAAAGATATATACCTTGCCTTTAGGAAGTTTAGTACAGATAAAATTCAAGGTGCTTTACTTTCTGACATTGACCTGCCTTATCAACTAAGCCACTACACCTAGACACAGCCTAATTCAAACTAATTCAAACCTCAGAAATCTGTTCCACTGTACTTGCCAAGTATTCTTACTTATTTACTTATACACACACACAGACACACACACAAACACACACCCCAATGTGCTTCCTGTCAATGATTTCTCCTTTCTCTGACTGATAAAAATCTTACTCATCCATCAAGGCCAAACCCTAACCCCACTTCTTTGCATAATTCATTCTGACCCACCTTTGGCAAACCAACTGCTCCTTCTATTTTTGAACAAAAGAAATCAATCAAGCAAGGACAATCTTGTTAATGCAGATTAACTCTGTGATGTGCTTTTTATCCATTTCTTCCAGTTTGTCTTCCCAGATTTACCTTTGTTTTCCCTCCCAACTATAACTCAAGTCCCTAAGCACCCACAAGAGAACTTTTACTGTCTCAGTTCTCAAGTGTACCTTCCCACTCCAGGCTGCCAGTTCCAAAATTACACTCCCTGCAGTCATCTGATACCCGAGTAAAGCCCTTCCTTGACTCCCAGGTCCTTCAATCAACAGTTTCATTGAATGTAACTCCATTTCAGGCCCACAGCCCACGATTATGCCAAGAAAGGTTTCACCAACTTTCCTGATACAGACTTTTCTCCATTTCTCAGTGCTTTTACTGTGTTTGGAGAATTCTGTGGTAGATATTCACTTTCAAAGAGATTCCATTATTCCTTAAAACCTAAAATATGCATTGGAATCTAATATTTGAATTCTTTTACTGCATTCCAGCCTAGAAGTCATCCAGCCTATGCTTGAAAAGTTGCAATGACAGGAAATCTAAAATCTCCAAAGACTATCTATTCTATCTTCAGTCATCTCATTTAAAGAGTTATCACTTATAATAAGCTCTGTCTTACACTGCATTGCAATAATTTGTTTACATATTTGCTTTCCCTTTCACCCCTCCCCTGCTAGACTTAGACTATAAACACCTCAAGAACAAAGTTCATGTCCTATGTATTTCTTGATCCGCAACACCAGGCCTGGCACAGAATAGGTAATCAATAAAGATTTATTGAATAAACAAACAAATGAATAAACAAAGAAAAAAGTTCCATCTGTTAGTACTAAATCCTGTATCTTAGAGCTATTCAGAAAAGACCACTATCTCTTCCCCAGACAGAACTTTAAATACCTGAAATACTCTTTTGAGACCCCCCAAATCTATTTTCTCAATGTCAAACATTTCCAGGACCTTCAACACTCACAGAACACAATTTTGTGCTTTCTTAATCACTTCCTTCTGAACTTACCTAAGGTTTCTATACTACTTTCCAGGTTCCTTGCAGCCCTTTCCTATAGGCTCTCCACAAGTCTTTCCTCTTTTTACCCTATTGATCCCCTCAATGGTCATTCTGTATATCTACACTCACCATAATAATTTTAAATACCTGAAATACTCTTTTGAGACCCCCCAAATCTATTTTCTCAATGTCAAACATTTCCAGGACCTATAATTTTAAATAATTTTAAAACCTATACCATTTTAAACTATGGGAAAACAGGTCCAAAACAAGAAACATGCTCAACTTTTGAATAAGGTGAGCAAACACACCTTAATCTTCTAATAGTCTCTGTAGACCAAAAGTTTGGAAGGATGAAAAACCAATGCCTCAGACATGCTGCAATATAAAGCTAGGGATGAGGCCAACATTATGACAGCTCAGATAGCACCATTCTATCCATCGTGGACAACAAATGAATACAACAGACAGAGAGAAAGACACAGTGATCACATTTTACCAATGCCCCAGAGGCTCAGGGAACCTAATAATTTATGAGCAACTAATTATATTGAAGCATTAATTATGAATCAACTGAATGACTCTATAATAAATGCAGGATCACTGTGAGGTTTCAAAAGGTAGGGCAATTTTTTAAAAGATTACTGGAATTAAAGTCACGAGACCCAGGTTTAAGTCCTGGCTCTGCAATTTATAAGCCATGGCCCCTGTAGAAGTCCCATCACCTATGACCTGTAATTTGATGTTTCTCACTATGCAGTCTCTAGACTTAATACTGGTCAAGAGGCAACCAAAGAGGGGAAGTGATTTGTGCCCCTTTTGAAGCACGCTATATAAGGCATAAAGATATAGTGCTACAGTAGAAAGATGGGAAAGAAAACAATTTTCAAGTAGCCACTATGTGTAAGGTACTTTACATACTGAATCAAAGCAGACAGGGATTCAGAGAAGGAATGTGCTCACCAACAACTACCTCTTTCCACTCTTATTACCCTGGATTCCACAGTCACTGGTATAAAACAAAACCAAGTTAATCAAATATTTTAAGATGCACATAATATCAAAGCCAAAGGCTTCCTTGGAAGTCATCCAACCTGACTGCCTAATGTTACAGGTAGGAATACTGAAGTCCAGAGTGCAAGAGGAAATTACCTAAGATCACACAGCAATTTATAGGTAAAGTAGGCACAGAATCCTCTTTAAACTGACAGAAATTTTACTTATCCTTCCCAGCAAAACTCAAACCTCATCTTTTTTTAATATTTAGTTTTTGTGGGTACATAGGAGATGTACATGTTTATGGAGTACATGAGATATTCTGTACACAGGCATGCAACGTGAAATAATCATATCATGGAGGATGGGGTATCTATCCCCTCAAGCATTTATCCTTTGTGTTACAAACAATCCAATTATACTCTTTTAGTTATTTTTAAATGTGCAATGAAGTTATTATTGATTATAGTCACCCTGCTGTGCTATCAAAAAATAGGTCTTATTCTTTCTATTTTTTTGTACCCATTAACCATCCTTGCTTTCCACTAGCCCTCCACTACCCTTTCCAGCCACTAGTAACCATCTTTTTATTATCTATGTCCATTAGTTCAATTGTTTTGATTTTTAGATCCCACAAATAAGTGAGAACATGTGATGTTTCTCTTTCTGTGCCTGGCTTATTTCACTTAAGATAATGACCTTCAGTTCCATCCACGTTGTTGCAAATGACAGGACCTCATTCTTTTTGGTGGCTGAATAGTACTCCATTGTACATGTTCCATCCATGTTGTTGCAAATGACAGGATCTCATTCTTTTTTGTGGCTGAATAGTACTCCATTGTGCATATGTACCACATTTTCTTTATTCTTTCAACTGTAAATAGACACTGTGATTGCTTCCAAATCTTAGCTATCGGGAACAGTGCTGCAACAAACAGGAGTGCAGGTATTTTCTTCAATATACTAATTTCCTTTCCTGTGGGTAGATACCCAGCCATGGGATTGCTGGATCATAAGGTAGGTCTATTTTTATGTGTGTTTTTTTTTTTTTTAAATCAGACCTCATCTTTAAACTCTCTGCCAAAGGATTTTCCAACTATACTGTTCCTGAGGTAATTCTAGCCCCTTTGTGTTCTGCTACTTCTAATTTATGATTAGTTTAGTCAAATCTAGCCAATGGCAAATATAAAAATATTATTAGCACATTTGGGCTAGACTTGACTTTTACTAAAAGTCTACCCTAAGCACCAGAAATGATAAATGAATTCTTATTCTTCCAATCAAAAAAAAACCAGAATATGTAAGTAAACACATATGAAAGTTATATACACCTTTTGCTGCAGTTGCAGGTTCTTCATTCAAATGCAGTTCAAGTGCAGTTCACCTTACATATTAAAAAAAACATACATATAAAAATATGTAAGGTGCTATGTATGCTAGAAACCAAGAATAAATAGGTGAAAGAAGGCACATAGGTAGATAGATAGGTAATGAATAAAATATGACCTGACCCTAGAGGCTATCACCATCTAGTTAGCAGAAGGTGGAACCTAGAAAACCACGATACCAGGTCAATTGTGAATAGTGCTGAAGAACAGTACAAACAGTAAAATGTTCAAACACACATGAAAGAAAGGTTAAATTGAATTTGAGTGATCAGTGAAGTTTAAGAAAAGAGGTGGTATTCAGAGTAGCAGCTTAAAGAACAAATAGGTCAGACTAGTGGTTTTTAACTCTAGGCTATTAGAATCCCCTGTGAGCTTTTTTCTTAAAGCTCACTGGTGCTGAAGTTTAACACCAGTGCTGAAGTACTCGGGGAGAAGTATATTAATATTTGCAATTTATTTTCAAATGCATTTTTAAGAAATAAGATTAATGAACAGGGATATAACATAACATACATGTCAATATATAATGCATATGATAAAGTTAGTATATGAAAATGTTAATGGTAGGAGAATCTAGGTGGTGGGTACACAGGTACTCACTATAAGATTCTTTCAATGTTTGAAATTTTTCCTAATAAAATGTTGAGGAGGAAAACATTAATGCTTGAACTCTACCCCTAGAGTCACTGATTTAATTGGTCTGGGGTAGGTCCAGGCATTAGTATATAGTGCTTGGCCCAAAGAAAAGAGACAATAAATGAGTGATTTTCATGGAGAAAGATGATGGCAAATGCATCTAGACCACAGAATAACATAAATGTGAGAGTACAGTGTGGCAGAACGCAACATAAAAGAATAAAATGGGAGACTGAAAAAGTGGAACAGTGCAGATCACAGCAGGTCTTTTATGCACCACACAGAGCACTAGTCAGAAAAATGGTCCATTCTAAACAGCTCTAGAATTGTGCAATAAATGCCCCATGTTAAAAATAAAAGATGGGGCTTTTAATTAAAAAACAAGGCTGTGGAGAGATGACAATGAGAAAAGAGGTATTGCGTGGAGGAGGAGACCATCTGCTACCCATCTGCACTGAGGACTCAGTGATGCCTTGAGTTCACACAATGGGACTAAGCACCAGAGAAGATAAATGAATTCTGGTGCTTAGTCCAAGTCACACAATAAGACCTGGAGTTTAAGAGAGTCTTCTACACTGCCTAATAGAGTTGCTAAAATTCTAGAAACAGTTTCCTCAGAAAACCTTCAGGATTAACCATTTTTACAACTAGGATTTTAGCATTATTTGGGGGCTGTTTTAATAATCACTAACATTAGATCACACTTTGGAGTTTACAGAAAACTTAGAAGTCTATCTGGTATCATTTTTCTCATTCATCAGTGCAAATATTTATTCATCATCTACTGTTTGACAAGCTATGCATGCAGAACAGTAAACAAGTCAGAAGAAGCAGCAAAGTTTCAAAGATGCTGCCAGTCACCCAGGGCCATACAGCTAGTGGGCAGCAGAGGCAGGACCCTGAAGTTAGGCCTGTGTGATGATAGAACCACTACACCACACTACACTGTTGACTCTAGAGGCAAAGGAAAGGACTAGATAACCTCTAATATTAACTCGAGAAGAAATAAAACCTGTTCCATATACTAATCACACTTCTTAGTCCAAACAGCCCACAGCAGCTGCAACTGGCATGATCAACACTCCATCCAGAACTGGGGAGTACTGTATGCCCTTGAGGCCTCGTTATGAGAATCTGATCTTTAATTATACTGTGCCAGGAGGTTTTCTTTGGCAGGGGGCTGGAATGCTGCAGTCTTGAATTTGCTGAGGGATGTCCTTCTAACATGTCAAAGATACTCCCACTATGCAGCCCGGCCACTTGCTCTGGTTTAGCAACAACTGCTAGAGCAGCAGGGAGGAAAACTGTTGGCTGTTTCTGGGCGGTTAGGAAAGCTACTTTACTTTCTGATCCTCAGTTTCCTTTTATGTAAAACACAAACAAGACTACCTACTTTATGGAGTTATCATGAGAATTAACAAGCATATATAAAAGCACCTAGCATGCTGCCTGGCACAAAATAAATGTTCAATAAATATCTGTTCCCTTCCCCCACTTATATTTCTAGTTTCATCCCTACTATTTCCTAAACATGTCATTCTAGCTTACTATGCTTTCATGTTCCTGCCTTTGCCTATGCTGTTTTCTCTGCCTAAAATGTCCCAACTTGTCTGCCAAACAAACTCCTACTCATTCTTCAAGACCCAACCTGACTCACTTCCCCTATGCAACCTTCACAGAAGCCCCTCACCTCTATCTTTCCCCCAAATTTAACAGATCCCACTACTTCTGCTCCCGAAATGTAATAGCATTTTATATGTACTTCTATGCAACAATTTCCAAATTTCATCATATCAACCATAATCCATGCTTCTTGTCCTCACTAGGCCATGAATAACTCAAGGGAAAAACTGAAGTTTGTTTAATCTCTACATCCCCAGGCTGAGCTGTTACACACCTGGTAATCAGCCAAGGTTCACTGACTAAGGCAGCCCGGATTAGCAGAAAAAACACAGGAGCTAAAAGGATCCTGAAGAACCAGCCAGTTTTATTTTTATAAAATAAAAACCTTTATTTTATGGGAACCTGGAACCTATAGGGATATGCAATTTACCTAAGATCACTAAATGAGTGATAAAAACATTACTAGCTTCTGATTATTCTCTTGAAAACTCTTTCTACACTAATTACATAATTTGAGACAGAATGAACAAGTGACTGTATCTGGGAGGCTTCCTACAATTAGAGAAGAATGAGAGGCAGCAAAGTGAAGTGGAAAGGCCAGAGAAATTTAGAGTGAGAGACTGAAGTTCTCTTAGGCTGGCTCTATACCTCTAATCCTCCCCACCCCCATCCACACCTACGCAACTTCCTCACTCCTACCACCTTGCAGACAGTCACTAGAGTTACTTCCAGAAACCAGTACTTACAGGTCTTATAATCCTCTGCCTACCATCTTGGGAAATTCCTAATCTGCAACCCCAGTTGAGTTATTCCCAATAATTAAGGCAAAAATTCAAATTTAACCTTCAAACCTCCAAACCTCCCATTGGATGACCTGCAATGATAAAGTTGAGGCCCTTATAATCTGAGAGCTGGAAGGAATCATAAAGGGGCCACTCCGTTCAACCTCCCAGGAAACAATGGAATCTATTGTACTGTCTCCTAGTTGGTTGACCTTCCAGCCAATCTCTGCCTGAACATGTTCTGATTTCCCACATTGCCATATGTTGCCTCAATGGAATAGTTTATCTCAAAGTGTCAAAAACCATAGCATGAAAATGGGATTGTCTCCCTCCTCTAAAAGGTAATTAGGACTAAATCAATCAATCAATCCTACAGTTTTCATTTACTTCAGTCATCCATGATCACTCAAACTCTCATCTCCAACCTTTTCTGTGAACCCTCTAACCTGACCAAATTCCCTCCCCCTGTCCTGACTCTGAAACCTTTCCACTATTCCCTCTGGAACTTCTCATTTGCCACTGGCTAACACTCCTCTGCTCCTTTACCTTAAAAGAAATCTGGCTATGCCCTGAAGAAGAGCCTTCTTTAGAAACCCTCTCAACTGGAGGCTGTTTTCCCTCTTACACCCTACTTATCAGTGTTGTCCTTAATTTTCAGTGCCATTTCCAAACTATGTCTTTCTCTCCCTCTTGTAAAAACCTGTATTTTCCTTTGAGTAGCTTCCACTGGCTGCTATCACACGTCTTTGCAGTCTACTAATCACTTTCTGGTAACTCCTACTGAAAGGCTTTAGTTCCTGCTTCAGTCTTCTTCTGAACCCCTCTAGTCATCATTCTAGGTGACGTCAACAGCCACAATGATGATCATGTCAACACCCTAGTCACTCCATTTTCTGACCTACAGTCCAAGTTAGCCAATACTCTCATGATTACACCTGGGATCTTATCACCAAAATGTGCAACAATTCCAATATCTAGAATGAATCATATACACTTCAGATACAACCTCCTATCCATGCACTTACTCAAGAATTTCCACAATTCCTAGACTTCAATTTGAGCTCCAATAAACTATCCAGCAGTCCCCTGCCTTTTTCTCTCTCTTTATCTAATCATGGTCCATCAAAATTACTCAAACACCAAAAACTATCAACACCTTGCCCTTCTCTCCTTTTCCAAAATTTAACTGGCAAAATCCCAGCTTTGGGATAGTTGAACTCAACTTTCTCCCAACTGTCATTATACTGAAGCAGCCAAATGTCCTAGAGAACATTACAAAATCCAGTTAACCGCTTTCACTTGAAAGTTATGATTACCTTCTGCTTTGGTTTGAATGTGTCCCCCAAAGTTCAAGTATTGGAAATTTAACCCTCACTGCAACTGTTGAGAGGTGAAATCTTTAAAAGGTGATTGGATCATGAGGGCTCTGGCCTCATGAATGGATTAATGTTACTATCATAGGCGTAAATTAGTTATCAAGAGAGTGGGTTCCTGATCAAAAGGATGAGTTCACCCCCCTTCCCTTGTTACTCTTGCTCTCTTGCCCTTCCACCTTCTACCATGGAATGACATGGCAAGAAGGCCCTCAGCAGATGCAGGTACCTTGGACTTCGCAGCTCTAGAACTTTAAGAAATACGTTTCCTTTCTTTAGAAATTGCCTAGTCTGTGGTATTCTATCATAGCAACACAAAATAGGCTAAGACACTTTCCTACATATGATTACCCTACCTCAAATGGGAATTCAATAGGATTTTCCAATAGCCCTTCCCTTTAGCTAATGAGCTTACTTTCTTTTTCCTTTTTTTCTTTTTTTTTTTTTTTTTTTGAGATGGAGTCTCACTCTGTCGCCCAGGCTGGAGTGCAGTGGTACAATATCAGCTCACTGCACCCTCTGCCTCGGGGGTTCAAGTGATTCTCCTGCTTCAGCCTCCCGAGTAGCTGGGACTACAGGCGCCCACCACCACACCAGGCTAACTTTTTATTTTTAGTAGGGACTGGGTTTCACTATGTTGGCCAGGCTGGTCTTGAACTCCTGACCTCAGGTGATCCCCTGCCTCGGCCTCCCAAAGTGCTGAGATTACAGACGTGAGCCACTGCGCCCAGCCATTGAGCTTACTTTCAATGAGAAAATAGAAATCTTGGCAGAATAACTACATCTTCCTACCCTCAAATCTATGTGCCTCCCTGTATCTGCATCCATGTTCTCCTTCTTCCTTCCAGTTACAATGAAGGAGGTGTTCTTCCTCTCATCCAGAGCCAATTCTCTCTTATCCCTGTATTCCTTCACTCCTTCTCACTTGGTATAATCTGCTGTTTCAGCTATGTCAACCTTTCCCTCTCTGTTAGATATATTCAGTCATTCAACAAACATTTATTGAGCATCTACCAAGTACCAATACTAATCCAGTTGAATAAGAGAAAGGCCTTGCGCTCTTAGAGTTTATGGTCTAGTAAGAGATGCAGACAGAGAAATACACAAATAAATACACAATAGCAAGTCTATGTGTATGTGTGACTATTAGGGGGAGGGGCATGCATGGGGTATGGTACATAAGAGAAGATAATCAAGACATGCTTCTCTGAGAAACAGTTACTTAAGACCTCAATTAAATGAGACAGCAAATCATAGTAATATCTGGAAAAGCATTTTAAGCAGAGGGAGTAATAACTACAAATGTCTTAGATGAGAATATACTGGGCACGTAGAACAGCAAAAAGATGGGCAAGACTAAAGCTGAGTAAACAAAGAGAAATGTGGTAAGGGACTGAGATCAGAGATGTAACCAGAGGTCAGACTGTGTGGAACTTTATAGGCCACAATACATTTGGCTTTTGCAGCAAATGTGGAAAGACACTGATGGGTTTTGAGCACTGATCTGATTTATGTTTTTAAATAGACCACTCAAGCAACAGAGGAGAATAGGCTGCAGGGGAACAATGCAGAAGTGGAGATCCCATTAGGGAGTCATTACAATAATCCAGGTGAGAACTAATGGTGGCTTTGATGACTGGCAATAGGGGAAGAGAAGTAATTCAAAGGCAGATACATATTGAAGGTAGAGTCAAATATGGTTTAAAGATTAGATACAGCATGTGATAAAAAAAAAAAAAAAAGGAAAAATTAAGATGATATCTAAATTTCTGGACTGATCTGAGAAATACTGGGTGAATATAAACAAGTTCTGGTGTCTCCTATTCAAAGACAGACAGACAGACAGACACACACACACACACACACACACACACACACCCCCTTCCCTTGACACCCACATCCTCCTCCAAATACCACCTATTTCTCTGCTCCCCTTCGTAGCAAAACTTCTCAGAACAACTGTCTACTTAAACTATCTCCACTTCCTCCCCTTCTGTTTGCCAACTAACAATCTACCATTTCATCAAAAGCAGTCTTGTCAAGACTATCAGTTATCCCCATCTTGCCAAAATAAATGCTTATTTTTCTGTCCTCACATTACTCAGTATCTTGGCAGCATTAAATGTAATTGACCTCTCTTCTCTTTCAAATACTCTACTTTCTTGGCTTCTAGGGAAGTACACTCACTTGGCTTTTCTTTCATCTTTCTGTCTACTCCTATCTCTTTTGCATAATCCTCCTTCTCCAGCTATCATCCACACATCCAAGGCTTGGGACCTTCGTTGCTCAGAACCTTCCTTACTGATACACTACACTTTCCCCAAGATTATTTCCTCCATTCTCATGGCTTTACATATTAATACGTTGATGATGCCCAAGTTTTGATCTCTAGACCAAACAGCTCTCTTTCAGCCTAAAAACCATCTACTAGACAACTCCACTTGCGTTTCTCATCAGTACCTCAAATCTAACAAGACCAAATGGAACTCTTGGTTTTCACAGCATCATCATGAGTTGTAATTATATTCGTTTACTTATTATACATCTCCCTCAATAAACGATAAGCTTTGTAAAGAAGCAACGGTATGCTTTTGTAAGTCTGCTGTGCTTACCAATGTATACTCAGCAACTAAACAGGACTTGGCAAGAGTAAGCACTCAGGGCCAGGTACGGTGGCTCATGCCTGTAATCCCAGCACTTTGGGGAGGCTGAGGTGGGTGGATCACCAGAGCTCAGGAGTTTGAGATCTGCCTGGGCAATGTGGTGAAACCCTGTCTCTACAAAAAATACAAAAGCTAGCCAGGTGTGGTGGCTTGCACCCATAGTCCCAGCTACTCCGGAGGCTGAGGTGGGAGGATTGCTTGAGCCAAAAGGTCAAGTCTGCAGTGAGTGAGCTGAGATTGCTCCACTACACTCCAGGCTGGGCAACAGAGAGAGACATTATCTCAAAGGAAAAAAAAGAGTAGACACCCAGTATCGACACCAAAATTTACTAGACCCTGTCTCTGCCCTCAAAAATCTCACAGACTAATGGGAAAGGTAGACACATTAACCACAGTAACAATACAATATGGTAACTGCCACTATTGAGTGGTGAGAGGAAAGACATAGGTGCTGCATGAATCCAGAAGAGGGGCACTTAATAGCCTAGGAATCAGGGGACTTGTAGAATAAGTATAGCTATTAAGTGCCTACTATATAATTATTATTTTTTCTTTTTTATATGATTATTTTTAAGCTTTATAATAACCCTTCAAAGTAGGTATAAATATCTTCCATTTTTATATATGAAGCTTAAAAATATTAAAAATCAGGTAACAGTAAGTGGTAGAACCAGGATTTGAACTGAAGTCAATCTACTTTTAAGTCCCCCTTCCCCTTTTTTTGTTACATCATAAAAAGTCACTAAAAGTATCTTTTATAATTGCCACCTACTATCTGTTCAACTTTAAATAAAGCACATACTTCATGGTCTCTGTCTGACCATGGAGCTCATTACCAGTCCCAAAGCCCTATCTACCCCACTCCTTTTCCTTTACTCATTGAGGATTGAGGCTCAATCCTCTCCTATTAGTCTGTGAATCTTTCGAGGGCAGAGAAAGGGTGTAGTAAATCTTGATGTCTATTCTTGCCTGTCAGTGGCAACCCTAGGCTTTCAGGCTATAGCATCTGAGCATTTTTTCACAGCTTGAAAATGCATTCGGGAACAACCACAATAACATCTATACAGCACTTTACAAAGCATTTTCACACATTCATGATTTCATCTTATCCTCACCAACCCTATGAGGTGTTAAATCCCTATTCTACAGAGGCCAGTGGAAGTAAAAATGCCTAGCCTAGCTGCATCTGGTCTCTGGACTCTACACTCCACCAGAAATTGAATTTAAGAAAATGGAACAGGGAGGAAAGGAAGGAAGAGATCAAATGACTCATAGAGGGAGCTCAGCACATAGTCACCCAAGTGGCCTCAAGCCAGAAGTTAACAGGGACGAAGTCTGTTTCCCTTGCAAGGTAATGAGTGTTGTTTGGCCATGGCACAGTGACCTGCCACATGGGATTGTTCTTTTTTTCATGTCAGCAGTACCTAGAGTCTCCCCCCAAAAGTAGGCAGAAAAGAGGAGATAGGAAAACTCCTTGTACACTGTATGTATACACAAACTCAGGAGATAATAGGGTATAAGAGAATAGATATCACCTTCAGAGAAGACGTAAGTTTAAGTCCTAGCTCTGCCACTGTCTTGCTAAATCAAAAGTGCCCTCTTCTGCATTATTACAGCCCCTTCTGCTTCCTTCTACAATACTTACCACATGAGCTTCCACATTCCTTGACCTGCATTTGAGGGCAGCAACTGAGGCCAGTTTTAATTTTTGTATCCCCACCAGCCTAGTACCATAATTACCATAATGAGCCTGGGAGGTTGAAGCTACAGTAGGCTATAATTGTACCATTGCACTCCAGCCTGGGCAACAGAGCAAGATCCTGTCTCAAGAAAAGAAAAAGAAAAAGACAGGCAATAATAGATACTGGCAAGGACAGGGAGAAAGAGGAACCCTCATATGCTGTTGGCGAAAATGTAAATTAGTAGAGCCACTATGGAGAAATATATATAAATACACACACACACACACACACACATTCCACATTCTGACAGTGAGTGTCAATAAAACAGCAACTTTGTCATTCTCATCTCGGCTTTCCTTCTAACTCCCCGACTTTAAGGACAGAGCTCACAAAAATTTTGTTGATTAACAAAGTGAAGAGACAACCCACAAAATGGGAGAAAATATTTGTAAGCCATCCATCTGACAAAGGATGAATAACCAGAATATATAAGATGCTCAAACAACTAAATAGCAAAAAAAACCCCAAGTAATCCAATTTAAAAACTTGCAAAGATCTGAATGGACGTTTTTCATAACAAGACATACAAATGTCCAACAGGTACATGAAAAAAATGCTCAACATCACTAACATCAGAGAAATGCAAATCAATACCATAATGTAGTATCATCTCACTCCAGTTAAAATGGCTTGTATCAAAAAGACAGGCAAAGGCTGGGCACGATAGCTCATGCCTATAATCCCAACACTTTGGGAGGCCAAGGCAGGTAGATCACTTGAGCCCAGGAGTTGACGACCACCCTGCGCAACATAGGGAGACCACACCCCCCCAAAAAAAATTTTTTTTTTTTATTAGCCAGCATGCTGGCATGTGCCTGCAGTCCCAACTACTTCAGAGGCTGAGGTAGGAGACTGCTTGAGCCTGGGAGGTTGAAGCTACAGTAGGCTATGATCATACCATTGCACTCCAGCCTGGGCAACAGAGCAAGACCCTGTCTCAAGAAAAGAAAAAGAAAAAGACAGGCAATACTAGATGCTGGCAAGGATGGGGAGAAAAAGGAACCCTCATATGCTGTTGGTGAAAATGTAAATAAGTAGAGCCACTATGGAGAATAACATGGAGGTTCCTCAGAAACTAAAAATAGAACAACCATATGATTCAGCAATTCCACTATTGAGTATATATCTAAAAGAAAGCAAATCAATATATGAAAGATATCATACTCCCATGAACACTGTAGCACTATTTATAACAGCCAAAATGAAAATGTATACATATATATATGTATATATACACAGAACGGAATATTATTCGGCCATAGAAAAGAATGAAATCCTGTCATTTACCCCAACATGGTAAATGTTTATGTGGGAGGTAAAAAGATGAATCTTATGATGATACAGAGTAGACTGGTGGTTACCAAAGGCCAGAAAAGGGAGTAGGGAGGAGGAAGGGGGAAAAAAGGATATAAATGTACTTACTGAAACTGAACTGTACAGTTAAGTACAATGGAATATTATTCAGCCATAAAAAAGAATAAAATCCTGTCATCTGCAGCAACATGGATGATACTGGACGCCATTTTTTCAGATTAAAAAAAAGCCAGGTACAGGAAGACAAATATCACATGTTCTCACTCATATGTGGGAGGTAAAAAAGTAGATCTCATGATGATACAGAGTAGACTGGTGGTTACCAAAGGCCAGGAAAAGGAGTGAGGAGCATGAAGGGGGAAAAAAAGATATAAATGTACTTACTGAAACTGAACTGTACACTTTAAACATGATAAACATGGTAAATTCTTTCAAATTTTTTAACTAAAAAAAAATTTGCTGAGTAGAAATCAGTTCAAAAAGACAGTAATCAAAGGGGAAGATAATTAACCTATACAGTCCCCTTTCCCAGACTATAATCTTTCTCTTTCTATACACAGCCCTACCCCAAATAACCCCTATCTTGTCCAGGCCACCGTCTTCTTCAAAGAAGCACTGTCTTCTCCTCCAGGCCTCCTCTGCCTGTCCCTCCAACCCATCCCTGCTATCCTCCCTCTTCTTCCCTGAGCTACCTCCTTTCCTCCACAGCTATCTCACAGCTGACAGAGTTTCTGGTCCTCCCAGTCACTCATCTCACTAAAGGGAACTTGAGCCTCTGCCCAGCACTACTTGACATTCTTGCTCTCCTCCCACTCAGGCCCCCCTTTCCCATCTTGCTTATTCCCTACTGCCTACCTGCTGCCCCACCACCACCAGAAAAGATAGGAAACAAATGCAGGAAGAGCGAGTGCTTCTTGGCAGGCCCAAAGCAAGGCACAGAGGCAATAAAGAGAGAGAATGGTACCTGGGGAAGATAAAATTTGGAGGTAAAAGCTAGAAGCAGGTGAGTTAGGTAGAAAACAATGTTTGGACCTCACAAACACAGAAAAGGTCTCTACAAACCAGTAACCTACGAATAATGAGAAAGCTTAACCAAAAATTTTTGAAAAGAGAAGAAAGCCTAAGCAAGAGGGGGAGGATCCAAGAGAGGGAAGGAAAAACTGGCTACACAGGGGGAGAAATACAAAAGGGGAAGCAAGAGGGGAGGAGGAAGGGTGAAGGGGATGGCAGGAGAAAAGGTAGGCAGGGGGCAGGAAAAATGATCAGGAGGAGGAAATAGAAAAGTGAGGAGAGGAAGACATAGAGTCATGAAAAAACTAGGGGGAGGAAAGAGGTCCAAAATAATCAAAGTAGGTTATTATCGGGCCTGACATGAGCTTCTTGGTGCCAGGTAATAAAGAAGGAAGGAATTATAGTGATTAAGATATTACCACAGGCACGTCTGTCATTAACTCAGCAGAATAAGGAAGGGGCTCCAGAGAAGAGAGTCTAGTTTAAAGCAACTTTATATCTAAGGACAGAAAAATTGGCCAGTTTAGCAGCATTAACATACCTTGACCTTCTACTTCCCAACCCTACCTCCCTACACCTAACACACCTACGCACCACACTAAAATAAGCATCAGCATTCTCAGTCTTTGCTTTGCCCCTGAAGAACCAGCAAGATGCCATTCGAAAGGCTGGCTGGAAGACAGGATACCAAAGTCTACTTCCCAAGTTCTCCTCTCTTCTACAGTGTTGAGGTAGGGATAGCTCTGCAGCCCATTTTAGCACTTTAAACCAGCTCACCTTTCCAAAAGATGGTTTGATGGTCTGAAAAAGCCAAAGTAACAAACAATGTCAAGTCCTTCACTGCACAGATATGGCAACTCAAGCCACAGAGGATGTCTGAACAGGACCAGTCCCCCCAGTCTCCTCCCTCCCAGTTCATTCAACCTCTTAACAGAGAAAAGCTCCCACAGTCCCAGCAGGCCAGCGACTAAGCCAAAGCAGAGGAAAGCACCACCTTGGCCACCAAGTAGAAGGTGGCTTGCAAAGGAGCAGAGCTTCTGAGGCAGAGCAGTTCCCCAAAGGCGCAGCTTCCCCTTCACACCCTTCCCTGGGCAGAGCTCTGATTCCAGTGCAGGCCTAGCCCTGGGTGGGCTCATCTAAAGGTTCCACCCTCAGCCCCTTCTCTCATTTAGGTCCCTTAAGGTAAGAGGAAAGTAAGACACCCCTCAAAATCTACTGGATCCCGTGTCACCATTCTCCGAAAGCCGGAGATCCCCCAGAACCCGGCCCAGCTAGGGGAGCCCCAGGCAGGGCCGGCATTACCTGGTGGGAAAGGCTGGCCCCGGCATCTCTGGAGATTGTTTCCGTCGCAGAGCCGCACCTCTCCCTGCCCAGCCGGGTACCCACAAGGCCCCTGCTCCACCGGCTCCGCTCGATTCGGCCGGGCTGGGCTCCTGGCAGCTCAGCCGCCAGCTCCCGAGGTGCAGCACGCTCGCGCCCTCGCAGGGCGGCAGCGAAGGCGCCGCGTCGGGGTTGGCGAAACAGAAGGGGCGGGGGAAGAAAGGAGGGAAGGAGGCGGGAGGAAGCCGCGCGCTTCTCCTTTTCTGCAAAGCAGAGCTGAGGGCGGGGAGACGGCTATCTTCTCACCGTCTCAGCTATTCTTCCCACCCAGTCTCCAGCAGGAGGTAATTTCTCTCCAGGGCCAGGTTTTCCAGGGCTTGTCAGAATCCTGTGTGAGCTCCAGAGTCAAGGAAGACAACCAGAGCTCCTCTGTGCCTTAGTTTCTACAGCTGAGTATAGAGGAGTCTCTTCTAGGATTCCTCAGGTCAGACCTAGGATTCACATTAGGCCTCAGGGAAAGAGATACACCTCCCCCCTCCCCAAACGTGCCAGGTTCTAATTCTAATGCTCCAGGAAGAACGCTAGGTGGGCCCCTATAACTGCTTCTAAGCAAAGAAAGCTCAGCAGCTGCAGCTGCTACATCATTATTATTATTATTATTATTATTATTATTATTATTTTGAGACAGAGTCTTGCTGTGTGCCCAGGCTGGAGTGCAGTGGTTGGATCTTGGCTCACGGCAGCCTTGACCTTCCCGGGCTCAGGTGATCCTTCCACCTCAGCCTCCCAAGTAGCTGGGACTACAGGTACCTGCCACCACACCCCGTTATTTTTGTATTTTTTGTACAGATCGGGTTTGCCATGTTGCCCAGGCTAGTCTCAAATCCTGTTCTCAAGCAATCCTCCTGCCTTGGCCTCCCAAACTGCAGATTACAGGCGTGAGCCACCACACCTGGTCAATGCTACCATTTATTAAGAACTATCGTGTACCAGGTACTTTATAAATCTTATGTCTCTCTCAAAACAACCTTATGAAGTAGGCACTATACCAATTCACATATGTCAAAACGGAGGTCCAGGGAAAATGTCCAGGGCTCATACAATATTTTTTAACCAACTATTGTGTATCAGGCATTGTGATGGAACCTGAGCTGAACAACACATTATAGAACATTTACCAACATGGCCCAGACTAGTAGTGCCTCTAGTAGTGCCTCCCAACTACTGAAACAATAAAACACACCTTCACACATTTGCAAATGCTCCCTAGGAGGTAGTATTACCTCACTCTGCCCCCTCCCAAACCTTGCTCTTAAGAGGCATGACAGAAGTCAGATTATGTGGTGTCTTTCGGGTCATAATTAGGAGTTAGGCTTTTGTTCCAAGTTTTATCAGTGGGAAGGCTTTGAAAGGTTTGAAAACATAATGACAAACTCTAACTTACATTTTTTAAAAGATCACTGGCTGTTCAGTGGAGAAAGGGGGTAGGAGTGGAAATAAGAAACAAGATAATAAATTCTCTCAGAGGTTCAGGCAACAGAAAATGGTAATGATTTAGACTAACATATTGTAAGATAATGTAAAAAGAAGCAAGCATATTTTCTAAAGACACAGCTTGGAAGAAGCAGCAGCAGAACTTGGTGGAAAACAGAATATGATGGGTGAAAGAAGTCAGTGACTTCCCCAAGACCACACATCTGGTAAATACTCAGGAGTTCAAGGCCATCCTGGCCAACATGGTGAAACCCCGTCTCTACTAAAAATACAAAAAATTAGCTGGGTGGTGGCGGGCACCTGTAATCCCAGCTACTCGGGAGGCTGAGGCAGGAGAATCCCTTGAACCCGGGAGGCGGAAGTTGCAGTGAGCCGAGATCGCACCACTGGACTCAAGTCTGGGCAACAAGAGCGAAACTCCATCTCAAAAAAAGAAAAAGGAAAAAAAAAAAAAAAAAGAATTGGTCAATAATAGAGACCCGGAGAGTTGCTGTAGTCTGAGGATTCAGCTTCAAAGTCATTTTAAGATTTTTTTTAACCCCACACCATGTCCTTCATCCCAATTTACACAGGGTGAATGAGAGCCAGAAGTAGTCCTCTGCCTTAGACACAGCTTTTCAAACTAATAATCAATAATCATAGCAACTTATCTTACTCAACTTCCCACTCCATTCAGCATCCCCTTTGGATGGTCTTCCAGGCTTTTCTGAAATACATGCAGGAATGAGGAGCTCACTTTCCACTAGCACTATGAGGCAGTGTTTCCTCACATTCAGCGAGGTGGCTCTCTGTAAATTTCTAATTCTGCTCCAGGAGCAACGTCCTCCAGGGCAGGTCACATTAAAGGCTTGCAACTATGTATGTATGTAAGCTAATTTATTATGCCCCTCCACTTTCTCTCTTCTCCAAGATAAATACTCCCAGTTCTTTTACTCGTTTGTTCATTCAACAACTATTTAAGCATCTTGTGCAAGTCACTGGCGATAGACACATCAGTGAACAGAACCACATCTTCAAGGAGTTGATAATTTTATGGTTTAGTATGGTGGCTTTCAATTCCCCCTGTCCACCAGAATAACCTCAAAAGCTTTAAATATGTGTAAATATACTAGAGTCCCAGCAGAGATTCTGACTTGGTTGGTCTGGGATGTGGCCTAGGCAATATATTTTTATAGATATAACTATATTGATATCTACTGGAAGACTGAGTTACTATAAAGCTACAGTGATAATGACAATGTGGTATTAACTAAAAAAATAGATAAACAGATCAGTAGAATTGAAGTAAATAGCCCAAAATAGACCCATACAAATGTGTTTAACTGACTGTAAAAGAGAAAAGGAAATTCAGTGAAGAAAGGACAGTCTTTTCAACAAATTGTGCTAGGACTGGACATCCACATCCAAAAAAATGAACCTAGACACAGACTTTATGCTTTTTACAAAAATTAACTCAAAATGGATCACAGACCATTGCATTTGCAAAATGCAAAACTAAAATGTCTAAAATATAACGTAGGGGAAAATCTAGATGACCTTGGGTTTGGCAATGACTTTTTAGATACAGCCCCAAAAGCAAGATCCATGAAAGAAAAAAATTGACATGTTAGACTTGATTAAAATTTAAAATTTCTGCAAAATATAGTGTTAAGAGAATGAAGAAACAAACCACAGACTGGGAGAAAACACATCTGATAAAAGGCTTGTATCAAAATATACATAGAACTCTTAAAACTCAATAAGACGTGACCCAATTAAAGAAAAAAAAAGCTGGGCAAAAGATCTGAACAGACACTTCACCAAGGAAGATATACACATGACAAGCGTATGAAAAGATGCTCAGCATCTTTTATCATTAGAGAATCGCAAATTAAAACAACAATAAGGTATTACTACACATCTATTAGAATAACTAAAATCCAAAACACTGACACCACCAAATGGCGATAGGGATATGCAGCAACAGGAACTCTCTCATTCATTGCTGGTGAGAATGCAAAATGGTACAACCACTTTGGAAGACAGTTTAGGAATTTCTTACAAAGCTAAATACAGTTATGTGTCACTTAATGACAGGCATATATTCTGGGAAAGGTGTCATTAGGTGATTTCATTGTTATGTGAACATCACAGAGTGTACACATACAAACCTAGATGGTACAGCCTACTACACACCTAGCCTATATGGTATAGCCTACTACTGCTCTGAGACTACAAACTTGTATAGCATGTTACTGTACTGAATACTAGGCAACTGTAACACAATAGTATTTATGTATCTAAACATACATAAACATAGAAAAAGTACAGTAAAAATACACCATAAAAGATTAAAAAACAACAACAACAAAAAAAACAGTACATCTGTAAAGGGCATTTACCATGAATGAAACTTGCAGGACTGGAAGTTTCTCTGGGTGAGCCAGTGAGTGAGTGGTAAGTGAATGGGAAGGCCTAGGACATTATAGTACACTACGGTAGACTTTATAAACTATGTTTAGACTGCACTAAACTTTAATTTTTTTTCTTTCTTCAGTAATAAATTAACCTTAACTTCCTATAACTTTTTACTTTAAAACTTTTTAATTTTTTAAAAACATTTTGACTTGGCTGGGCACGGTGACTAAAGCCTGTAATCCCAGCACTTTGGGAGGCCGAGACAGGCGGATCACAAGGTCAGGAGATTGAGACCATCCTGGCTAACATGGTGAAACCCCATCTCTACTAAAAAATACAAAAAAAACTAGCCGGGCGTGGTGGCGGGCGCCTATAGCTACTCGAGAGGCTGAGGCAGGAGAATGGCGTAAACCCAGGAGGCGGAGCTTGCAATGAGCTGAGATCCGGCCACTGCACTCCAGCCTGGGCAACAGAGCGAGACTCTGTCTCAAAAAAAAAAAAAAAAAAAAAATTTTGACCCTATTGTAGTTAATACTTGGCTTAAGACACAAGCACATTGTACAGCTATACAACAATATTTTCTTTATAGCTTTATTCTAATGCTTTTTTGTATTCTTTGTAGCATTATTATTATTATTATTATTAGAGACTGAGTCTCAACTCCATCACCCAGATAGGAGTGCAGTGGCATGATCTCGGCTCACTGCAGCCTCCACTTTCTGGGTTCAAGCAATTCTTATGCCTCAGCCTCCCGAGTAGCTGGAATTACAGGCATGTGCCACCATGCCCAGCTAATTTTTGTATTTTCAGTAGAGATGGAGTTTCACCATGTTGTCCAGGCTGGTCTCCAACTCCTGAGCTCAAGCTATTCACTTGTTTCGGCCTCCCAAAGTGCTCGCATTACAGGTGTGAGCCACCACGCTTATCTATTTTTATTTTTTACCTTTTAAACTTTTTGTTAAAAACTAACACATAAACACACACTTTAGTCTAGACCTACACAGGGTCAGGACTGTCAATATTAGTGTCTTCCACCTGTACATCTTGTCCCCCTGGAAGGTCTTTAGGGGCAGTAACATGCATGGAGCTGACATCTCTTATGATAACAATAACTTCTTTTGGAAGACCTCCCAAAGGACCTGCCTGAGGCTGCTTTACAGTTAACTTTTTTTTATAAGTAGGAGTACACTCTAAAATAACAACAAAAAGCATAGTAAATATACACACCAGTAACAGAGTCATTTATTATCATTATCAAGCATTATATAATACATATAATTATGTGTTCTATACTTTTATATGACTGGCAGCACAGTAGGTTTGTTTACACCAGCATCTCCACAAACATGAGTAATATGTTGCATTAATATGTGATGATGGCTATATCATATATGTGGTCCATCACTGACTGAATCATCATTATGTGATTATAGTATTCCTAGGTATTTACTCAAAGGAGTTGAAAACTATGTTCACACAAAAACCTGCTCATGAATGTTTATTGCAGTTTTATTCAGAATTGCTAAAAACTGGAAGTGACTGAGATATCCTTCAAGATTGAATGAATAAACTGTGGTATGTCATACAATGTAGTATTATTCAGTAAAAAAAGAAATGAACTATCAACCCACAAGAAGACATGGAAGAACCTAAAATGTAGATTTCTAAGTAAAAGAAGCCAGTCTGAAAAGGCTGATTCCAACTACATGATATTTGGGAAAAGGCTAAACTATAGAAATAGTAAAGAGATGAGTGGCTGCCAGGTATTTGAAAGGTTGGGGTTAACGGTTAAGGAATGAATAGGTGAAGCACAGGGCATTTTTAGGGTATAAAACTATTCTGTATGATACTACAATGATGGATACACACACTATGTATTTGTCAAAACCTACAGAACTATACAACCCAAAGAGTAAACCCTAATGTAAACTATGTACTTTAGTCAATAATAATGTATCAATATTGGTTCATCAATTCTACATTAATGAGATGGTGATAATAGAGGAAACGGGGAGAGAGGGATTCTGCATTTTCTTTTTTTTTTTTTTTCTCTGAGACAGAGTTTCACTCCTGTTGCCCAGGCTGGAGTGCAATGGCGTGATCTGGGCTCACTGCAACCTCCACCTCCCCAGTTCAAGCAATCCTCATGCCTCAGCATGAGTAGCTGGGATTACAGGCACACGCCACCATGCCTGGCTAATTTTTTGTATTTTTAGTAGAGATGGGGTTTCACCATGTTGGCCAGGCTGGTCTTGAACTCCTGACCCTCAGGGGATCTACCTGCCTTGGCCTCCCAAAGTGCTGGGATTACAGGTGTGAGCCACTGCGCCCAGCCGGATTCTGCATTTTCTACACAATTTTTCTTCATGGAAACTAAAACTCTAAAAAATAAAGTCTATTAAAATAAAAAAATCATCAAGCCAAAAAAAAAAAGAAACAAAGACATACAAGATAAAGTTCATCTTCCTTTTTATTAGATTCATTACACATAAAATTACTCTGACAAATTGCTATAAAGATTTCTAAGTACTTTCAATTTCTACGCTTATCCCATTGTGGGCTAGGAACAGTTCAGACTACACTTTCAGTAATGATGATCTAGAGTACCCTCCACTAAATAGAGTTCTGTTTGCAATGATCCTCTTACTGCCTGGTACCCCGAGGGGAACATGATACTCTAAGTGTAGTCTGTCCCCTGCAAAACATAGTGGAACTATCACCTCCTTTAACTGTACTTAATACTTCCAATAATTCAGCCTGAAGTTGCATTAGATTTTTATCCACTGCAATGCCTTTGGCTGACATTGAGCTTCAGCAGCCAAAACCACCATTTTCATAAGAATAGCATCATGCTAAGTCTCCTCCAGCCTGCCCATATGTTGCCATTTCTTTTGAGACTTAAAATGCAGAACTTCGCTGTCTTCCTCCTAAATTTCATCTTGTTGGCTTCAGCCCATCATTCCAAGCTCACTCATCTAAATATTAGTTTTCTCTTTCAGTTTTTGTCACCTACAAAGCTAATAAGCATGCCATCTCTTCAAACATTTTTCAAACATCTGTCATGTGCTCTTGCCTGTTCCAGGTTTTGAGGATTAAAGATGACCTAGAAATGGCCTACGTTTCGAGGAAATCACCACTAATAGGGGAAGTTGGCAAATACAAAACTAAAAAGTGCTACACTAGAAAAATGATTGAACAAAATAAATAGGATCAGGTAGACAAAACAACAAAACGTCTATGTACAGTATTAGGCAGAACCACTAATATCTTCAGCAGGAACGATCAAATTCAGACATCATCTATTTTAGATTTCAGTTCTGAATAACCAAATACTGGTTTGGTTACCAAAGGTTAACTGGGTGTCTAATACACTGTCTCTCTCTTTCAATGGTGGGTGCTGCTATAGGAAACTTGGCTAAGTTTAGTTCCCTCTGACGAAACACAATACTTATGAAATTGAGGCATACTGGTAAGATGCCAGCAGTTTTATTTATTACTAACAGAATCAAATGAGGTAAAAGCAACTTCAGAGATGACTCTGTACATTCAAAGAAATTAAATCTTGGAGATCTCAAATGACTTGCTGAAGTTACACAAGTTAGCAATTAACATATTTTAAGTGCAATAACTCCTTTCATTTAAATAGTCCTCTGGTTTTCAAAGTAAATAATTAACAAATTATTCTTATAAGCCATGGACCTTGGCCAGCAATGTTTTGTCTCTGTAGTCATCTTAAGCCTAACCAGGCCTTTTTAAGTCACTTATCTCTCCTCTGTAGGCATATGAGTTAGCAACTCCTGCTAACTCTATTATAAAAGCGAATGATCAATAATCATTCAAAAATTTGGTTTTGTTTGGAGACTACAGCTTTCAATCTAATGGTTTATAACTGATGAACAGTGTGACTAAAGTGCCTAAAAGATTTGAAAATGATTATTTTTATTGGGTTCTTTAGAAACCACAAATAACTTTTAAAACAATATGTGTACTAAGTGAAAATTATAAATCTCCTGACACAACCAGTTAAATGTACAAGGAAATCAGTCAACAATGATGATGCTGGATTTAAAACAACATCTGAAATGACATTTTTTCTTGTAGTGATTAGATGGTAAGGCCAGTTGCCTGTTAAGGTCACTTTCTGTGGAGTATACTTTCAGTAATGATGATCTAGAGCACCTTAGATCTTGATATGAGGTGGAGTATAAAATAAATAATAATAGTAGCTTACAAAAACACTGTAAAGAAACAAGCAAAAGAAAGATGGAAATGAAAAAAGGTACTAATAAATCTATTTAGTGGCAGTCAGTCATAAGTCAAAGCAACCAGTCATAAGTCAAAGCATACTTGAATTTCAAACAAGGCAAAGAAGTGCAGAGAAGGGAGACATTAATTATACCTGCAGAACTAAGAAAAGCTTCGTGGTAGAGGCAGAATTTGGGTTGGTACTGAAGAAGGAGTAAAATTTTCATAGCAATATTGAGATTTCCCTTGAGTGAATCACAAAAACAAAGGGCCAAAGGAGTAAAAAGTATGAGTGGTTTAGGAAACAGTAAATAATTTGGTCCTTCTTGGAAATAGTAAATAATCTCATCATTCATTCACCACTTATTGAACATATTCTACATGCCAGACACAATGCTCGTCACTATGGATGCAAGGATGACATGACCTAGTTCTTACCCTCAAAAGGAAAAGCATTTTTAAAGACAATAGGAGATAAAGCTGTGTCACTGATTGTCAGACTTAATAGGTCAAAACTCTGTTCCCCCTTCAGGTGTTTCCTCCCCCCACCCCTCAATAAATGGCAATTCTACTCTTACAGTTGCTAAGCCAAAAATCTGATTCATTTTTTACTCCACTTTTTGTCTATCAGCACCCACAAGCATCCATCAGCAAATTCTATCAACTCTACCTTCAAAACAGATCTATGGTCCAACCACTTCTCATCACCTTTACTGTTATCACCTTGGTCCAAACCATCAGCAATTTTTGTGTACAACAGTGGATCTCAATAGTGGGGTGAATAGGAGTTGGGGAGGGGAGGACAGATTTGCTCTGCTCCCCAGGGGATATTTGGCAATGTCTAGGGAAATTTTGGATTAAAACAACTGGGTAAGTGCTACTGGCATTTAGTAAGTGGGAGCCAGGGATACTATTAAACATCCTAGAATGCATAGTATAACCCCCTCACAACAAAGAATTATCCTGCCCAAAATGTCAATAGTGCCATTGTTGGGGAACTCTGACCGAGAATATTACAACATCCTTCTTAACTGATCCATTCTTGCCTCCCAGGGTGATCTATTTAAAATATGTCACAGATCACATCACTCTCTTCTGCTTAAAATCTTCCAGTGGCTTTCCCAATCTCAATGGAAAAGCCAAAGTCCTTACAAACACATACAAGGCCTTATATGATCTTACCTTCCTCTACCTCCTCCCCTCATCTTACCCTGCTACTTCACTGACCTTATCTCCAACTTTTCCCCACTTCACTCACTCTGCTCCAGGCACCAAGGCTTTCTCCAACAGGCTATATACACTCTCTCCTCCAGGCCTTCGTACCCTATGGTGACTATGCCTGAAAACACATTTCCCCTCAGATATCCATATGGCTTATTGCCTTCCTTCAAGTGTCTGCTGAAAGATCACTTTATCAGATAATTCTTCCCTAACCATTCTTTATAAAATGATTTAAAAATCTCCCTCTACTCTATATCAGCACCCTTTATTCCACCCTATCCTGCTTTATTTGTATTCTGGCACGTATCATCAACTGACATTTATTTGCCTATTGGCTGGCTCCCTCCAATCAACATATGCTCCACAAGGGCAAAGACTTTGTCTTTATCTCCAGACGTCAGAACTATTCCTTGCAAACAGTAGGTGATAGATAAGTAATGGCTGAATGAAGGAATGAATGAATAAATGGAGCTAGAAAGACCAGTCAGAAAAAAACTACAGAGAATCCTGAAGGCTAGGAAAGGAATGTGGATGCAGTCTTAGAGTGACTTAAAGTAACTGTCCAAGAGTTTTCCTCTCATCATGTCATACAAATCACCTTTTGCCCTTCTGACCAAAAAGAGAGACAGGGGAAGGGAGGAAGAAATGGAGAATTCTATAAGAACATTATAATAATCAGAGGTATCTAATAATGAAATGGACAATCTCTGAGGTATTAACATTGCCAATCAACCTCTCAGCAGGGAAGATACAGCAACAAGTTACTGCATAATCCCGTAAGTTTTCCTCCCTTTGCCTATCCTTTAGGACCCAACTTAAATGTCACCACTTCTATGAAGGCTTCCTATAATCCCTCAAACAGATTTAATGACTCCTAAATATGGCCCTTATAGAAGTCTTCCCAAACACTTATCCAATTTACAGAAAGTATTTGATAGTATTTCTTTTTATCTCTAGACTGGAAAGGTAGTATTTATCTCCTCATTTACTACTATATCTCCAGCCCAAAAATGAAGTAGCTCCAATAAAACACAGGCACCAGCACACATTTTTATAAAATCATACAGAGTACAAATACATTTTTTAAAACCATATTAAAAAGTCACTAAAGGCAGGGCACAGGGGCTCACGCCTGTAATCCCACCACTCTGGGGAGGCTGAAGCGGGTGGATCACCTGGGGTCAGGAGTTTGAGACTAGCCTTGCTAACATGGTGAAACCCCATCACTACTAAAAATACCAAAATTAGCCAGTCGTGGTGGCGGGCACCTGTAATCTTGGGAGGCTGAGGCAGGGAGAATCACTTGAACCCGGGAGGCGGAGACTGCAGTGAGCTGAGATTGCGCCATTGGACTCCAGCCTGGACGACAGAGCGAGACGTCGTCTCAGAAAAAAAAAAAAAGTCACTAAAATCAAATGACTTTAAAATCCCTAATCAATATCCATTCATCCCTTCATCCTTGCCAATTTTGCCAACCCTAATTTTATCCAGGAAAGTAATGAGACAATTAAACACTCGTTTTCCCAGCCTCCTTTAAAGTTGGGCATGTCCCTGTGACAAAGTTCTAGTCAGTAAGTTTCTAAGGATTCTGGGGAAATGGTTGCTTTAATTATAAAATAGAACACAGGCAGAGTGCTAATTCTGCCTTTCCACCCCTTTCTTCCTTTTTCAAACATTCTTTCTGGAGCTGCAGTAGCCTCGTAACCTTGAGGTCATAAGTACAAGAGTGGAAAGCACACACTCGATGGCAGAGTGGCCGAGTGGAAAAGGCTGGCAGCATAGAAAAACAGAAGGAGCCTGGGTTCTAAATGGTATTGTATCCCATCCTATACAAGCAACCAATACCCTCCCTCCAGAAAATTAATTCCTATATTTTAAATCACTGTTAGGTTTTCTACTACTTACGGCTGAAAATATTTCTAATTGAGACAAACAAGAAGCATACTAGAGAATCAAGAAAAAGATGCTTCTTACTAGTCTGAAACATTGATTCCTTATTAGCCACTGGTCTCTAACCATAAATAAATTCCTCTTATTAGCATGAGAATGAAAAAGATCTGAGCAAATTAAGACAATACTAGGTAGATATGAAAGGAAGACTGAGAATATTCTTCACAATTTGATATGTTCCCAATAAGGCAGGCAATCACTCTTTCCAAGTTCTTTAAAAAAAAAAAAAAACAGAGTAACAGTATAACCTGTCTACTTCAAAAATGGCTTTCAAGTTGCTTACAAGCATAAATATGTATATACACACACACACACACACACACACACACACACACACACATCCCTTAGGACAACAGTAATCATCAATGGAATACAGGTAATAAAGTAGGAGACAATTACAACATAGTACCAACACTCCATGCTTTGCAATTCATGACCAAATTTTGCTCTGAGCATCCTGGAAGCCAAAACCAAAATTTAAGAGAAAAGGGTGAAACTCAAACTAATACTCATTGTCTCATGAAGGAAATATTTCAGTGTTGTTAAGGGACAACCATTATTAAAGTAGGGGTTGAAAAATTCTACAAAAGGCCAAATGGTAAATATTTTAGGCTTTGCAGGCTCTATCATCTCTGTCTCAACAACTCAACTCTGTCTTTGTAGCACAAAAGCAGCCACTGACAATATGTAAATGAACGTGTGTAGCTATGTTTCAACAAAACTTTATTTATAAAAACAGGCAATGGGGCCAGATTTGTCCCACAGGCTGTAGTCTGATGACCTCTGACTCAAAGGATTCTTAGATGTAAGCACCAGATTCTCAGTCTGGTGAAAATCAATTTAAAATCTGAGTCTAATGAAAATCAATTTACTGAAAGAATATTGGGTGGCTCACAAAATTTGGTGAAGGTTGGAAAAATAGGCTTAAGGCTAAACTTCCAGAATAAAGCACAAAGTTACACTGCAGAACTAGTCCAATGAGGAAACCACTGCAGCTACTTCTGATCATTACATGCTAGAATGGGTACCACTGTCACTTCTGTATCAAGAATTCAACCTCTGTACAGCAACCACAAGCAACAATGCCACTTCAGTGCCAGGAACCCAACCTTGCTGGGGATGCTACTGCCTCTGCCATCAGAAAAAGAAAGTTAGTTTCCCATTACGTTCTCTCTCATGTCTTTAAGTGCTAAATCCAAGTGTGGTCTGGGCATATCGGATTGGATTGGTGAAACCTAGGTCACTGCCTATGCCCCAGAAGCAAGGACGCCTGGGAAGCAAGTATCTAAATTATCTCCTTTAGGGAATTGCATATTTGCCCCTAATGAGACTCATAAAATGGGGAACACAAAATACTGCACAGTAAAAACAAATGTTCCACTCTAAAATCTTGTAACTAACAATAACAAACTAAAAATGTTCTATCTCTTCAAAAAGGGGACAATATACAAAGTTTTATCAGTTACTACACTCCAGCATTAAATTCTGAGAAATGTTTCTCTTATTTGTTGGCGCTTTAAGTACCGGGTACTATTTAAATCCTGGTGCCTTTCTTCAAGCTATTAACACTGCATAGAACACACTTATCTCCCGTTATTCCCTTCTTTTTCCTCCAAAACTTTTAATCTTCAGGTGTCATCTCCTCTAACTTGCCATCTCTGATGCAGTCCTCACCCAATGGCTTGAGTAGGTCCTTCACCTTTAAGATCTTAGAGCACCTCATAAAAATGCGTATCACTAACCACAGGTGTCTTGTATCTCCAGCCAGACTATATGTCCCCTTGTTTATGAAATGCTTCATTCATCTCTGTCCCCTCAGTACTTCATACAAAGCCTAGCACATAGAAAGCTCTCAATAATTACAACTACTGAACCCAAACAAATCTTAAAAATAAAAACATTACATATCTTTTGGCTCAGCCGCCCAATTTCTCTTTGTCTTGTCCTGATTCATTTTATTCCCCAGGATACATACTTGTTTACAAGGCTGTTTTAAATATCTGAAATGCTGCAGGAGCACAAGTGGCTTTTTTTTAAGTGATAATAAATAAGTCCTTTATAAACTCAAAAGTAGCTGAGGTCCACTGTGTCATCGAAGTAGAAGACAATTTTAATAGGCATACACACCCCATTTTAAGGACACCTGGACTCCAAAAACTTCACACACATGCTTTTGCTTTTGTTTTTTTAATAAAATTCCAATCTACTAAAATCTGTCTTCTCACTTTAATTAAGTTTGGACTCCAACTATGGTGTTCTACTAGGTCAGCCAAGGTTTCTAGAAAAGAGGCAGCTTCTGTAAGAATTGACAGTTGTAAAGAGCTGCATTTATGTGGTAACTAATAAAGCACATTCATACCCATTATCCAATTTAATTCTTACATACCCTCCTTTGAGATTTCTCCTCAGAAGCAAGGCCCAGCCCCACGGCTATCTCTGTGGCACCCTCCTGGACCACTCCTACCACAGCCACCATTATCTTCTGCCACATATACATTTGTTATAACTCTTTTCAATTAAACTAATTATCTGTATCTATCATCCTTAGTGAATTATAAACAGCCTGAGGGAAGGGACAGGCCTAGCACAGTGTAAGGCATAATAAATGCTCGATAATTATTTGCCAAAGTGAGTTAAGAAGAATAGTTCATATTTCTGTTTAAATAAAGTAGAAACTGAGTTGACTTTCCCAAATTATCCTAGCTAAAACTATAAAATCAAGATATTCTTAGTGCAGTGGCTTCTGCCTATAATCCTAGCTACCTGGGAGGCTAAGGCAGGGGGATCACTTGAGCCCAGAAGTTCAAGGCTACAGTGGGGTATGATCACACCACTGCACTCTAGCCTGGGTGACAGAGCAAGACACTGTTTCTGAAGAAGAAAAAATACTCCTGTGTTCAAGGAATCTTCCCACCTCAGCCTCCCAAAGTGCTGGGACTACAAGCTTGAGCCACTGCACCAAGCCCATTCTTGACTCTCAATTGAAGGCCTTCGGTTTTTTTGTTTTTTGTTTTTTGTTTTTCTTTACATACCACACAGCCCTCTCCTAAGACTGGTTAAGAACAAAGGGAGTCTCAGACTAGGAGTCAGATGTCTTTGTTTTCAGACAAGCCACTCAACTTCTCTGAGTACCAATTTCCTTATTTGACAAATGGGAACACCACCACCATCTTTTTTTCTCTAATCACAATATGAAGGTTACATAAGATAATGGGAGTAAACGTAGCTTTAGTGTGAAATTATGGCATATACTAAGCCAGGGACAATGCTTAGGTTGATGACTCCCACCTCCCACTGTTGGTGACAAAGTCAAAACCAGAGTCAACCCTACAAGAATCATATCACTTAACCTAACAACAGCCCTTTAAAAATTGGCTTTATTACCCTCATTTTACAGATAAGAAAACCAGGACACAGAGAGCTTAACACTTGCCAAAGCTTATAAACCTAGTAAATTTCAGAGTTGGAATTAGTGAAAGGACACAAAGATAGATGTTTACCCGCCCCCCCACACACCCTTTTGTTCTGCTCTCTAATCTTTGCACATACCAGAGATTTCGTAAGTTCTGTGAGCACCTGTTTTTCTGCACGTACCAGAGATTTTGTTTTGCACATACCAGAGATTTTGTAAGTTCTGAGGCAAGGTCACAAGACGTGTTTAAGTAAGATAAACTCTTGCTGCCATAAACCTGCTCTTCCGCCTCAAAGGTTGAACCGAAATATCAGAAATGGCGGGAACCAATCATAGTTAGCCAAATCGCCTTGTTCAAACACTAGCCAATCATATATCTGATTTGTATAATAACTCTATGCCCACTTTTCTTAGACTATATAACACTGCTCGGAGCTCAGTGGGGGAGCTCTCCTGCCCGTCTCGTTTCGCGAGCGAGGGAGAGTTCCAGGTTCGAACCTGTAATAAAGATCCTTGCTGCTTAGCTTTGACTCTGGACTCTGGTGGTCTTCTTCGGGGAATAAACGGTCTGGGCATAACATTAGAAAATTCAAGTTCATCACATTCTAAGGAGTTTTCCATGCTGTTCTCCAAACAATTATAAAATAAAAGCTTTCCTTCCTCTTCAGTTTCAATTAGCACCAGGCAGATGGAATAGTGCTAATCTTAAATTGGGAACATTCTACTGTGTCTCAGGCCAAATCAAAATAAGAGTTAGCCTTGTAGGTAAGTACGCCTTGATTCAACCCCTGTGGCAGCAAAAATTGAATCTGTATATTAGAAAATATTCTGATCTCAATTTAGAAACTGTTTTAATGAGACTGAAAACCTGACAGGAAAAGCGAAAATGAGCAATCTTTTTTAAAAGAAAAAAAACCATTCAGTGCTATGATTATGAAACACAAAAGAGTCTAGGCTTTGAAATCAGACAGTTCAATCTCGGGGTAGAAAAGAAAACCTGGACAAAGCCCTGGAAGAATGAAAGAGCAGAACAAAAAAAGTTCAAGGTGCTGCTATGGCTGGAGCAAATGGGGTTGGTAGTGGGATCTAAAGAAATACAGCCTCCTATCTTTCCCTTCCTCTCTAGAAACCCTCACATGCTGCAAGGAACCTAGCCTGTGATGATTCTCACAGAGCCCCAAAAAGTGCAGACTGGTAAGTCACTGAGAAAGTCTAAAACCCTCCTTTGCTGACACTTCAGCCTAAGTGTCTCTGTAGAGACAGACTGAGGGTCTCTACAGGGATAGGCTGTCAGGAGACACATGTCACAATGCTGGCCTTCACGCAATTTGGGGCAGGCTTTTTCAGTAGGATGATGTCACTGCTATTATTTGCAGTTTTAAATACCTATACTTCTGTAGCTAGGAACTGTTTTATTTAGGATGAGAATGTAGATAATTTTTTAAAGACATATTTGGAATTTACCAAAGAGGAGAATAGTGTGAATGTATCATTTTCTCAGAAAGAGCTCTGGCACAGGACAGATATCTAGACCCAAGGATGCCAGAGTCCAAACCCTTTCTTGTAGTCAGAGCCTCTCAGACCTCACTGGGACCTGTGAATCGACTTCAAATGAAAGCAACAGATTCACTACTGTGGTAACTTCACCACCCAAAATTCATTCCTTGACAAGTTCCATCAGCATTCCCTGAGTGTCTACTAAATGCAATGCCCTGTGTTGAGTGCATTCAAGGAGCAGCCAATGAATCAGGGGCAACAGACTGTAAACAGCTGATTGTGAAAAGAGAGAGAACGAAGTAAATACTCCATCAGAAGTAGAAAAAAAGGGGACTGTTTATGACTACAGAGGTCAGAGAGGTTTCACCAGTTAATTCCTTCCTCTTACGGTTATCTTCTTCACTGCATTCAGGCTCTGACATCCATAGCAGACATCTGAACTAGGACTCTGAGGAATCTTATCAGACAGTGAAGAGAGTTAGCTAAGCCAGACAGAGGAGAGGATAAAGGCAAAAAGCCAGAGTAGTAAATGTACTGGGGTATGTCTAAGGAGTAGCCAGTGGCCATAACTGGAGTGCACAGTATACCAAGGAACTAATAAGAAATGAGGAAGAAAGGTACCTTTGGGTCAGATACTAGAGGTCCTTGAATGACAGCCCAAGGAACTTAAAATTTATTCTCTAAGCAAAAGGGAACTATTACAATGTTTTTAAGCACAGAGTGGCATGATTTGACTTATATTTTAGAATGATCACTCTTGCAGAAATGTGAAAGGTATAAGAAGATTGAAAGCAGGGAGATCAGTTAGGAGGCTTTGTGTTATAATAGTCTAGTTAAGAGATGATGAAGGCAGCCCAACACTGTGGTCAGACCCAACCACGGTGAGTCCAACAGGAGCGGGAGAAAGAAGAGACAAGTAGTCTAGCGAGGAGAATCAGAACCCAAGCAAAGTGAAACGAGCATCCACATTTGGGGCAGGGAGGTAGACTGGTGTGGAATATCATAGTCTGAGTATAGCAAGGAAGTCATCCATATCAGGAGAGAGGGGTGCCCTGGTGAAGTGTGTCAGAAGCCAACCACAGTTAAGAAAGAGTTGTCATGGAAGAGCACCCTGGTATAGGGTACCGAAACCCAAGCAAGATAAGGAGGGCATCCACACAGTGGGGAGAGCTTGTGATGGGGGTGTCAGAACCTCATTTCCTCATTATGTCTATGAGAAGGCCTGGGAGCAGCAATGGCCCAATAACAATGAGCATTATCTAGGAACCAGATTTTGGATTCTAAATGCCATTTAACACTAAAAAATAAACAAACAAAAAAACACAAACAACAACAACAAAAAACACACCAGGATTCCTTGGCTGGTATAGAGAAAGTACAAGATGAACCTAGAACGTCTTATTGGGCTAGAAAGCAAGGAAGGGGTCAAAGAATGACAGGGACATATCAAAAGTTGACAGAAGCCAACCTGAATGGGGCTCCTACTGGCCAAATCAGAGAGAATTTGAGCACCAAAACAAATGATGCTAGCAATAGATTATTACCCATTAAATAAAATGAGTCCATACTGATATAAATAACTAAATAACTGAAAGTTTGGCAAGGAAAGGGATATTTACATAGTACCGCCTACAAAATACTTATTAATTATAAAAGAGAAAAGAGTAACTTCACAGTGAAGAAGGCTGGTAGACACCATCTTAAGCAAGATGCTGAAATGAACATCAATAGTCATGGGACAAACTAAAACCACCACCATCTAAAAGGATGCAATGAAATGAATACAGCACCAGTTCTGTAATATTTACTGCCAAAGATGCATAACGTAAGGCTGATGATGACATTCTATAAAACACCTGCTATATCTGATATTCTACAAAATAATTGGCCTGTAATCTTCCAAAGTGTCAAGGTTATCAAAGTCAAGGAAAGACCAAGGACACTAAAAAGATATAGCTTCTAAATGTAACATGTGATTCTGAACTACATTCTTTTGCTATAAAACACAGTTGGACAATTAGCAAAGCTTGAATGAGTGTGAGGAATAGATAATAGTAACCTAACAGTGTTTATTTCCTTATTTTTATGGTTGCATTGTGCTTACACAACCATCTTATTATGTAGGAAATAATGTGGAGTTGATGGAGGGTCATGTCAGAAACTCATTCTCAAATGACCCAGAAAAGCTAAGCTTGATATCATTTTTAAAATTATTTTAATAAAAACAAAACAGATGGTGAAGATCTAGAAATACAGCAGTAGCAGTGGGAGTAGAGAAGAAAGGTATTTTTCCAGGGTCACAGAGTGAAGTTAAAGGTAAGACTGAGACTAGACTCTTTCTGAACCTCGTATTTCCTTCCTGCTATATAGAGCTTGTGTGGTGCCAAAGAAAATACTCTTCTAAGAATTAGGTTACGTGTCTGGTAGTGATTAAATATTGGGGGATATAGAAAAAAAAAAAAAGAAGATAACAAGTCTTCAAGTGAGTCAGGCTGAGGTTTACAGGACATCAGGTTTTTGGTGAGGAAAAACATATTCCAGACTCCCCCATTTGATGAGAACAAAGTTTAATGACCTCAAATGTTCTTCAAGACTGAGATAATGACCTTGTTAGTCCTTGTTCCCATTTTGGCCCAGTCCTATGAGTGTCCGAATAACCAGTGACTAAATTAGTCTCAGACCTACTGTCTCCTCCAAAGTCTAGTACTGTTTAGACAGTGGGAACAAGCTGTGGCTGTCAACAAAAGCAAATTTTATCCTTTCTTAAAATGGACCACTGTGACCCACACTATCAAGACCTTCTCAAAACAAGTGCGATAGAGGAAAACATCTCTTTACCAAAAGGCAGCAAAAATATAATAGAAAGAATATGAACTCTAGAGTTAGATCCAGTTGTGATTGCTGACTGTGCCCCTTGGACTGATTATTCAATCTCTTTGAACTGGAATTTCCTCCTCTCTTAAATGGGGACGAATAATTGTTGTGAAGTGTTAGGAAAAGAATCTTTAAAGTACATATCAAATGTGCCTAAAACACAGTAGGTGTCTAAAATGTAGTAATTTATTTCAGGGGTCCCCAGCTCCCAGGACCAGTACCATGGCCTGTTAGGAACTGGGCCTCACAGCAGAGGGCGAGGGAGCAAAGCTGAGCTCCAACTCCTGTCAGATCAGCGGCAGCATTAGCTTCTCATAGGAGCACAAACCCTACTGTGAACTGCACATGAGAAGGATCTAGGTTGTGTGTTCCTTATGAGAATCTAATGATAAACATAATACATTTGAATCATCCTGAAACCACCCCCACCCCCACAAGCTCAGTCCATGGAAAAAATTGTCTTCCCTGAAACCAGTCCCTCATGCCAAAAAGGTTGGGGACCGCTGATTCATTTAGTGCATTTTTCCTACATTATTTGCAACATTTTGCTAGTATTTACATTATCTCCACTATTTTACAACATTTACAAGATAATTTGCACTTCTGCTACATTATGCAACTCTACCTTTTGCAAATAACCAATATATAAAGCTTTGTATGCATCTAAGATATAATTATGTCTCATATCAACAACCCTGAGAGATTTATGCAATAGAAGTGTTATTCTCTAAGGAACCAAAGTATGAACAGAATGAACTGACCTACCCAATGTTTAACAATGAGTTAAATATACAGCTGAGTCCTGAAAAACATGTACTCCTAACACCCTCTTCAGTGGTCTTTTCCTCTCATAGGACTTATGTGATGCTAAGGGAAACGGTCTTTCTTAAGAGTTACCCCTTTCACCAGCATGTGGACTGATATGGAAGGCAATCATCTCTCTGAGATGAGAGTGCAGTTAAGGCCAACTAAGAAAGAAGTAAAGCATCTCTTCCCCACTCTGAACCAGAATAGGAAGACTCATCTTTCTAGCTATTTGGAGCAATCAAAATGGCACTCTTCATAAGGACCTAAGTGAAGGAAGCCCCACAAAAGTCAAGTAATTTCACAACATGTCATAACTAGAAGGGGTCTTAAATACCAAGTCTAACTTGCCCATGTATAGATGGTGAAGCTGATATCTGGAGAAGAGAAAGGATATACCTGAAGTCACAAAAAGTAACAATATGCCAATCCTGCAATTGCTGAATGGCCTTAAAATAAGGTCACTCTAAAGTTCATTTCATAACTGTTTATCACCCATCAACCCAAGGTACTGTCTTTATCCCACTCTTGTGCTCTAAAGTTTAAGCCTGTGTGGGTTTTTTTTTGTCTCCTCAATTAAAGTGAATAGCCCCATCTTACTCATCTGTGTACTCCCACAAGCTTAAACAGTTGGTGCTCAACAAGTACTTGTAATAAGACATAATGATTCCAGATATGTAAGGTTGTTTTAATATCCAAAAAATCAATTCATTAATACCCCACAATAACACAATAAAGGGAAAAAGCCGGAGAATTATCTCTGTTGACACAGAAAAAGCATTTGACAAAATCTGATACCCTCTTACAATAAAAATACTCAAGAAATGAGGAATAGAAGGCAACTTCCTTAATCTGATAAAAGGCATCTATGAAAAACCACAGTTAATATCATACTTACCTGGTAAACAACTGAATGCTTTCTCCCTAAAATCAGAAACAAGACAAAGATGTCCATTTTTGCCACTTCTATTTAACATTGTACTGAAGGTTCTAGCCATAGCAATTAGGTGGCAGGGGTGGGGGAGGGAAGAAAGAAAGAAAAGAAAAAGAAAGAGAAATAAAACCACCTAGATTAGAAAAAAGGCAGTTTAGCTGGTTGTGGTGGCATGTACCTGTAGTCTCAGCTACTCAGGAGGCTGAAGCTGGAGGAATGCTTAAACCCAATAAATCAAGGCTGCAGTGAACTAAGATTGTACAATTGCACTCCCGCTTAGGTGGCAGAATGAGACCCTATCTCAAAAAATAAAAAGTAAAGCTATTTATATTCACAGATGACATAATCTTGTATACAGAATATTCTAAGGAATCAACACCAAAACAACAAATCTGTTGGAATTAAAAAGTTCAGCAAGGCTGCAGGATACAAAAATCAACTGTATTTCTCCACACAGCAATGAACAATCCAAAAATTGAAATTAAAAAAAAAAAATCATTTACAATAGCATCAAAAAGAAAAACAGAAGTGTAAAACTTGTACAACCTTGAAAAAGAAAAACTAAGAAGACTAACACTTCCCAATTTCAAAACTTGATTATAAACCTAGAGTAATCAAGACAGAATGGTACTGGCAAAAGAATAGAGATACAGATCAATTAAATGGAACTGACAGTCAAGGAATTAATGCTTATGTTTGTGGTCAACTGTTTTGCAACAAGAGTGCCAAGACAATACAACAAAGAAAGAATAGTCTTTTCAACAAATGGTGCTGAAACAACTGGATATAAACATGCAAAAGAATGAAAATTGACCCCTACCTCATACCACATGGAAAAACTAACTCAAAATGGATCATAGCTTTAATTGTAAGAGCTAAAAGTATAAAACTCTCAGAGGAAAACATAGGTGTAAATATTTATGACCTTGAATGGTTTTAGATGTAACACCAAAATCAAACAACAAAAGAAGAACTAAATAAACTGGACTACATCAAAAATAAAAACTTTTGTGCTACAAATAATGTCATCAAGAAAGTAAAAAGACAATTCACAAAATTGGAGAAAATCTTTGCAAAACATATATTTGATAGGAGACTTGTATCCAGGGTATATAAAGAACTCTTATAATAACAGTAAAAAAGAGGCCAGAGGCCGGGCGCAGTGGCTCAAGCCTGTAATCCCAGCACTTTGGGAGGCCGAGACGGGTGGATCACGAGGTCAGGAGATCGAGACCATCCTGGCTAACACAGTGAAACCCCGTCTCTACTAAAAAATACAAAAAACTAGCCGGGCGAGGTGGCGGGCGCCTGTAGTCCCAGTTACTCAGGAGGCTGAGGCAGGAGAATGGTGGGAACCCGGGAGGCGGAGCTTGCAGTGAGCTGAGATCCGGCCACAGCACTCCAGCCTGGGCGACAGAGCGAGACTCCGTCTCAAAAAAAAAAAGAGGCCGGGCGCGGTGGCTCACACCTGTAATCCCAGCACTTTGGGGGCCAAGGCAGGCGGATCACGAGGTCAGGAGATCGAGACCATCCTGGCTAACATGGTGAAACCCCATCTCTACTAAAAATACAAAAAATTAGCTAGGCATGGTGGCACACCCCTGTAGTCCCAGCTACTGGAGAGGCTGAGGCAGGAGAATCACTTGAACCCAGGAGGTGGAGGTTGCAGTGAGTCAAGATCATGCCACTGCACTCCAGCGTGGGTGACAGAGCAAGACTCCGTCTCAAAAAATAAATAAATAGTAAAAAGAGAAACCAATTTAAAAATGGACAAAGGATCTGAATAGACATTTGTCCCAGGAAGATATCCAAGTGGCCAATAAACACATGAAAAGATACTCAAAATCATTAGTCTTTAAGGAAATTCAAATTGAAACCATATGAGATAGATACCATTTCACACCCACTAAGATACCTAAAATAAAAAGATAGTAAGAAGTATTTACAAGGATGTGGAGAAATTAGAACTCTCATATACTGCTGGTGGAAATGTAAAATGGTACGCCCCCTTTAGAAAACAGTCAGGTAGTTCCTCAAAAAGTTAAACATAGAGTTAGCACATGACCCTGCAATTCTACTCCTAAATATATACCTACCTACACAGAAATATGTACATAAATGTTCATAGTAGCATTAGTCATAGCCAAAAAATGGAAACAACCCAAATATCCATGAACTGAAAAATGAATAAATAAAATGTGGTAAATCCATACAACAGAATTCAGCAGTAAATACAATTACATAGATAGAAATAAACAGAATTTCATACAATAGAATATTTTTCAGCAAAAAATATTGCCAAATATTATTCAACAATAAAATGAAAAACACACATTACAACAACCATGTTTCTTTTAGGAGGACAAAGTTTTTTTTTTTTTTTGGACGGGGGATGGGGTCTTGCTCTGTCACCCCCAGGTTGGAGTGCAGTGGAACTATCACGGCCCACCTGTAACCTCACTCCTGGGCTCAAGAGATCTTCCCACCTCAGCCTCCCAAGCAGCTGAAACCACAGGGACACGCCACTATGCCCAGCTAATTTTATTTTATTTTATTTTATTTTATTTGTTTGTTTGTTTATTTATTTATTGAGACAGGTTCTCACTCTATCACCTGGCTGGAGTGCAGTGGCATGATCTCCGCTCACTGCAACCTCTGCCTCCCGGGCTCCACTAATCCCCCCACCTCAGCTTTCCGAGTAGCTGGGAAGACAGGCGTGCACCACCACGCCTGGCTAATTTTTGTATTTTTTGTAGAGACAGAGTTTTGCCATGTTGCCCAGGCTGGTCTCCAACTCCTGAGCTCAAGAGATCTGCCTACCTCGGCCTCTCAAAGTGGTGGGATTACAGACATAAGCCACCAGGCCTGGCCCAGATAAATTTTAAATTTTTTTTGTAGAGACAGGGTTTCCCTATGTTGCCCAGTCTGGTTCCCAAACTCCTAGGCTCAAAGGATCTTCCTGATTCAGCCTCCCAAAGTGCTGGGATTACAGGCATGAGCCAGTATGCCTAGCTAAGACAAAATATTCTAAAACTAGACTGTAGTACTTCTACAACCCTGTGAATATACTTTAAAAAAAAAATTGAAATTAAAACCCCACTGGAAACAAAGAAAAAACCAAAACACTGAATTGTATACACTCTAAGTAGGTGAATTTTATGGTATGTGAATTATCTCAGTAAACCTGCTAAACATATCCATACACACATACACAACTATGGTAGAACAGCAAGAATATCCACTGGACTTAAAGGGTCTGGTTGAGGTCAAATACTGGTCTATCACTCCCTATCTATATGATCATGACTTCACACTGAACCTTAGTTTATCTGTAAAGTTAGGATAAAAATAGTAATCCCTGCCTTTGCAAGGTGGCTGAACGATTATGTAAGAAAACAGACATGGAATATATATATTGCATATAGCTAATTTCCAGAAACACATATTTTCTTTTTTTTTTAATGTTTAGTAGGGGAGGGGGTGTCGCAGTGTCGCTGTGTCTCCCAGGCTGGAGTGCGGTGGCGCGATCTCGGCTCACTGCAAGCTCCGCCTCCCAGGTTCACGCCATTCTCCTGCCTGAGCCTCCCAAGTAGCTGGGACTACAGGCGCCCGCCACCACGCCTGGCTTTTTTTTTTTTTTAATGTTTAGTAGAGACGGGGTTTCACCATGTTAGCCAGGATGGTCTCGATCTCCTGACCTCGTGATCTGCCCGCCTCGACCTCCCAAAGTGCTGGGATTACAGGCATAAGCCACCACATCCAGCCCACATATTTTCTCTTAGTAGATATCCCTTATCACTAGTATTACCGAACAAAATAACTGAAAATGGAAGAGGACATTTTCCTCAACTAATTTAAGTAGCTTTGTGTGTTTTTCCAACAAACTAAAGGGAAAATGAGCAGACCCCAATGTTTACAATGAAGAGTAAGGCGGCGCTAGAGTATGTATACATAGGCACTCACAGTGCAGTTCTGAATAAAGAAGGGTTAAAGTAGATACTCCAACTGCCTTCTTCCCCTATAATCCAAACTCGGCTTTCTGTTTCAATCGGTAGACCATGACCACCACATCACCACTGAAATAGGAAGGTGTTCAGGAGAAAGAACATGATTCCCAGTTCCAGGTTGGCAGGGAGAATGAGGTTTCCCTGTTTCTCAGTAGACACTTATTCTATGGTTGGAGGCCACACCGGGATATCACTGGTGGACAACCAAAGATGGGAAGGAGAAAAGAACAGCTGTTTAATACTTTTGTTTACAGAAAAGAAAACCAACAGATTTGCCTAAGACCACAGAACAAAACCATATAGCTCTAATCATGATAGGCATGTGGCAACCAGCACTATGTTGTACAAAGAATTCTGGGCTCAAGGATAGAAAAAAATCAGATCTAGTCCCAGAAGTGCTACCAAACTGCTACATAATCTTGACTAAGTCAACTTATCCCTCTCTCTTAATTACCTCTCATGTGCCTACTGATTCAGAATTTTCATAAAGTGACCACTGCATGCAAGACACTTAGCTGGAATATTGTGAACAAAACAGAGTTCTACATTTATGTAACTTACAGGACAGAACACTGCAGAAGTCAGATGTTAAAGAAATAAACAATCTAATTATAACATAATTACAACTTGTGATACACAGCCAGTGCCAATTAGGAAGTAAGATGTGCGTAGGAAAGCACATATGCAGAAGAAAACCTCACCAACAAACTCCAAATGACAAATGAGAAGAAGCTTCTCTCAGCTCTCCCTCCGTCACAAACAGGGACTCAGTATTTCTTTGCTGTACAGTACGTCACCTGACTGCTTGCTTCTTAGTATAGCTGGAAGCATCATGGTCAATCACAAATAAACTAAAATGTGCAACAGATGCCAATCAGTTGCATCAGTTACTATGAGATCTTACACAAGCCTCTTTCTCTCTCTGAGTCTGTTTCTTTATCTAAAAAATGGGGATGATATTACCTATTTCACAGTATTGTTCTGAGAATAAAATAGGAAAAAGTAGTCTGGAAACTAAAACAATGAATTGGGATAACAACACTAAATCATTAAGATAAAGACGTAAATCATTTACTCTAGTGTGTCTTCAACATTCAGTAGCAGGTTAGGCATAGAACAGATCTATGCCTATCTGTTCCCATTTGTAAAACAATGATAACATCAGAACTCACTTCACAGAGTGATTGTAAGGATTAAATGAGATAACATATAGGTCAGGTACTAGCACAGTTCCTGACACATACTTATAAAAACATTAACTGCTATTAATTCACTTAACTTTACTTTCCTGCAATTTCCTCATCTGTGAAACAGTGACAGTAAGAGTACCTAACTCATACAATTATTATGGGGATTAAATAAAGGCTTAGAACAGTGTCTGGCACACAGTGAGTGGTAAACAAGATTATAATAGTATTATTAATTGGCACATGTATACATATGTAACAAACCCGCACGTTGTGTACATGTACCCAAAAACTTGAAGTATAATTTTTTAAAAAGTTAAAAATAATAATAATATTAATTTTATCTTTTAGCTGTCCCCACACAGTTCACATGAATACAGACCATTGGTTGTCAACAAAAGTTGATTTTGCCTTCCAGGTGACATTTGGCAATGTCTAGAGATGTTTTTTATTGTCATGACTTGGGGAAGAGGCAGCTACCGCTGGCATCTAGCAGGCAGAGGACAGGGATGCGACTAAACATCCTATGATGCACAGGACAGCCCCATTCTCCCCCGAAGACTTATGTAGTCCAAAATACACACAGTACTAAGATTGAGAAATTCAAATATAGACTAAACAAATGAAATAAAAGTTCTCTCATGAACTCCTCTGAACTCTTTAAGAGTACATGGATCTCCCTTCTAGACTTTATTAGATAGGTATAAATGTTTTAGATATCTCCAAGACTTAGAATGAGCAAGTCATCTACAAAAGAATAGATATTCAATAGGAAAGCCAGCACTGGAACTCAGGTCTCCTGATTTCCAGACTTGTGCCGCTTCCAAGAACTAACTCAACCGTATGTCTCAGGTACCTCACAAGCATTTCCTCTCCTTCTCCCTCTTCTCCTTGGACTACCCAGTTTGAAAATAACATCTATTTCTTTTCCAGCATCATCAGAGGTCAAACACAGCGCTGGTCTCTGTACCCATCCTCCCCAGTCAAAATACCTTCCCAAGGACCTGTCCTTCTGGGGAGGCCCCAGGACACTTACAATCATGGCAGAAGGTAAAGAGGGAAACAGGCACATCACACAGCCAGAGCAGGAGTAAAAGAGAGGGGTGCAAGAGGTGCTACACACTTTTAAACAACCAGATCTCATGAGAATTCACTCACTATCATGAGAACAGCACCTAGGGGATAGTGCTAAACCATTCATGAGAAATCCATTCCCACGATCCAACCACCTTCCACCAGGTCCCACCTCCAACATTAGGGATTACAATTAAACGTGAGATTTGGACCCAGGACACATATCCAAAGTGTACCAAAGGCTTACCTCCAAAACAGACAATGAGCTCCTTTAGGTGCTTCTATAAATGTTTGTGGATGGAGCCCTTTACCTTCTCGTGTTAGGCTGAAGAACAGCTTGATATTTTTAGACTGAAATCTGTATAATTTTAACTAATGCTGTTGCTCCCAACAGAAATCTCAAGGTACACAGGTCACATGGCACTTAAAAATATATAGTTTTAGAGCTTGGTAACCGCTTCTCTAAAAGAGCTGTTTATGGAAAGACATCTAGGTCTTGCTACAAGGAAACCACAGCCCTAACTTCAGTTCTGTCACAGACTCTCTGTGTATGACATTGGGCAGATGGTTTTACCTCTCTGGAACTCAGTTATTAATCTATAAAATGGTGATAAAACTAGACTATATGATCAGTAAATTTCTTTCCAGTACTAGTACATTCTGCAAGCCCATGAAAAAATAAATTATTTTAATAAAAACCACTCACCCACAGAGACATGAGGATGAATTTGAGGCTCTAGAACTGAGCTCCTGGGTCTCTGTCTTGCCTGATTCTCTTAGCTGGAGGCAGAGTGGAAGAGTCACACCCAATGGTCTGATATACATCATTTCATTTGCCTAAGCCTCAGTTTCCTCATGTGACAGGCCAGTGATTCGAAGCCATGAAGAGCATGCTATCTCCTCTATCTTTTAAATGTTAGGACTTTGGCTTTTAAGCCAAACTAAACTTTAGTTTTTAAAAGAAAAAGCCAAAATACCTAACCAAGAAAATGAGTGCTTCTACTCTAGTTTTAAAACTAGAAGCCCCACAGAGGAGCATGCTATCTCTTCTATCATTTAAAAGTTAGGGCTTTGGCTTTTAAAACCAAAAAGCCAAAATATCTAACCAAGAAAATGACTGCTTCTACTTCTAGTTTTAAAAGCCAAAATTATAGATATACATAAAATAAAAAATGAGACCCAAAATATCTAACCAAGAAAATGGCTGCTTCTAGAAGTAAAGGGCTCGCCAACATGGAAGTACGCACACCGATACTGGAAAACTGCCTGGCAGGAACTTTGGAGAGAGAATTCAAACAAGGGATAAAGGCTGTGTTAGAGGCCCCTAAAGGGAAAGTTCAGTCCCTAATATTCTACAATTCTCTTTTCAGACCAGAAAGAATAACCCTTAGCAGACTTCTAGAGAAAAAAATATATATATATCCAAGGGGTTTTCTGGTCCTATCCTTTCTCCTGCCCTCCTTCTATGTCTCTACCTCAGTACAATGGGGTCATTCACTTCCAGAGACATCATGGCTATACTGCACTTGCCTTCTCTTTTCTGGGTTTAACATATGGAGGGGGAAAGAGGACTAAATTGTCAAGGAAATTTATATTGTCAAGAACCATCAGATGCCTGAGTCTATATTAGGGAAAATTTCTTAGGAGAGTGGGAAGGTGTAAGATTGTCTCTACTCAGCAGTACCTAAGCTCAAGGTGGCCACTGGCTTCTCAGGTCACACACGTTAATGGCCCTCAAATTAATGGTTAGAAACCTAGTATGGATATTTAATCTAGCCCCAGTCACCCAGACTAGTCTAAGATACCCCTGTCATCGGAGAATCAGGTATTATAAACTTAATCCCCGGTGCCTCCACTGGGAAACGTTGGACCATTCACTGCTTCACTCTGAGCTTGAACAGTTCCAAGTGTAAAATGTGCCAATTCCAAGTATAAAATGAATATATCAAACAAGATCATTTGAAAAATTTCTTCAGTACTGATTTTGTTACTCTGCTACAAAATGATATTTTTTAGAATTTAATTAGCATCTATCCTAAACTTTCAAATATACAAGAACAAAAATAGCCAGGTGCAGGGGCTCACATCTATAATCCTAGCTACTGAGGAGGCAGAGGCAGGAGGATAGTGTGAGGCCAGGAGTTTGAGACCAGCCTGGGCAAAATAGTGAGACCTCCATCTCTAAAAATAAAAAATAAAGAACAAAAATAATAATAATAAATACTTAGCACCTACTATAAGGGCACTTACTATAATGGCAAATACCATACTTAACACACTTATTTCCTTTAACCTTCACAGCAATCCTAATTTATAAATGAGGAAACAAACTGAGAAAGGTTTAAAAACTTGCCCATAGTCACACAGGTAAGGAGAAGACCTGGAACTTGACTTACCTCTACTGATTCTAAGTAGAACTCTTAGAATCTTTCTACTAAACCATTAATTTCCAGGCTTCTATTCCAAAATAGAGTATTTACTTGGAAAGAAGGAAAACAGAGAGTAGGGAAAAGATGATTAGAGATAAGCTTCAATCAGCTAGTAAAGACCTGCTGCATACAGCAAGGGAAATAATACGCATTGATGCCACCAAAAAACAAGAGACCTTCTAAGCTGCTGGAAGCAAGATTCATCTGAATTCCTCCCACCTCTACCTCCTCCATTAGTTTGTTCTCCAAAAGATAGATGGGCTTGGGGATCCATATGGGCCAGGGAAAGTATGTTTACAGCTAAATAACCCGAAGGAGGCAGAGGCCAACTTAGAAGACCAGCCCTTCTCACCTGCTGCTAACTCACTTGACCCCCTCCCTCTCCCAAGAGGCCTGTTCCATACTCTGCCTTTCAAAGGAAGGCCTGTACCCCTGCAGACCTGGATCCTGTTCCTGAAGAAGCTTCAATCAGCTTAGAGACAGAAGATGCAGCCATCGGTATTTAATGCCCATTGCTCCCAATACTGTCTTAAAAAAAAAACAACAACTAAAGGAAAGAAGGTGAGGAAAAGGCCTAAGTTTCTTAGGAGACATGTAGGTCCATTTCTCTGCAATTCCTATCTGTAAAAAGGAGATTCCATACCCCTTGGGCTACTCCTTGCTCAACAGCATCAGAAAAGCCAACCGGTTACTTTTCACTGAGAAGTCCTTTGAGAATTCAATCACTCAATCCAGTGGTTTCCAAGCTTTTTTCTCTCCACCTCTTTTTCCAAATAAATCTTACAGTAATGCCAATATCTCAACAGATGAAAAGTAGAGCTTCTCTGGCTGAAATGGAGGTGGGTAAGTTCTACTTCCTCAGCCTCTTCCCACCTCCCAACCTTACCCAGGTAGCCTGTGAGGCTCCACTTCAAAGCCATGAGACTCTAGTTTAACACTTCCTTGTTATACTTAAGGGAAGGATCAGATGGTCAGTTAGTGGCAAAGCAGGAACTCAAACCCAGATGTACTGACTTCAAGGTTAGCTGATTTTCCATCTCATCACTATTCCTTTGAGATGATCACGTAAAACTGAATGTGAGTTTTTAAAAGCATTAAGTATTGGAGATGTACAGTTTCATCAGGTAATTTTCTCCACAAGTAAAAGAGGCAAAACGCTCAGACCTGCAAGGACAATATCACCAGGTAGCACCCAATAGCAAAGAAATCCTCTTGTGTTACCGACCCTCACTAAAGTGTCTGGTTGCTGGTAAAACAGGCATGGTTGTGTTACCAACTTAGAAAAATTAATAGTGGAAAAATCAGACCCAGAAGGCTTCTGAAGGATTCCCTGCTCCCTGCACACTCAGAAACTATCCCTTAAAGACATACGAGAATTCTCCTCATATCCACCATGCCTGGAACACGGAATAGAATCTTAACCTGTTTATTAAAGTTAACTCCTTAATACATGACATGTATAGCCTGGTCTCAAAGTTTTTCTACCACTGTGAAAACCATGACTTGGAGGTAACCAGCCTCTAAGATAGTACCCTATGTTCCCTGCCTCCTGGTATTCGCATCCTTGTAGAGTCCTCTCCCACAGGGTTGGTCTATGTGACTGAAAGAATACAACAGAAGTGACGGTATATCCCTTCCGAAGTTTGATTACATTAGACACAGCAGCTTCTGTTTTGATTACTCTCCTCTCTCTTGGATCTCCTATTTGAGGAAGCTGGCTGATATGCTGTGAACTGCCCTGCCCTATGGACAGGCACACATGGCAAAGAACTGAAGCTTTTAGCCAACAGCCAGGAAGAAACTGAGGCTGGCCAACAATGAATGGCATGAGTGAACTTCGAAGGAGTTCATTCTAGCCCTGCTTGAGCCTCCAGATGACTGCAGTCCTCGGCACAGTTTGGCTGTAACCCCATTAGAGACAGTGAAGCAGAACCACCCAGCCTGGCCACTCTAAGATTCCTGACCCTCAGAAACTGTGTGAAATAATAAATGTTTATTTTTTAAAAACTGCTAGTTTTGCAGGTAATTTGTCTACACAACAACAGATAACTAATACAACCATCAAACTAAGGTTTCCTGGGTTAACATCAGAAAGCCCCCATTATGAAACCAAAAGTCCAGCTGAAATGAAACCCAAAGCCTCAAGGCTTGGGGCTTCTCCTTAAACAACAACAGTTTCTGCTGCTTATTCACAGGGTGACCTTGTGCAATTCATATCATATTTCTTAGCCATGGTTTCCTTATTGAAGATACAGAGATATCACCTTCCTTGCAGATTATTGTGAGGATTAAATGAGAATAGTTTCTAAAAGTATCAAAAACAGTATAGGATCATACAAAGTAGGCCGGGCCTGGTGGCTCACGCCTGTAATCCCAGCACTTTGGGAGGCCAAGGTGGGCGGATCACGAGGTCAGGAGAGCAAGATCATCCTCGCCAACATGGTGAAACCCTGTCTCTACTAAAAATACAAAAATTAGCCGGGTGTGGTGGCGCATGCCTGTAGTCTCAGGAGGCTGAGGCAGAAGAATCACTTGAACCCAGGAGGCAGAGGTTACAGTGAGCTGTGATCGCGCCACTGCACTGCAGCCTGGCGACAGAGCGAGACTCCGTCTCTTAAAAAAAAGAATTATACAAAGTAAATTGACTGTGGAAGGCTCCCTAGCAAGCCTATTCCCAACAGCCACCAAAAGGAGATGGCTCTGCTCAGTGAAGTCAAATGGAAAGGCCTCTACTACAACACTTATCCAACTGTAATGTAAGTATCCCCCTCTATTACTGCCCCTTATAAAAACAAGAAGCCATAATTACCAGAGCTTATTACATATTAAGCAAAATGCTAAGTACATTTACATTATTTCCCATTTGATACTCCATTTAACATATAGGAAAACTGAAACTTAAGAGGTTAAAATGATTTGGTTACTAATGGAGGCAGGATTGAACCTCAGATTCATGCAACTCTAAAGACCACGGTTTTTTCCATTAATTCAGTAAGCTTTTCATGATACCAAGGGATCTGGAAGTATCCAAAACAGAAGGCATTCAGGTACAACTTAATAAAAGAAAAAGGAAGCAAAATCACATTTCAAATTAATGAGAAAATTACAAGATTCTGAACCTGTCTAGGGCACCAAGCAACTGTGATACCTTCAGCAAGTTGTCTGTCAATGAAAAAAAAATCCCTCACATTTACAGTATATAGTATTCTGGAATCTACAAAGCATTTTGAAATATCTGCAAATATTTTATTGTCACAGCAACACTGGAGAGCAATTTCAATTATCTCTATTCTATAAATGAGCAAACCAAGACTCAAAAAGAATTCCAGTGACTTGCCCATGGTTACTAAACAGATGGAACTTGCCAGACACAATATACCCAGATTTCTTTATTCTCAGACATAATATACCTAGATTTCCTTATTCTCAGAAAAGATGTACTTGAAACTGGAAAGTTTTAGGGAATAGCCAAAAGGTCACAGCAAGGACAAGAATCCAGTTTCCTTCTTATTCTCCTAACCCAGTGAGCTGCAACCAGGTATGTAAACCTGGAGAGCTTCAAAAAAAAAAAAAAAAAACCCCAATGCCTGGGTCCCATACCAACCACCATCCCCCAAATTTAATTTATTCGGTCCAGGGTGGGACGTGGGTATCATCAGGAAGCTTATATTTTTAAGCTTCCCAGGTGTGGTCATGCTCAAAAACTATTTGCCTAACCCCCAGAGCCACAGATTAAGAAATGTCCTGATTCACTCTCATTTTCTAATGTGAAATTCTCTGAGTGAAGCCATCTAACTCTTTGTAAACTCATCACATTTATGAAGCAAAACATCTTCTATTATTGTGAATGGCCATGTAAGTTAAAATAATTTAATTTCTGTTGCCTAAGAATAGATTGTTATATACCATGCAGTCAACATCTTAACGGTCATGATTAGAAATGTGGCATACAGCAACAAAATTGCTTCTAGAAAAAGAAAAGCTGCCCACAATAGTATACTATACACAAATACAACTAAGTAAAAATCTGAAGTTGTCTTTTTCCTCCAAATGTCCCTGTTTGGGGGATCTCAAAACTCCTTGGTTCCACCAAGATGAATTTACTTCAAGTGTTCTCTGATGGAAGTCTGAATACTGCAAGGACTTATCCCACAGTATCTCTACTTCTCTCTGCTAATCCAAATCCTACCTGACCAAGTTCTTTTCCTGACCATCCAGCCTACTGTTATGGGTTGAATTGTGTCTCAAAAAAAAAAAAAAAAAGTTGAAATTCTAACCACCAATACCTTAGGATTGACCTTATTTGGAATTACAGTAGTTACAGATGTAATCAAGTTAAAATGAAGTCATTAGGGTGGACCCTAATCCAATATAATTGGTGTCCTTATAAGAAGGGGAAATTTGGACACAAGAGACAATCACACACAGAGGTAAGATTATGTGAAAGGACAAAGGGAAAAGAAGCCATCCACAAGCCAAGGAAGGCCAGAGGGTAACAGAAACTAGGATAAAGGCCAGGAACAGATTCCTACCCTAGCACCTCCAGAGGTGGACCTGCAAAAACCATGATTTCAAACTTTTGGCCTCCAGAACTGAGAGACCACAAATTTCTGTTTTTCTAAGTCACCCAATCTGTGATACAGCAGCACCAGGAAACTAATACAGCCACCCTTCTCTAAACTACTAAAGTTTGTACCCAGTTTACTTGGTGGAACTGTTCAATTTATTTTTAGTATATATATCCTACATTCTTAATGAAATCAAAGTTTTTCAAGGGCAGGAACACTATTTTATACTTCTTTGGTATCATCTACCATTCTTAGGGAAAGACTGACCTCAGGCAAGGTATTTGGGAAACATTCGCTCTCTTGTTCACTTTCTGGAAAATGTTCAACAACCACTGTTGTTTTAGAATATGATAACCAGAAAATCACTTTTCCTACTTCTATAATTCTGTTTTACACTGGAGTGAGCTATTTACAAATCTACACTTTTCTTCATGAGCTTTTTATATACATAGTATCTATCATATATAGAACCATGGAATGTTTGGGGCCAAGAGAGAGCTTAAAGATCATGCAGTGCAATCCTGAAGTGGCATCTTCTTCAACTTACAGATACCACTACTCTCTTCTTCATCGTAAATGCCCTATTCTCCCTTGTCTGTTGTGTTAGTTATTGACTTACAGGGCTCCTTCTCATCACCCCACCCCCACTACACAACAAGCACATTCAGGGTTGAAACTGTTTCATTCATCTTTATATCTCCAGTACTTATCACAGTTCATAGTACACGCTCAATCAACAGTTCCTAAAGTAGTATTTTCTCTTTCTTTGCCACTAGTCTGCGAGCTTCTCCAAGAAAGGAAGTGAATTTTAGTCATCTTTGTATCTCTAGGGTCTAGCACTAGCAGATAATAAATATAATATTTGTTGTTCATGATATTAAAATGTTTGACTCACTGTTTCTGTGCTAGGCTGTGCTGGCCTATCCTTTATTAAGAAGCTCAGACCCAGGCTGGGCACGGTGGCTCACACCTGTAATCCCAGCACTTTGAGAGGCTGAGATGCAGGGGATCACCTGAGGCCAGGAGTTCGAAACCAGTCTGGCCAACATGGTGAAACCCCGAATCTACTAAAAATACAAAAATTAGCCACGCATGGTGGTGCAGGCTTGTAATCCCAGCTACTCAGGAGGCTGAGCCACGAGAACAGCTTGAACTCAGGAGACGGAGGCTGCAGTGAGCCAAGATCATGTTCTTTCAGCCTGACTGAAAGAGCGAGACCCTGAGAGAAGAGAGGGGAGAGGGGAGAGGGGAGAGGGGAGAGGGGAGAGGGGAGAAGGGAGGAGAGGAGAGAAGAGAAGAGAAGAGTTCAGACCCAAGGTCATATAGTTAGTAGATGATGGAGCTAAGATTTGAATCCAGAATATCTCATTGGAAGGTCTATCCTCTCATGTACCTTCATGGTAAAGTTTTTATAACTCTAGATATAAATGCAACTTCAGTTTTCTATTCGTTTAACTTCCTTTGAAGTTTGTTTCTAGTTAAAGCTGGCAGATTAAAAACACATTTACTAATGTTCCCTCCCAAAATCACTCTAAAATGACGGTAAAGCTGTAAAAGAGGTATAAACGTCAACAATAAAGAGAATAGGTGAGGGGACATCAGACGGTAAGAGATTTCAAAAACTTTTTAGAAAAATAGTGAAGAGGGAAGCTGTGACCAAAAAAAAAAAAAAAGAACACGGAGAGCAAAAGAGGCTGTAATCTAGAGCTCTGCATGGTCCCTGAGCAGCAAAGATGTGTGGTCCCTGTAAAACAGGATCCCTTCACCTGTAAAGAATCACTGGATTAAAAACACATAAAGACACAGGAAGTATAAATCACTTACCCAAAACCACACAGAGATAAGAAGAGCTAGATCCTATTTTCGTTACCTTTCTATAACACATCCGCTATTAGTCAACTTAAAAGAACATAGGATGAATCAGCAGCCCATGCCACAAAACAAGGAGAGAGAGGTGTTTCCCAGGGTCTACATTTTGGCCTTCTTTACCAGCTCCAGAGAGGTCCTTTGTGTTTGGGCTCTCCCTCGTGAGAACCTGTTCAAACAGTTGGGGTAAGAATCCCATTATTCTCATTGTCTGATTCTATAGCTCTGAAAGGTAGGTTAACAGCACCTAACAAAAATAGGACAAAACTTGGAGGCGAAAGATTTCAGAAGCACTAACACTGTTTCAAGTCAAAGCTGAGCTCATCTACCTTGCCCGTGGTAGTGTGAGAGAAGCAGCTTTTCATCCCTTTTTAGAACAGAACATGTCCAAAGGTAGGTGTTGTTATATCTGCTAACCAGCTGAAACAGATTCTTTTTTTTTTTTTTTCAGGGTAAGTCTCGCGCCCAGGCTGGAGTGCAGTGGCACAATCTCGGCTCACTGCAACCTCCGCCTCCCAGGTTCAAGCAATTCTCCTGCCTCAGCCTCCCAAGTAGCTAGGATTACAGGTGTCCGCCACCTCGCCCGGCTAATTTTTGTATTTTTAGTAGAGACGGGGGTTTCACCATGTTGGCCAGGCTGGTCGGGAATTCCTGATCTCAGGTGATCCGCCCACCTTGGCCTCCCAAACTGCTGGGATTACAGGTGTGAGACACCGTGCCCAGCCGAAATAGACTCATTTTTAAATGCCAAATTACAGAATTGTAATTGCCTACAGTTGCAATTAAGGCATTAATAACTCTAGGGCTATTTCTTAATACACAATTATGAGAGTACCACAGCTATTTGCTACCCATTCCACCATACTCCCATTTGAACTCTTGTCCATCACTGCATTAAACACATCTACATACTCAATTTGTGTGTTTTTGATGTGCACAGAAAGAATACTGAATTAGGAGTCAGAAGAATAGTTCCAAATACAACTCAAGCTGTGGAGTCAGCAAACTTGGGTTTGAATCCCAATTCTCTGAGTTACCAGCTGTGAGATCAGAAATTAATCATTTAATCTCTCTGGGCCTCAATTACCTTATATGTAAAATGGGAGACTCATATGGGAAAAAATGGGAAAATATGTCAGAGACCTGTTGTGAGGATTGGGAATATTTATTAGGCAACTTGCACAGCAGTAAGGCACTCAATGCATGGTACTTTCCTCTTGTATTGACCACCTACTATTTGCTACATATTTCTAACCTTGGAATGGTTGTTTTGAAGAAGTGTTTAAGGAGAGGCAGAATACACAAAGTAATTACAATATAGTACAACACAAAATGTAACACTGTACAAACAAGTATAATATAATAAATGATGTCACAGCTATTAGAATAGAGTAACACATGAACACTGAAGGAAGAAATATTAATTCTGCCTAGGACAGGAGGACAATGTCAGAGAAGGCATCAGAGACAGAGATATTTGAAGTGGGTCTTAAAGGTTGTTGAGTGTAAGTACAGCAAACAAAGGAAAACATGTTAAACAAACAAAAAGCTATGAGATACAAGTTAAGGGAACATGAGAAAGAATGTTTGGCATATTTCAGTAATAGTGTGAAAACTTACAAAGAAGTGATAGGCTATACAGAAACAGAAGTAAGATTAGCATGAGGAAGGGACTATCCTTGGGAAGTTTTTTGTGGAGAGAAAAGTGGTGTAATAGGCAAAAAGAGGTAGTTATCTGAGAAACTCTTGAAACTATTCAGCTGGAGAAGAACAGTAATAAAATCACTATTATGATTATAAAGAATTGTCATGTGCAGCAAAGGTTGAATTCATTTTGTCTGATCCAAGGGACAGATTAAAGAAGGTGGATAGAAATTAAAGAATGATATTATACAAAAATGGCTAAGGAATATTAATGATATACAGAATGAGTGCTTGAAATTTAAAAGAAAATGTCCCTTCTGTAAGTTTTGAAATTAACCCAGAAAGCTCAAAAGAGAAACTCCTTCGATCTTAGCCTGGGCTAAGAACCCCAGGCTTTCTCTTCCTCTTTGGGGACAAGACTTGACTTGATGGGCCTTTGGTGCAACCAGGTTTGAGGAAGGTGCTTCCACCACTTCCTGAGGCCTTACACAATTCAATTCAACCTCAAAAGGGAACACTAGCCCACACAGAAACAGCTTAAAAAGAAAACTAAAGCAGGCAACAACTTTAAAGGAAACTAGGCAGTGGGCTTAAGGAGAAATGGGCAATGGAAACAATAAGAACATCAGAGGCATCAACTACCTGTTCTTATGTTAATGAAGGAAGGAAGAGCAGCAAGACCATTCAGTTCAACATCTCACTGTACACATACAGAAACTGAAGCCCAGAAAGGGGATAGGGCAGGTAAAGCCAGGCATGAAAACAACTTAACATAACACGTTAGAGTTCAGGCAGACTCTTTTACTTGTATTATCTCACTTTTCCTCAAAATAACACAGTGAAGGAGGTGTTATTTTCCCAATGAGACACAAAGATCCTTAAGGCATTACAATGTTTGTGTTAGTTTTCCTTATGGGTTGCTGGAATTAATAATGCTTAATCCTTTCCTTTCCAATCCCATAGGTTTAAAAAAAAAAAAAAATCACCTTAAGGACTGGAGCTTCTCCAGGGAAATAATGTGGACTAGGAAACAGTTTCTCAATACTGTCACCCCAATTGCCCTATTCTATCTAGCACTTTCCAATGTATTACATATTCAATTTTTTAAAAAAAATCTGTTTCAGCCCTGTGCTGAGAACAGGGAGCAAAGATTCAAATCAGACATACATGCATCTTCAAGGAGCTCCCATTCTGACAGCATAGACAAGCATGACAATTGATGATTATCTTTCAGTCATGAAGACTTGGTTTCAAATCCTGGGTCTGCCCTTACTAGCTAAGGCAAGTAATTTCCTTTCATCTAAACTTCAGACTCCTTTTCTGTGAAATTGAAGGCAATACCCTCAGTCTAACTGAAAGTATTAACTTGTGAGTATTTGGAAAGATAATTATTTAAAGCACCCAGCAGAATGTCTGATCCACAGTATATATGCTCAGAAGGTATTTACTGAATTAATGGCTTACATAAGAGTATCAACTCTAGGGGTAGAGTTGGGAAGAAAGAACATCCCAGCATTATGTTTTCTCATAACCCTGGATCCACTGAGAGAATGATGTTTGCCTGATCATGTGGGTTTCATGTTCCCCAACTCTCATGCATTAAAACCACAAGCCCCACCCCAGCATTAAAAACCTGAAAGAACCTGGCAGGTCCCACACAGTGACTAGGGATGAAGGAAATAGCTGTCTGGCCTGACCATATTTGCAAAGGGAAGTAGGCAGCAGAGCAAGGCCTAAAAAACCCAAGACCTGAAATCCTGCAAATCCTTATGATTAAAGACTAGAAAAGCCTTGTTAAATACAAATATCTCTGCAAGGTGAAGCTGGGATGAAGAATTAGGAGCCATTAGGGATTTATGGAACTCCATGGGCCACAGAAGTTCTCCACTCTACATAGATATTCCTTCAAAAAACTATATTGGCATATCTACTGTGGGTCAGGTGTTGAAGCAGCAGAGGACTTAGACTTGGTTCCAGCTTTTGAGACACCGAGAATATCAGAGACTGAGATCACAACGAAAAATGGTTTCACCACTAAGGTCCTGACATACTGCTATACAGTGGGCTGCAACTGCCTGCAGAAGTGACCCAAGTTTCCCAGTTACCAAGTTTCCTCCTCCTCTTTTTCAATCCCTTTACCACAAAACCTGCCATCTCTAGAGGCCCTTCTCTGGGCAAAAGAGCTTGCCTATGTGCCACAGGAGTTTAGAATGGAAATCTGACTAACAGCAAAGCTCATACCTTACACCACCTATAGCCTCTGGAATCAAACTCCACAAAACACTTTAAAACCACAGAACAAGAAGTTCTGATATATTTATTTTAAGACTTTAGGGAAACAGTTCTGAGAAGATAGAACTAAGTCTTCTGAGAATGTCTCAAATATTTATTGACTACCTATTATGTTCCAGCCACTACTTTGAATGCTTTATATCTTAGCATATGAGAAAACAGCAGACACAGGAAAGTATTCTCACTTCCAGCTTCTCCTCACCCTTCTCCCCTGAAGCAGGTCATCAGATCCTCATTCAAGAGGTACCCTCCTTATTTCCAGAGGAAAGGCTCATTTTTCTCTGAAAACACAGGGACATACAGAAAAATCTGAACAAACCGGCCTTGCTAAGCTCCCTCCAACCCTGATCCTATTTATTACCATTACATCATACCATCTTTGTCCAATCATATTTCTCCATGACTACCCACTTCTTCCATCAAACCTAAACCTAAAAATACACAAGTTTGCCTGTTTCTTTGCGTCTTCATTTCCTTAGGAAGACTCCCATGTCATGTAAAACTTGTATTAAATATATTTGTATGCTTTTCTCTCGTTAATGTCTTTTGTTACAGGAGCCTCAGCCATGAACATAGCAATGGGAAAAATATTTCTTTTCCCCTATATTTATATATATTAGCGTCCTCAAAACAACCCCGTAAGAGAGCTATTATTGTCTCAATTTTACAAAGAAAAGACTAGGTTCACCGAAATTAAGTGACTTGCCCAAAATCACACAGTTAATAAGTGATGGAGCTACAATTCATAAGTAAATTGGCCATGTCCACTTTGAAGTCTTCATTTCATTTTTTCCCCTGCAACTCATATTTCATTCTAATGATAACCCTGTGAGGCAGAGTATCAACATAATTTCATTTTACAAATAGGAAACTGGTGCCTAAGGAAGTGATATTACTTTCTGAGAAACAGGTCAGTAAGTGGCAGAGCCACAGTTTGTACTCAGATTTCAGGCCCTCAAATCTGCACTCTTTACACTGCCCCACAATTCCTCTTATACTTGCCTTGCAGAGAGGTGTAGTGAAAATATACTTAATAGGGAGTCAGAAGTGCTGAGATGTGGTCTTGACTCTGTAACTAACTTACATTACATAATATTGAATGCGCTGCTTTTCTTCTCTTGGCTTCAGTTTCTCATCCATAAAATAAGGATGTTGAATTAGACATCTCCTAGGGTCCCCTTCAGCCAGTAACCCAACTAGTCTATGAGAAGCAGTTTCTCTAGTTTCCTTGCCACTCAAGCAGTAACTTTCTAAAAGAAAAAAAAAAAAAAAGACTGGTTATTTACAGTATAGACAAAGGTGGAAAATGCTCAGCACCAAAGAGTAGAAATTACCCATTCAAATGCATATTTACCTTCCTCAAACACCCTAGATATAAACAAAGAAAAAGCCATAAGCCACCTAATAACAGTGTTGGCACATCTAATAACATACCAAGTAGGAGTAAAGAGTATATCCATGGTAGGATCTAAGATAGAACACTTCTTAGTGGATCCCTAACACTTCTATTCACTAGCTTTCTCTCTTCCTAGGTTGGCACATCAGCTCTGCCTCACTTACAGCAAATCAGGCTTATGACTTTAACTAAATCCCACCAGATCTAAACAATCTACAAATGACTTTTGACTAATATTACAGAACAAAAAAATGAAAGCTCTGGATGTAAATTCTTCCATGCCAAGAAGGAAGAAATGGGATATATAAGATTTTGGAGGCCAGGTGTGGTGGCTCATGCCTATAATCCCAGCACTTTGGGAGGCCGAGGCAAGCAGATCGCCTGAGGTCAAGAGTTCGAGATTAGCCTGGCCAATATGGTAAAACCCCATCTCTACTAAAAATACAAAAATTAGCCAGGTGTATGGTGCACGCCTATAGTCCCAGCTACTTGCGAGGCTGAGGCAGGAGAATCGCTTGAACCCAGGAGGCGGAGGTTTCAGTGAGCTGAGATCGCACTATTGCATTCCAGCCTGGGCGAAAAGAGCAAAACTCAGTCTCAAAAAAAAATTTTTTTTGGAAAAATTATTTCCCTGTCTGCCCTAGTTTCTTTATATATAAAGCAAGGGAGCGAGTCCAAACCGATTCTAAACACTTTTCCCACTCAAACTTAACATGAACTTGTAAGTATTCTATATTTAGAAAATGTGAGATATATTTTTTAAAAAAACAAAACAAAACAAAAAACAAGAGGGAAAAGGGCATGGTATTACAAATTTTAATTACCTCACAGAAGAAAATAAAAAGGAATGAATTATAGTGCCAGGGAAGAACATAAAATATGTATGGTCACAGCAAGCTGAATACATATTAGTTACAAGAGCAAAAGGAACTGCACTATCCCTGTTTAACAGTCGAAGTAAATAATTCATATAATGCCCCAGGGTAAGACTGCAGAGGCAGAACCCATGTTCATGCAGTTAAACCAGAGCTGATCTGAATATGATCAAAGTTCCAACACCAGGCTGGGTGCAGTGGCTCACACCTATAATCTCAGCACTTTGGGAGGCTGAAGCAGGAGGACTGCTTGAACTCAGGAGTTCAAGACCAGCCTTGGCAATATGGCGAAACCCCATCTCTTCAAAAAAATACAAAAAAATTAACTGGGTATGGTAGCCGCTGCCTGTAGTCCCAGCTACTTGGCAGGCTGAGGTAGGAGGTTGAAGCTGCAGTGAGCTATAATCAGGCTACTGTACTCCAGCCTATGTGACAGAGCAAGACCTTGTCTCAAAAAACTAACTAAATAAATAAATAAGTAAATAAAATTCATACTACTTTAGCCAAGTATCATCATTCATATTCTCTAGATCTTTACCTGTTAATATGCTACATTATGAACTAGGTACTTCCACATATATTTGTTCATTTAATTGTCTTAACACCCCAGTGGTTATATTCCCTATTTTACAGAAGGGGAGTCTGAAACTCAATGAGGTAAAAAAGACCAGGATGACAATCCAAACTCTGGCTCCAAGTTCAATATACTCTATCCGTATTATAACCTATCTCCTTCGTTGTACAGGTCCCTCAGACACACATTATCCAGTTTTATATCTCACAACAACCACCACCTTGTGAGCTAGACATTCAAGATTCCTCATGAACTGGTCCCTATCCATCTTTCCAGTTTTGAAATGGATGCTGTTGGCTGCCTACCCAGCATCCATTCCCTTCTTCTCCCTTCCTAACAGAGCCCAGACCTTTTTTCTATCAGGTGTTCATCCCTCATCAAACAGTTTCTAAGGCAGTTCTCAAATTTTAGCAAGAAACCAAAATCATCTGGAGGGCCTGTTAAAACACAGATTCCTGGGTCCCACACCCAGAGTTTTTGATTCGTAAGTCTGAGATGTGGCTCCAGAATTTGCATTTTTAGCAAGTTCCCAGAACACAACACTTTGAGAACCACTGTCCTCAAAGAAAGCTGACCCCATTCCTAGCTCCAAGAGTAGGTCCTGATTGTACATCCAAACCAAACATGGTAATTCCATTCTCCTTGCCAGTGATTAGTTCTTGAATCAGATTTAGGTTTACTCAATCAGCACCTGGCATGTCCCTAGAAACTCTTGTAGTTCAGGGATGGGCAGGTGATCTATATTGATTCAATTTGACTGAGGAGAAGAAATTTGTGCCCATTTTGTGAAATAAAGTCAGTCAATCTCTCTCCCTTTCTCTCTCATCCACTGGTGAATAAAAAAGCTTATCTCCCCAGCTGGTCTTGTCAGTCAATTTACTACCATGATGGAAGCCAGCTTGTGGATAAAGGTAACATAAGTATGGTAAAAACTTCAACATGATTTCAGCCAAATTTGAGTCAGAATTTCTGTTTACAGAATTCCAAATGATACACAATTTGGTACTAGAAGAGGGTACAGCCACCTGAATATTCTGTAGGGCGCAATGTGTACACCGCTTTGCTCAACACGTATTCCAACTCCTTTCTAGCTTAGCAGGCACTACAGAGGTCGAAAACAAAAAAACATTACTTCTCAGATTTCCTTCTAAATGTGATTTAGGTTCTGCCAATCAGATGCTCTCAGACTAGATACTGATTGGAACTAAATTGGATGATGGGAGAGACTGGCACAGAACATCCCTTTTGTTGGAACAAACTGCAGCAGCAGCAGCATAGCTCTCTATCTAGCAACTGTAGCAACAGGTTCCTGATTCTGGCAAAGAGCAACATCCTTGAGGACTCAGTTATTTAATGTAGTTTGGGGAGTTTGTTCCTGGAAGCCCAGCCTGGGTCCATTTCTTCAATTCTCCCAAAGATTCCTAAATCTCTCTGATATTCTTTAATAAATCTGTTTTGCTTAAACTTGCTAGAATGGACTCTCTTGTTTGCCCCTATTAATAAGAGCCATGACAAATAAGATAACATATAATATCTACTATCATATTCCTGTAACACCTGGCCCTTTCCTACCATGTCTTTGCATCAGCTCTTCTATCAGTGTGGAATGTCGTCCCTCAAAATCACCCCATTTGGGCCGGGCGCGGTGGCTCAAGCCTGTAATCCCAGCACTTTGGGAGGCTGAGACGGGCAGATCACGAGGTCAGGAGATCGAGACCATCCTTGCTAACACGGTGAAACCCCGTCTCTACTAAAAAATACATAAAACTAGCCGGGCGAGGTGGCGGGCGTCTGTAGTCCCAGCTACTCGGGAAGCTGAGGCAGGAGAATGGTGTAAACTCGGGAGGCGGAGCTTGCAGCGAGCTGAGATCCGGCCACTGCACTCCAGCCTGGGCGACAGAGCGAGTCTGTCTCAAAAAAAAAAAAAAAAAAAATCACCCCATTTGCAAAAGTTATCTACTTCTTCCATGAAGAGATTTACATAAAGAGGAAGAAAGACTTACATAAAGGAAGAAAGACTTGACAGGAGACTGAGCCCTGAAGAATGAGTGGTATGTCATCTGGTAGAAAGGGACAGGGAGGAAGGAGAGGGCTATTTCAAGTGCAAAGATCAACGTTTACAATAGTAATAAGGTGTCTCTTGCCACCAAAGACTGCACCTGCACCTACAAATTCACAACTTCTTAAGAGTTGGAAATGACACCACTGCACATACTAGTTTTTGCTCAAAAAATTAATGTTGAATACAAGTGAATTTTACAGTCAGTTGTCAGTAATTACTAAGCACTAATAACTGTATTTAAAAAAAGAAATACCATACTAGAAGCTATAGGGAGATTCCCATAGGAGAGATCACAGTCTCCCACTCTTGGAGACTTACAATGTAGAAGGAAACAAGGATACCTGAAAAGATCAAAGACACAACATAAAAACTATTTTTTAAGTGCAAATTCATATAAACAACAGTAAAGAAAAAAAAAAGATTCAAGTAGCTGAAGTATCTAAACCTAGATGTTATTCAGAGAAAATGTCCCTAGAATTCATTAATTCGCCAAATATTTATTAGGCATCTACTATGTGCTAAAAATTGTTCTAGGTGCTGAGGACGACAGAGAAGCAAGCAGAGAAGGTCTTTGTTTTCACAAGGCTTATATCCTAATTGAAAATTAGGAACAAAGGTTTTGAGGGCAAGGCTATAAATTAAAGCACGTCATTTAAAATCATTTTAGCTTCTCTACCCTGTAATGATAATGATAGCTGACATTTGTTAAGGCCTTCTTATGTGCCAAAATTTGCTAAGTGCTTTACAACTACTACCTCATGTAATCCTAATAACAAACATATGAAGCAGGTACTATTATTATTTTTTTTTTTCCTTTTGAGACAGAGTCTCACACTGTTGCACAGACTGGGGTGCAGTGGCATAATCTCGGCTCACTGCAAGCTCCACCTCCAGGGTTCATGCCATTCTCCTGCCTCAGCCTCTCGAGTAGCTGGGAGTACAGGCGCCCGCCACCACGCCCAGCTACTTTTTTGTATTTTTAGTAGAGACAGGATTTCACCATGTTAGCCAGGATGGTCTTGATCTCCTGACCTCATGATCCGCCCGCCTCGGCCTCCCAAAGTGCTGGGATTACAGGCATGAGCTACCGCACCCGGCCGAAGCAGGTACTATTATTAGTACCATTTTGAGTATAAGGAAACCAAAACTGCAGAGGTTAACTAAAACTACTCCAGCCAGATCACAGTCAGAAAATGGCAGGGCCACAGGATTCAAAGTTAGGTCAGTAGCAGAGGTTTTTAACAGCTACACAATACACAGAGAAAAGAAAATTATATTTACATGTTACAGCCTTGTTGAAATGTGAGGTATGGAATTATTAATTTGGCGTGAAGTTCATCACCTCTGTCGTTGTTTTTCCTTATTCTATAAAGTGAGCTGTTAGACTTCCAAAACTAAGGTCGTGTTCAACTTCTGTTTCCATGGTTTCAAAAACAATGTGAAAAGATATTCAGGTGCCTGGTCCAATTGTTAGTAAAAAGGTGCTTTGAAGGCTGCGGCTCTGCAGTTCTTATCCACTGGCTGTGACCATGTGCTTCCATGGCTTCATTAAGGATCGCATTAGCATTACATTAATTGGTATAAACAGCTGTAGCACAAACCTCCAGCAGATAGGAGGCTAGAGGCACAGAGAACAAAGGGAGAGGCAGGAAAGCAATGATTGGCTGACCTGAAGCTGTCTAGGTCAGGCATGGCATTTGGTCCCTCTTCATTTCTAAGTTCTCATGAATGTGGACGCCCAGTTAGCAGCCCAAAGCCTTTCTCATTTCCATCTCAATCTCCAGGAAGAATTACAATGAGAATAACAGCTATTGAGGCAGAGAACAGATTCTGAATATTAAAATACACACTAGGCAGGAGCTGGCAAAAGGAAGAGTAAGAGAGGTTTTCCTTTTGGTCTTAACAAAGCATGACAGTCAAATGCTACCATACACCTGCTGTATAAGCTCTGTACCAGACAAGACCTTTCAAGGACCTTTACCAAGTCCCTGCAATTATTATTCACTTCTTATCTCTATGCATTTATGAGGCATCTCTGAGGTACCAGACTCTGATGTAGCCATCATAGGAATATAATTTAAAAAACACAATCCCAACCTCAGGGAACTAAATCTAATGGAGGAATGAGCATATACAGAGGGCATTCTTGTTACGTGAGGGTAACTACTATCCAAAAATACCACTTAAAGTTAACTGGCAAGGGACCAAAATTTCTTAGTAAATTTTTTTAAAATGTTGATGGGGCCTTTAATTTATCAAGACATTTTAAATTTTTTATAATTCCTAATAAAACTTGCTACATTGCCCACAAAGCTAATTCTTAGAACAATGAACATCTGTCACTTCACATTTGGCTTTCAAAACATATTGATAAGAGGATCAATTTTATAAAAATATTCAAGAGCTTCATCAATTTTTCCCAAGGGTCTCTTTTAATCCTTTGTTACTCAAATCATTGTCCTCTGAATGTCCTGTTATCTCATTACCCACGTTAATTTTCCCTTCAATTTTAAATCAGTCTAACTTTACCTAATCCTCCTTTGTCAGTGATTTGTGTGTGTGTGATTCAGGCCATTATCCAATATTGCCTTATTTCAACTTCCTAAAATTTTTCAATATTCATTTTAGAATCCATTTGTATTATATTGTTCAATGTTAATAATCCTACCATTAGAAAAGCACTTACTGACAAAGAGGGGTGACTGTACAGACCTTACTGGTGAGCAGGGAGGGATGTTTGAGTGGGAGCTAATTTTATAAGTCCCTATAGATAACAAATGAACTTCAATACTAATTATAGTGCAAAGGATGGGGAGAGTGTACTATGAAAATTCAAGAAAGTCTGATGACTATATGTCGAGGGAGTGCAACAGTAAACTATTGTATTCAATCATTCAACAAATATTTATTAAGAGCCTACTACCTGCCAGGCACTTATCAAGATACTGAAGATACAGCAAAGAAGAAAACAAAGTACTACCCTCCAGGAACTTAAAATCATGAATGGGAGGATGAAAACTGGGGAAGCCTACATGGAAGAACTGGCATCCAAGTTGTATCTTGAGGAATAAGAGTTTTAAAAGCATAGAGGAAAACAGAATTCCAGGCTGAGGGAACAGGGTAATATGATATGAAATGGAATGAAACTGAAACCATCTATTTAGAGAGAGTGAGTAGGGTCAGAAGAGACGCTGAAGAGGTAGGTGAGGTCAAATTGTTAAGTTCCCTGAATAACTAATTTACATATTATCCTATAAACAATGGAGACACACTGATGGCTTTTGGGCAGAACAGTGACAGGATCAGAAATATTACTCCAGGCAGAATAATAAATAAGAGGGCAGAAAGACTGGTTGCCAGGACACTAGTTAAGAGGTTACTAAAAGTCAAGGGAAGAGATGATTAAAGTCTAAATCAGAGCAGAAAGGATAGAGAAATAAAAATAAACTGGAAAAAAAACTTCAGAGATAAAACTAACAAGGCTTGATAATCCATTGGACTGATAACATGAGCTTATTCATTCTGCAAATATTTACAAGCCTCACTGTGTTCCAAGCACTGTACTAAGTGATGAGGTACAATGGTGACCAAAAGACACGACTTTTGACTCCATGGAGCTAAAAGTCTAGACATAACCAACAGTCAAATAAATATAGAATCACAAATCATTATAAATGCCATTACAGAAAATAACAAAGTGCTGTAAGAGGAAAACAGAGGGGCTCTTCTTTAGATTAGAAAGGTCCTGGTTTACAGTAGATAATGAATATTTGTTTATTGAACGAGAAGGAGAAGCCAGAATTGTGAACAGCAAACCAAGGGTAAAGAACAGGTGTGAAGGCCCTGAGGCAAGACAGACTTTCACAAACTCTGTAGAATAGGCAAAAAAAAAAAAAAAAGATGAAAAGGAAAAAGGGAGAGAGAAAAAGAAAGAAGGAAAGAAAAAAAAAGAAGGAAAGGAGGAAGGGAGGGAAGGAGGGAGGAAGCGAGGGAGTCAGCCAGTCAGCCAGCCATTGAGGTACAGGATTATTAGGTACATCTGTGGCTAAGAAGTTTTTTGTTTGTTTGCTTGCTTTAAAAAAAAAAAAAAAGTAAGTTTGGCACCATGAGCATCATTAATGGCCTTAGCAAGAGCAGTTATGATGGGGTTGTGGAGACAGGAGGGGAGTAGGCTGCAGAATAAATAGGAGGTAAGGTAAATAGTTGTAAATAGCTATTTAAAGAAGACTAGCTTTGAAGGAAAGCAGAGATAGGGTTTATCTAGAAGCTGACATGGGATCTCATGAGCACTTTTTTTTTTTGGTGAAGAAAAGGAAAATTATTTTCCTTTAAGTAGAATATTTGAAGGCTGCTTAGGATAACTCAGAAGGCAAAATTTAAGGATGCTGTAAAGTGAGGAGTCTAAAGATGGGACCATGGGAAACAATCTAGAAACATGTGGAGGAGCAAGCGAAGAAGAGATGAGGAAAGAGAACAGAATCACTTCTTTCATTGTAAAAGAAGGGGCAAAGGAAGGAATGGGTACAAATCCAAGTAAATCCTAAGTAGGAATATGAAGCTTCTATTTTATCTGTGATATATGAGGCAAAGTCTGGAGGGTGGGGGCAGAGAGAGGTAAACGGCAGAAAAAAAGTGGTAGAAGAAGAAGAAAACTGAAGACAATACTGAAGAAAAGCATGCAATTATTTCCAGAGATGGAAAACAGGCAGAAAACTAGGCTGTGGAGAAAGTAAATGAATCAGTTGAATGGGCCAATTCCTGAAGAAATCATCAAAAGAAAGGCTGTAGTGGTATTTTCAGTTTGCAAATGTCAAATCCTGTCAAGAGTCCATTAGGTCTTCTACCCCTTGATCCAGTAATCCCACCTATAGAAATTTATTCTAAAAAAATAATATTTGAAAGAAGAAAGCTATATGTAGTGTTATGGGTAAAATTACAGTATAATTTATAGTAGGAAAAGAAAAACCTAAAAACCTACACCTGATAGATTTATGTGTCAACTTGGCTAGGCGATAGTCCCCAGTTATTCAATTAAACATTAATGTAGGTGTTGCCAGGAAGGTATTTTGTAGACGTAGTTAACATCTACAAGCAGTTGACGTTAAGTAAAGATCATTATCCTCCATAATCTCGGTGGGCTTCATCTAATCAGTTGAAAGGCTTTAAGAGCAAAACTAAAGTTTCCCAAAGAAAGAATTATTCTACTGGTTCTGTTTCTCCAGTAGAACATTGACTGATACAATAGTTTTAGGTAAATTATGGAATATCATCTTAAATTTTACAATGAAGACTAAAGAGTAACATGGAGAAACGTGTATAAGTCAAGAAAAAAGGGCAAACAACAAACTTAGGTCTACATTATGATTACAACTACATGTATGTTTATGTATGTCTACATATACCAAAAAAGGAAACAAAAAAGGGTTGTCAGGATGGCATCATAACTAAATTTTAAATTGATTAATAGTATTACAAAAGTTTGGCCAGAGCAAGCCTTTTTTTTTTTTTGAGGCGTAGTCTGGCTCTATCTTAGGCTGGAGTGCAGTGGCATGATCTCGACTCACTGCAAGTTCTGCCTCCCAGGTTCACCCCATTCTCCCGCCCTCAGCCTCCCGAGTAGCTGGGACTACATGAAGCCAGCCACCACGCCCGGTTAATTTTTTTGTATTTTTAGTAGGAATGGGTTTCACTGTGTTAGCCAGGGTGGTCGTCTCCTGACCTGCGTGATCCGCCCATCTCGGCCTCCCAAAGTGCTGGGATTACAGGGTGAGCCACCGTGACCCGGCCAGCCCTGTTTTTTTGAGGCGGAGTCTTGCTCTGTCACCCAGGCTGGAGTGCAGTGGCCCGGATCAGCTCACTGCAAGCTCCTCCTCTCGGAGTTCCACGCCATTCTCCTGCCTCAGCCTCCCAAGTAGCTGGGACTACAGGCGCCCGCCACCGCCCGGCTAGTTTTTGTATTTTAGTAGAGAGGCGGGGTTTCACCGTGTTAGCCAGGATGGTCGATCCTGACCTCATGATCCGCCGATCTCGGCCCTCCCAAAGTGCTGGGATTACAGGCTTGAGCCACCCAGCGCCCGGCCCAGACCCTGTTGCCTTTAATGGAACAAAGTTAGTAACATTATTCATGTTAAGCTTGTGTGGCCCTTTAAAGAAACCCATACTAATCTAAAAGAAAACAGCCAATTTTGAAACACTGCCTTGGATAATACTAAAAAGAGTTGACCCACTAGAAGGCAAATAGGCCTTCAAGGGTCTCAGTTCAATGCCATTTTTCAGTAACATGTAATTCCTCAGCTTAAAGGAAATGAAGAAAGATCCAGAGTAGCAAAGTAGCTGCTGATCGACTTTAAGAATTTTCCACGTCCTGCCAGGCCTGGCAGGCAGTATCTTAGACACAGTTACTCAGGAGGCTGGAAGCAAGCCAATGGTGTGAACCTGGGAAGCCGGAGCTTGCAGTGAGCAGAGATCGCATCACTGCACTCCAGCCTGGGCGAGAGAAGGAGATGCCGTCTCAAAAAAAAAAAAAGAATTTTCCGTCCCATCGCTAGGCACGGTGGCTCACGCATGTAATCCCGGCACTTTGGGAGGCGAGGCAGGTGGATCACAGGTCAGGAGAGATCCAGACCATCCTGGCTAACACAGTGAAACCGATCTCTACTAAAAACACACACACACAAAAAGTGCTTAGGGGGCTGATGAGACTGACTGTAGTCCCAGCTTCTCGGGAGGCTGAGGCAGGAGAATGGCGTGAACCGGGAGGCGGAGCTTGCAGTGGGCGAGATTGCTTCTGCCTCCAGCCTGGGAAACAAATGACATAAATACTACAAAAAAAATAAGTCATGTGCCTCAAAAAAAAAAAAAAAAAAGTCATGTGGACCACAGTTGGAATTCTGGCTCCACTTTCACTCATTTTCTCAATCAAAAAATATTTGTTGAGTGCCTATTATAGGTTAGGCACTGGGGATACAACAGTGAGAAAAAAAAAAAGATGCGGGGGGCGGGGCTTTTAAGAAAACGGGTAGTATGTTAAAACTCATTCTCTTAAAGGTGCCAAGCCTTAAAGAGAAATGATTCTCTGGAGTGTAGGGTCTAGTAGGGTAGACACAGATATTCATCAAATAACGCCACAGAGTATCAAGTAAGAGTACAGTTCCATGTAAGCAAATAATGATATGGATGCTAAAGTGTTTAAGGGTGTACTGATACCTGCAACTTATTTTGAAACACTTCAAAATAAGATAGGTTAATGAATGGATCAAGGGATATATAACATGCAATAAAGCAAACTGCAAAATACCACACAGTCTAAATAACAGGCATATAGGTGTTCACTGCACATACTCCCCTGCCAATGTTTTATTTAAAAAATTTTTTAACATACATAAAATTAAAGAAATACAGTATAAAATGAAACAGTTTCAAGAAGAGTCAGCCTACAGGAAAATTTTTATGAAAAATTCAGTCTTTGAGAGGGTCTACTTACGACAGATACCCAGAGGCAGTCTCAAGACCACTTGGAAACTTGTATTAATCAATTTATTCTTCATCAATATTCATTTACTTGTTTTAGCTGACAATGAAATAGAGCATTCTAATCCCAAGAAACTATGCTGAAAGTGCTTGCTCATGTCCTCATTCTAGCACTCTAGAGAGAAGAGAGACTTTGGCAATTACTAACTGTTTCAATATATAAAATCAGACTTGATAATCCCCTCAGTCCCTTCAGATTTACTAGGATATTACACAGGTCTCTTCATACCACTCCAACTTCATCTCAGACCATTTACTCTTGCTTCCTATACAACAGCCATAATGGCCTTTTTTTTAGTTCCTCTATGTTGAGCTAAACCAGCATTATCCAATTGAAAGATAATGTTAGCCTTAAAAACAAACCACATATGTAATCTTAAATTTTCTAGTAGCCATATTTTAAAGTTTGTAAAAAGGTGAAATTAATTTTTAAATACATTTTAACCCAATATATTCAAAATATTAACAATTCAACATATAACCAATATAAAAAGTTAATGAGTTATTTTACATTATTTTTTCAGTATTGTCTTCAAACTCTGGTATGTATTTTACACTTACAGTGCATCTCTATGTGAATCAGCCAGTGTGCTCAACAGCCACACTGGCTAAGTAGCCACCATACTGAGCAGCACATCTCTAAACTTTTACCTACTCTCAGGGTCTTTGTGCATTTAAAATGTTCCCTCTGCCTGACATGCTTTTTCCCCTCAATGTTCTGCATGACTAAAATCTATTTATCATGCACATCTCAGTTGAAAAGCATCATTTCCTCAATGAAGTCTTTCCCTTATCACTCCAAAACTCTCTACATTAGTCCTTTATCTCTTTTGCAGGACTTAGCAAAACCTGCAACTGTGCACTTGTATATCTACTTACTTTTCTCTGTATTACCCTCTGAAATATAATCTTTGTAAGAGCAAGGACAAGGACCATGCCTGTATTATTTATGATTGTATCCTTAATACTAAGTGCAATGCTTGGCACACAGGAAGAAATCAATAAATATGTGTAGTCTAATTAAGGAATAAATAGAAGCATTATAGAGTTTTACAGATGCTCCTTGACTTACAATTAGGTTACGACCTGATAAACCCAACTTACGCTGAAATACTTTAAGTCACAAACGCATTTAATATACCTAACATACCAAACATCATAGCTTAGCCTACCCAACCGTAAACAAACTCAGAACACTTACATTAGCCGACAGTTATGCAAAATCATCTAACACAGAGCCTATTTTATAATAAAGTGCTGAATATCTCCTGTAATTTATTAAATACTGCACTGAAAGTGATTGGATGGGTATTCCAAGTATGGTTTCTACTGAATGTATCCTGCTTTGACACCATCATAAAGTCAAAAAATCGTTAAGTTGAACCACTGTAAGTCAGGTTTAGCTGTATTGGATTGGCACATATGTGAAAGTGTGTGTGTGTGTGCGTGTGTGTGTGTGTGTGAGTGAAGAACAATATACTCAGCAGCCATTCCTAACTGTCCTGGAACCTTTATCACACAGTCAACTAAGTCCATTGTCCAGCAAGTAGCAATGGATAGGAAAAAAATGATTCTTTGAAAGAGTTAGAGGGAACTATAAATATATTTTACCATTCTCCTAGGAACCTAGAATTTTTTAAACAGTGCCACTGGTCAGGGCAGCACTCGAATGATCAGGAGCAGGTGACCAGATGTGGAGACAGAAAATACGAATTAAAGATTCCAGTTTGCAACTTCCCAGCTATATAATCATGCCACTTAACTTCTGTTCATTTATAAAAATATGCCTTAAGAACAGAATTAAGTTAAATGAGACTCTATATAAAGGGTTTTGAAAACAGTAAAGCACAAAAATTATATATATAATCTTATATATAATCTCTAGAAAGTCCAGGAAACTTAGACTTTTCAAAAGTCTACCACGATGGGTTTTCTAATTTTGCTCACCTGGTTCTTTATTTTTTTAAGTTACTTTACAAATTACATACATAATTTATTAAATTAAGCAAAATCTATCCTGGATACCAAAAAAATCTCAGACTCTGGACTGGTCAGATAATTCCATATGAGAAAGTAAGTGGGAGGGAACGTTATAAAATAGTAATTCTTGGGCCGGGCAAAGGCCCAAGTATTGTAATCCCAGCATCTTGAGAGGCTGAGGTGGGCAGTTCACTTGAGCCCAGCCTGGGCAACATGGCAAAACCCTGTCTCTACAAAAAATACAAAAATTAGCTGGGCTTGGTAGCATGCCCCTGTGGTCCCAGCTACTCGGAGACTAAAGTGAGAGGATTGCTTGCTCCTGGTAGGGCAGGGCTGCAGTAAGCTGTGATGGAGCTACTGTACTCCAACCTGGACGATAGAGCAAGACTCTGTCTCAAAAAAATAAATAAATAAAATATTAATAGTAATTCTCCAACAGGTAATTGAAGAACCAAGAGCCCCTCCAACTATACCAAGTCCCTCTTCACCCATCCCCCAAACTGGAAATTTAAATTTTGTTCTTCTAGCCCACTGGGAACTATTTCCATAGTGAAATACTGTTACTGATGGACTACATCCTTTTGTATTACAGAGAAAGAGTGAGGGCAAGGAGTAGGTGAGAAGGTTAAGAATCACTGTCAAAATATTTGAGCTAAGAAGTTGGCATCAAACTCAACACATCTATATGACAGCTAAGGAAAACTGAGTCTCAGGATGGTTAAGTGACTTGCTGTGGTTACACAGTAATAATTTTTAAAAATGTCTTCAAGGCCAGGCGCGGTGGCTCACGCCTGTAATCCCAGCACTTTGGGAGGCCGAGATGGGTGGATCACGAGGTCAGGTGATAGAGACCATCCTGGCTAACATAGTGAAACTAAGTTAGTGAACCCTGTCTCTACTAAAAATACAAAAAATTAGCCGGGCGTGGTGGTGGGCACCTGTAGTCCCAGCTACTCGGGAGGCTGAGGCAGGAGAATGGTGTGAACCCGAGAGGTGGAGCATGCAGTGAGCCAAGATCGTACCACTGCACTGCAGCCTGGGCAACAGAGCAAGACTCTGTCTCAAAGAAAAAAAAGTCTTCAAATGACAGCTTGATATCTCTGCTCCTAAATTTCCTCATCTGTAAAATGAGTTAGCCAACATCAGTCTAGCACGTTACAGCTTACAAATTGCTGTCATTTGTGATGACATACAATTGCTGTATCCACAGAGTTTACCTGATCTCTACAACACCACAAAGGTCTAAGATGGCTATAGTGTAATAGAAAAAGCATGACGGGCAGGGCGCGGTGGCTCAAGCCTGTAATCCCAGCACTTGGGGAGGCCGAGACGGGCAGATCACGAGGTCAGGAGATCGAGACCATCCTGGCTAACAAAGTGAAACCCAGTCTCTACTAAAAAATACAAAAACTGCTTGAGCGAGGTGGTGGAGTGCCTGTAGTCCCAGCTACTCGGGGAGGCTGAGGCAGGAGAATGTGGGTGTGAACCAGGCCCGGAGCTTGCAGTGAGCTGAGATCCGGCCACTGCACTCCAGCCTGGGTCACAGAGGCTGAGACTCCCGTCTCAAAAAAAAAAAAAAAAAAAAAAGAAAAGTATGATGTACTGAACAATCAAAAGAACCTGACTTCAGATCTTAGCTGTGCTGTGTAGCCTCAGAGAAAGTCAATTAACCTCTTTGTGTTTTCTATCAAATGAATATGAAACAACACCTGTCCTAGCTAACCCAGAGAATTGTCCAAAGAATAAAGTCAGATAATATCAGTAAAAGTATTTTGTACATTATACAAAAGGCCCTTCATCATCTAGGCCCTGCCTCCTCTCTGCTCTCACCCCTCCCCACCTTACACCCTATCTTCTAAGCATACTAAACTACACAGGGCTCCCCAAACATGCTCTCAAATCTTCTGCTCACATATTGCTCTCTCTTTCGAGAGGGTCCATCATCTCCCTTTCTTCTCAACCCTCCCTGACTGTGCTTCGTTAACCCCTGCTCATTTTTCAGAACCCATCTTAGATGTCACCTCCTTTAAGAATGCTTGCCAGTCCACCTCCATTTCAAGTGCAGCAGATGCCCTTCCTCTGTGTTCACATGGCCCTTGCACTTATCTCCATATTTTTGTCATTTTTTGTCTCACTGTAGTGTAATTGTCTATGCACATGTCTGTTTCTCCCGGAAACTATAAACTCAAGGGTAGAGGCTATGATTCATCTGTTTATTCAGAATCTGTGACAATGCCTGATGCATAGTATTTATTTAGCAAATGAAGGAACTTAAAATGGCAAGAAAAATACTACTTTTCATATAATACTTACGTAAGACATTTATGCAAAATATTGTAATATAAGACAGTGCTTCTCAACTTTGCATATAAGAATCACCTATAAACCTTTCAAAATAGAGATGCCAAGGCAACTCTTTTACATCTTCACAAGTAATTCAAGTGCACAGCCAAAATTAAAACCACTGCTATACACAATCATAGTCATAAAATTACAACTACTCTACCTAACATCTATATAGCTCAGTATCTTACAATTCACTTTTACATATATTATTAATTTAATCTTCACAAGAACTCTGTAAGTTAGGTATTATTTCTTCCAAATGAACAAATAGAGATTTAAATAAATGTCCAAGTAGCTCTTTGTCTAACTTCAAATTTTGTGCTCTTCCTTATACCCTCCCTTGGAAAGTGCAATAATACACAAAGTACTATGAGAACGAGGGTTCCAGTGAGGAAGACATCAATCTTAGCTTTGTGGGAATAAAGGAGGAAATAAGGAAAGCTGGACCCTAAAGATACAGGCAGGCAGATGAGGGTGGAAGCCATGCATACACTGTCATTGTCATCTGCCATCCCCAAAGATTCAAAAGGCAGATTCTATAAAGGAGAAAATGCTCTTGCCAGCCTCAGTTAGTACTTACAGTCTGAAAGGTAAAGAGATATTGGAGAAGGCTGGAAGTAGAAAAGTAATAAAAGAAAGCAGTCCATAAACAAGAATGGATTTCCCAATCCTGCATGCAAATTACCTAACCCTGACTCCAGGAACAAAAGCCAAGACATAATTGACTTTTTATAACTGAGAATTAGATGAATTCTACAGTCAATCAATACCACACAAACTCATGAGGGATGAATGAACCTCTAGTTCTTTCTAGACTTACTACTACACTATTCCTCAAGAAGGGATGGTCCGGAGAAGCCTAGCACATACATGACTTTCCCCATCTCAAAAACTAAAAGAATGGGAGAGAAGAGGAAGATATTCATGAAAGAAAAGGCTCACAACAAAGGTAGAAAAATGTAGTACATTAAGTTAATAAATTTATGATGGCACAGGGAAATATTCAGGCACAAGTGATTCCAAATACTGGATAAAGCCTGATCTGGCGGCTTCAGTAATGAAGTATTATCTTCTAAGTCTGCAACATCATGACCATCTGACATAGGATTTTATCAGCAATTATCCTTTCTAATTCAAACTGTGGACTTCAGTCAGGGTTTTCTTAGGGAGAAGAAGCTAAAGAGATTAGGAACCAATTTAAAAGGACATGTCTAGTGCCCCAAAATTTAGTTTGATAGAGTTTAAAAGGCTATATGTTATAGCGGCAAAGTAAAGTACTACACTTAGAATTTTAAAATGTGGTTTAAAATGAATATTCAGGCATTTGTTAATGATGTGCCTCTGAGCAAGCCAAGACTTCTATTAATATAATCCTCAGCCTCCTAATTCGTAAAATGGGAATACCTATCTCATAGGGCTGTTATGAAGATTGAACAAAATAACATCCAGGAAAGATGTTATTATTTTTCCTGTATGAATGATAAATGTAATGAATGTAAATCTGTCTTCACCAAGCCTTCTAATACACAAAAAAAACCATACTAAATGGAAACTTTAACTCTCACTGCAATATATTTATTTGCAAAACATTCCTATATCCTCTGTGCAGAAAAATTAAAATCATCCTGTGTACTGAAAATAGCACATAGCTGCTGGAGTCAGATGGACATGGACTAGAACTGTCGGTCTGCCACTTACTTGCAGCAAAACCTCAAATAAGCTCCCTTTACTAGTATGACTCTCAGGCTTCCTCACCTATGATACAGAGATACCAACAATCATCTCATAAGGTTATTCTGAGGGTTAAAAAGAACATGTTAAACATCTCATGTAGGGCCTGGTACAGAACAGGTATTCAATAATGTAAGTCATTTTTAGTAAGCTTACCACCACCTAACAACTAACAAGCAAATTATACTTTTCAAAGATTCCTTTATAGTCATTATTTTAATTGCTTCATGATCCTGTAAACTAGTCGTAGCAACCATTACTATCCCCATTTTATAGTTGGGACAAAACACAGAGATAAAAATTACTTCTACAAGGTCATGCAGTAACATATACTAAAGAAGGTCTCCTAACTTTTCCAGGGTTTCATTTTCCCCCACTACAAATTACATTACCCCTTAGAAATTAAAACACCATCTGTGAAGATATGTTGTTTTTTTTTTTTTTAATAATGGGCATACAAAAAGACCCAGAAGGAGGAAATACTGGTGTGAGAGAATGTTTTTAAAATTTTTATCTTCAAGTTTGAATATACTGACTATTAATTTTGAATCAATGCATTTTTCCTTTTGTTTTTAGTTGGTATGTAATAATTGTATGTATTTATAGGATAGAGTGATATTTTGATATGTATATGTGTAATAATCAAATCAGGATAATTAGCATATTCATCACTTCAAACATTTATCATTTCTTCATCATAAAGTCAAAAGCCTCTGTTTTTAGATGCATATTACGTTTATAGCTTTTCAAAAATATACAATAAACTGTAGTGAGATGTATTCTTTTGATAACCTTAAACTTGTCTCTTTACTATGCCAAAAAGAAATATTTTTCTCCCACTTTCTGGTTATCATTTTGAAAAATAACATGGAGAGGGATCATAAAAATCATTAAAACCAGCAACAACAGAATTAATTAATGTCTCAAATTGGCAACTGCTGATTCTACCTTGATTTTTGTTTTAGTTTTCCCCAACAAAGCCCATGACCTCTTAAAATTTTTTAAAAGTCTGCCTGTCGAAATGATGCTTGTTTAACAAATCATTACTAAATTGAGGGAAACAAATAGAAAGGCAGCTTTCTCCCACCTTTATGATCATATACCACCTTTTTTCACCCCTCTATTTCATCTCTTCATTTCAGCACTTATCATGTCATACTATCTCTAGCTCCTTAAAGACTTGGGCTGCACTCTTGTATATAGCTGAACATCCTGCCCAGCACAGGGTCTGGCACATGGTAGAGGAGGACTCATAATTTTATAGTAAATGGATGAATAAATGAAGTCACTCTCGCAGAAGGAAGCTAGGAAAGGAGAAAACTGGGCATGGTATCTTAGGGCTAATAAGAAAGTGAAAGAAACAAAGCATTTTAAGAGCTTCACAAGGAAGGGAAACCTTTGTGTGGAGTCAAACAGACCCTATAGAGCACTAGAGAAAGACAAAAACCACAGGAGACCAGGAAGAGACAGTTTTAAATTAAAAGACTCAAAAGTTAAGAGTGCTTATTTAGACTTGCAAAACCAAGTTGCAAATTCCCAGGAAACAATCCTGGCTTGGGATATTGCAACAGCAGTTTTCAGGTGGTGGTTAAAACAAACAAAAGACGGGGCTAAAAATTCTTGCAGGCTTTGGCTGGAGACACATAGATGTAGAAGGGAAAAGCTCAACCTAAAATGAATCCCCCAAAAATGTGAGGATCCCCTTGGATTCGCATATTGGACCATGATTCCTATTCATTGAGAACTGTTCTTTAGTAAAACCCCAATGTAGCAGCTAGCAATACATAGGATTAAATCATCTTATATTAGTCATTCAACAAATACTTGAGTGCCTGCTATATGCAGTCACTATTCTAGCCACTAGGATTAAAGCAATGACCAAACTGACAAAACTTCCCAGTCTCAGGAAGCTTTCATTCTATTGGCAAGAGTGGGGTGGGATGGGATGGGATGGGATAATGTCAAGCAGTGAGTGCTATGGAAGAAAAACAGGGGACAGCGGGAGCTGGCAGGGTGCTTGTTTTTATCAAGAGCAGATCTTTTAACCCTGTGGTTCTCAAACTTTAGCAAGCATCAGAATAATTTAAAGGGCTTATTAAAGAAAAGAAATTCACAGGCTACCGAAAAAAGGCACAAACTCAAGTAATTACAATAGAGTGCTATAGAAGACCATAAGAGTGGTATGTGTATGAGCCAGAGGATGGAAGAGCAACTCATTCTATGCAGGAAAAGGAGAGACTAAGGGACTGCATCGCAAAGGCCCAACAAGGACACCTCCACAGGCAGGTAAAGGGTGGAAGGGAAGCATCCAGGAAGAAAACAGAACATGCAAAAGTGAAGATGAGAGTGGCAGGGGAGCCACAGAAAGTGAGGCTGCAAAGGCAGGCAGTGGTCTGATGCCTGAGAGTTTCTTATTCCATGTTAGTCTGAAATTTATCTTCAGAATATGAAGAGTCAGGGGTAGGGGGCATTGATGTGGTAAGGTTTTGTTTCACAGAAATCTTTCTGGATGCACAGTACCTTCCTTTGAGGCACTGCTTCCTTCAAACCTAGCAGAGGGACTCAAAACATGCGCTTAGTAAATGTATATTGAATTGAACTGAACAAGCTTTTTACCAAATGCCCTCTTATGGATGAGGCAGGTCACCTTCCCTGCAGGACTCACTTTGGCCAAGAGAAGACTTGTAAAACAGGTCCAGCAGCCTCAATTATTGCACACTACTACCTGTACAACTGGAGTCCCCCAGAGATTAGGGCAGACCTTCATTGTTTACTTGTCTACCTCACCCATTAGACTTTGAGCTCTTTGAAGACAGGGAATATCTTAATAGACTGAATCCCCATAGCCTTAGCAAGAGGCCTGAAACATAGTAGCTCTCCAAACTCCAGTAATGTTGGATAAATGAATTGACTGAATTAGCAAATTTACCAAGGCAGACACATGAGTTCATGTAGTTAAGCGTATGGATAAGCTTCAGGGAAAGTATGGGAAGTTTTCAGCGTCAATGTTCCCAAAACCCTTTTTGAAAGGCATAGTTGCTAGTTGAGGTGGGGGGATGGGGGTTCTACGCACGTGATTTAGAATTTTCCAAATAAGAACCAAAATGTTATAAGTGCTGTGGTAGAAATCCCACCGGGCCAATGGGAAAAAGTCAGTTCTGTCTGAGAGGAGGGACAGGATGGAGGAGGCCAGCAAAGATTTCACAGTGTGGGAATTCTTCAGTGGACTCTTGAAAGCTGAGTTGGTGCTTGCTACCTGCCCGTTTTGGGGCATAAAACCAAACTTCTGGAGCTTTTAAGGCTGGAAGTGACCTGCTCAAGGTCACACAAGAAGTAGATGAAGCCACAAGGTAAGAGATGAGGTATCTGTACTAGTAATTCCTACTTTCTCCTGACAGAGTTGAAAGAGAACCCACAAATGTAGGAGGCAAAATTAAAGATTTTTCTCAAGAACAATTCTTAAAGTCAAGACTAACGAATCTGAATTTTTATTAGTAACCACAGAACTAACCCTTCCCTTCACTGTTCAGTTTTTGTAAGAGTAGAACAATTATCCAAGGGGTTTAAAAACCAAGGACGTTGCTCACAACCCACTACTTCTCAAGTATTCTTCCAAAACATTCCCAGTAATGTGTATTGTTGAAATAGGATAGCGAAGACTACAACAATCATGTCTTTTCAAATGGATTAATGAACATAAAATAACTATAAATCTCCTTTCCCGGTTGTTTTTCACTTCCCAAGTTACAGAATATTCCGCGGTGGGGGAGGGGCTGCGTAAGTCAAGTCCTACCAGCCCTTATTTTTCAGGGAGTAAAACCCTAAAGGTGACTGTCCAAGCCTAGAAGGGGTCATTTATTCCATGCAGAAGGAACTGGGGCGCCGCTTTGCTGTGCCTCCTCGTAGTGGGACAGGGTGAGCTCTGCAGGACTGCAAAGTTCGGAAGGGACTCGGTCCCGGACCGGTACCCGTGGGGGCTCCCGGCCCCAGCCTGGCCTGGCCCCGCCCCGCCCCTTCCCTTCCCTCTCCCGGGTCTCTTGATCGACCGGCGTCTAAGACCCGCGACCCCGCCGGTGAGCGCACGGGGGGCCTTTGTTGGCCCGACGGGAGCGGGCCTCGCTGGGCGACGCCCGCCTCACCTTACCTGGCGCCTCCGCCGGCCCAAGCGCCCGGCCCCGCCACGCGAGATAAATGGGCCCAGACCCCTACTCCACCCGTCCCCACCCCCGCGCCCCAACCCTGGCAGCCGGGGACGCGAGGGGTACCGGGCAGGAGGCCCGCTCTCACCTTCCGCGCTCGCTCAGCTCCTCTCGGCTCCTCCTCCTCCTCCCGATGGTGGGTGCCGCCGAGCCGGGAGTGAGGGCGCGAGTGTGTGCGAGCTACCGCTTCACTTTCTCCCTCCTGCCGCCGCCGCGCCGCCAGTGCCGGGGATCCCCTCAGGACAGGGGAACTGCGAGGGAAGGAATGATGGGGGGGGCGGCAGGGAGCGAGGCGACGCGGGGCGGGGGCAACGGTGGGGGGCTGAGGGGCGAGGTGCGAAGAGCTCGGATGGCCTCTGAAGCAGGAGATGGGAACTGGATGCGGAGACCAGGTTCTTCGAGGGGGCTCACGAGAGCGCGGGGCTCCGTGAAAAAGGGAATAAGAGTCCGAGGGGGAAAGCGTCTATGGAGGAGGACGGCGGAGCCTGCGAGGGAGGCGCAATGGGCGAGCGAGGGGGCGGGAGCGTGTGGGGGAAGCCGTGAGGGGGCGTCTACTGTGCAGCCGCCACCTTCGGCTCCGGCTGCAGCCGCGGCAGGGCCGCCTCCCCCGCCTACAACTGCGCTATTGTACGCCGCTCGGCGGGCCTGACCGCCTAGTTCACTGGCTCCCCTCCTCCTCCTTCTTCCCCCCTTACCCCCGCCCTTTCCCCCTTCCCTCCCCCCCGGCCTTTCCCCCTCTCCTGCGCGGCTGTGGCTCCGGCGGAGCCGTGCCCGCCCCGCCTCCCGCAGGTGGGAGGGGGCGGGGAGCGCCTGACCGACCCGTAGGAGCGAGGCCAAACCCTGGCCTGCAGAAGGGCGAACGCCTGGGATTGCGTCATCGGCGCGTGACGCCAGAGGCTGGGGAATCACCCGGCTGCTGCGTGACGTCATCGCGTCGCGTCACTCTTCTCGGTCCGCTGTCCTTGGCCGGCAGTTTCCGTGCAGCGTTTCTACCAGACAATTTTGGGAGTATTTCTGGGAGGGCTAATGGTGTAGCCAGGATGGAGAAAGACGGCTAACTTCCGTGGCTGAGGATCCTCTTCAGGTTAACAAAGCACCACCGCATCTATGAACTCGTTGTCAAGGGCTGAAGTTGAAAACTATCCGACGTTGTGTGATCGCAGAGCCAGACGTGTATTATGTTTTCTTTGTGTGGGAGGTGGGAGAGGGGACGGGGATGGGAGGAAGACAAAGAAATTATAACGGAGAAGTTTGAACTACTGTGAACTGATATAGGATTGTGAATTGATATAAACAAGAGTTAAGTTCCTGTGGCATATTTCTGGTCACAAGACATCGCCAAACTTATAAAGACCAAAACACCTCTAATATCAAACATTGAAATCAATGTGACTTATACATACATTTAAGAAAGATTAATAAAAAGAGGCCAGACCAGGTGCCTTGGCTCATGCCTGTAATCCCAGCACTTTGGGAGGCCAAAGTGGGCAGATCGCTTGAGCCCAGGAGTTTGAGACCAGCCAAGGTAACGTGACAAAACCCCATCTCTACAGAAAAATAAAACCCAAATACAAAACATTAGCCAGGCATGGCAGCACACACCTAAGGTGGGAGAATCACTTAGGAAAAGAATGGGCTTCCTTTCACGTTTTTTCTCTTACCGTGGAGGATACTTTCGATCCAAAGCTTTCTCCTGAGCTCAGATTGTGTATTTCCCAATACCTCCCGAGCAGCATTACCTGCATACTCGTCGTACCTCAGATTCAGTATGTGCGAAAATGAGACAGCATTAGAAAGGCTGAGAGTCCGGGATCAGATTGCCTTGCTTGAAATCCTAGCTGTTCAAATATTAGTGATAGGACCTTAACATTTCTAAGCCGTCATTTCTCTGTAATAATAAGTAGTACCTTAACTAGGTCTTCCTAAGCCTCAGTTTTACCATAGTAATAGTAACAAGCCCTTTAGAATGTTGGCTCCCCCCCAAAAAAAATTCTTATTTTGAAATTTTCCCCCCAAAATTGCTTATGTTCCTTTCCGTTCTCAATGAATGAGCCACCATTCAGCAATCCCCTAAGCCAGGAACCTAGACGTACTAATAGATCCTCATTCTTCCTCTCTCAACATCCATATCAAGTTGGACACCAAGTCTTGTAGCTTCTCCTAAATATTTTTCAAGTCCTTGCCTGCGTCATCTTCTAGTACCACCACCTGAACAACTGGAGCAACCTTTAGTCCCTTCAAATTCAATCTGTTTTTCCCACTGGTTACCTGAGCAGCCTTATAAAAGCACAAATCTGATGACATCCTCCCGTTTAAACACCGAAAGGATTTTATTGCTTTCAGGATAAAGTTCAAAATCCTGAACTTGGCACTTTACTACCTGACTGCTTACACTAGCCTTTCTAGCTTTGCCTCACACCATTTATTTTTTGCTCCAGGCACACTGAAATATTAACGTTATTTGAATACCCATTTCTTCATGTCTGTGAGCTCTTCCCTACTTATCTGACTGGCCAACACCTATTCATTGTACAAAGCTGAGCTCAAATGTCATTCATATTCGTATTCATTCGACTAATATTTCTAAAGTTTCCCTAAGCCTTAACAAGACTGTAATCCTATAGTATTTCTATGCCTTTTGTGGCAGTAACTGCATTTGTGTATCTGATTTCTTGAGTTCCTTGACAGCAAGTCATATGCCTTTCCGTATCCTCAGCATCTAAAACAGTGCTTGACATATACTAAGAATCAATATGTTGTTAAAATATATTTAATAAGGCAGGCGTGGTAGGTCACACCTGTAATCCCAGCACTTGGGAGCCCAAGGCAGCCGGATCACCTGAGGTCAGGAGTCTGAGACCAGCCTAGCCAATAGGGAGAAACCCCATCTCTACTAAAATACAAAAATTAGCCGAGCATAGTGGCAGGCACCTGTAATCCCAGCTACTCAGGAGGCTGAGGCAGGAGAATCACTTAAACCAAGGAGGCGGTGGTTGTAGTGAGCTGAGATTGCACCACCACACTCCAGCCTGGGCGACAAGAGCGAAACTCCATCTCAAAAAAAATGTATTTAATAAATGTTCATATTGTGCTTACTATGTGCCAAGTACTGTTCTGAGCACTTTACAAACACTGTCTTTAAACCTCTACCCTCTAAGGTAGATACTGTTGTTATCCTCACCCATCTTATTGATGAGTGAACTGAGGCACAGAGGGGTTAAGTAACTTAACCCAGGATCCTAACCCAGTAAATTGACTCTGATCTGGATTGTCTTTTCGTGATCTCTGCAGTAGGCAGAATAATGGCTCATCCAGTGTTCCATTGGCTCAGCCAATGGAATGTTTACATTCCAATCCCTGGGAACTATATGTTACCTTCCATGACAAAAGGACTCTGCAGATGTGACTAAATTAAGGATTTGGGGAAAGGGACTCCCCAGCTTTTGGGAGCAGACTCCAAAAAATGAAAAAGGCAAGAAAATGGATCTTCCCTTGGAGCCTCTGGAAAGGAAGAGACGGTATCCCGATGATACCTTAATTTTAGCCCACTGACATCCATTTAGGACTTCTGAACTACAGAAGTGTGAAATAATAAATGTGTATTGTTGGCCAGGCAGAGTGGCTTACATCTGTAATCCCAGCACTTTGGGAGGCTGAGGCAGGTGGATCACCTGAGGTCAGGAGTTCAAGAGCAGCCTGGCCAACATGGTGAAACCCCATCTCTGCTAAAAAATACAAAATTAGCTGGGCGTGGTGGCACATGCTTGTAATCCCAGCTACTCGCGAGCTGAGGTAGGAGAATCGGTTGAACCCAGGAGGTGAAGGTTGCCATGAGCCGAGATTGCGCCATTGCACTTAAGCCTGGAGACAAGAGTGAAACTCCGTCTCAAAAATGAAATTTAAAAAAAAAATGTGTATTGTTTTAAGCCCACTGTGTTTTTGATAATTTGTTACAGCATCTATGAGAAACTAATACAATCTCTAATCAAAGGTGACTGCTCTATGCTAGGAAATGCTAGCAGGATGAGAAGTAAAACTGTCCACTAAAGCTGCAACTGAAATCAGAGATGGGCTAGAAATGGAATAAATAAATAAGATAAGTGTATACTGTAAGTCCTCACTTAGCGTCATCAGTGGGTTCTGCAACTTTAGGCAAAACAATGTATAACAAAACCAATTTTACCATAGGCTGGCTAATTGATATAAACAAGAGTTAAGTTCCTGTGGCATATTTCTGGTCACAAGACATCACCAAACTTCTAAAGACCAAAACACCTCTAATATCAAACATTGACATCAATGTGACTTATACATACATTTAAGAAAGATTAATTAAAAAGAGGCCAGACCAGGTGCCTTGGCTCATGCCTGTAATCCCAGCACTTTGGGAGGCCAAAGTGGGCAGATCGCTTGAGCCCAGGAGTTTGAGACCAGCCAAGGTAACATGACAAAACCCCATTTCTACAGAAAAATAAAACCCAAATACAAAACATTAGCCAGGCATGGCAGCACACACCTGTAGTCCCAGCTACCCAGGAGGCTAAGGTGGGAGGATCACTTAAGCCCGGGAGGTCAAGGCTACAGTAAGCCATGACCACACATCTTTGCACTTCAGTCTGGGCGACAGAGTGAGACCTTGTTTCAAAAACAAAACAAAAAACAAAAGCCTGGGCACAGTGATTCATGCCTGTAATCCCAGCAATTTGGGAGACCAAGGCAGAAGATCACTTAAGCTGAGGAGGTCGAGGTTGCAGTGAGCTGTGATCATGCCACTGCACTCCAGGCCAGGAAACAGAGTGAGTGGAATAAACAGAGTGAGTGGAATAAATAAGTAAGATAAGTGTCTCAAAATAAACAAGATCATTATTTACCCAATTTTTCCAGTTCAGGGTTGAGAGTGGCTAGAGCCTATCCCAGCAGCTCAAGGTGCAAGGCAGGAACCAACCATGTATAGAATGCTACACTATTCCAGGGTGCACTCACATGCACACCAACACTCACTCAGACCAGGACAATTGAAATATGCCAGTTAACTTAATGTGCACATCTGGCCAGGCACGGTGGCTCACGCCTGTAATCCCAGCTCTCAGGGAGGCAGAGGCGGGAGGATTGCTTGAGCCCAGGAGTTCAAGACCTGCCTGGGTAATATAACGAGACCCCGTTCTCCACAAAAAGGAAAAAACAAAACAAAACAAAAAAGACAAAAAATGTGCACATCTTTGGGATGTGGGAGGAAACCAGAGTACACAGAGAAAACAGAGTCCAAACTACACTGGTGACCCAGGCCAAGAAGTTGTTTGGTTTTTTTCTCATCAACATTTTAACAAAATAACATTATTCAAGGACTTGCTGTATTTCACTTTAAAATAAATTGCCAAACTGTTTCCCAAAATGGTTGTACCATTCAGGATCCTTTTGACACGTCCTCATCGTTCTTTGAGCTCTTCCTTGCTTTCTGGTCTAAGATATTCTAAGCTCTTCTTACACTTTCTTTGACCCAGCCCTCAAATGAGCCATTACGCCAAAGAGCTCTGATTCTTTTCAATGAAGAATGGTATTTAAACGTTAAGATCTGGCCAGGCACGGTGGCCCAAGCCTGTAATCCTAGCACTTTGGGAGGCCAAGGTGGGCAGATTGCCTGAGCTCGGGAGTTCAAGACCAGCCTGGGCAACATGGTGAAACCCTGTCTCTGCTAAAATACAAAAAAAAAAAAAGTTAGTCAGGTGTGGTGGTGGGCGCCTGTAGTCCCAGCTGCTTGGGAAGCTGAGGCAGGAGAATTACTTGAGCCCGGGAGGCAGAGGTTGCAGTGAGCCTCTCAGATCAGGCCACTGCACTCCAGCCTGGCAACAGAGTGAGAGTCAACATTTAAATGTTAAGATCTAGGCGGGCACAGTGGCTCATGCCTGTAATCCCAGCACTTTGGGAGGCGAGACCGCACATGGATCTGAGGAGTCAGAGGTCCAGAGAGACCATCCTGGCTAACAAGGTGAAACCCTGTCTCTACTAAAATAAAAAAATTAGCCAGAAGGGCGTGGTGGCCTGTAGTCCCAGCTACTTCAGAGGCTGGGAGCAGGAGAATGGTGAACCGGGGAGGCTGAGGGCTTTGCAGTGAGGCCGGAATCATACCACTGCACTCAGTCTGGGCAACAGAGGGAGACTCCTTCTCAAAAAAAAAAAAAAAAGGAAGAAGTTAAGATCTAAGCATTAACATTCATTGTAATAGATGCCACTGTTCCCAAACTCAGACCTACTCTTGCTCTCTTTCTGACTTTTAAGAAGCATATCATCTCGAGTTCTATAGCTTCAAGGAAATGAATTCTGCCAACAACCTGAGGGAGCTTGGAAACCGCTGATGAGAATGCAGCCCACCAATGTCATGATTGCAGCCTGTGAGACCCTGAGCAAAAGACCCATCTAAGCCATTTCCAGACTCCTGACCCACAGAAACTGTCAGATAATGAATATGTGTTGTTGTAAGACACTAAGTTTGTGGTAATTTGTTGCTGAGACATAGAAAACTTATAGGGGGCCAAAGGAGAGAAGCAGGAGAAGAAGAGGAAAGGAAGAGCTCTGGAGACGTTTTATATTTCCTAATTCTTCTTCCTTCCTCCTGCCTTGAGTGTACACACGAAGGCTGGAGCTGGAGCAGCTATTCAGAAACCATGAAGAAATGGCCAAGAAAAATTAATTTTTTGTGTGTGTGTGACAGAGTCTCACTCTGTCACCCAGGCTGGAGTGCAGTGGCGCAATCTCGGCTCAGTGCAAACTCCATCTCCTGGGCTCAAGCAATTTTCATGCCTCAGCCTCCCAATTAGCTGGGATTACAGGCGCCCGCCACCACACCCAACTAATTTTTGTATTTTTAGTAGAGATGAGGTTTCACCATGTTGGCCAGGCTGGTCTCAAACTCCTTACCTCAAATGATCCACCGGCCTCAGCCTCCCAAACTGCTGGGATTATAGGCATCAGCCACAGTGCCTGGCCCAAAATCACAAAGATCTTGAACTAAGTACTTTGAGTCATCAACCTAATGCCAGGAACCACCTGCCTCCAGAATTTCTATTAGGAGAAAGAGAAGTTTTTTAAAGCTGTTGTTTCTCAGGACTCTTTTACTTATAGCCAAAAGCTGTTCCTTAATGGTACAGTGTGTTTTGTAAGTTTCCATATGTATGCTTTGTTTTGTTTTGTTTTGTTTTGTTTTAACTATCTTTTCACTGCTGTTTGTTGAACATGGCAAGCACCCTCCCAGCTCATGGCTTTTGATCTTGCCATTCACTCTGCATGGAATTTTCTTCCCCTACATAGCTGCATATCTTGCTTCCTCACTCCTTTCAGGTTTCTGCTCAAATGTTACCTCATCAGAGAGGCTTTTCTTTAAAAAAAATATATATATATATACTTTAATAAGTATAAAGTATATGAACAATTAGGTAAGCTTGTGGAGAAGCTGACCAAGATACATAAATTAGGAGATACAAGTGTCTGTCTAAATTTTCTATATTTTATTATTTTACAGAATATTTATTAAAGGTGTTTAATATACACTTTCTCATCTGTCATTTTGGAAGTCCTTTACTGTAGAGAGAATTCTATTGTCTGAGTAACCACCACGTTTTTTGTTTTGTTTTGTTTGAGATGGAATCTTGCTGTTTCCCAGGCTGGAGTGCAGTGGTACAATCTCAGCTCACTGCAACCTCCGCCTCCCAGGTTCAAGTGGTTCTCCTGCCGCAGCCTCCCGAATAGCTGGGATTACAAGTGCGTGCCACCATGCCCAACTAATTTTTACATTTTTAGTAGAGGCAGGGTTCACCATGTTGGCCAGGCTGGTCTTGAGCTCCTGACCTCAAGTGATCCACCTGCCTCAGCCTCCCAAAGTGCTGGGATTACAGGCATAAGCCACCACGCCCAGCCTAAATATTTTTTGTAATTTGTTTATCATCTGTCCTCTTGCCCTCAGAATGCAAGCTTCCTGACAGTAGGACTTCATCTCATTTGTTTGTTGCCATGTGCCCAGCTTCTAGAAAAATTACCTGGTGTATAATACATGCTTAATAAGTATATTATTTCTAATTTAACTTCATTGTCAGGAGACATGCTTTGTATAACATCTTTTTAAATTTTCTTGAGAATTTCTTTTGCCCTTGTACATGTTCTAGCGCATATTTTAAAAGAATGCATATTCTCTATTTGTTGGATGCAGCATTCTATTTCTATTATATCAAGTATGTTAACTATGTCACTCCAGTGTCTATTCTGTTTAATTTTTATCTGATCCATGAACTTAATGTAAAAATGTGATAAAAATCTCCAAACATATATAACTGTGCATTTGTCAATTTCTTCCTTTTTGCTTTATGTGGTGATTCTCTGTTGTTAGGCTTATGATTTGGGTGATTTGTGTCTTTTAACATTGTATCTTTAGGCCAGGCACCGTGGCTCATGCCTGTAATCCCAGCACTTTGGGAGGCCGAGGCAGGCGGATCACGAGTCAATAGGTCAAGACCATCCTGGCCAACAAGGTGAAATCCCGTCTCTACTAAAAATACAAAAATCAGCCAAGTGTGGTGGTGGGCACCTGTAGTCCCAGCTACTCGGGAGGCTGAGGCAGGAGAATTGCTCGAGCCTGGGAGGCAGAGGCTACAGTGAGCCGAGATTGTGCCACTGCACTCCAGCCTGGTGACAGCGAGACACCATCTCAAAAAAAAAAAAAAAATTGTATCTTTTGGGAGTAGCACAATTGCTAGATTCTATTTTTATCCAATGATAGTTTTTGGATTTGTATAGGTGAGTTTAATCTGTTTCACTATATTGTGTCTTCCTGTACTAGAACATGTCTCTCCATGAAAATGTAAGCTTCATGAGTGTGGGGAGTTTGTTTTACTCACTACTATATCTCTATAGCTTAGAACAGTGCTGCACTTATTAGGCACTCAATAAATATCTATTCCTTGTTTTATAGTGATTATTGCTATGTTCATACTCATTTCTATTATCTTAAATGTTTTCTTTTTACTATTTTGCTTCTTTCTTTCTTTTTTTTTTTGAGATGGAGTCTCGCTCTGTTGCCCAGGCTGGAGTGTAATGGCGCTATCTCGGCTCACTGCAAGCTCCGCCTCCCGGGTTCAAGCGATTCTCCTGTCTCAGCCTCCTGAGTAGCTGGGATTACAGGCGCCCGCCACCACGCCCACTTAATTTTTGTATTTTTAGTAGAGACAGGGTTTCACCATATTGGTCAGGCTGGTCTTGAACTCCTGACCTCAGATGATCTGCCCACCTCAGCTTCCCATAGTGCTAGGATTACAGGCGTGAGCCACCATGCCCAGCCTATTTTGCTTCTTTATTGTTATTTTCTGTATTCTGTTGGAATGATAACATTTTCTTGGCTTCCCTCTCCCCCACTGATGCCTTAGAAGATAAAAATTGTCTTCCTATTCTTTTAATGATTATCCTTAAAAAAGATATATATAAATTTAGCTATGAACTTTCATAAATTGTCAGTGTCTCCATCCTCCTCCAAAATAAGATGAAACCTTCAATATATTTTAACACTCACTGATCACCCCTCTTGAATTCCTTTTTTTTTTTTTTTTTTTTTTTTGAGACGGAGTCTTGCTCTGTTGCCCAGGGTGGAGTGCAGTGGCCGGATCTCAGCTCACTGCAAGCTCCGCCTCCCAGGTTTACGCCATTCTCCTGCCTCAGTCTCCTGAGTAGCTGGGACTACAGGCGCCCGCCACCTCGCCCGGCTAGTTTTTTGTATTTTTAGTAGAGACGGGGTTTCACCGTGTTAGCCAGGATGGTCTCGATCTCCTGACCTCGTGATCCGCCCGTCACGGCCTCCCAAAGTGCTGGGATTACAGGCTTGAGCCACCGTGCCCGGCCTTGAATCCCTTTTAATTAGTTTTTGTACATGTCTAAAAATGATTTTATTTTTCCCTCACTCTTTTTTCTTTTTCTTTCTTTCCTTTATTTTTTTATTTTTTTAATTTTTTTTGAGACAGGGTCTTACTCTGTCACCCAGGCTGGAGTGCAGTGGCATGATCTTGTCTCACTGCAGCCTCGACCTCCTGAGCTCAAGCAATCCTCCCACCTCAGCCTCCTGAGTAGCTGGGATGACAGGCACTTGCCAACCTGCTCAGCTAATTTTTTAGTGTTTCTTTTTGTAAAAGCAGGGTCTCCCTATGTTGCCCAGCTGGTCTTGAACTCCTGGGCACAAGCGATCCTCCCCACTTCAGACTCCCAAAGTGTTAAGATTACAGGCATGAGCCACCACACCCAGCTTTTCCCTCACTCTTGAATGATAGGTAATCGCCTGTAATCCCAGCACTTTGGGAAGCTAAAATGGGAAGATTCCTTGAGCAACCCAGGAGTTCAAGACCAGCCTGGGCGACACAGCGAGACCCCATCTGAAAAAAAAAAATGTTGGCATTGCAGAGGAGGAGGTGGAGCAAGATGGCTGAATAAAAAGCCTCTACTAATTGTCCTCCCCACAGGAACACCAAATTGAACAACTATCCACACGAAAAAAGTACCTTCATAAGAACCAAAAATCAGGTGAGTAATCATAGTACCTGGTTTAAACTTCATATTACTTAAAGAGCACGTAAGAGGGTAGAAAAAACAATCTCAAATTGCAGACGCCACCTCTCTTCCATCCCCTGGCAGTGGCCGTGTGACATGGAGAGAATCTATGTGTTTGGGGGAGGGAGAGCACAGTGATTGTGGCACACTTTGCATTGGAACTCACTGCCACCCTGTCACAGTGGGAAGCAACACCGTGCAAAACTCAGCCAGCACCCATGGAAGCATGGAAGAGCATTTAGACCAGCCCTGTCTGGGTGGGGAATTGTCTATCCCAGTAGCTGAGACCTGAGTTCCAGCAAGTCTCATCGCTGTGGGCTAAAATGCTCTGGGCTTCCAAGGAAACCTGAGAGGCAGTCTTAGCCACAAGGACTGCAATTCCTCGGCAAGTCCTGGTGCTGTTCCAGGATCAAAGCCAGTGGACTTAGGGGGCATGTGACCTAGTGAGACACTGGCCAGCGTAACCAAGGAAATGCTTGCACCATCTCTCCTGCAGCACCAGGCAGCACAGCTCATGACTCCAGGAGAGACTCCTCCCTTCCGCTTGCGCAGAGGAGAGGGAAAAGTAAAGAGGACTTTGTCTTGCAACTTAGATACTTGCTCAGCCACAGTAGAACAGGGCACCAGGTAGAATCCCGAGGACCCCATTCCAGGCCCTAGCTCCTGGATGACATTTCTGTACACACCCTGGGCCAGAAGGGAACATGCTGCCTTGAGGGGAAGAACCCACTAATGGCAGAATTCATCATCATCTGCTGACTATAGAGTCCTTGGGTCCTGAATAAACAGCAGGGATAGCCAGGTGGTACTCACCATGGGTCTTGGGTGAGATTCAGAGATGTGCTGGCCTCAGTTGTAAACCCAGCATATTCCCAGCTGTGGTGGCCACGGGGAGGGGCTCCTTCTGCTTGAGAAAAGAGTAGAGAGGACTTTGTCTTAAAGTGAGGTACCAGCTCAGCCACAGTAGGGTAGAGCACCAAGCAGGCTCTTGGGGTTCCTGATTCCAGGCCTTGGCTTGTGGATGGCATATCTGGACCTTCCCTGGGACCAGGGCCCTAAAGGGAGAGTCCCAGGACCAGCAGCATTCACCACAAGTTGACTGAAGAGCCTTGGGTCTTGAGTGAACATTGGCGGTAGCCATGCACTACTCACTGTGGGCCTGGCACATGGTGGCCACAGGGAGAGATTCTTCTGCTTGTGGAAAGGAAGGGAAGAGTATGAAGAACTTTGTCTTGTGTCTTGGGTACCAGCTCAGTCACCGTAGAATAGAGCACCAGGTAGACTCCGAAGGTTTCTGACTCTAGGCCTGGCTCCTGGACAGATCTCTGAACCCACCTGGAGTCAGGGGAACTCACTGCCCTGAAGAGAAGGACACAAGCCTGGCTGGCTTCTATTGTAGAGCCCTAGGGCCTCAAGTGAACATAGGAAGTACCAAGCAGTGATTACTGTGGGCAAGAACCAGTTATGTACTGGCTTTAGGTCTGACTCAGTGCAGTCCCAATGGTAGTAGTTGCAGAGGTGCTTGTATCATCCCTCTTCTAGCTCCAGGTGGCTCAGCACAGAGAGAGAGACAGACTTTATTTGTTTGGGAGAAAGTAAAGGAAGGGAGCAAGAGTCTCTACTTGGTAATCTGGATCATCCTTCTACATCTTATCCCAGACCACCAAGGCACTACCTCTGTGAGTCTGTAAGAGCCATAGTGTTACTGGGCTTGGGGTTGCCCCTAAGGCAAATATGGCTGCAGTGACTAAAAAAAAAAAAAAAAACTGGGATCACAACACCCAAGTCCCTTCAAATACCTTCAAATAGGTGCAAACAAGCCCAAATTGTGAAGACCACAATAAATGCTTAATTCTTCAATGCCCCAACACCAACGGACATCCACAAGCATCAAGACCATCTATGAAAACATGAGATCACCAAATGAACTAAATAAGGCACCAGTGACCAATCCCGGAGTAATTGAGATATGTGACCTTTCAGAAGAAGAATTTAAAATAGCTGTTTTGAGAAAACTCAGCGAAATTCAAGATAATACAGAGAAGGAATTCAGAATCCTATCCAATAAATTTAGCAAAGAGACTGAAATAACTTAAAAGTGTCAAGCAGAAATTCCGAAGTTGAAAAATACAATTAATATACTGAAGAATAGAGAAATCTCTTAACACAGAATTGATCAAGCAGAAGAAAGAATTAGTGAGCTCGAAGACAGGCTGTTTGAAAATAAACAGTCAAAGGAGACAAAAGAAAAAAGAATTTTTTAAAAGGAAGTATACTAAAAAATCTAGAAAAGAGCCTCAAAAGGTCAAACCTAAGACTTATTGGCCTTAAAGAGGAGGTCAAGAGGGAGATCCGGGTAAAAAGTTCATTCAAAGGGAAAATAATAGAGAACTTAACAAACCTAGAAAAAGATATCAATATTCAAGTATAAGAAGGTTATAAAACACCAGGTAGATTTAGCCCAAATAAAACTACCTTGAGACATTTAATAACCAAACTCCCAAAGGTCAAGGGTAAAGAAAGGACCCTAAAAGTAGCAAGGTGAAAGAAACAAATAACATACAATGGAGCTGCAATACACCTGACAGCAGGCTTTTCAGTGGAAATCTTACAAGCCAGGAGAGAGTGGCATGACAAATTTACAGTGCTGAAGGACTATACTATTCTATTTATCCTAGCATAGTATAGGCAGTGAAAATATTCTTCAAATAATGAAGCAGCATTATTCACAACAGCCAGAGAAACAAAAGCTGAGGGATTTCATCAACACCAGACTTGTCTCGTAAGAAATGCTAAAGATAGTTCTTCAATTTGAAAGAAAAGGATGTTAATGGGCTATAAGAAATCATCAGAAGGTACAAAACTCACTGACAACAGCAAGTACACAGACTATTATAACACTATAGTCATGTAGAAAGACTAAAAGGTGAATCTGTCAAAAATAACTACAACATAGACAGTACGATAAGATATAAATAGAAACAATAAAAAGTTAAAAGCAGGGGGATGAAGTTAAAGTGTAGAAATTAGCTGGAAATGGTGGCACGCACCTGTAATCCCAGCAATTTGGGAGGCTGAGGTGGGAGGATTGCTTAAGCTTGGGAGGTCAAGGCTGCAGTGAGCCGTGATCGTGTCACTGCACCACACACCAGCCTGAGTGAGACTCGGCCTCAAAAAAAGAAAAGAAAGAAAGAAAGAAAGAAAGAAAGAAAGAAAGAAAGAAAGAAAGAAAGAAAGAAAGAAAGAAAGAAAGAAAGAAAGAAAGAAAGAAAGAAAGAGTAAAGTATAGAGTTTTCATTAGTTTTCTCTTTGTTAGTTTATGCAATCAGTGTTAAGTTGTCATCGGTTTAAAAAACAGGTTATAAGATATATGCAAGCCTCATGATAACCTCAAATCAAATACAACAGATACACAAAAAATAAAAAGCAAGATATTAAAACATACCACCAGAGAAAATCACCTTCACTAAAACAAAGACAGGAAGGAAGGAAAGAGGAAAGAGAAGTCCATAAAACAACCAGAAAACAAAAAAAAGACAGAAGTCTTTACTTACCAATAATAACACTGAATGTAAATGGACTAAACACTCCACTCAAAGACATAGAGTGGCTGCATGGATCAAAAACAAGACCCAATCATCTGTTGTCTAAAAGAAACACACTTCACCTATAAAGACACACATACACTGACAATAAAGGACTATAAAAAGCACATGGAAACTAAAAGCTGAGTGTTGCAACAAGGAGTGGGAAACTGAAGAATCTAGTGAGACTGTGCTAGGGTGAATTCAGTTAATCAACACATTTCACTCATCCCCTGCCCTGTGTCAGTCTTATACTGGTTTCTACAGATACGGAGATGGATCATGAACATTTCCTTCTCTCAAAGAGCTCATGAGCTAGCCGGGCATGATGGCAGGCACCTGTAATCCCAGCTACTCAGGAGGCTGAGGCAGGAGAATCGCCTGAACGCAGGAGGCAGAGGTTGCAGTGAGATTGCGCCACTGTACTCCAGCCTGGGCAACAAGAGCGAGACTCCATCTCAAAAAACAAAAAAAAAAAAGCTCAAAAGCCAGTTGAGGAGACAAACACATATGCATAAATCACAGTACAACATGTTATGACCCATAAAAGGAATTAATTAAATGCAATAGGAACCCAGAGAAGAGAGCAATAATTATGCCTCTGCACAGGGTATTAGGAGATTAAAAGATGGTATTTCAGCTGAGGTGGGTCTTTTTTTTTTTTTTTTTTTTAAGACAAGGTCTCATTCTGTCGCTTAGGTTGCAGTGGCACAATCATAGCTCACTATAACCTCAAACTCCTGGGCTTAAGCTATCCTCCTTGTTATGGTTTGAATATGTGTCTCTGCTGGGCAAGGTGGCTCGATCCTGTAATCCCAACACTTTGGGAGGCGAGGTAAGCAGATCACTTGAGCCCAGGAGTTCAATACCAGCCTGGTCAACATGGTGAAACTCTGGCTCTACAAAAAATACAAAAAAATTTGCCAGTGCCAGGCGCGGTGGCTCAAGCCTGTAATCCCAGCACTTTGGGAGGCCGAGACGGGCGGATCACGAGGTCAGGAGATCGAGACCATCCTGGCTAACACAGTGAAACCCCGTCTCTACTAAAAAATACAAAAAATAGCCGGGCAAAGTGGCGGGCGCCTGTAGTCCCTGCGACTCCGGGAGGCTGAGGCAGGAATGGCACAACCCGAAAGCGGAGCTTGCAGTGAGCATCTGGCCACTGCACTCCAGCTCACAGCTGCGGAGATCTCGCCTCCCCAAAATTTGCCAGCATGGTAGTGCATGCCTGTAGTCCCAGCTACCCAAGAGGCTGAGGTGGGAGGATTGTTTGAGCCTGGGAGGCAGAGGTTGCAGTGAGCCACTGCTCTCCAGCCTGACTAACAGAGCAAGACCCTGGAGAAAAAAAAAAAAAGAAAGAAAGAAAGAAAATAAATAAAAATAAAATAAAAACTTAGGTTGGGCTCAGTGCCTCATGCTTATAATCCCAGCACTTTGGGAGGTCAAGCCAGGCAGATCACTTGAGACCAGGAGTTTGAGACCAGCCTGGCCAACGTGGCAAAACCCTGTCTCTATTGAAAATACGAAAATTGGGCGCAGTGGCTCATGCCTGTAATCCCAGCACTTTGGGAGGTTGAGGCGGGTGGATCACGAGGTCGGGAGATCGAGACCATCCTGGCTAACATGGTGAAACCCCCGCTCTACTAAAAAATACACCAAAAATTAGCCGGGCATGCTGGTGGGCGCCTGTAGTCCCAGCTACTTGGGAGGCTGAGGCAGGAGAATGGTGTGAACCCAGGAGGCAGAGCTTGCAGTGAGCCGAGGTCGCACCACTGAACTCCAGCCTGGGCGACTGAGCAAGACTCTGTCTCAAAAGAAAAAGAAAAAGAAAATACAAAAATTAGCCTGGCATGATGGTGAGTGCCCGTAATCACAGCTACTCGGGAGGCTGAGATAGTAGAATTGTTTGAACCTGGGAAGCGGAGGTTGCAGTGAGCCGAGATCTTGCCATTGCACTCCAGCCTGGGCAACAGCCTATATCCCCCAAAAAGCAAAAATCAAAATAAAATGAAAAAAACTGAAATAGGTGATTTGAACCCAGAACCAGTCTCACTAGCGCCCTTTGAACTGAGGAGGCTCTTCCCTAGGCAGGGTTCTGGTAAAGGTCCATGCTCACGCCGGAATCTGCAAGGTCAATGGAGCTGATCTAGCCTGAATCTGTCCCACTATAGAGAGGAGCAGGACAGGGTGTGGGAAGCCTTCAGGAACTGGGCGAACATCTGCAAGTCCAGGCAGGGGAAGGTGTGCCCAGGTCCTTATCTCCCCATGGAGATGAGTCTGTGGGCTGGTTATGGTGGTAGGCACTAGAGGTATGGAGATGAATAAAATATAATTCTTGCCCTCAAAAGGTTGACCAATGATGATTCACATCTGAAATAATAATTTTTACGTAGGTCTGTATAGCCCCTAACAATTTATAAATCACTTTCTTCTTCTCACTTAATTCTCCCAAAAGCCATATGGGGAAGCCCCATTTTACAGATGAGGAAACTGAGACCCAGAAGGAAAGCGACTCACTTAGAAGGAAAGTGACTCACTCAAAGTGCTCATACCAACTGCCTTTTACCAACTGCTTTCACAGCCGTTAATTCATTTACAAGGGCACAGCCTGGCTTAGGAGAGGGATATGAGGAGAGCAGTGCTGGGCTCTGAGATCGTGTGTGTGGTGTATTTCTATCAAGTGATGCATTCTGTTCAGCTGCTTGAGCCAAGAATTCCATCCAACTCAGCAGCATATAGGGAGTCAGTTCTATTCCAAAGGGCAAAGCTGTTCAGTACATCACTGTGGAAGGAACAAAAGGATCTCTCTCTTGCTGTGTCTTCTGATTCTTACTTAGTCCTACTTCCCTAGGTTCCTCTGCATGTTCTGACTTTGAGATAGTGCTCACAATGCTGTATGCAAGTGTTTTTTGTTTTTCACTAGAATATTAATCTTCATAATTGCAAGAATACTTAATTTTTAGGTGTCTTCTAAGACTTTCTTTTTTTAAAAAAAACTGCTACCTTCAGTAAGAAATACAACCTACAAATGTAGTAGAAACAACTTTTCATAAAATAATACTTAACCTTAGTCTGTGCAAGTACTGATATTTTCTATTCTATTTTATATCATTTCATTTGCTAAAAAATTCTAATCTTCTAAATGTAATGTGGTATTCTGGATTGAAACCTAGAACAGAAAAAGTACACTAGTGGAAAAACAGGTGAAACCCAAATAAAATCTATAGTTTAGTTAATAATATTATATTAATGTTAATTTATTTTAACAAATGTACCATGGTTATGTTAACATAATGTAATATGTTAACATTAGGGGGAGCTGGTGAAAAACATGTGGAAACTTTCTGAACTATCGTTCTATGCTTTCTATAAATCTAAAATTATTCCCAAAGGAAAAGTTTATTTAAAAACAAAACAAAAATTTCCAGTCTTGACCACTTAAACTAATTTCATGACCCACTCATGGGTCAGAATTCACACTTTCAGTGTGATGTCTGCTATCTTTTTGGATAATGCTGACAGTAATCGTTGCAGTGATTTATAAAAGCTCATTATTGCTCTTTCTCGGACACACATACACACACACAGTGCCATGGCCCACCTCTCACAGTCCTTGACCTCTCTGCCTTGTCTTACATTCATTTTTTATCTATATGGCCTGCCTTTGAAGGGCTCTCCCTGCCTGAATCATCTGAGCAACCTCAAAAGAATACATGATACATATTTGTTAAATGAATGCCCAAATAAATAGTTGTATTTTTAACACCCTTGCTTGTAATTTTTTTTTTTTTTTTTTTTTTTTTTTAATTGAGATGGAGTCTTGCTCTGTTGCCATGCTGGAATGCTATGGCTAGATCTCAGCTCTCTGCAACCTCTGCCTCCTGTGTTCAAGTGATTCTCCTGCCTCAGCCTCCTGAGTAGCTGGGACTACAGGTGCGCGTCACCACACCAAGCTAATTTTTGTATTTTTAATGGAGATGGGGTTTCACCATGTCGGCCAGGGTGTTCTCGATCTCCTAACCTCGTGATCCACCCGCCTTGGCCTCCCAAAGTGCTGAGATTACAGGCATGAGCCACCGCGCCCGGCCAAATTTTCTTCCCTCTTTAAACTGCAAGAAATTTTTTTTATACATAGAAATCTAATGTAAAGCCTTATATTAAATTTTCCAAAGTTGGCAGAAGGTCTTTAACTTTTCATATTAATGAGTGATACCCACTCACTACTGGGAAACAAAAAAGAAGAGAAGGATAATTTTTAAAGGGAGGAAAATAAAATTCTAAAAACTCACTTATAATCCTACCAGAAATATCTATTGTTAACATTTTTCTTCTTTGTATTGACATGGAGTCTCATTATGTTGCCCAGTCTGGTTTCGAACTCCTGGGCTCAAGCAATCCTCCCACTTGGGCCTCCTGAATACCTGGGACTACAGGTGCATGCCACCACACCTGACTTATTGCTAACATTTTGGTGCATAGTCTCTTCCACATATATACATGTAAATGAATATATTTTTTAGACAAATGTTCCCACTATTCATACAGTTTTAGAGATGTCTTCACTCAAGCTCTTCCCTCATCCTGGAATGCGTTTCCTCCTTTTTATCCTTCACTGTATAGTTCCTACTCATCCTTCTAGATCCAACCCATGATCCCACCTCTGGGAAGTCTTTTATCCCACTCTGCCCTTCTCAACTTTAGAGGAAGTAGGTACTGCCTCTTAGGTATTCCAGTGATACTTTGGTTATACCTTTATTACACCTTTTGTCTTAATTAGTTGTTTACATGCCTGTCTGTCCCAACCATCAGGGAATGTTAATTTATGTGAGTTGATGTGGGCCGTGGGTCCATATGGCTCCCAAAGCACTGAGTTGGTTTGTGCTGACACTGCACACACACACACACACACACACACAGAGCAGTAGACTTTCTGGCATTTTGGCTTCTACAGAACAGAATGGATACAGCCTGGCTAAATGTCCTACCCTCTTGACTTTCTCTAGCACTCACCCAATAAATCCACCATCCGGTATCAGCGAACACTTCCATCTCTGCTTCTACACCTGGCTCTGAAAGTGACTGGAAGGCCTCTGAACACACACGTCTGAGATAGGCAAGCTCTGACCATAAGTGAGTGGAAGAAGTTTGCTCCCTTGGAAAATTTTGTTATAATCTGGTCATAAAAATGAAAATTCACAAACACAGAATTTGTATAGCGAAGATGAATATACATATCTCAGATTCAACTGGGAGCCCTCCTGCCCTTAAAGATCAAAATATAAACTGGGCATGGTGGCTTATGCCTGTAATCTCAGCACTTTGGGAGGCCGAGGTGGGCAGAGCACTAGGTCAGGAGTTCAAGACCAGCCTGGTTAACATGGTGAAACCCCGTCTCTACTAAAAATACAAAAATTAGCCAGGCATGGTGGTGCATGCCTGTAGTCCCAGCTACTCAGCAGGCTGAGGCAGGAGAATTGCTGGAACCCAGGAGGCGAAGGTTGCAGTGAGCCGAGATTGTGCCACTGCACTCCAGCCTGGGCAACAGAGTGAAACTCCACCTCAAAAAAAGAAAAAAAAATCAAGATATAATTGACTGGATTCCTCCCTCCAATTCCACATCTTGTGGAAATCCAAAACCCTCCTCAAGATTTCAATTCTGGCTGGGTGCAGTGGCTCACACCTGTAATCTCAGCACTTTGGGAGGCTGAGGCAGGAGGATCATTTGAGCCCAGGGGTTCAAGACCAGCCTGGGCAATACAGTGAGACTTGTCTCAAAAAAAAAAAAAAAAAATTAGCTAGGTGTGATGATGATGGTCGCAGCTATTCAGGAGGCTGAGGCAGGAGGATTGCTTGAGCTTGGGAGGTTGAGGCAGCAGTGTGCCATGTTCACACCACTGCACTCCAGTCTAGAAGACAAAGTGAGACCCTGTCTCAAAAAAAATTTTCAGTTCTTTCCCAACAGCCTTCTCTTCCCACAGCCAGCTAGCCTCTGGGCTCCTGGCTCCCCACACTGTCCTCTGTTCTGCAGTGTACATATGGATCCAGATTCAAAACTTAGCCACTCCAATTTCCACCAAAACCCAATCCCAGGTAATTAGCCAGGCGTGGTGGCAGGTGCCTATAGTCCCAGCTACTTGGAAGGCTGAGGCAGGAGAATCACTTGAACCCGAGAGGCAAGGTTGCAGCGAGCTGAGATCCCACCACTGCACTCCAGCCTGGGTGACAGAGCTTCCGTCTCAAAACAAACAAACAAACAAACAAACAAAAAAACCCACTCACGTAGAGCAGTTTTGAGGTTAGTAGAATTTGCCGGCAATGTAGAGGATGAAGGGGAAATACATAAAAGTGTCACATCCAGCCGGGCGCGGTGGCTCACGCCTGTAAACCCAGCACTCTGGGAGGCCAAGGCGGGCGGATCACGAGGTCAGGAGATGGAGACCATCCTGGCTGACACAGTGAAACCCCGTCTCTACTAAAAATACAAAAAAATTAGCCGGGCCTAGTGGCGGGCGCCTGTAGTCCCAGCTACTTGGGAGGCTGAGGCAGGAGAATGGCGTGAACCTGGGAGGCGGAGCTTGTAAGTGAGCCGAGATCCGGCCACTGCACTCCAGCCTGGGCGGCAGAGCGAGACTCCGTCTAAAAAAAAAAAAAAAGTTTCACATCCATAGCAAAGCAAACAATTCAAAATGGAAGGACCACTATCTGCCACAGGGGAGCTTCCCCTGGCCCTTCACTCCACCCAGACTCAGTCTCTCCACTGACTCCTCTCTTCTTCATCCTTCTCTCTTCTCTCTACTCCCTGTGGTGGCATCTTTTCTCTGTGCCTGCCCAGCATTCACTGAATTCGACCCCTCTTCTCGGGTAATAAGCAACAGCTTTCCCTTGGGGAACCACCGTTACCCCTTCCCTCAAATCACTTGAGCAGGGCTGATCCCACCCTGTTTCAGTGATCCAAACAAGTGACCAGTTGGTGCATCCCACCTTCCTGATCACACTGCTGCTCAGGGACAGGCTTGTGGGAATGTCTGGTGAGTGAAGGACTCTTGCCCCCAGGGTCTCTGATAGGAAGATCGGTATTGCTCCTGGTGTCTTTGCCACCCCCTATGAAGGCCTGCTTGAGAATGAATCAAGACAAAGAAAAACAAGAGTCAAGACATGAAGAGAGAGCTCAAATATGGATGGGAAAGCTCCAGTCCCTGAATCCAGACGTTTCTAACTAGTTACCTGGGTTTTTTCGTCTACCCAGATAGAGGTAAATTTTTGTCATTTGCAATTGTGAGCACCCTGACCAATACCTTCCTCCTTCCCCTTCCTTTTCAGAAGCAATAAACCAAATTCCTCCTTACTTCATGCAAAGCAGCTTCCCCTTCTCAGAGCTGGGAATCTGCTGACACCTGCCTGCTGGGCATTTAAAATGTTTTCACCAAGACAGTTTTCTCCTTATGACAAATATTGGCACCAACAATTAAGATGATTTTTTTTCCACCTTGTCACAAAAATATTTATGTAATTGAGACTGTACTGTAAATAGTTTTGTGTCCTGCTTTTGTGTGTGTGTGTGTGTGTGTGTTTTCCTTTTAAAGTTTTCTAAATTTTTCAGTTTTTGATCAACAAATATTTATCCAGGAACTACATATATGTCAGCCATATACAAAAGTAACTAACATTCTATGTTGGGAATTTTCCCATGTCATTAAAGACTTCATAAATGTCTATTATTTTCAACCAGCACAGAATATACAATCACACAGTTTTAAAACTAAACCTTTATTGTTAAACATTTAGTTTCATTTCCAAGTTTTATGAATAATGATAGACACATAATGAGTCTAAATCTTTCATCATTTCCTTAGGATAGATTCTCAGAAGTAGAATTCCCAGAGGAAATTCTTATTTTACCCCTCCCCACAAAAATGCAGAAAGAAATTTACTAGTCGCTGCTGTAGTAGTGTCAGTCTTCTCTAACCCCACATAGCTGGAAGAGATCTGCCCTGAAGTGTCTTCAGATGGCAGAAGCATCAAGCTTCTTCGCAGGAGCTTCCTGTTCCCTCTGAGTGCCCTGCCTCAGCTGCCCTCAAGGAGCTATGAACTCGCCACCAGCTGTCCCACTCCACCAAGCGGGGGGCGCCCTGTCAACCCCACAGACCTCACAAGGCTGGCATGGTGCACATATCTGCTTGTAAGGACTGTATGAAAAGAATGGCATTCAGAGCAAGCCCAAAAAGGAGAGATGCCAAGACAAGAAAGTCAGGGCTAATTATGACCAAATTTTCTTTTCAAGACTCTTTTCTTTTTACTTTTCTTTATTTTCCTTAATAAGCATGTGTGATTTATAATGGAAAAAAAATAACTTATTGGGGAAAACAACAACAACATGAATTTATCAAATTTGGTGTGAGGCCGGAGATGATCTTCTGGTTCCTGGGAAAGCAGCTGTGAGTTATCTGGCTTGGCAATGCTGCCTGCAAATCACTGGCTGACTCAGAAAAATGCATCTGCACTTTAGTCACCAGAAGGAAGGACTGATTCCCTCTGGGGCCACCACAAAGAGCAATGGATGACTATCTTCCAGGCCTGGAAGAGGGTTCCAAATTGCAACGCGTAAAACCAAGGAGTGGGTCTAAGACCAATCAGTGGGGAACCTCCAGGAGACACATCTTTGACTCATTGCCAGAACTTCTTAGCAGACAGAGTAGTGCAAAGATAAAGCCAGCTGCTCCCCGAAGTGGTGGCTTCCCCATCCTATGCAGCGTTAAAGCACACGCTGAGGCCAGTTGCCCTGGATCGGTTGGTTGCGGTTCAAGTGCAAGGCAAGACAGCAGTTCTCAAACTGTTTGGTCTCAGGGCCTTTTTACACTTAAAAATTATTGAGAACCCCAAAGGTTGTTTATGTGGGTTATATCTATCAATATCAACCATATTAGAAATTAAAATTAGAAGTTATGAAGTATTAGGTCAGGCATGGTAGCTCACGCCTATAATTCCAACACTTTGGGAGGCCAAGATGGGAGGATTGCTTGAGCCCTGGAGTTCAAGACCAGCCTGGTCAACAAAATGACATTCCACCTCTACAAAAAAAGTTTAAAAATTAGCTGGGTGTGGTGGCACATGCCTGTGGTCCCAGCTACTCTGGAGGAACACTTGAGCCCAGAAAGTCGAGGTTGCAGTGAGCCATGATCGCACCACTGCACTCCAGTCTAGGCAACAGAGCAAGACCTTGTCTCAAAAATAAATAAATTAATAACGAAATAAAGTATTTATGAATTTTTGTTGTTGTTGTTTTGAGATGGAGTCCCTCTCTCTCCAGCCCAGGCTGGAGTGCAGTGGCGCGATCTCAACTCATTGCAGTCTCTGCCTCCCGTGTCCAAGAAATTCTTCTGCCTCGGCCTCCCAAGTAGCTGGGATTACAGTCACCACCACCATGCTCAGTTAATTTTTGTATTTTTAATAGAGACAGGGGTTTTACCGTGTTGGCCGGGCTGGTCTCAAACTCCTGACCTCAAGTGATCTGCCCACCTCGGCCTCTCAAAGTGCTGGGATTATAGGCGTGAGCCACTGCACCCGGCCCCTATTAATTTATTTTAAAACAACCTTAATAAAGTATTTGTTTGTTAATATAAATAGCATATTTCCATGAAAAATAACTATACTTTCTAAAGCTATATATGTATATAGTGAAAGGAGTAGCGTTCCTCATATTTTTGTAATCTCTTTACTACCTAGATTAATGGAATACAGCTAGATTCTTCTATTTGCTTCTGCATTCAATCTATTTCAGTGTGTTCCTTGAGTTGAAGTATAATGAAAAAAATCTTGTATGTGGTTAGAAAAGGCAGGAGTATTCTAATTGCTTTTTTCTGATAAGTGTGAATATTCTTTGACAGCACATTAAAACTTGACAAGTGGGAATTTCTTAAAGGTTGTTGCAATGTGGAATCTGAAATCATATCAATGAACTTTTCATACTGCATATACTTGTATGAGAATGAGACTGAAAAAGGCAAATAATATCTTGGCATTATTTTGAAAGTGGGTTTAACTTTATGGACACCTAAAAGAGGTTTTGGGGATCTCTGTGTGTTCTCATACCATACTTAAGGATTGCTGAGGTAGGGACTTGAAATAGAAGACTGTTCAGTCATTCATTCATTGTATATACATGCATTGAGCACCTAAGGTGTTAGGCACCTGAAAACACTTATGAGTGCTCACCATTATCCAGACACCATATCAAGTATTCTACAGACATTACTTCATTTAATCTTCAAACAATCATATGAGGGAAATTTGCCTATTTTTACAGATGAAGAAACTGAAGTATAGAAAAGTCAGATACTTGTCACCAGATCACACAGCCTGATAGCCTAGTGGAGCCACGATTTGGAGTTAGGATGAGAACCACAAGGCTAATACTGCTTCTCAAATACATTTTTTAAAATTTATTTTTATTGCAGTAAAATATACATCATGTAAAATTTACCATTTTAGCCATTTTTAAGTGTGCCATTCAGTGGCATTAAGTACATTCACAATGTTGTGCAACCATTGCTACTTTTTTTTTTTTTTTGAGATGGAGTCTTGCTCTGTTGCCCAGGCTGGAGTGCAGTGGTGCAATCTCAGCTCACTGCAGCCTCCACCTCCTGGGTTCAAGCGATTCTCCTGCCTCAACCTCCTGAGTAACTGGGATTACAGGTCCCCGCCATCAGGCCCAGCTAATTTTTGTATTCGTAGTAGAGACAGGGTTTCACCATGTTGGCCAGGCTGGTCTCAAACTTCTGGCCTCAAGTGATCCACCCACCTCGGCCTCCCAAATTGCTGAGATTACAGGCGTGAGCCACCATGCCTGGCCATTGCTACTATTTATTTCCCTGGCTTTTCTCATCTTCCCAAACTGAAACTCCATATCCATTAAACAACAGCTCCCCATTCCTCTCCCCATCACTTGCCCTTGATAACCACTATTCTACTTTTTGCCTCTATGAATTTGCCTATCCTAGGTACCTCATGCAAGTGGAATAATACAGTATTTGTCCTTTTGTGACTGGCTTATTTCCAGTAAGGTCCTCAAATTTCATCCATGTCGTAGGTGTAGCAGAAATAATTTCCTTTTTTTAAGGGTGAATAAAATCCCATTGTATGTGTATGTCACATTTTGTTTATCCTCAACTGTTGATGGGGGCTTCTCGGTACCTTTTAAATGAACAGTGACAAGAAGTGTGAACAGTGCTGTGTTAGAAGTAAGAGCAGGACCTAAGGGGGAGCAATTAGCCCAGCCAGGTCGGGTGCCAGGGACTGGTGCCTGAGCTGAGACTTGAGGGATTAGTGGGAGCTGGGGTGGAAAAAGGTGGCAAGGGAGGAACTCTAAGGCCTGGAGGTGTAAGAGAGAAAACTGCAGCCAGTCCAACAGGGCTCCCAGTCAGGTTTGGATGGAAAGGGGCATGAAGTGAGATTAGAGAGGCAACGATAACTGATAACCGGGGACGACTGATATTAAAAGACATTTAGGATGGGCCAGGCACTGTTCTAAGCCCCTTGCATGTTTTAACTCATTTAAACATCACAGCAACCTTGTAAGAGAGAAAACCAGCTGTTCTTGCGCATACACTGAGGGCGAGACACTATTCTCAGTACTTTGCATGAAGTAACAAATTTAATCCCACAACGACCTGAGGCTGGAGCTATTACTCCCATGTTATAGATAGGAAAGTAAGGCATAGAGAGGATTCAAAAAATCGCCCAAGGTCATGCCAGATCAAACCTGGATTTAAACCCAGGTTTCAGCAGCTTTGCTTGTCACTACTGTGCCTGACAATTGAGGACATAAGGACGAGGTAAGGAATTTAGATTTTTAGCTGGCAGACCCACTGGACAGGTTTAGGCAGAAAGCAGCCAGTTCTGATTTGTATTTTATAATCATCCTATTAATAACTACTGTATGGAGAATGACAGGCAGGGACAAGACAGAGAGAACAGTAAGCCAGCTGAGAAGGGGAATGGAGGAGGGGTGGTGACAATACAGGAAAAATGGTGGGTTGCGGAGGTGGTTGAAAGAAATTAAGGAATCAGAATAGTCAACATATGGTGACTTATTTATTTATTTACTTTATTCCTGATGGACCTATGACATATGATGATGTATTAAAGAGGGGTCAGGGATAACTCCCAGGTTTCTGAGAGAATAACAGTGCATTTCGTAGAGATGGGGGGGTACATGGGAGGAGCAAACTTAGGGTTGGGGAGAAGCAAGGGATAAAAACAATGAGATAATATGAGAAAAACTGAGTTTTTAGTACATCCAAGGAGCACAATTTAAGCATATAAACTCCATGAAGATAAAGATCTTCATCTGTTTCATTCACTAATCTGACCCAGTGCCAAGAACGATACCTGGCATAAAAAGATAACCCCATAAATAGTTGTTGAATGACTGAGTATGGGTCTAGCAGAGAAAAAAGCTCTGAATTGGAGGTTAGGAAATTACAATGAGAACTGGAGCTACACAGCAGGTCAGCAGCATGTACAGTGAGGAGAGTTGTAAAGACAGAGCTCTGGGAACCCTAGCCTTTAAAACACAAACAGAGGAAAAGCAAGTGAACCTTAGAGAGACTGATGAGCGGCCAGAGATGGGGAGCAACCAGGGGCCAGGGGACTGTTAAAGGCCATCAACAACCACAGCACCTGAAGGTCCTCTCCTTCACTGGGTCCTCTGGTCTGCATCTCTAGCCAGCAAAAGGACACTCAGATTTTGAAGGTAAAGAAGCCTTTGCAGCTCTGCTTCTTTAAGTACCATGCATATTAAGAGTAACTAAGGTTCGAACCATGCTTTCCAGTTTATAAAACATGCCTTCTCAGATTCTTCTTTTTCTAATTTCAAATCCAATATACTTTTTTTTTTCGACAGGGTCTCACTCTGTCTCCTAGGCTGGAGTTACAGCAGTGCAATCGTGGCTCACTGCTAACTCGACCTCCAGGCTCAAGTAATCCTCCCACCTCAGCCTCCTGAGTAGCTAGGACCACAGGTGCACACCACCACACTATTTTTAATTTTTAAAAATAATTTTATAGAGCTGGGGTCTCCCTACATTGCCCTGGCTGGTCTTGAACTCTGGGCCTCAAGTAATCCTCTCACCTTGGCCTCCCAAAGTGCTAGGATTACACGCATGAGCCACCACACCTGACTCCCCAATATACCTTTTACTAAACTTTTTTTATTCAAGTAAGAAGTGTCTACTATAAGATGCAATAATCTCAAGAGTATATAATGATGAATTTTTGCATCTATCTGCATTTGTGTAACCACCATCCAGATCTCTTCAGCACTCCAATATTTCCTTCATGCCCCTTCTCAGTCCCACCCCCCTCCCCACTGGGGTAAGCATTCTTCTGGCTTCTATAACCTTCTTTCAGTTTCTGAACTTTCATCAGTTCTTAATTTTTCATATAAATGGAATCATAGAGTATGTGTTACTTTGTGTCTGACTTCTCTCACTGAAAGCTGTGAGATTCATTTGTGATGGTGCATATTTTAGTAGCTCCATCTCATGCATTGCAAAATACATGATTATCCTTGGAGATACTACTGCCTACCTCCACAGGCTGCCTTGGGAATTACATGTGATTGTGTCTGGCAGTCACCCTATGAAATGTTTATTGATTATCTAGGTTTGGTTCAACACCAAAACAATTTAATCCTTACAGGGGAGTCATTATCCCCATTTTTACATGATTTGGTGTATATTGGATGGGACTGTGACAGCGGTATGTTGGTAAACCTGTCCTGTGAGAGAAAGACATCCCTAATTTGAGGTGTTTGTCAATTTTCATAACTCTTCCCACCATAGTTGATATTAAACTATCAGTGGTTTAACAACTGTCCAGTTCCAGCAAACCACTGAGTGCCACAGATTCTAAAGCTCTGAGCAGCTAAGAATTTGCTCACAGTCTCCTAAGTGGGTATTGAAGACCGGTCTTTTCTGATTCTAATTCTCTATGCCTCTCCCCCTACATAGGGATTCTTTAAAATGAGCCAGCATCTGCTGATGGGCCTGAGTCTTACTGATGGACCTCAAAAGGACCCCAAAATTCATAATTTTATAAATCTACATTTTCACTAGTAAACTACTAAATGAATTATCCATTATAAAATGTGATGTTCATAAACAAACACTGGGCTGTTATAAGAGTTTGTTAAAGACTCTAAGTTTTCAGTATTCCACTAGGAAGTCTGTCTTCCAGGCCAATTGTGGCAACCTCAGTTTGCCTCCTACTGTTCATGGCCTCACACAGATAACTGGTGATATAGTTTGGATATTTGTCCCCACCCAGATCTCATGTTGAATTGTAATCCCCAACGCTGGAGGTAGGGCCTGGTGGGAGGTGTTTGGTTCATCGGGGGTGGATCCCTTATGGTTTGGTGCTGTCTTTGTGATAGTGAATGAGTTCTTGTGAGATCTGGTCATTTAAAAGTAAGTGGCACCTCCCACCACACTTACTCTTACTCCTATTCCCACCATGTGAAGTGCCTGCTTCTGCTTCACCTTACATCATGAGTAAAAGCTTCCTGAGGCCTCCCCAGATGCCAAGCAGATGCTGGTGCCCTGCTTCCTGTACAGCCTGCAGAACCATAAGCCAATTAAACCTCTCTTCTTTATAAATTACCCAGTCTCAGGTATTTCTTTATGGCAATGCACAAATGGCCTAACACAGCTGGAATGCCCTGAATTTGGGGAATAGACTCTGTTATCAGATCATCAAATCTTTGGTGTTGTCTTGAGTTTGTCATGATTTTCAATTGCTGCTATTCTTCCTCTTTAATTTTAAACAACTGTTAGCTTACCTTTCCCTCTTTTGTTTAGGTTGTTAAGTATTATAGAACATGTAGGGAGACATATTTTCACCAGTAGCATTTTTATCCTATAATTTGCTAATAACTGGACATTAAGACATGTGTACTTTGTGATTCAGTTATGACTTAGCCATACATCACCATTGCTAAAGCCAATGTAAATATTACCTCTCTAAATTTTGTTTTCATGATCATACTTTTGCGGTGATATGTGTGACTGCCTGAGAAAGGGTACTATTTAAACAACTTGCAACACACTCTCAATATAATGCAATAAATTACTGAGTTATTATTAACTTTATCAGGAACTGTTTATAATTCAAAATTGTGGCCGGGCACGGTGGCTCACGCCTGTAATCCCAGCACTTTGGGAGGCCGAGGCGGGCGGATCACAAGGTCAGCAGATCGAGACCATCCTGGCTAACATGGTGAAACCCCGTCTCTACTAAAAATACAAAAAATTAGCCGGGTGTGGTGGCAGGCGCCTGTAGTCCCAGCTACTCGGGAGGCTGAGGCAGGAGAATGGCGTGAACCCGGGAGGCGGAGCTTGCAGTGAGCCAAGATCGTGCCACTGCACTCCAGCCTGGGCGACAGAGCGAGACTCCGTCTCAAAAAATAATAATAATAATAATAATAATTCAAAATTGTGTGAAAGTACATGTTCTTCCAGTTATACATACAGCTGTATTCTTTCATGTGGTAACAAGTAGGAACAAGGAAAATGGGAAAGTTTATTGAGGTTTAGGAACAATTTCCACACTGTATACCAGGACGCGGTAATATGATATAGTCAAAGACACAGGCTTTGGAATAAAAATGACTGCCTACATGCCAGCTGTGTGACCAAGGGCAAGACACTTCTCTCTGTTTCAGTTTCAGTTTCCTTGTGTTTAAATGAAGCAAATGCCCACCACCACAAACACATATTTTAAAGGTTCAATGAGATAACTATATGCCTGGAACAAAGCAAATTACATCTATTACTGTTTTTCCATATGTATTCTCTTATCAGGTAAAATCATAGAACTTGCCTTCCCTATCACTTCTCCAAGATTTCACCAGGTACACAAGTATTATTTGATAATACAATCTGTCAAGAAGCCAAGATCTATCTTTTTGGAAAATCTGGGTAGAATTCTATTTGAATAACTGGACAACCTTGTAGGCTCGTAAGTTATTTCTTTATCCCACATCCAAAACATAAAAGTTCAAGGCCCAGCTTTCAGTTATTTTAGGTACAGTGTATACCCAGTAGTGAAATTGCTGGATCATGTGGTAATTCCATTTTTAATTTTGTGAGGAACCCCTATACTTTTTTCTATAGTGGCTGTACCATTTTACATTCCCACCAGCAGAGCACAAGGGTTCCAAGACTACTTACTTTTTATATATTTTTAAAATTGTAATATGCAGTACTAATTTTATTTTATTTTACTTTACTTTGAGACAGGGTCCTGCTCTGCTGCCCAGGCTGGAGTGCAGTGGCACAATTACGGCTCACTGCAACCTCAGCTCCCAGGCTCAGGTGATCCTCCCACCTCAGCCTCCTGAGTAGCTGGGAATACAGGAACATGCCACTATGCCCAGCTAGTTTTGGTATTACAGTACTAATTTTAAAACGTAGTAAATCAAAAGTAGGCTGACATTATTGTTAGTTCTTTAAAGATCTTTCAGAGATAGACTAGGCCTAAACACACATGTCCAATTTTGGAGTCATTAGCATATAGACAGTATTCAAAGCCATGAGACTGGATATGCTCTGCTAGGAAGAAAGTGTTAAGTGCTTACTATGTGAAGCACTATTCTAAGTGCTTTACAAGTAGTATCTCATGTAACTCTTATAATAAGCCAGTGAAGTAGTTATTAACCTCCATCTTACAGTAACTTACCTAAGGTCCTGCAGTTGTGAAGTGCCTAAGTGCTAGAGCTGGGCTTGGAACTAGAGCAATCTGACTCTAATTCATGGAGTTAGACTCTAGCTCCATGACTCTAGCTCATGGAGATGAAGCTTCATAGCCTTTCACTCAACAGGCCCCTTCCTAGATTGGTAGCAGTATAGTTGCATGGTCATATGTTCTCAAAATTTTGCAAAGGTAAAATTCTCTCATCACAATCATTTAAAACCACTTCTTCTTTCCCCTACAACTACTTCTCATGCAGGGTGGCAGTGGAATGACTACAGACATTTTTGGAATACAGCTAAGGGGAAGATGAGTTGAGAATACCTTTAATTTGGGTTTAGCTGGACATTGCTATGGTTTAAATGTTCTCTCTAAAACTCATGTTGAATTTAATTGCCATTGTGACAGAATTAAATGGTAAGACTGTTAAGTGGTGATTGCGGCATGAAGGCTCCACCCTCATAAATAATGTCATTATCATGGGAGTGTGTTAGTTTTCTTGAGAGTGGGCTTTTTCTAAAAATGAGTTTAGCCCCCTCTTGCCTGCTCACTTGGGCACTCTCTTGCCTTTCTGCCTTTCACCATGATGACACAGCAAGAAGGACCTCACCAGATGCCAAGCAGATGTCAGTGCCATGCCCTTGGACTTCCTAGCCTCCAGAACTGTGGGCCAAATACATTTCTTTTTTGAAATAAATTATCCAATTTGCAGTATTCTGTTATAGCAACACTAAACAGACTAAGATATACTTATATAGTTCACAATAACCTTCACATATGGTTATTGAACCAATAGAACCAGCATTATGACGTGATGGTGCAGAGCCAACAATACTTATCAATATTTAATATGAATGAATACTGTGGTGTCCAGCATGAAAAGTATGTGGGGAATGGAAGAGAAGCAAAGGTTGACAATAATGGAGGCTGAAGTTAGTCTGTAGAAAAATCTTCCAGTCATCACATGTGCAAAATTATAAGTGGAGGATTTAGTACTTATTGACAGCTGGTTGAAATAGACGTTTTCTTATGTCAAAAGTATACTCAATAATGCAGCAATCATTTTCTTTTTTGATGGAAATTGTATAAAATTGAATTTACCAAAAATTTTATTTGTAGGGCACATTGCCAAAAATAGCAAATAAGTCTGTGTTCAGTATCTTCTAACACCAAATATATGTCATTTTTCCAGAACAATTCTCCAATCTCTGACACCAGCTGGGTGTCCAGCAAGTCAATTCAATCCTGACACTAAGTCCCAGAGGTAGCACTGATCTCAGTCTCACAAGACTGCTCTTGCTTCAGCTGCCATCTATGAATGAGGTGCCCAGGATACCTACACTTCTGCCCAGCCAGCTACGAATTCAGGGGTTCTCATGACACCCTTCTTAGACTCAATAATTCACTAGAGTGACTCACAGAATTCAGGAAAGTGCAACACTTACTATTACAGTTTTGTTATAAAGGATACAGATGAACAGTCAGATGAAGAGGTACATAGTACAAGGTCTAGAAGGGTCCCAAACACAGGAGTTCCCTGTGAAGTCAGGTTGCTCCACCCTTTCAGCACGTGGATGTGTTCACTAACTTCAAAGCTTTCTAACTCTTGTCATTCAAGAGCTTTTATAATTCAGTCTCCAGCCCCCTTCACTTTCCGGGAGGTCAGAGGGTGAAGCTAAAAGTTCCCACCTTCAACCTGCACAGTGGCTCACTCCTGTAATCCCAGCACATTTGGAGGCCAAGGTGGGAGGATCACTTGAGGCCAGGAGTTTGAGACCAGCCTGGTCAACATAGCAAAAACCCATCTCTATTAAAAATACAAAAATTAGCTGGGTGTGGTGGTGCGTGCCAGTAGTCCCAGCTACTTGGGAGGCTGAGGTGGGAGGATGGCTTGAGCCCAGGAATTTGAGGTTACAGTGAGCTATGATTGTGCCACTGGTTACAGTGAGCTGTGATGATGACTCCACCCTAAGTGACAGAGTAAGACCTTGCCTCTGAAAAAATAAAAATAAAAGTTCCCAACTTCTAATCACATGTTTGGTCTTTCTGGAGACCAGCCCCGATCCTGAAGCTATTTAGAGGCTCCACCCTGAGTCACTTCATTAGTATAAACTCTGGTTGTGGTGCAAAGGGGTGCCTGATGAATAACAAAAGACACTCCTATCACTCAGGAAATTAGGGTTTTAGGAGCTCTGTGCTAGGAACTAGGGACAAAAACCAAATACATATATATACAAAATTTTTTATACCACAGTCTGTGTGGGAAGTTGCATATACATCCAAATCAGTGTTCTAATTCTCATTTATTTTATTGGAACCTTTAAAAACATCTTTCCAAATTTCAGTTGAAAGTGGTATATAAAAATTTTATCAACTTTTTGAATAAACTTTGACCATTTTATTTGTGTTCAAGTTACTCTTCCAAGTCTTTGAAAATATATTTTAGCATTCTTAATGTTTTGTGTATCTATATTTCAAGACTTAAACAATTTTATAATGGATAGACTATTTTGCTACATTTTAACTCTTTAAAGAAAGTCGAGGCCGGGCATGGTGTCTCACACCTGTACATTGGCCTGTGTGTTCAAACTACTGAATCTATAAAACAATATACACACAAAAACATACAAAAAGCAAATGTTATAATTCAAACCATCTAATTCATTTTCTTCTTGAGTATCCTCATAGTCGACAGACTATTTACAAACAGGATGTTATGAAACAGGAAAAAGTTCAGAAAATCAAAAATATAAATGCCAAAAAACTCACTATAAAGGTTCTAAGATGGTAAAATAAATCTCCCATATAATAGAAAAAAAAAAAAAAAAAACTGCGGCTGGGCACGGTGGCTCATGCCTGTAATCCCAGCACTTAGGGAGGCCAAGGCAGGTGGATCACCTGAGGTCGGGAGTTCAAGATCAGTCTGATCAACATGGAGAAACCCCGTATCTACTAAAATTACAAAATTAGCTGGGCATGGGTGGCACATGCCTGTAATCCCAACTACTCAGGAGGCTAAAGCAAAATAATTGCTTGAACCTGGGAGGCGGAGGTTCCGGTGAGCTGAGATCGCACCATTGCACTCTAACCTGGGCAACAAGAGCAAAACTCCGTCTAAAAAAAAAAAAAAACCTGCATAAAATGGAAGACAAAAATAGCAAGTTTAACATTTGACAAACAGGAGATCAAAAAAAAGAACAGACAAAATGACAGAGACAAAAGTGACCAAGCATTAATAGAAAAGAATTACCTGAAGCTGCAGGACATAAGTCCTCAGGCTTAAAAGTTCACAGAAACCTAGCATGATGAGAGACTCAAGGTCCACACTCAGACATGTTGCTGTGAAATAGAAGGATCATAAGGATAAAGAGGGAAAAAAAACACAGGTCATCTATGAAGGATGGCATCTGACTGGCATATATCCTGAGAAATGGCATATCTGAAGACTGTCAAACAATGCCTTCCAAATTGTGAGCGAATATGACTTTACAGTTGTACAATTTAAATTGAGAAGCAAGAATATCACTGAGAATAATATAACATCTATGTGTCCATCATAAAAAAACTCACATGAACAGTTTTTCATTTTTGCTTTAGAATTTTTAAAGTTAAAAACAGAGAGCACCCCTTACTCCAAGGCAACTATTCTCACACATTGGCTTGTAATTTCTAGTCTATGTTTTCATACTTTTAGAATCTGTGTGTGTGGCTGTAAGCAATATAGAGTGAGATTCATGTGTCTGAAAAGTATCTAAATTAAAATCTTATAGTGTCTAGCCTTCTGTTCGCTTGCCCCCTTCTCTATTCTATTTATAAGCAATGTAGCTGACTGCCAGGGCCACTTCCTGATTTAATGGACACTGAAATGTATACAATTTGAGGGACTTCTTTAAGAAAAATAATATTAAATTATGAGCATAAAATTATATCTGACAGTAAATTTGTATTTAGAGTGGGAAAGGAAATTGTAACAAGTGACAAGTTTTACAGTTGACAGCCAGAGATACATAATATTTTTATTAATTAACTGCATGACACAGTTCTATATACTTATTTTCTCTACAACTTTTAATTGTTAACTTTTTTTTTTTTTTTTTGAGAAAGAGTCTCACTCTGTCGCCAGGCTGGAGTGCAGTGGCGCCATCTCAGCTCACTGCAACCTTCACCTCCCGGGTTCAAGCAATTTTTCTGCCTCAGCCTCCCAAGTAGCTGGAATTACAGGCACGTGCCATCACGCCCAGCTAATTGTTGTATTTTTAGTAGAGATGGGGTTTCACCATGTTGGCCAGGCTGGTCTCAAATCTCTTGACCTCATGATCCCCCTACCTCGGCCTCCCAAAGTGCTGGGATCACAGGTGTTTACAGGTGTGTACACCGCGCCCGGCCAGCTGTTTACTCTTTGATAGCCTCTTCCTAGGACAATGATTTTGTAATATCATTTTCAACTCAGCAAATGGAAAGATATTCAGTTTTGTCTCTATGGCTGACCAAAGTTTGTTCTTTGCAATTGATAATTTGGAAAAGTTTCTTTCTGCTTCACATATGACATTATTGGTAATGTTCTCTAAACTGTTAGGATTGTTATCAACTTTGGGAAAGCCTCTATCTTACACTGTGAGTTCTTCCCTTTTCATAGCAACCTGTTCTTATTTTGTAGATGCACCATCTTTATGAGAATACTAAAGAGGTGATTCTTTTAAATTTGTTTATTTCATTTATTTGGCTTATTCCTCTGAGTTATCTCCCCTTCCTCCAGTATTGTTTCTTTCTGTTACGTTAACTTACCCTTTTTGTTTTACTGAAATGTTTTTTCTTGCACATGTTTGAGAAGGAGGGCAGAGAAGAGCTGACTATGACTTCTGTGTGGGAAGGTAGGTGGGAGTTGTGTTACTGAAAGCTTTTTTTCATAACGAGCAGACAGGGAACCAACCATTATACAATATTTGGCAATCCTGAAATACAGTCTAGTCCTAATTCACTGTTTCTTTAGACTAAACCATCTTCTTTTTTGCAAGGGTTGAGGAAGGAGCCTGATGGCTCTGCACACAGGAAGGGGGACAGGGTTTATTATTAAGGCTTCAGCTTTATAGCTCACTTCTGCCATGAGGATGGGGGTGGCAAAAACATCGAGAACACCAGCATACACACCTCTACAATGATTTGTCTTTAAGATCTATCACTTGTTACGGTGAGTGTGGAGTCTTGTTGAGTCTAGGAGTCTGTCTTGCCATCTTCTTTTCAGTGTCAGCACTGGCTTAGATGCTTTTTATTATTTTTATTCCTTTCAGTATTAAATCTCAGAGATAGCTATCTACGTCTCTGGAGTTTTGCCTGCAGGCTATACAATGCCCTCAGCTCCAAGGCCCTTTCTCTTCCATGCTCACAGCTCAGAAAATGCTTCCCAACACTCATCTTACCAGACTGTAAGCAAGGTGCCAAGACGTGACAAATATCTATGCCACATTTTTTAATTTTTAAAAACTGGGTCAGTCACAGATCTGAATAGCACTGAAACACAGCTGCTTTAAATTTTTTTCCCCTAAAACAAGGCCTAATTATAAGCTGCATGAGCAACTAAATCAGAAGTGTGCATTTGATTAAAATATGAACATTGTCTTTGACTGGTGGGTTTTGCATTGACTCTATGTCCCAGCTCAGAGAGTCTCCAGTTTGACTTAAAAACACAGCGCCCCAAATCCTTAGTGTTTGCAACTTGCACTATGCATAACAAGGTAGGGGTTGGGAGGCGTTCCACATCATCCCAACACAAAGGCAAGGTCAAGCTAATTATGTCCAGTCTCACTTTGGTAGGGGGATAAGGATTTCCCTTCAGGGCACCTTAACCCCTTGAGGAGGCCAGGTCCCCTCACTTTATGTACTGCAGCTTACAAGAGTTGATACTGCTAACATGGGAAGGGTCAGATGGGGAAGGAAAGCTGGCCACTGCCTCCAGGGCAGAAGAGCTTATTTCAAATTGGATGCTCATGGGCAACCGAATTTTGCAGGCAGTTGATAGTCCACTCCAGACAGCAGCATGAAGGACAGCTGGTCACCGAAGCAGTTCCCTCTTTGTGGTTCCTCCTCTCTCCAGTTTTCCCTCCCCTCCCCCTATTTCAGATTTCTCCCCGTCTTCCTATTCTGTGGTCCATGGTGAGTGCCACCCCCCACCCTCTTCTCCTTCTACCCCAGCCTGTGGTCATTTGTTTGGTCTCTGTGAGCAGGAAAACCTGCAAGTTTTGCAGACCAAACTTTGTGTTTGGAGCAGTATTTCTAATCTTTGTAGGTGACTCATGTCTACTGGTACAGGCCGGGAGTGGGGATGGGAGCTAGCTTTGGGGATAGCAATGGTGCAGGTTCGATGCTCTCAGTGGTACTGGTAAAGCATGGTGAAGGGAAGAATGAATGTATCTTTTTTTAAGGAACATTCCCTCCTGTAATCAACTTTTTCAATTAATTGACCAACTTCTAGTTCATAGAGGAGGTCTCCTACTATGCTATTACTAGCTACAATGCATTGAATACCTATGAGTACCTATTATGTGTCAGCAGTGGCTTAGATGCTTTGCACTATTTTTATTCCTTTCATCATCCTTCCAAGGTGTATGCACTTGTAGCTGCATATTATAAAGAAAATAAGGTTCCCAGGCCGGGCGTGGTGGCTCACACCTGTAATCTCAGCACTTTGGGAGGCTGAGGCAGGTAGATCACTTGAGCCCAGGAGTTCAAGACTGGCCTGGGCAACATGGCAAAACCCCGTCTCTACAAAAAATACAATAATTAGCTGGATGTGGTGGCACACGCCTGTAGTCCCAGCTACTTGGGAAGCTGAGGTGGGAGGATGGCTTGAGCCCAGGAGGTCAAGGCTACAGTGAGCTATGATGGCACCACTGCACTCCAGCCTGGGCAATGGAATGAGACCCTGTCTCAGAGAAAAAGAAAATAAAATGAGATTTCCAGAGGCTCTTTACCTCACTCAAGATAATCCTGCAAGTAAATAATGGAATACGAATTTTATTAATAGTCTTTCTGGCCAGGTATGGTGGCTCACACCTGTAATCTTAGCACTTTAAGGGGCTGAGGCAGGTGGATCAACTTGAGGCCAGGAGTTCAAGACCAGCCTGGCCAACATGGCAAAATCCCATCTCTGCTAAAAAATACAAAAAATTAGCCTGGCGCAGTGGCGCACCCCTGTAGTCCCAGCTTTTAGGGAGGCTGAGATGGGAGAATCACTTGAGCCCGGGGGGTGGAGGTTGCAGTGAGCCAACACCGGGCCACTGCACTCCAGCCTGGGCAACAAAGTGAGACTCTGTCTCAAAAAAAAAAAAAAAAAAAAATTTCTGCTGAAAGACTGAGAAGAGACTGTGTGCAGGGACAAAGCAATAGGCTATTCTGATCAGATTCTTTGTGACAATGGTGGAAAGGAAGCATTGAAGGAAGGCCGGCCTGCTGTTCCTTAGCTCACAGTTAACAATGTCCTCTCTATATTCCCACCTACTTATATTCCCCTGGTAGGAGACTAACACATTTATTAGGTATTTACTATGTGCCAAGTACTGTGCTGGACACCTGTCACTTCATCTCATTTGCTCCTTATTCCATTTGTTTGAAATGAGAATTATTATCCTCATTTTTCTGATAAGGAAATTGATAGAGTCATTATATAACTTTCCCAAGGTCAAAGAGCCAGTGAATGGTAGAGTCATGATCTGAACCCATGATTTGGAGAGATTCCAGAGGCTGCTCCATGTGGCTTCCATGAATGGGAACCTATTCCTTTTGAAGTTATTCCTATGGCCCCTTTAAGCTTCAGGACAAATCATTTTGTGACTAAGTATAAGACAGTCACAGTTGGGCACAGTGGCTAACGCCTGTAATCCTAACACTTTGGGAGGCTGCGGCAGGTGGATCACTTGAGGTCAGGAGTTTGAGACAAACCTGGCCAACATGGCGAAACCTTGTCTCTACTGAAAATACAAAAAATTAGTCAGGTGTAGTGGCAGGCACCTGTAATCCCAGCTACTTGGGAGGCTGAGGCAGGAGAATCGCTTGAACCTGGGAGGCAGAGTTTTCAGTGAGCTGAGATCACACCACTGCACTCCAGCCTGGGCAACAGAGCAAGACTCCGTCTCTAAATAAATAAATAAATAAATAAAGACAGTCACCTGTGCTGGTGCTCTTCAGGATTAGTTAATAAATCAAATGTTAACTGAGAACCTGGATGACATAATGGTGTCAGTATCTAAAAACATCTAGAAAAGTTTCCATCTACATTTATGAAAATCTGCTTCAGCTCACTAAGGGGCAAGAGGAGCCAAGAGCAGGCAGTGATGTACTAGTCTGAGGCTTCCTGGGGCAGGGACTGTCTCGTTCATCAGTTTCCATAGCTCCTAACATGGGATCAGCACATCAAAATTAAGGCCATTTATTGAGTACCTACTGTGGACCAGATAACTTAATAAGCATCATCTCAATCCTTATAACAATCCTGCAAGGTAGATATCGTCTCCATTTCACAGGTGCAGACTCTAAGGCTCAGAGACACTAAGCAACTTACCACTAATGAGTAGCAGAATTGGTAGAACTCAGACCATCAGAGGTTTCTCAAAAAAGATCATAGTTGAGCTGGATCCTGGAGGATACATTTGAAGGAGGAAAATATGATAAAAGTCCTTCTAATTAGCAGCAACAGGCAAAGAGGAGGAAAAGAGCATGACGTCACCTAACTGAATAGCAATAATTTTTTTAGAGAAACTCTATTAAGTCTTTCCAAAACATCCAACTTAGCTTTCATAGGAATAATAGCTCGACTTCTTTTTACACTCATATTTCATAGGTTTCCATTGTACATTTAATTTAATTTAATTACACCATATGTGCCTGGCAAAAACTGGTTAGCAAACGTCATTGACTCCTGGTAAGCAGATAATTCAATTGCTGCTGAGTCAAGTCCTTTATGCCCCATTTTTCTCATTTGTATCATGGCAGTGTTATGTGGCTTTAATGAGTTAATGTAGATAAAGAGATTTATAAGCACTTAATAAATGTTTGGATGAGGAAGCACACAGGTATATGTTTTCCCTGAAGGAATGTGGAGCATCAGTAAACCCTGTGCATGATTTGGTTACATGGAGGAACATTACCAGCTTCTCCTGTGTTGTGGGATGGTTTTATTAGCCAAGAATGCCTTCTATGGATCATGGAAAATCTTCCCACACAAATACTACCTTCTGGATCTCTAACGAAATGTGCACTTTGTCCCCAGGATACCCAACTCATTCCTTATCCAAAAGCCTTCTTATTTGCAGGTCTGGCCTGAAGGCAGGAAGCAGCACAAAAGTACTGTCTCCTCCTTCAACATTTGAATGACTGCCATAAAAATAAATAAATAACATCCTTTTTTTTACTCCCAAAGGGGACGCTTACAATAAGTGTCTTGACCTCTCCCCAGTTACAGCAAATATATGTTCAGGAGTATCAGGTTGCAAGATATACACCAATTCCAAGAGCACTGCTGCAAGCAAAATATGCCATACTCTCTGATGTTAGAGAATTCTCCAAGTTACTTCATTTCTCGGTTTCTGGCAGCCAATCATAAGCATCCTAGAAATGCTGCACCTCTAGCGGAAAAGTTGGAATGTAAGGCCCTCCAAGATAATGTGAAGGAAAGAGGAAGGGCTTTAGAGGCAGACATGACTGGATCCAAATTCAGTCTGTGCCACTTGTTTTTAGCTGTGCAATTTGGTCAAGTCACTTAACCTCTCTAAGCCTCAGGTTCCTCAACTACACAAAGAATAATCTTTGCTGCATTAAATTCTTGAAAAGACTTAATGTGTTAAGGCAGAAATTCACCTAGTTTAGGACTGGACACATAGTGTGCATTCAATGGATGGTAGCCATTATTGATTATTTTTCAGTATAACTCCAACATTGAGCCTTAGGTGTAATGAAGCTATAGAATGTCATGATTAAAAGCCAGGCTACGTGGGTTTGAATTCCAGATCTTCTACTTCTGAACTGGGTAAACTTGGACAACTTTTTAAAGCTCTCTGTGCTTCATTTTCCTTCTCTAAAATGGAAAAAGTAACACAACCTATCTCAAAGGGTTGTTATCAGAGTTAAATAAGTTAGTATATGTAAAATATTTAGTACTTAGAACATATTAAGCAGTAATGTAAGTGTCAGGTATTATATAATTACTGATTTATAACTGTCTTTTTAACTGTGAACTGTGAGACAAGGACTGTTTTCTTTCTGTATCTCCAGGGTGGCCACGTGACTAGAGCAGACTAATAAACATTAATTGAATAAATGAAGCATCCCATGCCATGCTAGTCAAGACTTTCCCTAATTTAAACCAACCAATTTAAACTAACTACAAAGTCTAGGCACGGTGGTTCATGCCTGTAACCTCACTTGAGAGGCTGAGGTGGGGGGATCAGCTGAGCCCAGGAATTCAAGACCAGCCTGGGCAACATAGTGAGATCCCAACTCTCCAGAAAACAAACAGACAAACAAACAAACAAACAAAAACAGCTGGATGGGGTGGCACATTCCTGTAGTCCCAGCTAATCAGGAGGCTGAGACAGGAGGATCGCTAGAGCCCAGGAGTTCAAGGCTGCAGTGAGTCATGATCGTGTCACCACAGTCTAGTGTGGGTGACAGAGTGAGACCCTGTCTCAAAAAATAAAATAAAAATAAACTAACTAAGAAAAAGTAAGGCAATTTATTGCTGCTCATATTTAAATAATCCAGGGGTGAATCTTGCTTCAGGCATAATTAGAACCCAGGGCTCAAATAATTTAAGGAATTGTCTCTGACGTTTCTGTTTTGTTGGCTCTTGTCACACGTAGGGCATTATAGCCACCAGCAACCCAAGCCTCAGAGCCAGCCACTTCAGCACTCAGTGGAAAAAGAGACTCTTCCAAAATATCTTGCCAGGATAGGATTTTAATGTGCCCAGTTTGAGTCATGCACCCATCCTACTATTAACTTCTGTGGTCAAAGAAATGAGGTAATCTGATTAGCTAGGTCTGCCCCACTGTGTAAAAAGGAAGGGGCAGCCCTATGCAGACACACAGATTTCACCAAAGGAAATAACATTCTATTACAGGGATGAAGGGAAAGGGGTGCTGAGGAGGCAAAAATGCCAGATGGCTTAGAATGGTTGTGAAGTCCATTGGTCCTAGGTCAGCAGTCCCAAATCTTTTTGGCACCAGGAACCAGTTTCATGGAAGACAATGTTTCCACAGACCAGTGTGTGTATGTGGGGAGGGATGGTTTCAGGATGAAACCACAATCAGTGGAAGCCCTGAGCTTGTTTTCTTGCAACTAGACAGTCCTATCTGAGGGTGATGAGAGACAGTGACAGATCATCAGGCATTAGATTCTCATAAGGAGCACATAACCTAGATCCCTTGCATGCCCACTTCATAATAGGGTTCACGCTCCTAAGAGAACCTAATGCCATCTGACAGGAGGCAGAGTTCAGGCAGTAATGAGAGTGATGGGGACGGGCTAAAAATACAGATGAAACTTTGCTCGCCTGCCACTCACCTCCTGCTGTGTGGCCTGTCCTAAATTATTCCAGACAATAAGACTCTGCCCACTTTTAACAGGCCTTTTAAGAAAAACACCTTTTAATCTTTCTAAGTAATTATTCCAGATTTCAATAATCCCCACATAAAGTTATTCTTAAATTCAAAGTATTCTAAATTCCTTGGTATTCAAGGTATTTTTCTTCTTGTTTGTTCTGCTGTGGAAATGAAAAAAATGGCTAAGCAAGTTCTTTAATCTATAAATTAATTTGAATACTTTTTATGAAGGAAGGACAAATAGATATTATGAATATGGGGCCACATGGAAAAGCATGGTGAGAAGTCAAATCTAATGGGAAAGAAAGCTGTGATCAATCAGCGAAGTCTACTAGAGAGGAGAGTGGTCACAGAGTTGGCTGTGTTTGCCATCTCTGGTTTTTGTAATTCTTCATCTTAAAAACAAGTTTTGTCTACTTACAGGGCTAAAAATTATTCCCCAGTGAATCAGCAAAGAGGCTATGATTAGCATGTTTCTGATGCGAAAGAGCACTGCAAACCACTCGGCACTCTGCTTAGATTTGCTGAGGTGCCATCTCAGGTGTTAACAAAAATGAGATGCGTGAGAGAGAAAATCATTACACCCACCAGCAGCCCTTCCTTCCACCCTGATCTCATCATCTGAAGTGTTATCACTGACACCAGATGTGCTTTTGTGGCATCGTGGCAGCTGGCAGCTAAAGATGAGCAAGTTAGTCTGATTTGCAGTAACTTTTCCCATTTATTTTGTTCCATTGATACACATGGACCAGGCTGAATTGTCATCCAGAAGATTCTATTTTGCCTGTCTCCACACTATCTTTTTTAATAGAAGCAATTTAAAATAAACAAAATTAGAATAGTATTGTTTAAATGCCCATCACTTAGATTCAACAATTATTAGAATTGTGCCATATTTGCTTCATGTATCTCTCTCCTTTTTCTATTTGAGTATTTCAAAGCAAGTCTCAGACCTCATGTTATGTCTCCCTTGATACCACACACACAAATATTTTCTTACATAACCACACTGCTACCAACACACCTAACAAAGGTAACAACTCTTTGGTATCATCAAATTCTTAGATAATTTTTATACTTTCCTGATGTTTAAATAAATGTATTTTATTTATTTATTTTTATTTATTTATTATTATACTTTAAGTTCTGGGGTACATGTGAACAACGTCCAGGTTTGTTACATATGTATACATGTGCCATGTTGGTGTGTGCTGTACCCATTAACCATCATTTACATTAGGTATATTCCTAATGCTATCCCTCCCCCTTTCCCCACCCCACAACAGGCCCCGGGTGTGATGTTCCCCTTCCTGTGTCCAAGTGTTCTCATTGTTCAATTCTCACCTATGAGGAGAGAACATGGTGTTTGATTTTCTGTTCTAGTGATAGTTTGCTGAGAACATGGTATTTCCAGCTGCATCCATGTCCCTACAGCGACACACAACCTAATCTCTTTTTATGGCTGCATATTCCATGGTGTATATGTGCTACATTTCGTAATCTAGTTTGTCAATGATGGACATTTGCTGGTTCTCAAGTCTTTGCTATTAGAATAGGTACAGAATAAACATACCTGCATGTCTTTTATAGCAGCATGATTTATAATCCTCTTTGGGGTATATACCTGAGTAATGAGATGGCTGGGTCAAATGGTATTTCTAGTTCAGATCCTAGATCCAGTTCTAGATCCTAAGAGTCACCACATTTCGTCTTCCACAATGGTTGAACTAGTTTTACAGTCCCACCAGTGTAAAAGTGTTCCTATTTCTCCACATCCTCGCTAACCTGTTGTTTCCTTTCGACTTTTTTAATGATCACCATCTTAACTGGTGAGATGGTATCCCACTTGGTTTTTAACTTGCATTTCTCTGATGGCTAGTGATGATGAGCATTTTTCATGTGTCTGTTGGCTGCATAAATGTCTTCTTTGAGAAGTGTCTAATTCATATCCTTTGCCCACTTTTTACGGGGTTGTTTTTTCTTGTAAATTGTTTTGAGTTCTTTGTAGGTTCTGGATATTACCCTTTGTCAGAGATGAGTAGATTGCAAATATTTTCTCCCATTCTGTAGGTAGCCTGTTCATTCTGATGATTGTTTTGCCAGCAGAAGCTCTTTAGTTTAATTAGATCCCATTTGTCAGTTTTGACTTTGTTGCCATTGCTTTGGTGTTTTAGACATGAAGTCCCTTGCCCATGCCTTATGTCCTGAATGGTATTGCCTAGATTTTCTTCTAGGCTTTTATGGTATTAGGTCTAACATTTAAGTCTCTAATGCATCTTGAATTAATTGTGATAAGGAGTAAGGAAAGGATCCAGTTTCAGCTTTACTTATGGCTAGCCAATTTTCCCAGCACCATTTATTAAATAGGGAATCCTTTCCCCATTTCTTGTTTTTCTCTAGGTTTATCAAAGATCAGATGGCTGTAGATGTGTGGTATTATTTCTATGACTGTTCTGTTCCATTGGTCTATATCTGTTTTGTAACACCAGTAACGCCGTTTTACATTGTAGCCTTGTAGTATAGTTTGGAAGTCAGGTACGTGGATGCCTCCAGCTTTGTTCTTTTGATTCTAGGATTGTCTTGGGAGATGCAAATTTTTGTCTCATATGACCTAAGCAGTTTTTTCCTAATTGTGAAGAAACTCATTGTAGCTTGATGGGGATGGCATTGAATCTATAAATTACCTTCGCAGTGTGGCCATTTTCACTATATTGATTCTGCTATCCATGAGCATGGTATGTTCTTCCATTTGTTTATGTCCTCTTTTTATTCTCACTGAGCAGTGGTTTGTAGTTCTCCTTGAAGAGGTCCTTTACATCCCTTTGTAAGTTGATTCCTAGGTATTTTATTCTCTTTTGAAGCTAAATTTTGTGAATGGAAGTTCATTCATGATTTGGCTCTGTTTGTCTGTTACTGGTGTATAAGAATGTTTGTGATTTTTGCATTAATTTTTGTATCCTGAGACTTTTGCTGAAGTTTATCAGCTTAAGGAGATTTTGGCTGAGACAATGGGGTTTTCTAAATATACAATCATGTCATCTTGCAAACAGGGACAATTTGACTTCTTTTCCTAACTGAATACCCTTTTGATTTCTCTTGCCTGATTGCCCTAGCCAGAACTTCTAACACTGTGTTGAATAGGAGGGTGAGAGAGGGCATCCCTGTCTTGTGCCAGTTATCAACGGGAATGTTTCCAGTTTTTGCCCATTCAGTATGATATTGGCTGTGGTTTGCCATAAATAGCTCTTATTATTTTGAGATATCGCCTCCATCAATACCGAATTTATTGAGAGTTTTGAAAATGAAGGGCTGTTGAATTTTGTCAAAGGCCTTCTGCATCTATTGAGATAATCATGTGGTTTTTGTCTTTGGTTCTGTTTATATTCTGATTACATTTATTGATCGGTGAATGTTGAACTGTGCCTTGCATCCCAGGGATAGCCTTACTTCAATCATAGTGGATAAGCTTTTTGATGTGCTGCTGATTCCAGCTTGCCAGTATTTTATTGAGGATTTTTGCATCGATGTTCCTCAGGGATATTGGTCTAAAAATTTTTTGTTGTGTCTCTGCCAGGCTTTGCAACAGGATGATGTTGGCCTCTATAAAATGAGTTAGAGAGGATTGGTTCTTTTTCTATTGATTGGAATAGTTTCAGAAGGAATGGTACTCAGCTCCTCCTTGTGCCCTGGTAGAATTCAGCTGTGAACTGGCCTGGTCCTGACTTTTGGTTGGTAGGCTATTAATTATTGCCTTTAATTTCAGAGCCTGTTATTGGTCTATTCAGATATTCAACTTCTCTTCCTGGTTTACTCTTGGGAGAGTGTATGTGTCCAGGAATTTATCCCTTTCTACTAGGTTTCTAGCTTTATTTGGCGAAGGTGTTTATAGTATTCTTGATGGTAGTTTGTATTTCTGGGGTTATGGTGATCCCCTGATTATTTTTTATTTAATCTATTTGATTCTTCTCTTTTCTTCTTTATTAGTCTTATTAGCAGTCTATCCATTTTATTGATCTTTCAAAAAACAGTTGCTGGATTCATTGATTTTTGAAGGGTTTTTTGTGTCTCTATCTCCTTCAGTTCTGCTCTGATCCTATTATTTTGTCAGCTCGCTAGCTTTTGAATGTGTTTGCTCTTGTTTCTCTAGTCTTTAATTGTGATGTTAGGTGTCAATTTTAGATCTTTCCTGCCTTCTCTCTCTGTGGGCATTTCTTAGTGCTATAACTTCCCTCTACACACTGTTTTTAAATGTGTCCCAGAGATTCTTGGTATGTTGCATCTTATTCCCATTTTGGTTCTTAAAGAACATCTTTATTTCTGCCTTCATTCTTTATAAAACCAGTAGTCAGTCCAGGAGCAGTTTGTTCAGCTCTATGTAGCTTGAGTGGTTCTGAATGAGCTCTTTAATCCTGAGTCTCTAGTCTGACAGCACTGTGGGGTCTGAGACAGTTTGTTATAATTTCTGCCTTTTACATTTGCTGAGGAGTGCTTACTTCCAACTATGTGGGTCAATTCTAAACAACTGAGATGTAGCTGAGAAGAATGTATATTCACACTAGTGGGAGAGTTTGTGAGGCCTTTTATTAGGTCTGCTTGGTGCAGAGCTGAGTCTCACCCTGAGATCCCTTTGAGCACTTTCTGTCTGTTGATCTGTCTAATGTTGATAGTGGGTAAGCAAAGCTCCCATTGTGTGAGTCTAAGCCCTTTGTAGGTCTCAAGGACTTGTTTCTTTATGAATCTGGGTGCTCCTGTATTGGGGTGCAAATATATTTAGGATAGTTAGCTCTTCTTTTGCTGAATTTTCGATCCCCCTTTACCATACATGTAAATGGCCTTTCTTTGTCTCTTTGGATCTTTTGCTTTCTATTTTAAAGTCTGTTTCATTGTGAGACTCAGGGATTTCAACCCCCTGGCCTTTTTGTTTCTTCTGGGTGTGCTTTGGTAGATCTTCCTCCATCCCTTTATTATTTTGAGCCTATGTGTGTCTCTGCACATGAGATGGATCTCCTGGAATACAGCACACTGATGGGTCTTGATTCTTTATCCAATTTGCCAGTCTGTATCTTTTTTTTTTTTTTTTTTGAGACTGAGTCTGGCCTTTTCCGCCCAGGGTTGGAGGCGGTGGTCGATCTCAGCTCACTGCAAGCTCCGCCTCCCGGTTCATCCCAGCCATTCTTCCTGCTCTCAGCCTCCCGAGTAGCTGGGACTACAGGCCTTACTACCGCTAGTTTTTGTATTTTTAGTAGAGACGGGTTTCACCTGTTAGCCAGGATGGTCTCATCTCCTTGACCTCATGATCTGTCTGCCTCGCCTCCCAAAGTGCTGGGATTACAGGTTTGAGCCAATTTCAGCCCAGTCTGTATCTTTTAATTGGAGATTTAGCTCCATTTACATTTAAGGTTGGGTATTATATGTGTGAATTTGATCCTTGGCCATTATGGTGTTATTGCTTATTTTGCCTTAGTTGATAAAAATTTTGCCATTGATGGTCTTTACATTTTAAGTTTTGCAGTGGTTGGGAAAATTCAGTTAGTTCTTCCTGTTTAGTGCTTCCTTCAGGAGCTCTTTGTAGGCAATTTGGTGGTGACAAAATTTTAGCATTTCCTTTGTCTGTAAAGGATTTTATTTTCTCCTTTCCACTTATGAAACTTAGTTTGGCTGGATATGAAATTCGCTGAGTAATTCTTTCTTTATGAAAATTTAAAGAAAATTTTCTTTAAGAAAATTTGTTAAAATTCTTTTCTTTTAAGAAAATTTAAAGAAAATTCTTTCTTTTAAGAAAATCTCTAAAGAAAATTCTTTTTCTTTAAGAAAATTCTAGGTCAGCTGCACTCAAGCCTATAATCCCAGCACTTTGGGAGGTCGAGACAGGCGGATCTGGGTGAGGTCAGAAGATCGAGACCATCCTGGCTAACACGGTGAAACCCCATCTCTACTAAAAAATACAAAACCACCCGGTGAGGTGGCGATGCCCTGTAGTCCCAGCTACCGAGGCCGAGGCAGGAGAATGGGCGTGAAACCAGATGGAGCTTGCAGTGAGCTGAGATCGTGCCACTGCACTCCAGCCTGGGCGAGCAGGGCTGGTGATCTGGCCTCAAAAAAAAAAAGAAAATTCTAAAGAAAATTCTTTCTTTTAAGAATGCTATGGCCAGCTGGTGGCTCAAGCCTGTAATCCCAGCACTTTGGGAGGCCGAGACGGCGGATCACGAGGGTCAGGAAAGACGGACCATCCTGGCCGACATGGTGAAACCGCCTCTAAAAAAAATACAGAAAACTAGCCTGCCAGGTGGCGGGAGCCTGTAGTCCCAGCTACTCGGGAGGCTGGAGGCAGGAGAATGGCGCGGAACCCGGAGGCATGGAGCTTGCAGTGAGCTTTCGAGATCCGCCACCTGCACTCCAGCCTGGGCGGCAGAGCCAGACTCTGTCTCAAAAAAAAAAAAAAAAGAATGTTGAATATTGGCCCCACTCTCTTCTTACCTGTGTATTTCGCCAAGAGATCTGCTGTTAATGGATGGGATTCCTTTGTAGGTACCCCGACCTTTCTCTGGTTGTCTAACATTTTTTCTTTTTCCTTCCACTCTTAAACCTTGGTGAATCCAGCATTGCGTGTCTTGGGGTTGCCTTCTTCTTGAGGAGTACCTTTATGGGTGGTTTCTGTATTTCCTGAATTTTAAATGTTGGCCTGCCTTGCTAGGTTGGAGAAGTTCTCCGGATAATATCCCAGTAGTTTTCCCAACTCTAGTTCCATTCTCCCATCACTTCTCTTGTGGCACAATTCTCAATCAAATGTAGATTTGGTCTTTTCACATAGTCCCATATTTCTTGGAGGATTTGTTCGTTTCTTTTTATTCATTCTTCTCTAAACTTCTCTTCTCACTTCATTTATTAATTTGATCTTCAATTGCTGATACCCTTTCTTCCATTTGATTGAATCAGCTACTGAAGCTTGTGCATGTGTCACATAGTTCTCCTGCCATGGTTTTCAGCTCCATCAGGTCATTTAAGGTCGTCTGTACACTGTTTATTCTAGTTACCCATTTGTCTAATGGTAACTAGGGGTGCCTCCCAGTTAGGCTACTCAGGGGTCAGGGACCCACTTGAGCAGGCAGTCTGTCCATTCTCAGATCTCAAACTCCGTGCTGGGAGAACCACTGCTCTCTTCAAAGCTGTTAGACAGGGACATTTAAATCTGCAGAGGTTTCTGCTGCCTTTTGTTTGGCTATGCCCTGTCCCCAGAAGTGGAGTCTACAGAGGCAGGCAGGCCTCCTTGAGCTGCGGTGGCTCCACCCAGTTCAAGCTTCTTGGCTGCTTTGTTTACCTACTCAAGCCTCAGCAATGACAGGTGCCCCTCCCCCAGCCTCGCTGCCGCCTTGCAGTTAGATCTCAGACTGCTGTACTGGCAATGAGGGAGGCTCCAGGGGCATGGGACCCTCTGAGCCAGGTGTGGGAGATAATCTCCTGGTGTGCCGTTTGCTAAGACCCTTGGAAAAGTGCAGTATTAGGGTGGGAGTGACCTGGTTTTCCAGGTGCTGTGCATCATGGTTTCCCTTGGCTAAGAAAGGGAATTCCCTTACCCCTTGCGCTTCCCAGGTGAGGCAATGCCTTGCCCTGCTTTGGCTCTCACTCGGTGGACTGCACCCACTGTCCTGCACCCGCTGTGTGACGCACCCCAGTGAGATGAACCCCGTACCTCAGTTGGAAATGCGGAAATCACCCATCTTCTGTGTTGCTCACACTGGGAGCTGTAGCCTGGAGCTGTTCCTATTCGGCCATCTTGGAACCTCCCCAAATGTATTTGTTATGGTTAGTTTTTTAGAATCAGAATCTGAACAAGGTCCTTACATTGCATTTGAAGGTTATGTCTTTTGAGTCTTTTAAAATCTACAACAGTATTTCCCAGCTCTACCCCCCCTTTTTTTCATGCTATTGACTTGTTGATTAAACTAGTTCAATAGTTCTGTAAAATATCCCATATTCTGGATTTATCCATTTATTTATAAGTAATATCACTTAAACTTGAGTCTGTATCCCCTGTATTTCATGCAAACTAGAAATTAGTCCCAAAGGCCTTATTAGATGTGGGTTCCTTTTCTTTTTTCTCCCCATACATCTCAAGAGGTACATACTGCCTGGCTGTCCCACTCTGAGTGTAGTCAACATTGATCAGTGGTTGCAGGGGTGTCAGCCAGATCTCTCTATTGTAAAGTTCTCCAGAAGCTTTTTATCTAATGCTTTCATCCCTTATTGATCTTTGTAAAATTGTGATTTTTTTTTTTCTAATTCTATCATTCCTATCACATTTTTTAGCTGGGATTCGTCTGTAAAGAACTTTTCCTCCTCAGGTCTATTTGGTCACTTGGAAATGTAGACTGTATTGGGAAGACAGGATAATACTGTTGCAGAATTTTGCTCCTTAGTTCAGCTACTACCAGGTTCTAGTCACAAGCCAGGAAAATTTAGACACATGGACACGCCGAAGGGTAAATAGAGCAGGATTTCATTGGGCAAAAAGGGAAAAAAAGAAATAAGACTCAACAAAGTGAGATGGAGTCCTGCTAACAGGCCTCTCACCTCAGGGACTGAATCCCAGGCCACCACACAGGAATTGGAGGCCAGGCTCCTCCCCCTGCCCATGGCTCCACCCCATTCCCCCAGGGCACATGTGGGCATGCTCAGACAAAGCTCTGTGCAGGTTCCCTCATCTGAACAAAAGCATCTGATATAAACACTTGTGGGGCTGGTCAGAGGTTCTCCAGGAACCCCTTTTTATCTGCCTATGCATTTGGCTATCTCATTCCCCACTCTAAAGAAGTCCATCTAACTGCATTAGAATAAGGATAAGGATAAGGATGAAGACCACTCTTAACTGCTTCCTGTGACAGGGCACTCTGTCAGATCTCCCTCAGAGGCCTATCTAAAGGTCCCTGGCAAAAAGAGCCATCATCCAAGGCTCCAGTTGCATGACCATTTGGAGTGTGATGGCCTGAAGGGGAGAAGAGACAAACTGGGTTACTTGAAAACATATATCAAAACGAAACAAGGTGGGGGTAAGGACAGCTCAAAAATCCTGAGGCTTTTTACCAGTTTGCACAGGGAAAGGGAGACCAAAAGCCGGACTGGTAAAACAAACTTTTACCCTTTTGCCAGCATGTCAGGCTTCTGGGTTCCCTTCCCCAAGTCCAATCCTAAGCCAACCAGTTTATAAGGTTTGGGAAATTAACTTTTCCCAGTTTGGAGGATGCATCTGAGAGGAGTGTCCCATACTATGGAGACACAATTACCTGTCAGTGGAGAGAGGACAGAGGAGGAAAAAGGAAAAAAGAAGGCAGTTTTTCAAAGGAGTCCCAGGGGTTCAGAATACATTTGAAAGGGGTACAGAAAGTGAATGGCTACTCATCTAGAAAGAGGGCACCAGGCATCCCTTTTTTCTTTCTCTTCCTAGCAAATATCTGGGGTATGTAAGGGAGAGAAAGTGAGGTGTTGCTCTTTCTCTCTTCCATCCTTATATCCCCGAGTCCTGGCAACTGTGACAGGGTGCCACCCATGAGTGTCGAAGTGGCTTTCACCCATGTTAACAGGGAGGCTGAGGGAGTGGGAGTATCCACTTTTATCCATATATCCTATCTTCCCTGCTGTCAGTAGCCTTTGAATTCCCTAGACCTCATTTATGCCATGGATACTAGCATGACCTTTATGGGACCTTTATGGGAAGCATGGCTTGATTGGCAGGAAGTAGTCATGCTCACTTGTGCTGTGCCTTTTAACTTCTGTTATTGTCTGCCTCTGGATCCCTCAGATCCAGTTTTCTTTCCTAAGGCCTTGACCCAAAGCTTGGAATTAAGTTTGGGTCAAAAATGTGAGGCCAGGTACGGTGGCTCATGCCTGTAATTCCAGCACTTTGGGAGGCCAAGGCAGGTGAATCACCTGAGGTCAGGAGTTTGAGATCAGCCTGACCAACACAGAGAAACCCCATCTCTACTAAAACTACAAAATTAGCTGGGCATGGTGGCGCATGCCTGGAATACCAGCTACTCGAGAGGCTGAGGCAGGAGAGTTCCTTGAACCTGGGAGGCAGAGGTTGCTGTGAGCCAAGATCACGCCATTGCACTCCAGCCTGGGCAGCAAAACGGAAACTCCACCTCAAAAAAATGTGTCTGGCGGCGGGTGGTGCATGTACTCCTTATCATAAACTGAATGCTAAGGTGCAGCTGTGGAATTGAGTCCTCCTCCAACAAGGGAAAGAAAAGGATGTCTTGTGACACACCCAGATAGCTAGTGGCGATAGTTATGCTTGCCAAGATTTGGGTGCATGGGGTTTGGTTTGGTTAGCTCCCTTGGTCTTTCTTTCCCAAAGGAAACCTCCAGGGCATCCTGTTTATTCCCATCACCTGGCAGGATTTGCAGGATAATTGCTCAGAACTAGAATATTGATCTGGATTTCTATGTTACTCATCCCTTTTGTTCTTTCTGAGCTGCAGCCAGAGATTGCTGGTTGGTTCACAGGAATAAGCAGGGTTAGCCAAAAATATAGGCAAAAACTTAAAAACACCTAATGAGTCTAGAATCTAATGACGATGAGATTTGAAACATAATTTCACTCTCTCTGGTCCTCATTTTCATTTAAGACAAATTATGAAAGGATTGTGTTGTTTGCAAAATAGAATTTAGTCTTATACTTGGTCTGATTATTTGCATAAAGTATAGCAAGAATAATTATTTCTACATAGGTCTTTTACATTGGCTTTAATGGAACTCTGTTCCACAAGGAATCTCAGATAAGACCTATTAAAGCCATGCCCAGCAATGGGTTTGTATCCTCAAATACCTGCAAGTTGAATAAACTCCTCTTTTCTTGAGGTCCCAAGAACATGTGGTTCCTGGGCCTGTTGGAAAGTGACATTCTTTACTTACCACAGGTTAGGAATCCTGTATGGGGACTGTGTAGACAAGGGTGTGAGGCCAGGTTTCCCAAGGGGCTTTTCTCAGTTCTGCAAGTTGAGCTTGACTCCTTAAAAGGAAGCATATCCCCTTCCAGTCAAAGCCTTAATAGGACAACCAGTTTCTCCAATTGCATCCTGTTGTGAACATCACTAATCATCGGAGAAATGCAGATCAAAACCACCGTGAGATACCACCTCACACCAGTCAGAATGGCTATTACCAAAAAGTCAAAAAATGAAAGATGTTGTTGAGGCTGCAGAGAAAAGGGAATGCTTATACACTGTGTTAGAGGGAATGTAAATTTACTCAGCCACTGTGGAAAGCAATATGGAAATTTCTTGAAGAACTAAAAATAGAACTCTCATTTGACCCAGAAATCCCATCACTGGACATATACCCAAAGGAAAATAAGTCATTCTACCAAAAAAACACATGCACTCATATGTTCATCATAGCACTGTTCACAACAGCAAAGACATGGAATCAACCTAGGTGCCCATCGATGGTGGATTAGATAAAGAAAATGCTGTACATATACACTACGGAATATGACACAGCCATAAAAAATTATAAAATCATGTTCTCTGCAGCAACATGCATGGAGCTGGAGGCCATTATCCTAAGTGAATTAATGCAGAACGGAAAGTCAAATACCACATGTTCTCACTTACAAATGGCAGCAAAACACTGGGTACACATGGACATAAAGATGGGAACAATAGGCACTGCAGGCTACTAGAGAGCTGAGAGAGGGAAAGGGGCAAGGGTGGAAAAGCTACCTATTGGGTACTATGCTGACTACCTGGGTGATGGCGTCAATTATACCCCAAACCTCAGCATCATGCAATATATCCATGGAGCAGACGTGTACATATACCCCTGCATCTAAAATAATAGTTGAAAAAAAATTTTTAAAGGTTCTTATCCTTAAGAGATACATACTAAAATATGTAATATCTCAGATTTATGTCAAACTAATGCAGGTCAAGGAGAGAGAGAGGATATAAATAAAACAATTTTTGGCTAGGAGTTGTTAATTATTGAAGCTGGATGATGGGCACGTGAGGGTTTATCATTCTATTTTCTCTGCTTTTTTTTTTTTTGAGATGAAGTCTCACTCTGTTGCCTAGGCTGAGTGCAGTGACACAATCTCAGCTCACCACAACCTCCACCTCCCGGATTGAAGTGATTATCCTGCCTCAGCCTCCCCAGTAGCTGGGACTACAGGCACGTGCCACCGTACCTGGCTAATTTTTGTATTTTTAGTAGAGACGGGGTTTCACTATGTTGGCCAGGCTGGTCTCAAACTCCTGACCTCATGATCCTCCCACTTTGGCCTCCCAAAGTGCTGGGATTACAGGCATAAGCCACCACGCCCGGCCTCTTCCTACTTTTAAAATATGCATTAATATATGAATTTTTCCGTAATAAAAAGTTTTTCAAAATAAGAATTTAAAAAATATAATGACAGTGAAGTGGCAATGGAATTGTTAAATTTTTCCAAGCTCCAGTTTCTCAGAGTGTCATGTCTGGACCAGATCACGGCCTTGTGTAATCTGGCTGCACCTTGCCAGTGTCTGTGGACATCAACAACAGCAAATCTTTACTGAGATCCTTCTGTGTGTCAAGTCCAATCAGAGAGAAAGGGGCTTTTACAGCAATAGAGAGACAGAGAGAGATGTGCAATGTACCGGTAATACAAATAGGAGAATGAAATCATTGCTCCCACAGAAAGGCCCCAGTGAGTCTTCTAAAATAAACTCATATTATTTGTGTAATTTTTCAAATACACCTTTATCAAGAAAAGAATAAAACATCATTAGACCATGATATATTGCTGATTAAAATGATCCACTAATGTTCTAATTGTCATCAGGACAAAGGCCCTTAGCCATGGCTGCCTCACATCTGGACTTTTCCTCCTTCCCCCTTCCCCAGCTCCATCTCCTGCCCATCCCAACACACTTTAAATTTCAGCCACAAGAAGGGACTTACAGTTCCCAGAACATGCCCCCTGGAGTTTGCACTCCACTGGGGCAGCTTCATCCATTCAACTGCATTCCTCGATCTCCTAGCATGACTCATGCCACGTGCATGCGATGCTCGCTCTCTTCCCTACCGGGACCGCCATTCTCCCTCATCAGTTTCATTCTTCAAGTTTCATCTTACTTGTCATCTTCTTTGAGAAACTTTCTTTGAGCAAGCTGGGCAAGCCTGCCCTCTTCTGTGTTCTGTGTGTAGGGGAGGGTTGGAGGAGAGAAGAGCACACATCTTATTTCTCCCACTAAATTCTGAGGTTAGGGCTAAAATCCTGTTTATTCACAGTATGTGGCTTAAGGCCTGAGTCATACTAGAATATCAATGGGTGCTTGTTGAATGAATGAATGAATGAAGTTTCCTCACCAGAATGTAAACCTACAAGGGCAAGAATTTTTGTTTCTTTTTTTTTTTTTTTTTTTTTGAGGCGAGGTCACAAATCTGTCGCCAGACTGGAGTGCAGTGGCCAGATCAGTTCACTGCAAGCTCGCCTCCCGAGTTCAAGCATTCTCCTGCCTCAGCCTCCCGAGTAGCGGGACTACAGGCATACGCCACCGCACCCGGCTAGTTTTCCAGCCATTTTTAGTAGAGACGGGGGTTTCACCATGTTAGCCAGGATGAGTCATGATCTCCTGACCTCGTGATCTGCCGTCTCAGCCTCCAAAAGTGCAGGGATTGGAAGCGAGCCACGGCGCCCAGCCAGAATTTTGTTATTTGTTTTGCTTTATCTTTGCTTTACACAGGACAGTACCTGACACACAAATATTTGTCAAAATAATTAAAATTACCTATCAAAGAAAAAGCAACACGTCTACGATAAGGCTCATATCCAAACTAACCATTTGCTGGTTGTCAGCCTCTGTGGATTAGTAGAAGACTTTGATCCTGGGCTTAAAAACAAATTAAAGACAAAAAGTGTTTTGAAGATTGAATACAATGAGATGTTTTTCAAGCTTTACTGAGTTAGTAACTTGGATTTAAAAGTGTAAAATAGGCCAGGCACTGTAGCTCACGCCTGTAATCCCAACACGTTGGGAGGTCGAGGCAGGCAGGTTGCTTTAGCCCAGAAGTTTGAGACCAGCCTGGGCAACATGGCAAAATCCCACCCCTACCAAAAAAAAAAAATAATAATTGCTGGGTGTGGTGGTGTGCACCTGTAGTCCCAGGTACTAGGAGGTTGAGGCTGGAGGATCACTTGAGCCCTGGAGGCGGATCACGCCACTGTACTCCCACCTGGGTGACAGAGCCAGACCATATCTCAAAAAAAAAAAAAAAAAGGAAAAAAAGTGTGAAATTAAAACTTATCGCTAAGTCCAAGAGTGATCAGGACATTTATTAACTTAATTATTTTAGAACTTGAATGGCTCTTACATGGAGCAGGCCATTTTCTATGTGCCCATATTATGGACTGAAAGAAGTACATGCAGCCAGGGAGCAACTCATGATTTCCCACATCAGGAATAGCCAGTATGCAAGGAAAGCCTTACATCATGATTGACATCACCTTACTGACCTAATTTCTACAAGACAATGGAACAATTTCTTCTTGCCCAAACCTTGCAGCAGCTTGGACAAGCAGCTTCATAGTGGGATGATGGGAGGGCTTCATGGACAAAGGACAATTGTTGGCCTTCCCTCAACAGAAGAGTGGTTTACAAAGTGATCTTTCTCAGGAGTCTGCCTGGGACCAATGGTATACCACATTAACAGGTGCTCTCACATAAGTAAGGCAGAATTGGATTCAATTTGGGTTTCTTTTCTTTTTGAAACCATCTTTCTCTGGAATTGTCCTCTCTAAAAGTCACTAGAACAACAGGAGGGAAAAGTGAGATCTTGAACTACCCAGGGAATCAAGGTGGCACTTCCTTCCTCTTTCTTTCTTCGTCTACCTTTGCACGGTTGCCATCTGCTGGGATCTCTTTGGAGAGGAGGTTTTATTCCCCCGCTTTCTTTCAGAATCCTGCCTCACATAATCTTCACTAGCTCTTCACAAAGAAAACTAGGATTCCCATTTATTTTATCCAATCCACCACTACATCCAGCCTTGAAAACAGCAGGCAGCCTATTATTCTCTAACAGGGACAAATAGCAGGATGGAGCTTGACTATTTTCCATGAGGCTGATTTTTGCTAATCTAACAAATTTATTCTCTGACACCCTTTCATGGCCAGTTGAGAAGTGGTACCCGGAAAGACAGTAATGCAACTTAGAAACGTATGAAAAATTGATAATGTTGAGATCTTAATTGAGGTGAAAATAACCAAATAACTTGTGGAGGGACATTAGGACCATTTTGTAGTATTGATAAAATATACATGACACATAGCCTTCCACTCAACAACTCTGCTCTAGGATTCTAGCTCACAGAAATACACCAGGGAGCAAAGGCATATGAGTAACATTGTTTATTGAATTATAACTGTAGAAGCACATGAAATGACATAAAAAGATATGTATTGTAATGTGGAAAAAGTAAAATGCAGAACAATATTATATGTGTGGTTTCATTTTTGTTAAAAAATACCATATGTGGTTGCATATACCTGTGTATATTTATAGACATAAAGAAAAAGGCTGGAGCCAGGTACAGTGGCTCACGCCTGTAATCCCAGCACTTTGGGAGGCCAAGGTGGGTGGATCACAAGGTCAGGAATTCAAGATCAGCCTGACCAACATGGTGAAACCTGGTCTCTAGTAAGAATACAAAACTTAGCTGGGCGTAGTGGCAAGCACCTGTAATCCCAGCTACTCAGGAGGCTGAGGCAGGAGACTTGCTTGAACCTGGAAGGTGGAGGTTGCAGTGAGCCAAGATTGTGCCACTGCACTCCAGCCTGGCCAACAGAGTGAGACTCCATCTCAAAAAACAAAAAGGCTGGAAATATACACACTAAAGTCTCAGTAGTGGCTCCTTTTTCTGAAGAGTGAGATTGGGGATGTGGTGAGGGAAAATGTCACTGTTTATTTCATATACTCTGGATTATTTAAATCTATATTAAAAACCAATAAAGGAAATTAAGTGGATTGGTATAAGGTAGTTAATTTATTTTTCTATTTCCTTTATTTTTTTGAGACAGGTTCTCACTCTGTTGCCCAGGCTGGCATCCAGTGGCATGATCTTGGCTCACTGAAACCTCTGCCTCCCAGACTCAAGGAATCCTCCCATCTCAGCCTCCTGAGTAGCTGGGATGACAGGTGTGTACCACCACACTGGGCTAATTTTTGTATTTTTTGTAGAGATGGGGATTCACCATGTTGCCGAGGCTGGTCTCGAACTCCTGAGCTCAAGTAATCCTTCCACCTCAGCCTCTCAAAGTGTTGGGATTACAGGCATGCGCCACCACACTGGGCCTGGGTAGTTAATGTATAGAGCATTTATTTTGTGCCAGGCACACGATAGATACTCTATACAGATCACCTCACATGTCCCTCCAATCTTCTCACGTAGGTAATGTTATCCCTATTTACAAATGAGAAAACAGATTCAGAGAACTAAGTAACTTGTCCAAGGTAATAGAGGTAGTAAGTAGCAGGGCTGGGGTTCAAACTCACACCTTTCTGATTCCAAAGCCAAGATCTTTCCATTGGTCTGACAATGCTCTCATATGATATAGTCCTGGCTCAGTAGATGAGCTATTAACATTGCCACATTGTCACTGAATGTTAGGTTTATTTTTAGAAACTTGGAAAATTTTATACACAAAAAGGAAAAGTATAATGAATCCATGTGCTCATTATTGCCCAGAGTCAATAATTATTAATACTCTGTATCATTGTTTTATCTATCCCCACAAATACTTTTTTTTTCTTTTTGAGACAGGGTCTCACTCTGTCACCCAGGCTGGAGTGCATGCAGTAGCTCGATCACAGCTCACTGCAGCCTCAACCTCTCAGGCTCAAGTGATCCTCCCACCTCAGCCTCCCAAGTAGCTGGGACTACAGGTGAGTGCCACCATGCCCAGCTAATTTTTTCTATTTTTTGTAGAGACGGAGTCTCACTATGCTGCTTAGGCTGGTCTCAAACACCTAGGCTCAAGCAGTCCTACAGACATGGGCCACCCCACCCAGCCTATCCCCACAAACACATTTTTGGGAGAGCGTTTTAAAAGTAAATTCAAGGTTTATCATTTCATCATCAATATTTCAATCTCTAAAAATAAGAACTTAAGAAAACATAGCCACAATACCATTATCACACACAATAAATTTAACAGTAATTCCTTAATATTATCTAATACCCAATCCATGTAATTTTCTCACATTGTCTCCAAAAAATATCTTTTTTTTTGTTTGTATGTGTTATGTATGTCTCTCTCTCTCTCTCTCTTTTTTTTTTTTTTTTTTAAGAGATGGGGTCTTCCTCTGTTGCCCAGACTGGAATGCAGTAGCACAATCATAGCTCATTGCAGCCTCAAACTTCTGGGTTCAAGTGATTCTCCCACCTCGGTCTCCTCAGGCACATGCCATCATGCCTGGCTAATTTTTAAATTTTTGGTAGAGACGAGGTCTTGCTATGTTGAGCAGACTAGTCTCAAATTTCTGGCCTCAAGCAATCCTCCCACCGAGGCCTCCCAAAATGCTAGGATTACAGGCATGAGCCACCACACCCAGCCTGTCTTAAGTCTTCAAACCTTCTTGAATCTATACTTTTCCTGCTCCATTTTTATTCATACCATTTGTTTCTTGAAATAATTGAGTCATTTGTCTTGGAGAATTTCTTTCTCATCTTTTTTATTTGATGTTTTATACCCTTACGGTGTCAATTTGCATGCTTCTCGGTTTTTCATATTCTCACAAACCAGTGGTTAGGAAATTATTAAATTCAGGTTCAATTATTTTGGCAAGAATATTTCTTTTTTCTTTTTCTTTTTTTTTTTTTTTTTGAGATGGAGTCTCGCTCTGTCGCCCAGGCTGGAGTGCAGTGGCCAGATCACAGGTCACTGCAAGCTCCGCCTCCCGGGTTTACACCATTCTCCTGCCTCAGCCTCCCGAGTAGCTGGGACTACAGGCGCCCGCCACCTCGCCCGGCTAGTTTTTTGTATTTTTTAGTAGAGACGGGGTTTCACCGTGTTAGCCAGGATGGTCTTGATCTCCTGACCTCATGATCCACCCGTCTCGGCCTCCCAAAGTGCTGGGATTACAGGCTTGAGCCACCGCGCCCGGCCCAAGAATATTTCTTAAGTGGTGTTGTATACTTCCTACTACATCCTGTCAGGAGGGATTAATGTCTGGCTGCCCCACTGTTAATAACGCAAAAGTGGTACAGAAGGTTCAGAGGTTGTCAGCCTCATCTATCCATTGCAAAGTTTCTTATCAACCATTCACCTAATAATTTTAGCAACCACTGATGATTTTTGCCTAGATCTGTTATTTTGTTAGGGATTAAGGTCATTTTTAATCCTGCAAGACAGGTATTTTTAAACACCATCCTGAGATGGGATCTAGGTCTCAAAAATATATATGTTATGACCTATTGTATATTTTCACAAGAATAATTGAGCTTTTAGCCTTATTTCCCTAAGACTATCAGCATTCTGCCACCTCATAAGGCCCATTTAGAATCATTTTGCTACTTAGAGTCACATTTTTATTAATCTATGTGGAATTTTTATCCATGCTGCAATCCCTAAATAATTCATAAAAAGGAAGAAGGCAGGAGGGGACACAGAAAAGATATTATATCACCAGTCCTGATAAATGCCTTAGTAAGCCATTTCAACATCTTCCAGTCCTTTTAAACTTCATGCCCAGGCTTTTACATTAGAAAAAGATGTTATTTTAGTCTCAGGGATTCTATATCTATTCTTATTTATTCCACATTCACTGTAGCTTCTGTCCTGAGCCAAGTTCTGAAGGTAAACAGAGGGGAAGGCCTGGGTTCTGTTCTCCAGGGGTTCACAATCACCTACCCTGATGTAACAGAGAAATGCCCAGAAGGCTCCTGGAACACAGGAAAGAGACACCCTCAGACTACAGACTCAGGGGCAGCATCTCAAAAGAGATGTTCAGCAGAGTTTTGAAGGATGAGCAGAAAGTAAGGGGAGGGCATTCCAAGAAAAGAGAAAACCCATAAAAAAGCAAGGAGACGGAAAAGAATAAGCCCTTTCAGAGCACTGCACATGGTTTTGAATGACTGGGAGAGCAAGGTTTATAGGGAGGGGTAGCTGTGCTGGAGCAGTGACAGGGATAGGCCATGAGGAGCCAGGCCAAAGAGTCAGGATGTCTCTGAAGGGCTTACAGCAGAAGAATGGCAGAGTCTGATTGATCTTGTCTTGTTCCCCAGTACATTTTCTTCCTCCTTTTTCCTACTTGGGTGAAAGTCACAAAATATAAAATTAACTTTTTTAAGGTGAACAATTCAGTGGCATTGAGTACATTCATAATGTTGTGCAACCACCACCTCTATCCAATTCTAAAACATTTGCATCACCCTAAAAGGAAATTCTATACCCATTAAGCAATTACTCCCCATTCCCCTCTCCCCCCAGCCCCTGATAACCTGCAGACAGCTTTCTATCCCTGTGGATTGATCTATCCACTCAGCATATTTTCTTTTTAAAATTTATTCAAGTAAAATGGATTTATTATAGAAGAATCAAGATAGAGATGAACAGAAAGAAAAATAATTATTGCTATCATCTTAGCATCATGGGTAAATTTTGTATGCTGTGTATTCTTCTAAACAATTTTCTAAGCCTTCTCCCTCTCCTCACCTCAGCATGTCACCCAACCCCCGTATATTTCACAAGGTCCTCCAACCTTCTAGCATCTCCCCAACCTTTGAGATATAAAAGAATCCTGCTCAAACCCCTATCCTATGAATGTCATGAAACCCAAGTCCCTACGAATATCTCTGAAGGGTCTCATATTGGGCCAGATGTATATTTCTTTTGATCACCTCTACCTCTGATTTTCTGCCTTGATCTCCACCCCTCATTACACTTCCTGTGCTCCTTGCCCTTTCTTCTACAACACATCACCCTGTTGGACACTTTCTCAACCTCTTCTCTCCCCAAAAGATGGCCTAAATACGGTTGTGTGTTTAGCTGTTTAGCAAACTTTTAGGAAAGATTTGGAGGCTAGAGGGGCTAGCTTATATTGAAGCTCTGAAAACATCTTGAAACCAAGTATTCGCAGTTCTTTTAAGAGTCCACCAGTCATTCCTGGCACTGGACAATTCTCACTGGCCATGCTTCCGCCAGCTGCCCACCCTCTCCCCCTCTTCCCTTCCTCCCCTTTTCATTTTCCAGATTTAATCTTCTCTAGCTGTAAACTCCAAAGCACTTATTGCCAATTCCCATTTCCTTTTGTGCAAGGCAATTTGTTGCTCCTTTTGTTTGCTCCAGCTGACAGAGATTCTAAATTATTCTGCTAACTCAAAACAGTCTCTCCCTATCAGAACGCTAGTGCCAGCTTGTCAAGCTAACATTTCCCCCCCTACTGGCTGCATTTCCAGATTGCCTTGTTGTTTTAAATGTCCTTCCTTAATTTGTCCAGGAGGTTTTCAGAATTTGTTGTTGTTTTTAACTTTTATTTTAAGTTCAGAGGTACATGTGAAGGTTTGCTATACAGGTAAATTGCATGTCGCAGGGCCTTTGTGTACAGATTATTTTGTCACCCAGGTAATAAGCACAGCATCCGATAGGTAGTTTTTCAATCCTCTCCATCCTCCCTCCCTCCACCCTCAAGTAGGCCCCAGTGTCTGTTGTTCCCTTCTTTGTGTCCATGCAGACTCCGTGTTCAGCTCCTGCTTGTAAGTGAGAACATGTGGTATTTGGTTTCCTGTTCCTGCTTTAATTTGCTTAGGATAATGGCTTCTAGCTCCATCCATGTTGGGTTTTCAGGTTCTTACTGGAAAACCCCCAGTAAAAAACTAAGTAAATAGGCCAGGCACAGTAGCTCACGCCTGTAATCCTAGCACTTTGGGAGGCTGAGGTGGGTGGATCACCTGAGGTTGGGAATTTGAGACCAGCCTGACCAACATGGTGAAACCCCGTCTCTACTAAAAATACAAAATTAACCGGGCATGGTGGCGCACGCCTGTAATACCAGCTACTCAGGAGGCTGAGACAGGATAATTGCATGAACCCAGGAGGTGGAGGTTGCAGTGAGCCGAGATTGCACCACTGCACTCCAGCCTGGGCGACAAAGCAAGACTCCATCTCAAAAAAAAAAAAAACTAAGTAAATAAATACATCCTTTTTACATTTTTTGTTGTTGTTGTTCCTACCCATTCTTCTACTTCTTTTGAAGTGGCTACATATATCCCCTGTTTTTGGTCACTGAGGTTTCCAATTCTTTATTATTATAAGCAGCTTAAAATATATCCTTAATTATTTCTTAGCTATACATTCCTAGGAAAACACCCTCTATAAGGACTGTATACATTTGTAGACCTAACCATGTTTGACAGTGCCTGAATCTCCAGACTCTTCTTTGCAGTGCATATATTAATCCTTGTTTTTTTCTTTGTGGTTTTAATTTGCATTTTTTTGACTAAACGTGAAGGTCATAAATGCTTGAGGTGACAGATACCCCAATTACACTGATTTGATCATTATGCCTTGTATGTTTGTATCAAAATATCACATTACCTCATAAGTGTGTACAGTTACATACCCACAAAAATTTTAAACCATAATAAATAAAAAAAGTTGAACATTTTTCATGCTTGGGTCATCTTGGGTTTTTTCTTATGTAAAATGCCTTTTCTAGTCAATTATATATTTTCTTTTTCTTTTTTTTTTTTTTTTTTGAGACAGCACCTCACTCTATAGACCAGACTGGAGTGCAGTGGCGCCATCTCAGCTCACTGCAACCTCTGCCTCCTGGGTTCAAGCGATTCTCCTGCCTCAGCCTCCCAGATAGCTGGGACTACAGGTGTGTGCCACCACACCCAACTAATTTTTTGTGTTTTTAGTAGAGACGGGATTTCACCATATTAGCCAGGATGGTCTCAATCTCCTGACCTCATGATCCTCCCGCCTCGGCCTCCCAAAGTGCTGTGATTACAGGTGTGAGCCACCGCACCCAGCCCTCTTTTTCTTTTTCATTTAATTTTGTTTTTAGGCTAGTCAAGTGAAGCAGTGTGAGTGGAGAATTATTTTCATTTATTTGATTTGAAGAAAATCTTTGAATGTTAAAGAGAAGAATCTTTGGTCAGGATGTGGTGGCTCAAGCCTGTAATCTTAACACTTTGGCAGGCTGAAGTGGGAGGATCACTTGAGCCCAGGAGTTTAAGACAAGCTTGGGCAACATAGTGAGACTCCATCTCTACAAAAAATGAAAAAGTTAGCTGGGCATGGTGGCGCATGCCTGTAGTCCAAGCCACTTGGGAGGATGAGGCAGGAGAATCGCTTGAGCCCAAGAGTTCAGGTGATTCACTGCACTCCAGCCTCAGCAACAGAGTGAAACCCTGTCAAAGAAGAAAAGAAAAACAAAAAGAAAGAATCTTTGGTTAAGGATACTTTCCTCCAATGTAATTTGTCTTTTAACTTAGTTTATGATAAATTTTGCTACATAAAAGTTTTACATTTTCATACAACCAGATCTATCATCCTTTATACTTTAAGCCTTTAGTTTCATGTTTACAAAGTCATCCCTTATCCCCAAGGTTTTATAAATATTCACCTGTATTTTCTTGTACTTACATTAAAATGTTTAATCCTCTGGAATTTATCTTAGTGCACTATGTGAGTTTGGATTTAACTTTGTTTTAATGATTAAACAGTTCATCTTAAAACTCTCTCCACTGACATGAGGCAGCAGATTTATTATATACTAAACTCTTATACACATTTGGATATATTTCTGAACTGTCTCTTTTTTAGCTAAAACTGCAATGTTTTAGTTATTTTTTAAATTAATTAATTTATTATTATTATTATACTTTAAGTTCTAGGGTTGTTTTAGTTATTATATCTTGCTAGTTCACATTAATATGTGGTAGAAAAAGAATTTTTCACTACTGTTCTTCCTAAAAGTGTGCTTGACATTCTTCATTTATTTTTCTAAATAAACCTTAAAATAGTTTTTTTTCACATTCTAAAAATAGTTCCCAGGTATTTTTATTGGGATTTTGTTAAATGTATAGGTTTAGCTTGAGGAAATTTAATACCTTTACAATACTAAATTTTCTAATTACAGAATGTAGACTGCCTCTCCCTGTATTCAAATTTCTTTTTAGATTTCATGGTAAAGTTTTGTAGATATGTGCATTTATCATTACGTTTATTCCTAGGTTCTTTGATTTTTTTTATTGCTGTCATATATGAGCTCTTTCTTCCATTATCTACCTTAACAGAGTATTGCTGATATATAAGAGAGCTATTCGTTTTTTAATATTTCTGTTATAATTGCCAAACTTTCTGAGTGTCTCAAGTCTAATAGTTTTTCAAGCAACCATATCATCTTGGAAAAATGATAATTTTATCTCTTCCTATCAAATATTTATACCTCCCTCACTTCCTTCTCTCGTTGTTACATTGATGAGCACTTCCAGAATAATGTTAAATAATGGTAATTATAGTTGAGTTACTAACATCAATAGAAATGCTTCTAATGTTTTATTGCTAAGTATAATATTGGCTATTGGTCTTTAACATATGAAATATTAACTTTGATTTTTCTTAAATCAAAACTGTATGTTGAGAGGAGTGACATTAGCTATGTGGCAGAGTAGTATGTGTCTGCAACCTCCATCCCTTTCAATAGCAGAAGGAAAACTGGAAAATTCATAAATATGTGAAAATTAAACAACACGCTCTTGAACTCTGTCAAAAAAGAAATCAAAAAGGAAATTTAAAAATACCTTGAGACAAAAATGAAAACACAACACGTCAAAGCTTACGGGATACAGCAAAAGCAGTATTAAAAGGGAAGTTCATAGCGAAAAATGCCTACATTTAAAAAGAAGAAAGGCCGGGCACAGTGGCTCACACCTGTAATCCCAGCACTTTGGAAGGCAGGCAAATCACTTGAACTTAGGAGATCAAGACCAGCCTGGGAAATCTGGCGAAACTCCATCTCTACAACAGATGCAAAAATTAGCCAGGTATGCTGATACATGCTTGTAGTCTCAGCTACTTAGGAGTTTGATGTGGGAGGATGGCTTAAACTTGGGGAAGCTGAGGCTGCAGTGAGCCAAGATCAGGTCCCTGCATTCCAGCCTGGCCAATAGAGCCAGAACCTGTCTCAAAAATAAAATAAAATAAAGTAAAGATTTCAACAACCTAACTTAACAAGCCAAGGAATTTTTTAAAAAAGAATAAACTAAGCCCAAAATTACCAGAAGGAAGAAAATAACAAAGATTACAGCAGAAATAAATAAAATAAAACAAAATAAAACAATAGAAACAAATTAATAAAACTGAGGGTTTTTTTAAAAGATAAAACAAAATTGACAAACTCTTAGCTAGACTAGGAAAGAAAAGAGAGAAGACTGAAATAAATACAATCAGAAATGAAAGAAAAACAGATGTCACAGAAATAAAAAGGATCATAAGAGACTATTATGAACTATTATATGCCAAAAACAAGCTGGACGATGTAGAAAAAAATAATGAATTTCTAGACACATGCAACCTACTGAGACTAAATGCAAGTCTGAACAGATTTATAACTAGTATGAAGATTGAGTCAGTAACCAAAAGTCTCCCAACAACAGCAACAAAAATACCTAAGGCCAGATGGCTTCACTGGGGAATTCTACCAAACATTTAAAGAAGAATTAACATCAATCCTTCTCAAACTCTCCCAAAGAATTGAAGAAGGAACACTTCCAAACTCTTTTTATGAATACAGCACTACCCCAATACCAAAGCTAGACGAAGACATCACAAGAAAAGAAAAGTACAGGCCAATATCCCTGATGAATATAGATGCAAACACTTAACAAAATGCTAGTGAACCAAATCCAATAGCAAATTGAAAAGATCATACATCATGACCAAGTGAGATTCATCCCTGGGATGCAGGGATGATTCAAAATATGCAAATCAATAAATTTAATATACCACATTAACAGAATAAAAGATAAAAATCACATGATCTTCTGAATAGGTACAGAAAAAGCATTTAACAAAGTTTAACAACCTTTCATGATAAAAGCTCTCAACAAACTAAGACCAGAATGAAATTACCTCAACATAATAAAGGCTAAAAATGAAAAGTCCTCAGCTAATATCACACTAATGGTGAAAATGGAAGAACAAGGCAAGAATGCCTACTCTCACCACTTCCGTTCAACATAGTACAGCAAGTCCTAGCCAAAACAATTAGGGAAGAAAAAGAAATAAAAGCATCCAAATCAGAAAGAAAAAGTAAAATGTTCCCTGTCTGCAGATGACACAGCCTCATACGTAGAAAACCCTAAAGACACTATCCAAAATAAATAAATAAATAAATAACCTGTTAGAGCTAATAAATAAATTCAATGAAGTTGCAGGGCACAAAATATAAAAATCAATTGCATTTTTGTATGCTTACTATCTGGAAAGGAAATTAGGAAAATAATTTAATTTACAATAGCACCAAAAAGAATGAGATACCAGCCGGGCACAGTGGCTCACGCCTGTAATCCCAGCACTTTGGGAGGCCGAGACGGGTGGATCACCTGAGGTCAGGAGTTCGAGATCAGCCTGGCCAACATGGCGAAACCCTGTCTCTACTAAAAATACAAAAATTAGCTGGGCGTGGTGGCGGGTGCCTGTAATCCCAGCTACTCGGGAGGCTGAGGCAGGAGAATCGATTGAACCCAGGAGGCAGAGGTTGCAGTGAGCCGAGATTGCACCATTGCACTCCAGTCTGGGTAACAGAGCAAGAATCCATCCCAAAAAAAAAAAAAAAAAAAAAAAAATGAGATACCTAGAACTAAACTTGACTAAAAGGGTGAAAAGTTGTATACTGAAAACTTAAAACATTGATGAAAGAAATTAAATAAGACATAAGTAAATGGAAAGACATCCATTGCTTAAAGATTGGAAAACTTGGTATTGTTAAAATGTCTATACTACCCAAAGTGATCTACACCTTCAATGCAATCCCTATCAAAATTCCAATGGTGGCCAGGCGCTATGGCTCACGCCTGTAATCCCAGCACTTTTGGAGGCCAAGGCGGGCGGATCATGAGGTCAGGAGATCCAGACCATCCTGGCTAATATGGTGAAACCCTGTCTTTACTAAAAAAATACAAAAAATTAGCGGGGCGTGGTAGCGGGCCCCTGTAGTCCCAGCTACTCAGGAGGCTGAGTCAGGAGAATGGGGTGAACCCGGGAGGCAGAGCTCGCAGTGAGCTGAGATTGTGCCATTGCACCTCCAGCCTGAGCGGCAGAGCAAGACTCCATCTCAAAAATAAATAAATAAATAAATAAATAAATAAATAAATAAATAAATAAATAAAAATCCCAACAGCATTTCTTACAGAAATAGAAAAAAAAAAAAATTCTGAAATCCACAGAGAAATAGCCAGAGCAATCTTGAGCAAAAAGAACAAAGCTAAAAGGCCAGACACGGTGGCTCATGCCTGTAATCCCAGCACTTTGGGGGCCAAGGCAGGCGAATCACCTGAGGTTGGGAGTTTGAGACAAGCCTGGCCAAGATGGAGAAACCCCGTCTCTACTAAAAATACAAAATTAACTGGGCATGGTGGCGCACGCCTGTAATACCAGCTACTCGGGAGGCTGAGGCAGGAGAATTGCTTAAATCTGGGAGGCAGAGGTTGCAGTGAGCCAAGATAGCGCCATTGCACTCCAGTCTGGGCAACAAGAGCAAAACTCCATCTCAAGAAAAAGAAAAAAAGAACAAAGCTGGAGTTATCACACCTCCTGATTTCAAAATATATTACAAAGCTAATATATTAGAATATATTACAAATCAAAACAGCATGGTACTGGCACAAAGACAGACATATAGACTGACGGAATAGAATAGAGAGCCCAGAAATAAATCCACATATACACAGTCAATTGATCTTTGATATGGATTTCAAGGATACACAATGTGGAAAAGATAGTCTTTTCAACAAATTTTCAAAAAATGGTTTTGGAAAAACTGGATATCCACGTGCAAAAGAAAGAAATTTTCAGCCTGGGCAACAAAGTGAGACCTCATCTGTAGTACCAAAAGCAAAGGCAACAAAAACAAAATAAGCAAATGGGACTATATCAAACTAAAAAGCTCTGCACAGCAATGGAAAAAACTCAACAGAGTGAAAAGGCAACCTAAAGAATGGAAGAAAATATTTGCAAACCATATAACTGATAAAAGAGTAATCTCTAAAATATATAAGAAACTTCTACAATTCAATCGTTAAAAAAAAGAACCAAAACCTAATACCCTAATACACTATTGGAAAACAGGCAAGAACCTGACTTGAACAGACATTTCTTCAAAGCAGACATATAAATGGCCAATAGGCATATGAAAAAATGTTCAACAGCATCGCTAACCATCAGGGAAATGCAAATCAAAACCACAATGAGCTATCACCTCCCACCTGCCAGGACAGCCATTATCAAAAAGACAAAAGATAACAATTGTTGGTAAGGATGTGGAGAAAAGGAAACCCTTGCACACCATTGGTGAAAATGCAAAATGGTACAGCTGCTATGGAAAACAGAATGAAATTTCTTCAAAAAACTAAAAATAGAACTGCCATTTGACTCAGCAATTCCACTTCTGGATGTTTAAAAAGAATTGAAATTGGATCTTAAATAAATATTAGCATTCCCATGTTCACTGCAGCACCATTCACAACAACCAAGATGTACAAACAACCTAAATGTCCGTCAACAGATGAACAGATAAAGAAAATGATGGTACATACAGACAATGGAATACTATTCAGGAGGACACTCTACAATATGTGACAACATGAATGAATAATGAGGATATTATGATAAGTGAAACAAGCCAGGTACAGAAAGACAAATTTGGCACAATTCTACCTAGTCCAATTCACAGAATCAAAGAGTGAAATGGTGGTTACCAATGACTAGAGGAGAGGAAAATTAAGAGTTAATAATCATGGGGCATAAAGTTTCAGTCAAGCAAGATGATTAAGTGTAGAGATCTGTTGTACGGCATTGAACCCATAGTCAACAATAATGTAAAGTTAAAAATTTGTTGACCGGGCACAGTGGCTCATGCCTGTAATCCCAGCACTTTGGGAGTCTGAGGCGGGTGGATCACGAGATCAGGAGTTCAAGACCAGCCTGGCCAACATGGTGAAACCCTGTCTCTACTAAAAATACAAAAAATTAGCCGCAGGTGGTGGTGGGCAACTGTAATCCCAGTTACTTGGGAGGCTGAGACAGGAGAATCACTTGAACCTGGGAGACGGAGGTTGCAGTGAGCCAAGATTGCACCACTTCACTCCAGCCTGGGCAATATAGCGAGACTCCATCTCAAAAAATAAATAAATAAATAATGACTTATCGAATGTGAGATGTGAAGGAAAGACAGGAGTTCAAGAGAACTGCCCAGTTCTTGGTTTTGTGACATTTACCAAGACAGGGTCACAGGAAGAAAAGCAGGTTTGGTGGCAGTTGGGGGGGGAAGTATAGAAGATGAATCAATTTTAGCAATATTATATTTGACATCCTGAGTTGAACATCCAGGTAGAGACAGGTAAACAGTTATACACATAGATCTGGAGCAGAGATTTGGGCCTCAGATATTGATTTGGCAATGATCAGCGCATAGAAGATAGCTAAATGTGGAGAGTAAGGATACAAGAAAGAAGGCTGAAAATGGAACCACAGAGTTTTAAGAGATGGAAAAAAGGAAGACGTCCTTAAGAAGACACAGCCAGAGAGGTAGGAACAGAACCTATTCTGTGGATCAGGAAAACAGGAGGACAGAGTTTCGGTTAGAACATAGCCAGTTGTGTCAGATGGAACAAAGCTGTCCAATAAGACGACTAGAAAGGGTTCTCTGGATTTGCCAAGACCTCTTTGATGACCTTGGCAAAAGCAATTTCAGTAGAAAAGTGGGGGTGAATTCTGCCTGTGTTGTGTATTGGGCATAACCTCATGCTGCCTGTCACATTCCTTCAACTGCTTTCTTCTCTCCAAAGACACCACTCGCCTCTCACTACTCTCGACCTTTGCTGACTTCCCTGAGTTGCCTGAAGTCAGAACTGAAGTCCTAGACCTGCATGGCCTACACACGCTCCCTTGCACATAAAATTGCTCCTCCACTTTCAGATAGAATGAAACATTTGTCATACCTACCACAGGGCATGAAATCTTGCTTCCTGAGCTGGTGCCAATGGACCAGACGATGCACCATGGAAGTTACACAGCAGAAGTAGGAGGGAATTATCTTCTTGTGGGGCAAACCTTGTCAAATGGGAAATAGGAGACAGAAGTGAGGCAAACAGATACGTTTTTCTCATTGTTCCCTTGCATTTTAAGGTGTGATCGCTCCTTGCAGCCATGCCAGAGAACCCCCATGGCTGAAGGACACTACCTGCTGTCACCTGCCGTTTCTCATCATGGCTTGTTGGAAGCAGGGACCAGCATTGTAACACATCATCCTGCCTCTGCTGACTTGTCTTCATTTTTCCTTTCTAAGATCCCAGAAACGGAATCAGCACCTGAATCCTGACCCCAGGCTCTGTAATCTAGAGAACCTGGGCTAAGACACAGTTAGTGAGATAAGCTGTAAGTTGAATAGGATGTAAGATATAGAGAAAGGCAGTGTAGACAATATTTTCCAGAAATTCCCTTCCCTGTGAAGGAAAGGAAAAAAAGTGGATTTTGGGGAGGGAGAGGAAACAGGTCCCAAAATTGTTTAGAAGGTGCCTATAAAGCTGATACAGGCTTTGGTTAAACTTTTGCTATAAGAAAGAACATTTAAATTAACTCTTCATTTAGACAACTTGAGCCAATAGGCTCTCTAGAGCATGTGTTCTATTGTTCTGATGTTTCAATATGATGTAATGAGAAAGGGAATAAAAAAGAGGGTACCATAACAGAGTGAATAGGAATTAGATTTGAGAAAGGCAGACTTGGACAAGGTAGAGAATTGTCAAATTAGAAGATGGAAGGAATATTAAACATCCATGTTAGAGCAACTATTGATCTGGCTCAGACTCATATATTTGCTGTATTCCCCAGGTCAGGTTATCCAAAGAACATAGCAATATCATTTTATTTATAGATGACTATCAAAAGTCCTAGTAACATACAGCAAAAACTATCATCCAAAGGTGTGTATTTACTTTGCTACAACAGAACCAGCCTTTAACCCAATTCAACTTAACAAATATTTATTTGCCCCTGTCATGCTGGGGTTCTGTGGAAGTAGGGTGGTTGGGGACACAGGGACCCTTCTCAGATGAATAAGATCCACTGATAAACTAAAGATGACTATAATTTCAGAGTTAGAAATAAAATAGAGCATACAGATTATTATCATTGAAGGTCCGTGATGGTTAATTTTATGTGTCAGCTTGACTGGGTTAAGAGATACCCAGATCACTGGTAAAACATGATTTTTGGGTGTGTCTGTGAGGGCGTTTCCAGCAGAGATCAGCATTCCAATCAGTAGACTGAGTAAAGAAGATCCCCTTGCCAATGTGAGCAAGCATCATCCCATCTGGTGAGGTCCTGGATAGAACAAAAAATCAGAGGAAGGGTGCATTTGCTCTCTCTTTCTGGGACATCAACCCTCTCTCTTGCTCTGGGACATCAGAGCTCCAGATTCTCTGCCTTTGGACTCTGGGACTTACACCAGTGGCCTCCCAGTTTCTCAGCCTTTGGCCTTGGACTTTAGAGTAACACCATCAGCTTCCCTGGTTCTCAGGCCTTCAAACTCAGACTGAATTAACCACCTGCTCTCCTGGTTCTCCAGCTCGAAGACAGCATATCATTGGACTTCTCAGCCTCTATAATTGCATGAGTCAATTCCCATAGTAAATCCCCTCTTAAGTAGCTAAATATATTCTGTTGGTTCTGTTTCTCCAGTGAACCCTAATACAAGATTGGATAAAATAAAAGCCATAAAGAAGATACAAACAAAATTCTAAGGAGGTCCTAAGCAGGGAGAGATTATGCTAGTGGAAAATAATTAAGAAAAGCTTAATTGAGAGAGGTGACACGCTTCTTAAACATAATTTTAATGGTTGGATATGGGGGGAGGCTAGGCAGATATAAGAGTAAATCCAAAGGCATGGAACCAGGAAATAACAGAGTAGAATTGAAGAATGATAGACTTTGACAGTTTTGAAGGATATATCCAAGAACTTTTAGAACCCTAAATGTTCCTATATACCACTATATCAAGAAATTTTTCTCATAAAGTGCACACCTGATGCTGAGTATATAGCTACCAAGCTACACGTGCTGTAAAGGATGGACCATTAGCCAGGCTAGCTTAGCAACTAACTATGTGACTTGCTTTTTTTAGTAATAAACACTAGAAATTGATTTCTCCCAGTTCTGGAAGTCTGAGATCAGAGTGTTGGCATGGTCAGGTTCTGGTGAGGGATTTCTGGGTTGCAGGCCGCTGACCTCTCATTGCATCCTCACATGTTAGAGAGCAGAGCTCACCAGCCTGCCTCTTCATGTCCGTGTCCTAATGCGCAGGATTTAGATTTAGGTCTCAGAAAAATGACACATGACCACCGTTTACTCAGGAATGGTAAAAACCTTGAATGTTAAATCCATAAATATCTACTGCCCACAGCAGTTCCATTTGGCTGCAGTGCTCAGCATGAATCATCCCAGAGACGAATCCTACTTATTTTAAGATGAATAAGAACATTCTATCATTTGTTGGAAACTTCTTAATATTTCTTCTACTTTGATGAATCACTTCTGCGTGAACATACCCAGTGTTTTGTCTTCTCTCCTGTCCCACCTGTTTAGCTAAAACAAAGGGAAAATGGATTTGCAGATCAAGAACTGGAGAGGCCCAGCCCTTCAGGAGGCCTCGTAGGCCTCTTCCGACCATCTAAAGACTGGCCCATAGGAGCTCCCCAACTATAGGTCAAGAAATGCTGTCTTTTTTTTTTTGAGATGGAGTCTCGTTCTTGTTGTCCAGGCTGGAATACAATGGCACAATCTCGGCTCACTGCAACTTCTGCCTTCAGGTTCAAGTGATTCTCCTGCCTCAGCCTCCTGAGTAGCTGGGATTACAGGTGCCCGCTACCACACCTGGCTAATTTTTGTATTTTTAGTAGAGATGGAGTTTCACCGTGTTGGCCAGGCTAGTCTCGAGCTCCTGCCCTCAGGTGATCTGCCCATCTTGGCCTCCCAAAGTGCTGGAATTACAGGCGTGAGTCACCGTGCCTGGTCTGAAATACTGTTTTAAGTACAAGCCTTAGAGATAAGCATGACCTTACGGTACTGACTGGGGGAAAAAACCTCTAACCTTGGTCATATCCCAGCTTCTCTCTCCTGCTGCCTCTGGTAGCCTTTAAGCTGTAGAAGAGGAGATTGCAGAAAGAAACACATTTAAGCCGGGCACGGTGACTCACGCCTGTAATCCCAGCACTTTGGGAGGCCGAGATGGGTGGATCACCAGAGGTCAGGAGTTCAAGACCAGCCTGACCAACATGGAGAAACCCCATCTCTACTAAAAATACAAAAAATTAGCCGGGCGTGGTGGTGCATGCCTGTAATCCCAGTTACTCAGGAGGCTGTGGCAGGAGAATCACTTGAACTCGGGAGGCAGAGGTTGCAGTGAGCCGAAGTCACGCCATTGCACTCCGGTCTTGGCAACAACAGTGAAACTCCATCTCAAAAAAAGAAAAAGAAACACATTTAAGATTGCACAAAACAAACAACAGTGACAAAAACAACAGCACAATCCCACAAAACCATGGTCTCCACCACTTGACTCACTGCCAGAAACAGTAGGCACTGGCCAGGCACAGTGGCTCACACCTGTAATCCCCACACTTTGGGAGGCTGAGGCGGGCAGATCACTTGAGGTCAGGAGCTCAAGACCAGCCTGGCCAACATGGTGAAACCCTGTCTCTACTAAAAATACAAAAATTAGCCGGGTGTGATGACATGCACCTGTAATCCCAGCTACTCAGAAGGCTGTGGCAGGAAAATCATTTGAACCCGGGAGGCGGAGTTTGCACTGCACTCCAGCCTGGGTAATAGAGTGAGACTCTATCTCAAAAAAAAAAAAAAAAAAAAAAAAATAGTAGGCACTGAAAGAACAAGAAGCAACGACCAGGAAGAACCTCTGTCCACAAAGCAAAGCCCTGATGAATAACTAACTAACTGAAACCTAACTAGGTTTCCAGAAGCTGCAACTGAGGGCTTCAGCAGGCAAGAGCCATGATCAGAGCACTGAGGATTTGAGAAGAAATAAGCACCGATTTGACTCACGGCCATTATCTTGAGATACTAATACTGCAAATCCAATTCTGACAAAGGCCTCCAAAACCAAAAAGACAATGTCCTACTTATTAGAAAAATAGTTTTCTATCCTCTTGGTGTTGTAACACATTGAATGGATACTGCAAAAAGAATTAAAGCTGTGCTTGAGAACATTGCTTAAATCATGAATTAAAAAGGGAGACAGAATTTTTTTTTTCAGTAATCCTTGAACTTCATCTCTAAAGGCCTTAAAATATGTAAATTTATAAGACTATTGGTCAGCGGGCAGATAGCTTGGGCCCAGGAGTTTGAGACCAGCTTTGGCAACATGGAGAAACCCTGTATCTACTAAAAATAGAAAAATTAGGCTAGGCGTGATGACTCATGCCTGTAATCCCAGCACTTTGGGAGGCCGAGGCGGGCAGATCACCTGAGATCGGGAGTTCGAGACCAGCCTGACCAACATGGAGAAACTCTTTTTTACTAAAAATACAAAATTAGCCAGGCCTGGCAGCTACTCGGGAGGCTGAAGCAGGAGAATCACTTGAACCTGGGAGCTGGAGGTTGTAGTGAGCTGAGGTTGAGCCAATGCACACCAGCCTGGGCAACAAGAGTGAAACTCCGTCTCAAAAAGAAAGAAAGAGAGAGAGAGAGAGAGAGAAAGAGAAAAGAAAAGAGAAAAATCAGCTGGGTGTGGTTCTGTTGTCCCAGCTACTTGGGAGGCTGAGGTGGGAGGATCACCTGAGTGCAAGACACAGAGGTTGCAGTGAGCTGAGGTCACACCACATTACTCTACTCCATACTGGGCCACAAACCAAGACCCTGTCTGAAAAAAAGAAAAAAAGGAAGGCTACATAGGGCTGGGCATGGTGGTTCAAGCCTGTAATCCTAGCACTTTGGGAGGCAAGAGGATCACTTGAGCTTAGGAGTTCAAGACCAGCCTGAGCAACATAGTGAGATCTTGCCTCTACAAAAAATTTTAAAATTAGCCAGACGTGATGGCACTCACTTGTGGTCCCAGCTACTCAGGAGGCTGAGACAGGAGGATTGCTTGAGCCCAGGAGGTTGAGCCTGCAGCGAGCTATGATCACACCACTGTATTCCAGCCTGAGTGACAGTAAGACCCTGTCTAAAAAAGAAAAAAAAAGAAGGCTACATAGAAACATGAGTAAATGATCCTTAAATAATGTTGAGTGAAAATAATCAAAATAATAGCCTGCGTTTATTTACAATAGAATTGACAAAGAAAAATATGTACTATGAGTATGAATTAGAATGAAAATAGTTGTATTAGAATATGAGACTTGGGGTAATCCTTTTTATTTTCTTGAAAATTTTCTTTGATATTCTTAACACAGCAACTGATCAATTAAAATAAATATAATCAAATAAAGACAAACTATGGCCAGGCATGGCGGCTCATGCCTGTAATCCCAGCACTTTGGGAGGCTGAGGCAGGTGGATCACTTGAGGTCAGGAGTTCGAGAGCAGCCTGGCCAACATGGCGAAATCCCATCTCTACTAAAAAAATTAAAAATAAAAAATAAAAAAATAAAAAATTAGCTGGGCGTGGTGGCATGTGCCTGTAGTCCTAGTTACTCGGGAGGCTAAGGTATGAGAATTGCTCGAACCCGGGAGGCGGAGGTTGCAGTGAGCCAAGATCGTCCCACTGCATTCCAGCCTGGGTGACAGAGCAAGACCCTGTCTCAAAAACAAACAAACAAACAAAATAAATAAATAAAAACAAACTAATGAATACCCAAATTACACATGATTACATATGAAATAATGATTTTCATGTGCTCTGTCCCGTGTCCAAGTTTATAACAGAAAGTATTGATGGGAAATTTGACTTTTATGAGAAACCATAAGTAAATCACTCTAAAAACATACATTTTTTAAAAAGCTGAAAATGAGGGATTTGGTGTGAAAGTGTGAAAAGAAAACTTAACTTAAAGCAATATGTCACCAGGTACGGTGGCTCATGCCTGTCATCCCAGCACTTTGGGAGACCGAGGTGGCAAGGTCAGTAGTTTGAGACCAGCCTGGCCAACACGGTGAAACCCCGTCTCTACTAAAAATACAAAAATTAGCCAGGCATGATGGTGGGCACCTGTAATTCCAGCTACTCAGGAGGCTGAGGCTGGAGAATCACTTGAACTTGGGAGGTGGAGGTTGCAGTGAACCGAGATTGCACCACTGCACTCCAGCCCGAGCGACGGAGCGAGACTCCATCTCAAAAAAAAAAAAAAGCGATATTTATATCAGACACAAGACAGGAGGGCACCATGTTATCCCTTCTGCTGTCCTAGGGAGCCCCATGCAAGGCTTACATTGTGGTGGTTTTGCAGTTGGGGACCGCTGTATCCAGACTCCAGCTCCAACACTTCCTGGCTGTGGGTCCTTGGTCCAGTTATTAAGCTCTCTAATCCTCAGTTTCCTCCTTTGTAAAGTGGAGATGTAGATAACCTATCTCATTAGAGAGTCTTAAACAGTATAAGGCATGTAAAGCAAGCACCTAGCACCTCGCCTGATAGGCAACTTTTCAGTAAATGCCAGTTCCCTTGTCTCTCCAATCTCTTCTCAAAAATGTACCATGTAGCCGAGTGCAGTGGCTCATGCCTGTAATCCCAGCATTTTGGGAGGTTGAGGTGGGTGGATCATGAGGTCAGGAGTTCGAGACCAGCCTGACCAACATGGTGAAACCCCTTCTCTACTAAAAATACAAAAATTAGCTGGGCATGGTGGCGCACACCTGTAATCCCAGCTACTCAGGAGGCTGAGGCAGGAGAATCACTTGAACCTGGGAGGCAGAGGTTACAGTGAGTAGAGATCGCGCCACTGCACTCCAGCCTGGGCAACAGAGTGAGGCTCTGTCTCAAAAAAAAAAAAAGCAAGTACCGTGTAAAATTGGACCTACCTGTGACTGAGTTAATCATCAGGTTATTAAGGATTTACCACTTATTGACTGCCCACTAGCACACTCAGTGCCTGTAACATAGTAGGCTCCAAGTAAAGATATGTTTGATGGTGGATGGATGGATGGATGGATGGATGACTCAATCTCTGTCTTCAGAGCCCTAGAAGAAGAGACACTTGTTTGTTCTACATATATATTTTTTCATTTCTTTTAATTTTTTAATTTTTTATTTTTGTGGGTACATAGTCGGTATATATATTTGTTTCCTTCCCTCCCTCCCTTCCTTCTTTCCTTCCTTTCTTCCTTCCTTCCTTCCTTTCTTCCTTCCTTCCTTCCTCTCTCTTTTTCTCCCTTTCTTTCTTTCTTTCTCTCTCTTTCTCTCTTTCTCTCTTTCTTTCTTTCTTTCTTTCTCGTACTCTGTTGCCCAGGCTGCAATCTCGGTTCACTCCAACCTCTGCCTCCCATATTCAAGCCATCCTCCCATCTCAGTCTCCTGAGTAACCGGGCATGCACCACTACACCTGGCCAGTTCTTGTATTTTTTGTAGAGATGGGGTTTTGCCACATTGTCCAGGCTGGTCTCAAATTCCTGGGCTCAAGAGATCCACCTGCTTTGGCCTCTTAAAGTGCTAGGCGTGAGCCACCACACCTGGCCTTGTTCTATATATTTCTAAGGAATACATTTGAGACCAGGAAGTGCGGTATTAATCTCTCTTTGTTATTTTATTTTTTTGAGATAAGGTCTTGCTCTTTGCCCAGGCTGAAGTGCAGTGGCACAATCATGGCTTACTGCAACCTCCGCCTCCTGGGCTCAAGCCATCGTCCCACCTCAGCCTCCTGAGTAGCTGGGACTATAGGCATGTGCCACCATGTCCAAGTAATTTTTTAAAATTTTTTTAGAGACAGAGTCTCACCATTTTGCCCAGGCTGGTCTCGAACACTTGGGCTCAAGTGATCAGCCCACCTCAACCTCCCAAAGTTCTGGAATTACAGGCATGAACCGCCTGCCCTGGCCTCTTTGTTATTTTGATCAGAGAAAGTGGGTTTGGCTAAACCAAGTCCAGGCTCTTGGGGAGAAGCCCTTGGGAAGAATAGAAGTGAAAAGGAGGCTTCTCTGAGCCAGTCAAATGCTCTCCAGATCTTCAGACTCTGCTGTTCTCACATCGCTCGGCCCAGATGCACTTAGTTTCTTTGTGGAGTACGTAGAAGCTACAAGGAAGCAGTTTTCACATAAAATCAAGAACAATATTCTAATAAACTGACCACACATGGGAAAAGCGCTTCGAAAAAAGCGAGTTTCTCATCACCAGCCCCTGAGATGGAAGAGATATTGCCATAGTTGTTGTTACGTCAGGGAGGGAATCTAGCTTTGAATTGGTGGTTAGATGAGAAAAACTTCCAGCCTGAGATTTTGTGATTTCATTTATGAGACACTCACGCTTTCACAACTAGGCTTTCAACTGCCACCTGGAGGCTTACTTATAGAAAAGAGAATAAATATTACTACAAATCTGAACCCGAAGAGAACGCTGTTCTTTATCATTTTGAATTTTCAGCTCCACTTGGGCCTACAGCCATCCCTTCCCTAGGTATTTCCAAGGCCAGAATCTTATAACAGACTAAATGTTATGCTCTTGCAATATCAACACAGCTACAGGACAAGGACAGAAACACAGTTAGAGGAGGCTTCTTCTCTTTCTCAGCCTCAGAGATAAGGACGCAAGTCATATACATGATGAAATAAATTACCATGTGAGTTAGAATTTGCCAAACAGCTAATGCAGGTGATTATTGCCATGAAAGTTGAGTCGATGAAGAGATCCCTGTGGTCTGGGGTGGAAGGGCTTTTGGGGAGGGTGTAGAATTACAGCTAGCTCTTGATGAAGAAATAACCTGGGGAAGGTAAGATGGAGCAGGAACAGATGGAGGTGAGTGTAGCTAAAGAGCCTAGGCTTTGGAGTCCAAAAGACTGCATCAAATTTTGAACTGTCTTCACTAGCTGTGACTGTAGCTAGTCTCTTAAAGTCTCTGAGCAGCAGCTTCCTCCTCTTACAACGGGGATACGCTCACCTTTCTTGAAAGCGTGCTGTTTGGATTAGAGATAATATATGTAAAGCAGCACAATAATAAACACTCACACGGCTGTTGGCATTGCTGTGGGTTAGACACTGGGGTGGACCTGGTGTGCGCAGAGCATTTGTGGAAGCACAGGAAGTGAGCCCAAGGCAGTGTTGAATGCTGACAGAACCCATAACTAGGAGTCAGCATACCTCAGTGTGAGTTCTTGATTTCATGTCACCAGGCAAATCACTTTCATTTTCTCCGGGCTTGTCTTTCCCATCTGTACAGTGACGGTATTGGTCTGGAGAAATAATTCTCTACCCTGGCTACATAGTACATGAGGAGACTGAAAATCACCTGGTGACCACTGAACAGGCCCCAGAAACAAAAACTCCTTACCTGAGAATTTAAAGGGAGCAAATATCACCTGGTGACCATGAAACAGGCCAAACTCCCTACCTGGGGAAAATTAGAAGTAATTAGACTTCCCTATTTTCTAAAGCAGGTATCTGGTTCCTCTGGTTTTTGGTAACAGATGTGCTCTGGATTACCTCCTAGCTGAACACGGAGGAGTCTTTGCTGTCATCAACAAAACCTGTTGCACCTACATTAATGTGTCCAGAGAAGTGGAAACTAACGTCCAAGAAATTTTCAAACAAGCCAAATGACTACACACACTTTCCCAAAGTAACCAAAACTGGACCAAAACTTTTACTAATTGGTTTCCAAAACTCACTTGGCTTCTCCCATTCCTTGGACCTTTGTTCCTTGTCATTCTTCTTTTAATATTTGATCCCTGCTTTTTTTTAACATGCTCATTAAATTTATATCTTCCAGATTGCAAAGATTCCACCTACAGATGGCTATGCAATCCCAATACTGGCCAGTAACAGCAACTTCCGTTTGCATGGGGCCTCTTGATGGAATCCGGTTTTCCCTGTCCTGAACAAGTTTTTCATGACCCTTCATTCCCTTCATGACAGAGCAAGAAAGGAAAAAATGCAACCTATGCCTTCAATGCCCCCTTTCAGCAGGAAGTAGCCACACTCCACACCCCTCCTCACTGTGGTGTTTTCCCTTTCTTGAGACCCCAATTGTCAGGCCTCTGAGCCCAAGCTAAGCCATCATATCCCCTGTGACTGGCACATATACATCCTGATGGCCTGAAGCAACTGAAGAACCACAAAAGAAGTGAAAATAATCAGTTCCTGCCTTAACTGATGACATTCCACCACTGTGATTTGTTCCTGCCCCACCCTAACTGATCAATTGACCTTGTGACATTCCTTCTCCTGGGCAATGAATCTCAGGAGCTCCCCATCAAGCACCTTGTGACACCCGCCCCTGCCCAAAAGAGAACAACCACCTTTAACTGTAATTTTCCATTACCCACCAAATCCTATAAAACTGCCCCACCCCTATGTCTCTCCCTTTGCTGACTCCTTTTTCGGATTCGCCCACATGCACCCAGGTGATTAAAAAGCTTTATTGCTCACACAAAGCCTGTTTGGTGGTCTCTTCACACGGATACCTGCAACATTTGGTGCTGAAGTCCCGGGACAGGGGGACTCCTTCAGGAGACTGGTCCCCTGTCCTCACCCATGAGGAGATCCACCTACAACCTTGGGTCCTCAAATCAGCCCAAGGAACATCTCACCAATTTCAAATCAGGTAAGTGGTCTCTTCACTCTCTTCTCCAGTCTCTCTCGCTACCCTTCAATCTCCCTGTCCTTCCAATTCCAGTTCTTTTTCCTCTCTAGTAGAGACAAAGGAGACACATTTTATCCATGAACTCAAAAACTCCAACGTCAGTCATGGATTTGGGAAGAAAGTCTTCCCTTGGTTTCTGATCACTGCAGGGACGCCTGCCTTGATCATTCACCCACATTCCATTGGTGTCTGATCACCGCGGGGATGCCTGCCTTGGTCATTTACCCATGTTTCCTTGGTGGCAAGTCAATCGTGGGGATGCCTGCTTTGGCTGCTCACCCACATTATACCTAGCCCAGCGCTGCTCACCCCTGCCCCCGACCCCGTGTCTCTACCTTTCTCTTTAAACTGACCTCCTTCACTATGGGCAACCTTCTGCCCTCCTTTCCCCCTTCTTCTCCCTTGGCCTGTGTTCTTAAAAACCTAAAACCCCTTCAACTAACACCTGACCTAAAACCTAAACATCTTATTTTCTTCTGTAATACCACTTGGCCCCAATACAAACTTGACAATAGTTTCAAGTGGCCAAAGAATGGTATTTTCGATTTGTCTATCCTATAAGACCTAGATAATTTTGGTTGAAAATTCGGCAAATTGTCTGAGGTGCCTGACATCTAGGCATTCTTTACACATCGGTCCCTCCCTAGTCTCTGCTCCCAACGCAACTCGTCCCAAATCTTTCTTCTTTCTCCCCTGTCTGTTCCTTCAGGCTCCATCCCAAGCTCTGAGTCCTTTGAACCCTCCTTCTCTACAGACCCATCTCAACTTTCCCCCGCTCCCCAGGCTGCTCCTTGCCAGGCTGAGCCAGGTCCCAATTCTTCCTCAGCCTCTGCTCCCCAACCCTATCCTTCTATCACCTCCCCTCCTGACACCTCGTCCTGCTTATAGTTTCGTTCCATGACGAGCCCTCCCCCACCTGCCCAACAATTTCCTCTTACAGAGATGGCTGGAGCTGAAGGCATAGCCAAGGTTAATGCTCCTTTTTCTTTAGCTGACCTCTCCCAGATCAGTTAGCATTTAGGCTCTTTTTCATCAAATATAAAAACCCAGCCCAGTCCATGGCCCATTTGGCAGCAACCGTTAGACACTTTATCACACCAGACTGAGAGAGGCCAGAAGGCCGTCTTATTCTCAATATGCATTTTATTACCCAATCCGCTCCTGACATTAGAAAAAGCTCCAAAAATTAGATTCTGGCCCTCAAACCCCACAACAGGACTTAATTAACCTTGCCTTCAAGGTGTACAATAATAGAGAAGAGGCACCCAGGGGCAATGTATTTCTGAGTTGCAATTGCTTGCCTCCACTATGAGAGAATCCCCAGCCACATCTCCAGCACACAAGAACTTCAAAATGCCCAAACCGCAGCAGCCAGGCATTCCTCCAGGACCACCTCCCCCAGGATCTTGCTTCAAGTGCCAGAAATCTGGCCACTGGGCCAAGGAATGCCCACAGCCCGGGATTCCTCCTAAGCCATGTCCCATCTGTGCAGGACCCCACTAGAAATCAGACTGTCCAACTTGCCCGGCAGCCACTCCTAGAACCCCTGGAACTTTGGCCCAAGGCTCTCTGACTAACTCCTTCCCAGATCTTCTTGGCTTAGCAGCTGAAGACTGATGTGGCCCAATCGCCTCGGAAGCCTCCTGGATCATCACAGACACTTCAGGTAACTCTTACAGTGGAGGGTAAGTCTATCCCTTTCTTAATTGATACGGAGGCTACCCACTCCACATTACCTTCTTTTCAAGGGCCTGTTTCCCTTGCCTCCATAACTGTTGTGGGTATTGACGGCCAGGCTTCTAAACCTCTTAAAACTCGCCCACTCTGGTGCCAACTTGGACAACATTCTTTTATGCACTCTTTTTTAGTTATCCCCACCTACCCAGTTCCCTTATTAGGCTGAGTCATTTTAACCAAATTATCTACTTCCCTGACTATTCCTGGGCTACAGCCACATCTTACTGCTGTACTTTTACCCAACTCAAGGCCTCTTTTACATCCTCCCCTTGTATCTCCCTACCTTAATCCACAATTATAGGATACCTCTACTCCCTCCTTGGTGACTGATCATGCACCCCTTATCATCCCATTAAAACCTAATCACCCTTACCCTACTCAACACCAATATCCCATCCCACAGCAGTTTTAAAAGAGTTAAAGTCTGTTATCACTCGCCTGTTACAACATGGCCTCTTAAAGCCTACAAATTCTCCTTACAACTCCCCTATCTTATGTGTCCAAAAACCAGACAAGTCTTACAGGTTGGTTCATGATCTTTGCCTTATTAATCAAGTCATCTTTCCCATCCATCCTATAGTGCCAAACCCATATACTCTCCTATCCTCAATACCTCCCTCCACAACCCATTTTTCTGTTTTGGATCTCTAAGATGGTTTCTTTACTCTTCCTTTACACCCTTCATCCCACTTCATTTTCACTTGGACTGACCCTGACACCCATCAGTCTCAGCAACTTACCTGGGCTGTACTGCCACAAGGCTTCAGGGACAGCCCTTATTACTTTAGCCAAGCTCTTTCTCATGATTAACTTTCTTTCCACCCTTGTGCTTCTCACCTTATTCAATATATTCATGACCTTCTACTTTGTAGCCCCTCCTTTGAATCTTCTCAATAAGACACCCTTCTGCTCCTTCAACATTTATTCTCCAAGAGATATCGGGTATCCCCCTCCAAAGCTCAAATTTCTTCTCCACCCATTACCTACCTCAGCATAATTTTCATGAAAACACACATGTTCTCTCTGCCGGTTGTGTCCGGCTGATCTCTCAAACCCAAACCCAAACCCATTCTACAAAGCAACAACTCCTTTCCTTTCTGGGCATGGTTGGATACTTTCATCTTTGGATACCTGGTTTTGCCATCCTAACAAAACCATTATATGAACTCACAAACGGAAACCTAGCTGACCCCATAGATCCTAAATCCTTTCCCCACTCCTCTTTCCATTCCTGGAAAACAGCTGTAGAGACTGCTCCCACACTAGCTCTCCCTGACTCATCCCAACCTTTTTCATTACACACAGCTGAAGTGCAGGGCTATACAGTCAGAATTCTTATACAAGAACCAGGACTGTGCACTGTAGCCTTTTTGTCCAAACAACTTGACTTTACTGTTTTAGGCTGGCCCTTATGTCTGCATGCGGCAGCTGCCATCACTCTAATACTTTCAGAGGCCCTTAAAATAAAAAGCTATGTTCCACTTACTCTCTATAGTTCCCATAACTTTCAAAATCTATTTTCCTCCTCATGTTTGACGCATATACTTTCTGCCCCCCTGGCTCCTTCAGCTGTACTCACTATTTGTTGAATCTCCCACAATTACCATTGTTCCTGGGCCAGACTTCAATTCGGCCTCTCATCTTATTCCTGCTACTACATCTGAACCCCATGACTGTATCTCTCCAATCCACATGGCATTCTCCCCATTTTCCCATATTTCCCTCTTTCCTGTTCCCCACCCAGACCACACTTGGTTGATTGATGGTAGTTCTTCCAGGCCAAATCACTAATCACCGGCAAAGGCAGGCTATGCTATAGTGTCTCCCACATCTATCATTGAGTCTATAGCCCTGCGCCCTTCCACTACCTCTCAAAAAGCTGAACTCATTGCCTTAACTTGAGCCATCATTCTTGCAAAGGGACTGCGTGTCAATATCTATACAGATTCTAAGTATGCCCTCCACATCCTTTGCCACCATGCTGTTATATGGGCAGAAAGACGTTTCCTCACTACACAAGGTCCTCCATCATTAATGCCTCCTTAATAAATAAACTCTTCTTAAAGCTGTTCTACTTCCAAGGAAGCTGGGGTCATTCACTACAAGGGGCATCAAAGGGCATCAGATCCCATCGCTCAGGGCAACGCTTATGCTGATAAGGTAGCTAAAGAAGCAGCTAGCATTCCAACTTCTGTCCCTCATGGCCAGTTTTTCTCCTTCTCATCTTTTCACTTTACATTTCCAGTTTTGCCTTACGCAAGGTCTCTTCTTCCTCTGTGGCTCCTCCGCCTACATGTGTGTACCTGTTAACTGAACAGGCACATGTACACTAGTTTTCCTTACCCTCAAAAATCAATTTGCAAATAGCATTGAACAGCTTCCTGTTCCCCTCATGACACCAACACTTCACTACTATTTTGTTTTGTTCTTATTATTAATATAAGAAGACAGGAATAGGCCTTGACTTACTGCTCAAAAAAGACTCTGTATATTTTTAAATGAAGAGTGTTGTTTTTACCTAAATCAGTCTGGCCTGGATATGACAACATTGAAAAAAAAAAAAAAAAAAAACAACCTCAAGGATAGAGCCCAAAAACTCGCCAACCAAGCAAATAATTACACTAAACCCCCTTGGGCACTCTCTAATTGGATGCCCTGCATCCTCCCAATTCTTAGTCCTTTAATACCTGCTTTTCTCCTTCTCTTATTTGGACTTGGGTCTTCCATTTAGTTTCTCAATTCATACAAAACCGCATCCAGGCCATCACCAATCATTCTATATGACAAATGCTCCTTCTAACAACCCCACAATATCACCCCTTAACCCAAAATCTTTCTTCAGTTTAATCTTTTCCACTCTAGGTTCCCACGTTGCCCCTAATCCCACTCAAAGCAGCCCTAAGAAACATCACCATTATCTCTCCATATCACCCCCCAAAATTTTCGCCACCCCAACACTTCACCACTATTTTGTTTTGGTTTTCTTATTAAAATAAGAAGACAGGAATGTCAGGCCTCTGAGCCCAAGCTAAGCCATCATATCCCCTGTGACTGGCACATATACATCCAGATGGCCTGAAGCAACTGAAAAACCACAAAAGAAGTGAAAGTAGCCAATTCCTGCCTTAACTGATGACATTCCACCACTATGATTTGTTCCTGCCTCACCCTAACTGATCTTGTGACACTCCTTCTCCTGGGCAATGAATCTCAGGAGCTCCTCACTGAGCACCTTGTGACCCCTGCCCCTGCCCACAAGAGAACAACCCCCTTTAATTGTAATTTTTCACTACCTACCCAAATCCTATGAAACTGCCCCACCCCTATCTCTCTCCCTTTGCTGACTCCTTTTTCGGATTCAGTTCACCTGCAGTCAGGTGATTAAAAAGCTTTATTACTCACACAAAGCCTGTGTGGTGGTCTCTTCACAGAGATGCATGTAACACCAGTAGGCAGTGGGTAGACATGAGCATGGGGGAATTAAAGGGTCAAAGATTTGATCAAAATATTGGTTGGGGGAAAATGAGGAGAGTGAAAATCACCTGGTGACCACTGAACAGGCCCCAGAGACAAAAACTCCTAATCTGAGGAATTTAGAAGGGAAGAAAGATCAGCTGGTGACCATCAAACAGGTCATACAGAGGCAAAACTCCTTATCTCGGGGAAAATTAGAAGTAATTAGACTTCCCTGCAGGGTGTGGTGGCTCATGCCTGTAAACTCAGCACTTTGGGAGGCTGAGGCAGGCAGATCACCTGAGGTGAGAAGTTTGAGACCAACCTGGCCAACATGGTGAAACCCCGCCTCTAATAAAAAAATACCAAAAAAAAATTAGCCAGGCTTGGTGGCAGGTGCCTGTAGTCCCAGCTATTTGGGAGACTGAGGCACAAGAATTGCTTGAACCCAAGCGGCAGAGGTTGCAGTGAGCCAAGACCTCGCCAAAAGGACTTTCCTATTATCTAAAGCAGGCTTCTGGTTTCAGATTTCTTTCCCCGAAAAAAACCTATAAGTGACTAAAATTTCTATACACCTCTGGAATGCCGAAACTCATTTGACAACCATAAATACCCCTAAGGAAAAACCCATGGAGGGTGGCACTCTCAGTCCTCTCACTGAGGCACCCCGCTGCACCCTTTTGCAACATTCTTCCTTTCTAATAAACTTTCCTTTTTCAAACCTACACTGTTGCCGGTAAATTCTCTTACCAACCCACAAGTCGACCACTGCCGGTGTTGGGGCTCTGAAACCTTGCCTGGCAGTAGAATCATCCAGAGATCTTTAAGAAATCCCAATGGGCTGGGCGCAGTGGCTCACACCTGTAATCCCAGCACTCTGGGAGGCCAAGGCAGGTGGATCGCAGAAGGCAGAAGTTCACAGCCTGGGCAACACGGCAAAACCCCATTTCTACAAAAAATACAAAACTCAACTGGGTATGGTGGTGCATAGCTGTAGTCCCAGCTACTGGGGAGGCTGAGGTGGGAGGATGGCTTGAGCCAGGAAGTCGAGGCTGCAATGACCCATGATCTTGCCACTGCACTCCAGCCTGGGGTGACAGAAGGAGACTGTCTCCTAATGCCTATGCTGCACCCCAGACCAGAGCCTCGGGCTGGGACCCTAGGCAGCAGACTTTTTCAGCTCCCCAAGTGATTCCAAAGTGCATCCAAGATGGAGAGGCATTGGACTAGATAATCTCTAAGGTTTCCTACCATTGTGGCATTAGGAAGCTAGAGAAAAACAACAATGAATGATTATTATATAATGGTTACTACACATTGAGTGGTGTCAAGCACTTCACCTAGAGCTCTATGTGTGCTACTTAATATTCACAGTTAACTTAAGGGGTAGGAATTATACAAATGAAGAAATAAGTTTGAAATTATTTTCATTTCCCCAACATCATGTAACCAAGTGTCAGAGCTAGAATTTTTACACAGTTCTCTCTGATGCCCCAAATGGAAACTTGAAATTATTGCATTCTACTATTTTGCATAACTCTCACATGGCATTGGAAATGGTTTTTTAAAATTTTGCTTACTTGGATGGAGGCAAATGCCTAATGCTTGTGAATGGGTAAAATATTTCTGTGAACTTAGGGGCTTTCACTCTATTTCCAGATAAATATTTCTTGTTAAAATGCCTCCATTTCCAAATATGGGCTGTAACCCTCTTTTTTTGAGACACAGTCTAGCTCTGTCACCCAGGCTAGAGTGCAATGGCATGATCTCAGCTCACTACAACCACAGCCTCCAAAGTAGCTAAGACTACAGACACACACCACCACACCTGGCCAGTTTTTATATTTTTGTAGAGATGGGGTTTTGTCATGTTGCCCAGGCTAGTCTTGAACTCCTGAACTTAAGCAATCCTCCTGCCTTGGCCTCCCAAAGTGTTATTTTTTATTCAGTATCTTCATACTGAAAAAGTCAACTGTGGGGCATGAATGGCCACCAAACAAATGAGTATAAGATGCTGCCATCTTGTGGCATTTTGGGCCAGGCCAAGTGTGTAAGTAAGCATTAGCGAGGACAGCCCAGCACACGAAACTCTAGCCACACCTGCTGTTTTGCCATCTTTCCAGTGCCTTCCTACCGGTAACATCATTTTCTTTCTTCAAATTTAATACTAAGAAGGAATCAATGACAGCAACACGAGAAAATAAATAAGAACTGAGGATCAAATAATAAAGTCCTCTAAGGATCAAATAATAAGACCTTCTCCTTTTTTTTTTGAAATGGAGTCTCGCTCTGTCACCCAGGCTGGAGTGCAGTGGTGCTATCTCAACTCACTGCAACCTCCACCTCCCAGATTCAAGCGATTCTCCTTCCTCAGCCTCCTGAGTAGCTGGGATTACAAGCGCAAGTCACCATGCCCAGCTAATTTTTGTATTTTTAGTAGAGACGGGGTTTCACCATGTTGACCAGGCTGGTCTCGAACTCCTGACCTTGTGATCTGCCTGCCTCGGCCTCCCAAAGTACTGGGATTACAGGCATGAGCCACTGCGCCCAGTCCTCCTTCTAATAACTTGTCTGTATAACCTTTGTCAGGTTAATTTTTCTGGGTCTGAAATTTTCTTATCTATAAAATGGGGACAGTAACACTCATCTCATTAGTATTTTAAGTTCAAATTAGAACACGTGTGTAAAATCCTGGCAAATTGTAGGCATTTGACAAATGTGGCCAAACGTTCCTCCACTTAAGCATTCGTGCTGTTGTGGGTATTGCAATACAAAACCCTCCCTCTGAGTTCCCCCCACCGCCCCCAGCGGTTTCCCCATTACTCATAGCCATTCCAAGATCCTATCAGAGTCTGTATCCTCCAACTCTGCTTATCTCTTACCCCTGGCCCTTTCACCCGCCCGACCCTGGGTGACCTGATACACAGCTCTCTCTCTGGCCTCAGTTTCCAACACCATGCCTCTCCTTCACCCTGCTCTGCCCACTGGCCTCCTCCCTTTTGCTGTTCCCCTGCCTGAAAGGCTCCCCTAGATACTCTCACAAAGTAGCACTAACACAAAAATCCATCCCCAGTCCCTTTCTATCCCCTTTGACCCGTGTAGTTTTAATTTCCAGCACCTCCACCACTCATCTCATATTATATGTTTATTATTTTCTGGCTCCCTGCCCCAACTTAAGCACCTGAAGACAGAGACTTCATCTGTCCCTAGTGCCTTGCACAGTGCCTGGCACAGACTAGGCACTCAATTCATATTCGTTGAGAGAATGAACAAAAACCCCAGGTAAGGGAATCTAGATGGGTGGCCAAGGCCATTTCCGGAGCACTAGTTCTCACAGTTTCAAGAGTCACTGGGAGCTTATTCCAGGACCCCATCCACAGATATCTGAGTAAGGATCTGTAAGTAGGCATTTTAAATGACATCCATGTGAGTCTGAGGCAGTGGTGTGTGGCTCCTTTTGAAAAACACGCTGTGGGGGAACAGATAAGCCTAAGAATGAGTTTACTAGAACAGGGATGCCTTTAGGGCAGTTTCTCAATTTTGGCACTAATAGCATTTGGGACCAAATCAATTCTTTGTCCTGGGTGCTGTCCTGTGCACTGCAGGATGTTTCATAGGATCCCTGGCCTCTGCCTGCTGGATGCCAGTAGCAATCCCTGCTCCCACCTGCTGTGACAATCAAAACTGTCTCCAGACAATGCCAAATGCCCCAAGGGGCAGTGGGGTGGGGTGCAAAATTGCTGCCACCACCTTCCACAGAAAACTATTTCCCTGGAACGTGCAAGGCCCTGGGCCAGTGTGTGTGAGTGTGTACGTGGGTGGGGGGAATGTTAATATTAGCAATATGTTTTAAAAGGTATTGCAAAACTCATGAGCTCATGTGAGCTATGGTGATTTACTGATGAAGATTTAGAATGAGTAGAGAAGAGGTATTCAGGTATTTGTTGTCAAGTCAGTGCACATGAATCTTTTTTTTTTTTTTTTTTTGAGACGGAGTCTCACTTTGTCGCCCAGGCTGGAGTGCAATGGTGCAATCTCGACTCACTGCAACCTCTGCCTCCTGGGTTCAAGCGATTCTCCTGCCTCAGCCTCCCGAGTAGCTGGGACTACAGGCGCCTGCCACCATGCCCGGCTAATTTTTTGTATTTTTAGTAGAGACGGGGTTTCACCGTGTTAGCCAGGATGGTCTCGATCTCCTGACCTCGTGATCCGCCCGCCTCGGCCTCCCAAAGTGCTGGGATTACAGGCGTGAGCCACTGCGCCCGGCTCACATGAATCTTCTTTGTAGTGTCCAGGTGCTGTGTCTTTCTGTTCTGGTTTGAGAACCATCTTTTTATGTTCTGTATTTGCAAATGCACCATTCCTTGCTGGTTTCATAGCTCCCACTCCTGAAGAAGGTAGCAATGCTGTTATTACTCACAATGCCATGACTGTTTGGAACCTGTTTGTATTGAAGCAATATAGACATTTTGGCCTCTGCTGACCCTCAAAACCTTTAACTCATGACACTGAATCATCCACCATACACATGTGGCTCCAGTGACTCTGTTATAAAGATTGTTATCATGCTTCATTGATGACTAACACAAATGCACGTCTTACCCAGAGTCTAAATGGAAATGATAACTACTTTTCTGGTGATATTAAATTATCATTTCAGATTTTTTTTTTTTTTTTTTTTTTTTTTTGAGACAGAGTTTCGCTTTTGTTGCCCAGGCTGGAGTGCAATGGTGTGATCTTGGCTCACCACAACCTCTGCCTCCCAGGTTCAAGTGATTCTCCTGCCTCAGCCTCCCGAGTAGCTGGGATTACAGGCATGCGCCACCACGCCTGGCTAACGTTGTATTTTTAGTAGAGATGGGGTTTCTTCATGTTGGTCAGGCTGGTCTCAAACTCCCGACCTCAGGTGATCCCCCTGCCTGGGCCTCCCAAAGTTCTGGGATTACAGGCGTGAGCCACCATGCCCAGCCTATCATTTCAGATTTTATGGCACAAACACACAACTCACCTTCCAACTATGTCTTCTCTTGAACTCATTAGGCTGTTATCATTGCATTTCCTTGAATGTAATCTTCTTCAATGTCAGTAGAACCCTTTCCTTTCATCAGCAGGCAGAATAGATGAGTGGCCCACCTGCACACGGGTGCTCTGGATAGGAGGTGTCACAGTGTACACAGGCAAGAGTCAGTGGACAGGCCCACACATGCAGCCCAAGCCAAAAGGTCAGTAGTAGAGAAGCAGCAGAAATTCCAAGATATATGAGGGGGAAGATTGACCAAGTGTAAGGTATAGCAACTCAGTGTCTGCTTGTGACAGTCAACCGAAATCTGCATCAGCACCATCCTAATGGTCCAACTTCACATGAGCTAATAAAATAATATTGTGTTGGCCAGCAGGCGTGATCTGCCCCACAGGCTGTCCTTTTGGAAATGTGGCCTGGCCACTGGGCTCTGAGACAACCCCACAGGCACATATTCTGCAGCTCCTCAGGACATCTGTTTGACCCCATGCACTAGGAAGAAGGTTAGAGAGCACTTGAAGGGGAGAAACTGAGTTTGGAGCATCCCACCTGGAGAACACTACTAGTCCCAGCCGGTGCCAGTCAAAAGAGAGAAACTTAAAATTTCAAGGTAGGTACTCCACAGCGGGATGGGGTCCTGTCTGCCCAGGGCCAAGGGTGGTAGTGCTGCACTAGAGCAATGGTGAGTAGTCAGTAGCTTCTTAAAGCGTTCTTTCATGGGAGGGCAAGGTTCACTTGGTGGAGCATTGGGTCTTTAGTAATGGATTATTCCTGGGATGTTAATTATTAATATTATATAGGTTAGCTGGTGGTAAAACATGTAAGATAAAGCTAGAGAAATTTATTTTGCTTTTTTTTAATTTTTAATTTTTATGGGTACATAGTAGGTATATATATATTCATGGAGTGTATAGGATATTTTGATATAGGCATACAATGTGTAGTAATCACATCAGGGTAAATGGGGTATCCATCACCTCAAGCATTCATCCTTTCTTTGTGTTACAAACATTCCAATTGCACTCCCTCAGTTATTCTAAAATATACAACAAATTATTGCTGACTGCAGTCACCCTGTTGTGCTATCAAACACTAGATCCTATTCATTGTATCTAACTATATTTTATATACATTACCCATCCCCATTTCTCACCCACTGGCCTTCTCAGTCTCTGGTAACCATCACACGCTCTGTGAGTTCACTGGTTTTAACTGTTAGCTCCCACAAATAAGTAAGAACATGAGAAGTTTGTCTTTCTGTGCCTGGCTTATTTCACTTAACATAATGTCCTCCAGTTCCATCCATGTTGTTACAAATGACAGGATCTCATTCTTTTTTATGGGTGAATAGTACTCCACTGTGTATATATACCACATTTTCTTTATTCATTCATCTGTTGATGGACATTGAGGTTGCTTCCAAATCTTGGCTATTGTGAATAGTGCTGCAGGAAACAAGGGAGTGCAGATGTCTTCAACATACGGATTTCCTTTGATTATACACCTAGCGATGGGATTACTGGATCATATGGTAGCTCTATTTTTAGTTTTTTGAGGAAATTATATACTGTTCTCCATAGGAGTTATACTAATATATACACCCATCAACAGTGTATGAGGGTTCCCCTTTCTCCACATCTGTGCCAGTGTTTGTTATTGACTATCTTTTGGATAAAATCCATTTTAACTGAGATGAGATGATATCTCATTGTAGTTCTCATTTGCATTTCTCTGATGATAGGTGATGTTGAACACCTTTTTAAACACTTGTTTCCCATTTGTATGTTTTCTTTTGAGAAATGTCTATTTGGATCTTTTATCCAGTTTTTAATCAGATTATTATATCTTTCTCTATTGAGTTATTTGAGCTCCTTATATATTCTGGTTATTCATATCTTGTCAGATGGATAGTTCGCAAATATTTTCTTTCATTCTGTGGGTTGTCTCTTTACTCTGTTGATTGTTTCCTTTGCTGTGTAGAAGCTTTTTAACTTGATGTGATCCCATTTGTCCATTTTTATTTGGTAGCCTGTGCTGATGAGCTATTACTCAAGAAATCCTTACCCAATAGCTACAAATAAAAGCCATCTATGACAGACCCACAAAATACCCCTGCAGAGTTTCCCCAATGTTCTATTTTAGTAGTTTCATAGTTTCAGGTCTTAGCTTTAAGTCTTTAATCCACTTCGATTTTATTTTTGTATATGGTGAGAGATAGGAGTCCAGTTTCATTCTTCTGCATATGGATATCCAGTTTTCCCAGCACCATTAATTGAAGAGACTGTCCTTTCTGCAAGGTATGTTGTTGGCAACTTTGTAAAAAATGTTCACTGTAGTTATATGCATTTGTTTATGAGTTGTCTATTCTGTTTCACTGGTCTATGTGTCTGGTTTTATGCCAGCACCATACTGTTTTGGTTACTATTGCTCTGTAATATAATTTGAAGTCAGGTAATGTGATGCCTTCAGTTTTGTTCTTTTTGCTCAGGATGGCTTTAGCTATTCTGGGTCTTTTGTGGTTCCATATATATTTTAGGATTATATTTCTGTGAAGAATGTCACTTATGTTTTGATAGGGATTGCATTGAATCTGTAAATTGCTTTGAGTAATATAGACATTTTAATAATATTGTTCTTCTAATTCATGAACAGGGAATATCTTTTCACTTTTTGGGTGTCCTCTTCAATTTCTTGCATCAATGTTTCATAGTTTTCATTGCAGAGATATTTCACTTATTTGATTAAGTTTATTCCTTGATATTTTATTTTATTTATAGCTATTATAAATAAGATTATTTCTTTTTTCAGATTGTTCACTGTTGGAATATAGAAATGCTACTGATTTTTGTATGTTGATTTTGTATTCTGCAACTTTACTGAATTTGTTTGTCAGTTTTAGTAGTTTTATGGTGGAGTCTTTTAGGTTTTTCCAAATATAAGCTCTTATCATTTGCAAACAAGGACAATTTGACTTCTTTCTTTTCAATTTGGATGCTTTTTCTTTCTTTCTTTCTCTTGTCTGATTGCTCAGTACTATGTTGAAAACAGTGGTGAAAGTGGGCATCCTTGTCTTATTCCAGAACTTACAGAAAATGCTTTCAGTTTTTCCCCATTCAGTGTGATACCAGCTGTGGGTCTGTCATATATGGCCTTTATTGTGTTGAGGCATGTTCCTTCTATACCCAGTTTGTTGAGGATTTTTATCATGAAAGGATGTTGAATTTTACCAAATGCTTTTTTGGCAGCAATTGAAATGATCACAGGATTTTTGTCCCTCATTCTGTTGATATGATGTATCAAACTGATTAAGTTGAACCATCTTGGTATCCCTGGGATGAATTCCACTTGGTCATGATAAATGATCTTATTAATGTGTTGTCGAATTCAGTTTGCTAATATTTTGTTGAAGACTTTTGCATCAATGTTCACCAAAGATACTGGCCTGGCCTGTAGTTTTCTTTCTTTGTTTTTTGTTTTGTTTTGTTTTGTTTTATGTGTCTGTGTGTGGTTTTGATATCAAGGTAATACTTGTCTTGCAGAATGAGTTTGGAAGTATTCCTGCCTTCTCTATTTTTTGGAATAATTTAAGTTGGATTGGTATTAGTTTTTCTTTAAATGTTTGGTAGAATTCAGCAGCAAAGCCATTGGGCCCTGAGCATTGCTTTGCTGGGAGACCTTTACTACAGCTTTAATCCCATTATTTGTTACTGGTCTATTCAGGATTTGGATTTCTTCATGGTTCAATCTTGGTAAGTTGTATGTGTCTAGAAATTTATCCATTTCTTCTAGGTTTTCCAATTTATTGACATACAGTTGTTCCTAGTAGTCTCTAATGAACTTTGAATTTCTGTCTGTGGTATCAGTTGCAATGTCTTCTTTTTCATCTCTGATTTTATTCATTTGGAACTTCTCTCTTTTTTTCTTAGTCTGGCTAAAGGTTTGTCACTTTTGTTTATCATTTCAAAAATGCAACTTTTCGGCCGGGCGCAGTGGCTCACGCCTGTAATCTCAACACTTTGTGAGGCCGAGGCGGGTGGATCATGAGGTCAGGAGTTTGAGACCAGCCTGATCAACATGGAGAAACCCTGTGTCTACTAAAAATACCAAAAAAGAAAAGAAAAATTAGCCAGGCATGGTGGCAGATGCCTGTAATCTCAGCTACTCTGGAGGGTGATGCAGGAGAATTGCTTGAACCCAGGAGGCGGAGGTTGCAATGAGCTGAGATCGCACCACTGCACTCTAGCCTCGGTGACAGTGCAAAACTCAGTCTCAAAAAAAAAAAAAAGCAACTTTTCATTTTGTTGATCTTTTGTATTGTTTTCTTCATTTCAAATGCATTTATTTCTGCTCTGATCTTTATTATTTCTTTTCTTTTTCTAATTTTGTGTTTGATTTACTCTTGCTTTTCTAGCTTTCTCTCTCTGTCTCTCTTTCTCTCTCTGTCTCTCTCTCTCTTTCCCTCTCTCTCTCTTTTGTATTTTCTATACAGATGGGGTTTTGCCATGTTGCCCAGGCTGGTCTTGAACTCCTGGGCTCAAGCAATCTGCCCACTTCAACCTCCCAAAGTGCTGGCCACAAGGTGTGAGCCACCAAGCTGGCCTTCTAGGTCTTTAAGATGCATCATTAGGTTGTTTGTTTGATGTTTTACCTTTTTTTAATGTTGGCGCTTATTGTTACAAATTTTCCTCTTCATACTGCTTTTGTTGTATCCCATAGGTTTTGGCATGTTGTGTTTCCATTTTCATTTGTTGCAAGAAATTTTAAAATGTCTTTTTTAATTTCTTCATTGACCCATGATCACTCAGGAGCATATTGTTTAATTCCCATGTGTTTGTATAGTTTTCAAAACTCCTTATTGATTTCTGGTTGTATTCCATTATAGTGAGAGAAGATACCTGATATAATTTTTTTTTCAATTTTTTTTTTTTTTTTTGAGACAGATTTTCGCTCTTGTTGCCCAGGCTGGAGTGCAATGGCACGATCTCGGCTCACCGCAACCTCCGCCTCCCGGGTTCAAGCAATTCTCCTGACTCAGCCTTCCAAGTAGCTGGAATTACAGGCATGCACCACCACACCCAGCCAATTTTATTTGTATTTTTAGTGGAGTCGGGGTTTCTCCATATTGGTCAGGCTGGTCTCGAACTCCCAACTTTGGGTGATCTGCCAGCCTCGGACTCCCAAAGTGCTGGGATTACAGGCGTGAGCCACCACGCCTGGGTTTTGTGTTTTTTTTTCAATTTTTAAAGTCTTATTTTGTGGTCTAACATATAGTCTATCCTTAAGAGTGATGTAAGTGCTGAGGAGAAGAATGTGTATTCTGCAGCTGTTGGATGGAATGTTCTGTAAATATCTATTAGGTCCATTTGGTCTATAGTACAAATGAAGTCTGATGGTCCTTTTTTGATTTTCTGTCTGGATGATCTGTCCAATGTTGCAAATGTGGTGTAGAAGGCTCCAGCTATTGTACTGGGGTCTCTCTCTCTCTTCAGCTCTAATAATATGTGCTTTATATGTCTGGGTGCTCCTGTGTTGAGTGCATATATTTTTATAACTGTTATTATCTTCTTGCTAAATTGACCCCTTTATCATTTTACAATGATATTCTTTGTTTTTGTTTTGAGACAGAGTTTCACTCTTGTTGCCCAGGCTGGAGTGTAATGGCTCGATCTCGGCTCACCGCAACCTCTGCCTCCAGGGTTCAAGCGATTCTCCTGCCTCAGCCTCCCAAGTAGCTGGGATTACAGGCATGGGCCACCATGCCCAGCTAATTTTGTATTTTCAGTAGAGACAGGGTTTCTCCATGTTGGTTAGGCTGGTGTTGAACTCCCGACCTCAGGTGATCCACCCACCTCAGCTTCCCAAAGTGCTGCGATTACAAGTGTGAGCCACCGCACCCGGCCTCTTTGTCTTTTTTAAATAGCTTTTGTCCTGAAATCGATTTTGTCTTATATAAATACAGCTACTCCAGCCCTTTCTTTTTCCATCCATTTACTTTCAGTGTTTGTCTTCATAGGAGAAGTGTATTTCTTGCAGGCAGTAGATCATTGGGTCTTGCGTTTTTAATCAATTCAGCCATTCTGTGTCTTTTGATTGAAGTTTAGTCCATTTGTATTCAACGTTATTATTGATAAGTAAGAACTTATTACTGCCATTTTATTTGTTTTCTGGTTGTTTTGTAGTCTTCACCTACTTCTTTCCTTTCTTCCTGTCTTCATTGTAGTGAAGGTGATTTTTTCTGGTGGTGTTTTAAATTCTTGTTTTTTATTTTTTGTGTATCTGTTGTATGTTTTTTGATTTGAGGTTACGAGGCTTGCAGATAATATCTTACAACCCATTATTTTAAACTGATGACAACTTAACACTGATTGCATAAACAAATGAACTAACAAACATGCAATGAGAAAACTTATACAAACTCTACATTTTAACTTCATCTGCTTGCTTTTTACGTTTTTGCTGTTTCTATTTATATCTTACTATATTGTCTATATCTTGGAAAGTTGTTGTAGTTATTATTTTTGACAGGTTCATTTTTTGTGAGGGAGGCTTCCAGTAAAAACAAGAAAGCCTGCTGGACAAATTCTTAAAAAGCTGTAACACTGACAGGTTCGTCTTTTGTCTTTCTACTGAAGATGTGAGTAGTTTACATACCAAAATTACAGTGTTATAATATTCTGTGCTTTTCTGTGTACTTACTACTACCAGTGAGTTTTATATCTTCAGATGACTTCTTATTGCTCATTAACATTCTTTTCTTTCAGATTGAAGAACTCTTGTTTGCATTTCTGGTAGGACAGGTCTGGTGTTGACAACTCCCTCAGCTTTTGTCTGGGGAATTCTTTGTTTCTCCTTTATGTTTGAAGGGTATTTTCACTGGATATACTATTCTAGGATTAAAGTTTTTTTCCTTCAGCACTGTAAATTTGTCATGCTACTCTCTCCTGGCCTGTAAGATTGCCACTGAAAAGCCTGCTGCCATGCATATTAGAGCTCCATTGTATGTAATTTGTTTCTTTTCCGCTTGCTGTTTTTAGGATCCTTTCTTTACCCTTGACCTTTGGGAGTTTGGTTATTAAGTGTCTCAAGGTACTTTTATTTGGGCTAAATCTGTGTGGTGTTCTACAACCTTCTTGTACTTAAATATTGATATCCTTCTCTAGGTTTGGAAAACTATCTGTTATCTCTCTGAATAAACTTTCTACCCAGATCTCTATCTCCTCTTTAAGGCCAATAACTCTTAGATTTCACCCTTTGAGGCTATTTTCTAGATCTTACAGGCATGCTTTCTTCTTTTTAATTCTTTTTTGTCTCCTCTGACTGTGTATTTTCAAATAGCCTGTCTTGAAACTCACTAATTCTTTCTTCTGCTTGATCAGTTCTGCTAAGAGACAGCTGGGACTGGTCGCTGGTGCTTTATTTAGTTCATTCAGTGAGGTCATGTTTTCCTGGATGGTTTTGATGCTTGTGGATGTTCATCGGTGTCTGGGTATTGAAGAATTAGGTGTATATTGTAGTGTTCACAGTCTGAGCTTGTTTGTACCTGTCCTTCTTGGGAAGGATTTCCAGCCATTCGAAGGGACATGGATGCTGTGATTTAAGTTTTTTTATCACTGCTGCCATATCTGCACTAGGGGGAACCCCAAGCCCAGTAATGTTGTGGCTCTTGCAGACTTGTAGAGGTAGTGCTTTAGTGGTCTTGGGTAAGATTTAGGAGAATTCCCTGGATTACCAGGCAGAGACTCTTGTTCTCATCCTTTACTTTCCCCCACAAATGAAGTCTCTCTCTGTCTGTACTGAGCTGACTGGAGCTGGGAGAGGGGTGACATAAGTTCCCCTGTGGTCACCACCACTGGGACTGCCCTGGGTCAGACCTGAAGCAAACATAGCACTGGGTTTCACCCAAGGTCCACAGTGACCATTGCTTGACTACCACTTATGTTCGCTCAAGACCCAAGGGATCTACAATCAGCAGGTGACAAATAGGGCCAGGCTTGTGTCCTTCCTTTTAGGGTGGTAAGATCCCCCTGGTCCTGGGTGTATCCAAAGATGCCATCTCAGAGTCAGAGTCTGGAGCCAAGAACCTTAGAAATCTTATCTACTGCTGCTGAGCTGGCACCCCGGCCACAAAACAAAGTCCTTCCCCTTCTTCACTCCCCTTTCCACAAACAGGAGTCTCTCTTCATGGCCACCACTGCCCTGAGCCTGCAGCAAGTATTGCCAGTCTACCACCAACGTTCACTCAAGGCCCAAAGGCTCTTCAATCAGCTTGTGTAAATGCTGTGAGGCCTGGGACTCACCCTTCAGGGTAGGAGACTCCCCTGTGGCCCAGGGCAGGTCCAGAAATGCCATCCATGAGCTGGAATTGGGGACACCAAGAGACTGCTTGGTGCTCTATCCCACTGTGGCTGAGCTGGTACCCAAGCTACAAGACAAAGTGCCCTTTACCCCTCCACCTTCTTTCTTCAAGTAGCCACCACAGCTAGGAATGTGCTGGGTCACATCTAAAGGCAACACAGCTCTGAGTTTTACCCAAGGCCCAGGGTGAGTAATACCTGGTTACCACTGCTGATTATTCCTTCCCTTTAAGGCAGTGGGTTCCCTTCTGGTCCAGGGTGTGTCTTGAAATGTCATGTGATGGCTAGACCCTAGAATGGGGTCCTTAGGACTCTGTCTGGTGCCCTATCCTACTGTGGCTGAACAGGTATCCAACTTGCAAGACAAAGTCCTCTTTACTCTCCCTTCTCTCCTCAGGTAGAGGGGAGGAGTCTTTCCCAGAGCTGTGAACTGCACTGTCTGAGGTTGGGAGAGGGATGATGTAAGCACTCCCTTGGCCTCCCTGGCTCCATGTACATGTCACAAGTACCCAAGTATGAGTACACTGGCTCCAAGCCCAGCACAGCAATAGGACTTGCCCAGAAATTGCAATCCTTAGGGCCTAGACTGCCTTTACATTTATTTAGGACCCGAGACTTTTACCAAATGGTGGCGGCTTGCCAGAGGTCAAGTTCTGACCACTGGGATGGGCAACATGCCTCTGGCTAGGGCTGATCCAAATGCTCCCTCCATGGGCTCCAGCTGAGTTCTGCCTTGTGTTGCTTTCCACTGTGACAGGGCAGCACTAAGTTTCAATGCGAAGTCCCATAATCACTGCACTCTCCCTCCCACAAGTGCACAGATTCTCTCTCTGTTGGCTATGTAGCCACAGCCAGGCAACGAGAGAGGGGTGCTGTAGGCAATTTGAGACTATTTCTCCTACCCTCTTCAGTGTTTCTTTCCTTAATGTGCTGTTAAAACCAGGTACTATGATTACTTACCTGATTTTTGGTTATAATGAAGGTGTTTTTTGTGTGAATAGTTGTTCAATTTGGTGTTCCTGCAGGGAGGACAATTTCTGGAGGCCCCCACTTGGCCATATTGCTCCCCAGTCTGTATTTCTTTTGCATTTAGTTTTACAGAATCCACTTATTTCCAAAGTTACTTAGGTGAGCAATTTTCTCCCATTTCCTTCATTGAGGTTTTTTCATAATATGGTTGGATTATTTTGTCACGTTCTTTATTTCATCTTGGGATCATCTATCTGAGCTCCTAAATGATTTTTTTTTAATTTGCATACATTAGGTTCTAAGGGTTTTGACAAATGCAAGGTGTCATGTATCATGTCACTACCATTATGGTATTACACAAAATAATGTCACCATCCTAAAATATCCTGTGATTTACCTATTCAATCCTCCTCCCTTACTGAATTCCTACCAACTTGTTTTTCATCTCTGTAGTTTTACCTTTCATAATGTATATAAGTAGAATCATGGCCAGGCATGGGGGCTCACGCCTGTAATCCCAGCACTTTGGGAGGCCGAGGCAGGTGGATCACGAGGTCAAGAGATCGAGACAATCCTGGCCAACATGGTGAAACCCCATCCCTGCTAAAAATGCAAAAATTAGCCAGACGTGGTGGCAGGCCCCTGTAGTCCCAGCTATTCAGGAGGCTGAGGCAAGAGAATCGCTTGAACCTGGGAGGTGGAGGTTGCAGTGAGCCGAGATCACGCCGCTGCACTCCAACCTGGTGACAGAGCCAGACTCTGTCTCCAAAAAAAAAAAAAAAAAAGAATTATACAGTAAAAATTCATCAGACTTGCTTCTTTGACTTACTGATATACATTCAACATTTATCCATGTCTTTGCTTTGCTTGATAGCTCATTTCTTTGTTTTTTTTTAATTGTGGTAAAATAAACATAACAATTTCCATTTTTAACCATTTTCTTTGTTTTGTTTTGTTTGAGGCAGATTCTCGTTCTGTCGCCAGGCTGGAGTACATGGCGTGATCTTGGCTCACTGCAACGTCTACCTCCCAGGTTCAAGCAATTCTCCTGCCTCCGCCTCCCAAGTAGCTGGGACTACAGGCACGTGCCACCAGGCCTAGCTAACTTTTGTATTTTTAGTAGAGACAGAGTTTCACCATGGTGGCCAGGCTGACTTCATGATCAACCTCCTGACTTCGTGATCTACCTACCTTGGCCTCCCAAAGTGCTAACATTGAAGCAGAAATTTAAAAATAAATATGCATTCATTCACTCCAAGAAAAGTAACAGGCAATGCAAGGGTTAAAAGCAAAAGAACAAGTTTTCTTCTGCCCAGCAAGCTCACTTCAAGGACAGTTATAAGATAATGCTGTTTGAGACACCAAGGCCAAAGGAACGGGTTCGAGACACCCCTCCCCTCCAGAACAAGGTCGAAGGAAAAAAAAGAGAAAGACAAATTCCTTTACTGTTACTCCTTTCTCTGGCTTGTTAAGCATGATTATGTTTTACAAATGTTTGTATTTAGCCAGTTCTTGTTTTTCTTTTGATGCAGCTACAAGGCCAGCTATGCAAGTCCACAAATTATGCACTATATGATTAACTGCTTTTGTTTTACTTTTGTAAGTCCACTTATAAAAACCCTGTTCTGTCTTTGTTTAATGCTCAGCTTTTTGGATATGAATCCACTCAGCCGGAGCATACCTAAAAATAAGTATCTTCCTGTACTCTCATATCAATCTCTCCATTCCTCAGTTTCCCGTAACATTTCTTGGCGAGCCAGCCAGGAGTGGAGATGACAGGCTTACTGTCTCCTCTGCCTATGGAGGGCTGCAGCCCTGAGCCAGGGGAGACCTGTGACCCCAGGCGCCACCAGGAGAACTTCAGCCTGGAGGGGAAATCAGCTCTCCTGTGACCAGGCACCCCTACCCAGCAGCACAACGGAACCTGAGAGGAGCTACAGGATGATTCTAGAAAGAGCGCAGTTCAGGAACTGTGGTAAGGTTTTGGGGCCCAAGGCAGGACCCATCATAAGGATGGAAAGGGAGCCTGATCATCTCCCAGGGTGTGCCTAATAGTCTGACCCAGAGGGGCTGGGGGGCGATGAGAATGGCTCATCAATTCGGATGAAACTCACACCCTAATTGACACAGGAAGCGAGAGTGGCTCACTAAGTTGGTTAGGAAAAGGAAACTGGAGGTGGCGAGAGTGGCTCATCACCCCAATTAGGAACACAGGAACTGGGAGTGGGGAAGTGTGTAAAAGTGTGTGAATGGAGGGGCCTAAATAGGCTTATCAGCCACGAAGTGGGGAGTTACAGATCTCTTCATGTGGACTATGTGCCCGAGCAAAGTGTGGGGCCAACTAAGACTAGTAGCAATCTGCATACAGCTAATAGGAGCTGCCCTACAGCTCAGAGTTGTAACAGGAATAAGAATCTCTCCAAAGCCAAGCAGCGTCTGAAAACTGCTGTAATAGGAGATGGTATAGTAGGCCTAAACAAGGGGAAGAGTGAGTGTGCAAGAGTGAATGTGCTGTGCTGTAAAGGGAGGAATGGTAGGAGAGTCATCAAAACTTACTCCATTGGAGTCCATGTTACAGAACTTTAAGAAAGGTTTTGCAGCAGATTACGGAGTTAAGTTAACCCCTCAGAGGTTGAGAACTCTCTGTGAATTAGAATGGCCTTCTTTTGGTGTTGGATGGCCAACCAAAGGAACTATAGATAGGGAAATAATTGGCTGTGTATTTAAGATGGTGACAGGAGTCAGAGGACAGCCTGAGTAACCTGATCAATTTCCTTATATTGATTCACAGTTAAATATGGCACAGATAAGACCGGCCTGAATCCAGCCCTTTTTAGCAGCTTATTGCAAAACACTTGTGGCCCGAGCCCAGCCAAGAGTAAAAAGTAAGAGCAGTTTCGCCGGCAGACACAAAGTTAAAAGGGAAGTCCCAGAGAGAACAAGAAAAGCCAATTTTGCAGAAACCGCCAGAGGGAACAGAGATTCTTCCTCCATATGTCCCAGCCTACCCCCCTTTACCGAGGCCAACAGTCCCCCAGGAACCAGACTCAGGAGCCAGCGTGCCCCAAGTTGCACCCCGAAGGAGAGGATCAGAGCCTCAAGAGGCCAGGGAAAGAAGTCAAGATAGTCAAGCAGGCTGTCTCAGATCTGGCCATTCTCAAGCTATGCAAATGCCTCTCAAGGAGATGCAAGAGCCCATTTATTATGATGACCAAGGTCAAGTTCAGGGGGGGCAACAGATTTTCATTTACCAGCCCTTTCAACCACTGATCTCTTAAACTGGAAACACCATACTCCCTCCTACATGGATAAAGCCCCAAGCTCTTATAGATCTGATGCAATCCATCTTTCTGACACACAATCCAACCTGGCCAGACTGCAGGCAGCTCTTCCTCACGTTATTTAACAGTGAAGAGCACAGGAGAGTAACACAGACAGCTCTCTGCTGGGTAGAAGTCCATCCATCAGCAGACAAAGTGAATGCTCAGGCATAGGCTCAGGGTCAGTTCCCAGACCAAGATCCCAACTGGGACACAGAGAATGCAACTCAGCTTCTGTGCCTGCAGAGGTACTGAGAGGCACTTCTGCAGGGGCTAAGAGCTGGTGGAAAGGAAGCAATTAATACAGGGAAGATTTCAGAGGTGCTTCAGGGAAGTGATGAGAGCCCTAGCCAGTTTTATGAAAGACTCTGTGAGGCATACTGACTTTTTACCTTGACCCTGAGGCTGCTGAAAATCAGCGTATGGTGAATACCTCATCTGTAGGACAGGCCCAGGGTGATATCAAACAAAAGTTTCAGAAGTTAGGTTTTACAGATATGAATGCTACCCAACTTCACCAAAGCGTATGTTAACCATGACCAGGAGGCAAAGAAGGAAGCAGTTCGGAGGTTTAAGAAAAAGGCGGATCTGTTGACAGCAGCCCTTATAGAAAAAGAGATTAACAATGTGAGGGGATGTGGATGCAGACGTAGCCATAGAAGAAGTCAAGTTAGACTAGGATTTGAAAGCCAACCAAGGCTAGAGAGGGATCAATATGCGAGATACAAAAAGAAAAGACAGTGGAAGGATGAATATCCAGAAAGCAATGAAAGAAATGGCCAAGGCCATGAGATGAAGAGGCCATCGGCCAAGGGCTGCCACACCTTAGAAAAACCAGATACTGATCTGGTTGGGGTGGTGGAGTTAAAGGATGTGAGGACTAGGACACACCAGGCTTCTTCTCATTGGGCCTTCAGGAGCCTATGGTCACATTAGAAGTTGGAGGCCAGTTGATGGACTTTTTGGTAGATACTGGGGCTGAACACTCTGTAGTAGCTCAATCCATAGGGCCACTATCCAAGAACTATACAACTTTTTTTTTTTTTTTTTTTTTTTTGAGACGGAGTCTTGCCCTGTGACCCAGTCTGGAGTGCAATGGCACTGATCTTGGCTCACTGCAACCTCCACCTCCTGGATTCAGGCAATTATCCTACCTCAGCCTCCTGAGTAGCTGAGATTACAGGCATCCACCACCACACCCAGCTAACTTTTGTATTTTTAGTAGAGACGGGGTTTCACCATGTTGGGCAGGATGGTCTTGATCTCCTGACCTTGTGATCCTCCCACCTTGGCCTCCCAAAGTGCTGGGATTACAGGCATGAGCCACCGTACCCGGCCGAACTATACAACCATTGTAGGAGATACTGGAGTCTCAGAGAAAAGACCATTCTATGAGCCCAGAAGGTGTGTTACAGGAGGACAAGAAGTCCAGCATGAATTCCTATACCTCCCAAATTGTCCAGTTCCCTTGTTAGGAAGAGACCTACTTCAAAAATTGTAAGCACAAATTACTTTTGGCCTGCAGGGAGAAATGACTTTAAATCTGAGTCACTCGAAAGCCATGGTGTCAACCCTTGCCATTCCACAAGTGAGGAACGGAGATTGTATAGAAAGAAAATGCAGGTGCCAATGCAGCCTCATACACGGGAAGAAAAATTATTATTTGGACTAGCTAATAAAATTCCTGGGGTATGAGCTGACAAAAACCCACCTGGGCTGGCTGTAAAGCATCCAGTCATAGTAGTTGAACTGAAACCAAGAGCAACTCCGGTCTGGGTTCGTCAGTACCCGGTTCCCCAAAAGGCTGTACAGGGTGTCTGCAAATATTTAGAATGGCTCTATAAATATAGAATCTTAATCTGATGCCAGTCCCCCTGGAATTCTCCACTTTTGCCACTATGAAAGCCACTGCTGGGACCAAGATCTGATGAGTATATACTGGTGAAGATTTGCATGCCATAAACCGGGCCATGGTGACCATCCATCCAGTGGCACCAAACCCATATACTTTAATGGTACTTATTCCAACAAGTGCCACTAGGTTTACAGTCTTAGACTTAAAGGACGCTTTCTTTTATATTTGCTTAGCACCAGTTAGCCCATTTTTGCATTTCAATGGGACAAGGAAGCTATGCAGCTCACCTGGACTAGGCTCCCACAAGGGTTCAAAAACTCCCCTACAATCTTTGGGGAAACACTGGCCTCAGACCTCAAGGCCTATACCCCGCCAAATGATAACTGTGCCTTGTTATAGTACACAGGCAACCTTCTTTTAGCGGCCCCAACCCGGGAGGACTATTATCAGAGAACCCAAGACCTCCTCCATCTCCTGTGGAAAGCAGGTTACAAAGTATCTAAAAAGAAAGCCCAAATTTGCCATAAAGGGTTACATATCTAGGTTTCATAGCGAGCCACAGGGAATGCTAGCTTGGCTATAAGTGAAAACAAGCCATTTGTGCACTTCCAACCCCAACCACCCAATGTCAAATAAGAGAATTTTTAGGGGCAGCAGGATTTTGCCGCATCTGGATTCCAAATTTTTCATTAATGGCTAAGCCGTTATATGAAGCCACAAAAGGGGCAGGAAAAAAACCCCTCCTTTGGGACACTAATTGAAAACAGTATTCAAACAAATCAAGGAAGCTTTAACTCAGGCCCTAGCCTTAGGACCACCAGATATAACTAAGCCTTTCTTTCTATATGTTCATGAACGAAAAGGAATGGCTATAGGAGTTCTGACTCAAGTTAAAAAGTCATAGCATCACCCGGTAGCATACTTATCCAAACAATTGGACTCTGTGATGCTAGGATGGCCTCCCTGTGTTAAGGCATTAGCTGCCACCACCTTGCTAAACACAAGAAGCTAGCAAATTGACTCTAAAGACAGCAGTTAATCATTCGGGTGCCACACTCAGTCATAACTCTGATGGACCAAAGAGGGCACCATTGGTTGTCAAACCTGAGAATAACTCAGTACCAAGGGCTTCTATGTGAAAATCCCTACATTCCTTTAAAAACTGAACACTCTAAACCCAGCTACCTCGCTCCCAGTCAAACCGGGAGCTCCCCTTCATGACTGTGTTGAAACAGTAGATGAGGTATTCTCCAATCAGAAAGATCTTACAGACAAACCTCTCAGAGACCCAGATGTCGAGTACTTCACAGATGGAAGTAGTTTTGTGTTGGAGGGTGTCTGACGAGCCAGGTGTGCAGTGGTAGCATTGGATTCAGTAGTAGAGGCTCAGCCTCTGCCTACTGGAACATCAGCACAAAAGGCAGAGCTGATGGCCTTGATGAGAGCACTGTTGCTACCAAAAGACAAGAAAGTCAATATTTACACAGACTCTAAATATGCTATTACTACATTGCATGTACATGGAGCTATATATAAAGAAAGAAGACTTTTAACAGCTGGAGACAAAGAAATAAAGTATAAAAAAGATTCTACAGTTTTTAGAGGCTGTATAGGCTCCAGAAAAAGTAGCTGTAATGCACTGTAGAAGGCACCAAAAGGCAAGAACGCCAGAAGCTAAAGGAAACAGAAAGGCAGACAGAGAGGCAAAGCAGGCAGCAATGATTGTGCCACATTTTAAAGAGGAAGCTTTAGCTATGCCTCTCCTCCCAGAACCCCCCTCCAAGAGGACCGAAGTTATACTCCAAATGAAAGAGCCTGGTTTGCCCAGGAAGATTAAAAATATATTAAAGGAGGGTGGTGGAAATTATACGATGGGAGATTACTCATTCCAGAGATGTTGGCTCCTAAGTTTGTAAAACAAATTCATCAGGGAACTCATATGGGGAAAACGGCACTAGAAACGTTATTAAAATGTCATTTCTATGTGCCATGGCTCTCTGCTATCACTCGAGCTGTCTGTGTGCAAAGTTTAACCTGTGCTCCGAACAACCCACAACATAGACCCACGTGGCCCCCAGGAATTCAATAAGTAGTAGCCATGCCTTGTGAAAACTTACTTATAGACTTTACCGAATTGCCCCATGCTGGAGGCTATCGGTACATGCCAGTGTCTGTTTGCACCTTCTCAGGGTGGGTTGAAACTTTCCCCATCAAAACAGAAAAAGCACAAGTGACTATAGTACTGTTAAGAGATATTATCCACAGGTTTAGACTGCCTTTAACTTTAGAGTCAGACAATAAGCTGGCATTTGTAGCTGAAATAATGCAAGATTTAACAAAACTGTTAAAAAATAAACTGGAAGTTACATACAGCCTATTGGCCACAAAGTTCAGGAAAAGTAAAATGCATGAACTGGATACTCAAGCAGCTACTGAAGAAATATTGCCAAAACACTCATGTGAAATGAAATTAGGTTTTGCCTATAGTCCTCCTCCAAGTCAGGTGCACCTCCACCAAACAAACTAGGTATTCATCCTATGAGATTTTATTCATTCGGCCTCCCCCAATCATAAGTCAAATTAAAGGAAACCTCTGAGAACTAGGGGAATTAACTTTAAGAAAACAAATGCGGCTGGGTGTGGTGGCTCACAACTGTAATCCCAGCACTTTGGGAGGCCAAGGCGGGTGGATCACAAGGTCAGGAGATCGAAACCATCCTAACACAGTGAAACCGTGTCCCTACTAAAAATACAAAAAATCAGCCAGGTGTGGTGGCAGGCACCTGTAGTCCCAGCTACTCGGGAGGCTGAGGCAGGAGAATGGCATGAGCCTGGGAGGCGGAGCTTGCAGTGAGCCGAGATCACGCCACTGCACTCCAGCCTGGGCGACAGAGCAAGACTCCGTCTCAAAAAAAAAAAAAAGAAAAAAAGATAAAGAAAAGAAAACAAATGTAGGCTTTAGGAATAGCCATGCAAGAGATTCGTGACTGGGTACAGAAAAGAATGCCTATAAGTCTAACAGACCCAGAACACCCCTTTAAACCTGGAGATCCTGTTTGGGTTAAAAAGTGGACTCCAACTTCTCTAGGACCCATATGAGATGGGCCCTATACTGTAATCTTATCCACTCCCACTACTGTTAAAGTTGCAGGTGTTGTGCATTGGATCCACCACAGTCGGCTGAAACCGACAACTCAAGACAAGTGGACCAGCCAGCAGGACCCAGATCATCCAACCCAGCTGATCCTGAGATGAGACCGAACTGCTGCTAAAGATGACCGCCCTGCTCTGGTCACTCTAGAGTCTGACCAGCCTACACACGACTGAAGCTTGAGGAAACAACAAGCCCTGCTCTAGTCACACACTGAAAGTTGACTAGTCTATGCACAGCCAAAGCTTGATGACTCATCAAGCAAGTAAATGCAGTTAGAAATCTTAGGACTAGTAGTTTTCCTTGTAATATTAACTGTTTTACTACTGTTCTGTCACTATTCTCAACCTCCTCCCCCAAGTAAGGACCTCTTCTGTCCTTACTAGATATGAATACACTGTACATTGTTTTGCTGTTGTTACCCACCTTAACCATGCTAGAAGAAACACCCATAGAAGGGTGTTCCCATTGTACACATACTACATGGTCAGAAAACAGTATAACCAGGACTCTATTATACCATACTTATTATGAGTGTACAGGGACTTACCTAGGAACTTGTACTTACAATGAGATCACCTATTCAATTTATGACCCAGAAATGGCCAGCTACCTACGCGGAAAATAGGTCATGGAGTTACCATATTCCTACTTACATGCTTAAGCGCGTCATAAGGTTACAGGCAGGGCTTGAGATCACTAATAAAACAGCAAATGCATTAGATTTACTGGCCCAGCAAGCTACAAAAATGAGGACTGCTATCTATCAAAGCAGATTAGCTTTAGACTACCTCCTAGCCCAGGAAGGAGGAGTATGTGGACAATTCAATCTAACTAATTGCTGCCTGGAAATCAACGACAATGGAAAGACAATTACGGAAATAACTGCAAGAATAAGAAAATTAACCCATGTTCCAGTTCAAACATAGAAAGGGTGGTCTCCAGTTCTCTCTTTGGAGGCTGTTTTTCATTTTTCGGAGGCTTTAAGACTTTAATAAGAGTGGTTCTGGCCATACTAGGAAGTTGCCTAATACTCCCTTGTCTCTTACCTCTCCTTGTTAGAAACATTCAATCAACTATAGAGGCAATAGTAGCTAGGCAAACTACCAGTCAGCTAAAGGCTCTATGTAAATATCAACCTTTGTCTAAAGAATAAAACTTGTCTCTTCATGCAAAATTAAATAATAGTGATGCCTCCTATTAAACTTCTTTTATAAAAGGCATCAAGGGGGGAAACTGAGGCAGAAATTTAAAAATAAATATGCATTCATTCACTCCAAGAAAAGTAACAGGAAAGGCAAGGGTTAAAAAGAAAAGAACAAGTTTTCCTCTGCCTAGCAAGCTCACTTCAAGGTCAGTTATAAGATAAAGCTGTTTGAGAAGCCAAGGCCAAAGGAATGGGCTCCAGACACCTCTCCCCTCCAGAACAAGGTTGAAGGGAAAAAAAAGAGAAAGACAAATTCCTTTACTGTTACTCCTTTCTCTGGCTTCTTAAGCATGATTATGTTTTACAAATGTCTGTATTTAGCCAGTTCTTGTTTTTCTTTTGACGCAGCTACAAGGCCACCAGCTATGCAAAGCCACAAATTATGCACTATATGATTAACTGCTTTTGTTTTACTTTTGTAAGTCCACTTATACAAACCCTGCTCTTTGTTTAATGCTCAGCTTTTTGGATATGAATCCACTCAGCCAGTGCATACCTTAAAATAAATACCCTCTAGTACTCGCAAATTGGTCTCTCCGTTCCTCAGTTTCCCACAACAAGATTACAGGCATGAGCCACCACACCCGGCCCATTTTAACCATTTGCAAATGGAGAATTCAGCGGTATTAGGTACATTTACATTGTTGTGCAACCATCACCACCATCCATCTATAGAACTCCTTTTATCTTGTGAAACTAAAACTCTATACCCATTAAACACTAACTCCTCACTCCTCCCTTCCCTCATCACTTGAAAGCCATCCTTCTACTTTATGTCTCTATTCATAGGTATGAGCCCCCCAACACACAAAAAAATCGCTAATCTAAAAGGAAATGTCAAGCTTGGAACTTCTTAGGGCAAACCTGCCTCCCATTCTATTCAAACTTACCCCTCTGCTCTCTGAGATAAATGCATATCTCATTGCCTCCTTTGGAGAGGCTAATCAGAAACTCAAAAGAATGCAACCATTTGTCTCTTTTCTACCTATGACCTGGAAGCCCCCTCCCTGCTTTGAGTTGTCCCACCTTTCTGGACCAAACCGATGTTCATCTTACATATATTAACTGATGTCTTATTTCTCCCTAAAATGTATAAAACCAAGCTATGCTCGGACTACCCTGGGCACATGTCATCAGGACCTCCTGAGACTGTCACGGGTGCACATCCTCAACTGTGGCAAAATAAACTTTATTTTTTATTTTTATTTTTATTTATTTATTTATTTATTTATTTATTTATTTATTTTTTTTTTTGAGAGGGAGTCTCGCACTGTCGCCCAGGCTGGAGTGCAGTGGCCGGATCTCAGCTCACTGCAAGCTCCGCCTCCCAGGTTTACGCCATTCTCCTGCCTCAGCCTCCCTATAGCTGGGACTACAGGCGCCCGCCACCTCGCCCGGCTATTTTTTTTGTATTTTTTAGTAGAGACGGGGTTTCACTGTGTTAGCCAGGATGGTCTCGATCTCCTGACCTCGTGATCCGCCCGTCTCGGCCTCCCAAAGTGCTGGGATTACAGGCTTGAGCCACCGCGCCCGGCCTATTTTTATTTATTTTTTAGAGACAGAGTCTCACTCTGTCACCCAGGCTGGAGTACGGTGACGCAATCTCGACTCACTACAACCTTCACTTCCCAGATTCAAGCAATTCTCGTGCCTCAGTCTCCCAAGTAGCTGAAATTACAGTCTTGTGCCACCACACCCAGTTAATTAGCAAAATAAATTTTCTTTTTTTTTTTTTGGAGACGGAGTCTCGCTCTGTCGCCCAGGCTGGAGTGCAGTGGCTGGATCTCAGCCCACTGCAAGCTCCGCCTCCCGGGTTTACGCCATTCTCCTGCCTCAGCCTCCCGAGTAGCTGGGACTACAGGCGCCCGCCACCTCGCCCAGCTAGTTTTTTGTATTTTTTTTTAGTAGAGACGGGGTTTCACCATGTTAGCCAGGATGGTCTCGATCTCCTGACCTCGTGATCCACCTGTCTCGGCCTCCCAAAGTGCTGGGATTACAGGCTTGAGCCACCGTGCCTGGCCAAATTTTCTAAATTAACTGAGACCTGTCTCAAATTACTGGGGTTAACATTTTGGTAACCACATAGGGACTCTGCATGGAGGAACAATTGAACTTTGACAAATCTCCTACTGGTGTTTGGTATCAGCATAAGCTAATTTTATGAATATTTTGCTGAGGACTTCTTTGAGGATTTCCAGAGAATCCCTGCTCTCCCAAAGTTTGGTTGAGATCTAAAGTTTATTTTGCTGTACAACTGCCTCTTTTTTTTTTGGAGTTTTACTTGCTTCCATGACAATGGAAGGCAGGTAATTCCTTTATGAGTTTGAGCTTGCTTCCAACAGAGAAGATGATTTTTTTTTCCTGCTTCTAGGATGGTAGAGAGCAGTCTTCAGCCTGAGACCCATCCCTAGGTAAGTAGCTGAATTGAGGTTTAGTCTTGGCTAAAGTTAACAACCAGATGATCATAATTTCTCCTTACCATTAAAGCATTCACTAATCATGTAAGTTTATGATCATTTGTTTTGCTTAGCTGTTTGTCATTGTTGTTTCTGTTTTTGTTGTTGTTTTGGTCTTTGTCCCATTAGGTTTGACCGACTCTATGAGACTTGATCAAATCTGAAGGAAAGTTCCAATTATGGGGAACAAGGCCTCTCAAATACATAAATTCCCACAAACACACACACAAAAAGCTGGTATGGTGGGGGAGAAAAACAGCCAGCGAAAAGAAAAAAGAGGAAAGATTTATTATTTTGAGTACTACACGGGCTTTATTTACAAGGCCACCTTTTAGCTAGCCAGGCCAATCTGAAAGAGCAATGGTTGTACTTCTGAAATAGCAGCAATTTAAAAAACAAAAGCAAACAAACAAACAAAAAATAAAAAACAAAAAAATAAAGGTGGGAGCAGTGGCTCACGCCTGTAATCCTAGCACTTTGGGAGGCCAAGGCAGACTGATTGCCTGAGCTCAAGAGTTCGTGACCAGCCTGGGCAACATGGTGAAACCCTGTCTCTACTAAAATACAAAAAATCAGCCAGACATGGCGGTGTGCAACTGTAGTCCCAGCTACTCGGGAGGCTGAGGGAGGAGAATTGCTTGAACCCAGGAGGCAGAGGTTGTAGTGAGCTGAGATTGCACCACTGTACTCCAGCCTGGGCAACAGAGAAAGACTCCATCTCAAAAAAAAAAAAAAAAAAAACAAAGAAAGAAAATAAAATGAAATACAAAACTTAGCTGCGCATGGTGGCACATGCCTGTAATCCTAGCTACTCGAGAAGCTGAGGCAGGAGAATCACTTGAACCTGGGGGCAGAGGTTGCAGTGAGCCGAGATCGTGCCATTGTACTCCAGCCTGGGCAACAGAGCAAGACTCCATCTCAAAAAAAAGAAAAAAGAAAAGAAAATGAAATAGCACCAATTTGTCTCAGTTGAAATATGGTAATGAGATTTAAAAACTTCTTTTTTTAAAGGAGCTCATTTGTTAAAGTCAACTTAATTAAAAGCTAACATCCAAGATACGTGTGTGAGTTTGTATTAAAAGGTCTTCATGGTTTGTTTTTTTCTCTCCTACGACCTTGTTGTTCTTTTGAGCAAGGTTTTTCTTCTCAGTTGACTTAATTCTGTTTTCTTCATTTACTTCTGCTGTCTCTCCTTTCTCTTGCACCCTCTGCTGCATGAGGGACCTGAAATAGTTTAGCCTGGGTTCCTTTAAGAAAGTGGAGAAGCCCCGTCTCTACTAAAAAATACAAAAAAACCTAGCCGGGCGAGGTGGCGGGCGTCTGTAGTCCCAGCTACTCGGGAGGCTGAGGTAGGAGAATGGCGTAAACCCCGGAGGCGGAGCTTGCAGTGAGCTGACATCCGGCCACTCCAGCCTGGGCGACAGAGCGAGACTCCGTCTCAAAAAAAAAAAAAAAAGAAAGAAAAAAAGAAAGTGGAGAAGGCACCAAAAGTATAAACGGACAAGTTCATCTCAGCTTTTAAACTGCTTGCTTTTGTATTTTGTTACATGGTTTATTGACTAAAATAGTTATTTGCAACAGAAGCTAGCCTTGGGTTTTTAAGGAATAGTGTATTCAATACTTAGAAATGTCTGTTTAAAAAAAATTATCTTTAAGTGCAGTGTAAAAACATCATTTGGTCTAGCCTCATAATAATTCTCCCTTTTTGGAAACCGAGGATTTGGTATAGGCTCTGCCTAGAGCTCAGAGATCCAGTTAAAAGATAGGTAGTCCCTACCCAAATAAAATTGGTCTCCTTATACAATCCTATGATAGATTTTTATAATTTTATGTTTGATTTGACATCTATCTTTAATCTCCCTCTAGCACACCAGACTTTTCCTCTCTGTACCTTATGATGTAAATTCTGTTACTTTTCACCTGAGTTGTTTCCTTTAATATGCAAATTTAAGGCTATTTAGCTATTTAACTGCCTAGGGTTGTGAAACAGGTTATCAAGAACCTGAAAGTCTAAGATTAAAAAAAAAAGGTCTTTATGAATCTACAAGATATACTTCTATCAGCATGCCTAAAACATCTAGGTATTTATGTGTTGTGCACACAATATTTCACTATTGAAAATATATAAAAGAGCTAATTAATTGGCTTAAAAAAACAAAAGCACTTAAATCAGATACTAAAGAAAAAAAGACTAGTCAAATGCTTTTTCAAGTTCATGGGACTTAAGTAAAATCTTAATAAATAAGCTGGATTTAAAATTATTGGTAAAATAATATTAGAAATGTCTTAAGAATTTGCCAGCAATACATCTTTCTTTGCATTTACTAACCAAGCAATTTTATACTTTTCCCAGCCAGATACTATAAGGTGTCAAAATTTGGTATAGAGGTTACAAAACTATAAAACCAGCCCAAGACAGAATCATCTTTGCTGGTGTAATCTTTAATAAATAATACATTGATATTGGTTTAATAAAAATAGCTACATCTTGAATTTAGTAAGATTACCATACTTCTTTTTTTTTTTTGAGACAGAGTTTTGCTCTTGTTGCCCAGGCTGGAGTGCAGTGGCATGATCTTGGCTCACAGCAACCTCCGCCTCCCATGTTCAAGTGATTGTCCTGCCTCAGCCTCCCAAGTAGCTGGGTTTACACGCATGCACCACCATGCCTGGCTAATTTTGTATTTTTAGTAGAGACAGGGTTTCTCCATGATGGTCAGGCTGCTCTCAAACTCCCAACCTCAGGTGATCTGCCCGCCTTGGCCTCCCAAAGTGCTGGGATTACAGGCCACCCATGCCCAGCCAGATTACCATAACTTCTAATCCTGTGGTGTTAGGCAGTCTAGTCCACAGGCAGTAAGAGATTTCCTTTGGGAAGACAGTTACTATTTTTGTTTCAAAGCTAAACTATAAACTAAGTTCCTAGCAAAGTTAGTTCAGCCCATACCCAGGAATGAACAAGGACAGCTTGGAGTTTAGAAGCAAGATGGAGTCACTTAGGGCAAATCTTTTTCACTGTCTCAGTTATAATTTTGCAATGGCGGTTTCATAACTTTAAATGATGACTATCACAGTTTTCATAAATAATGTAGGTAAATGATTAAAATAATTAGATAAATGTAATAGGATAAATACTTGTAGATAAACTAGTCATAATTTAGAATCTAAAGTTATATTAAATTAAATTATAAATATTTCATTATTTCAGTATTTTTCAATAAAAATACATCGTAGGAAAACATTCTTTCTTAAAAAAAAGTGTCCCTTTTAAAAACATGAACAATTTTTGTCTAATTCAAAGCTTATTTAAAGGTCATGTATAAAACAAGGTAAAAGGAGCCAGGAAATAAGAGAGGTATAAACAAAATTATAGAAAGAAAGAGGTATTTTTTGGTAAGAAAGCTTAAAGAGAAATAATTTAAAAAAAAATTTTTTTTTTTGAGATGAGCCTGTCTGCCAGGCTAGAGTGAAGTGGCGCAATCTTGGCTTGTTGCAACCTTCCTCCCACAGGGTTCAAGTGATTCTCCTGCCTCAGCCTCCCGAGTAGCTGGGATTATAGGTGCCTGCCACCACGCCCGGCTAATTTTTGTATTTAGAGTAGAGATGGGGTTTTGCCATGTTGGCCAGGTTGGTCTCAAACTCCTGACTTGAGGTGATCTACTAGCCTTGACCTCCCAAAGTGCTGGGATTACAGGCATGAGCCACTATGCCCAACTGAGAAATAATTTTATATGAAAAATAATCTTGTATGGTAAATTTAGACCAAGAATAAAATGAGTGGTTGTTTAAGAAAGAAAGATATTCAGGACAAACCCGAAAGTCCAAGCATGTCATGAATGGTCTGTGTAAGTAACAATAAAAGGATTTACCTAAAAAAAAAAACAAAAATTTTCATATGATCAAGTCGTCTATAATTAAAGGAAAATTATAATGGGTTTTTCTAGACATTGGGTTTGATGTAATGAAACACACACGCTAAAGAATTCAACAATAAAATGTCCTTAAGGGATTGATTACTTCTTAATAAATTATAAAGATTTTAATTTTTTTTTGGCCAGGCGCGGTGGCTCACGCCTGTAATCCCAGCACACTAGGAGGCCGAGGCGGGTGGATTACGAGGTCAGGAGATCGAGACCACCCTGGCTAACACGGTAAAACCCCGTCTCTACTAAAGAATACAAAAAATTAGCTGAGTGTAGTGGTGAGCGCCTATAGTCCCAGCTACTTGGGAGGCTGAGGCAGGAGAATTGCGTGAACCCAGGAGGCGGAGGTTGCAGTGAGCCGAGATTGTGCCACTGCACTCCAGCCTGGGCGACAGAGTAAGACTCCATCTGAAAACAAACAAAAAAAAGATTTTAATTTTTTTAACCCAAGGTTCAACTTTTATTTCATCATGCTGTTTTCAGTTTTCTTTCCCCTTTTAAAAGGTGCAAAATTATAACACTCTCCTTCAACTCATTTTCAGCTCATATACATTTTTTTTTCCCTCAAGTTCTGTCTGTTGTGGCCTGATGCTAACAATATTTTCTTAAAGATCTAAAGGAAATGTTTTATTCCAACATAATTTTCTGTACACAGCAGAAGATCTTTTCTTTTGCCTTTTGGTAACTAGCTTAATAAATTTTACATTTTATCAACATAATTCCTATGCTATTACTATGAAGTTTTGGTTTGCTTAGGAAAAAACTGAGATTAAAATTTTTTTAATTAAGATTATTACATCCATAAATTAACCATTAATGTCAAAGGCACATTGATGCAAGACCAGAATATGTGTCACTGTGTCAGATTAACAAGATTATCTTGAAGCATTAACTCCTTAGTAAAGGTTATAAAAGGCTTGTGGAAATTATATCTTACAATCTCTTACAATCAAGATTAAAATGTTATATAGAGTGTTTGTACAATTTTGAAAAACAAATTTAATTGGTTTTGTACTTTTTTTTTTTTTTTTTTTTAGTTTTTGAGATGAAGTCTGTCACCCAGGCTGGAGTGCAGTGGTGTGATCTCAGCTCACTGCAACCTTTGCCTCCTGGGTTTAAGTGATTCTCCTTCCACAGCCTCCTAAGTAGCTGGGATTACAGGAACCCACCACCATGTGTGGCTAATTTTGTTTGTTTGTTTGTTTTGTTATTTTGAGACAGAGTCTGGCTCTGTCACCAGGCTGGAGTGCAGTGGTGTGATCTCAGCTCACTGCGACCTCCGCCTCCTGCATTCAAACGATTTTCCTGCCTCAGCCTCCCAAATAGCTGGGACTACAGGCCCATGCCAACAGGCCTGGCTGATTTTTTGTGTTTTTTAGTAGAGACGGGGTTTCACCGTGTTAGCCAGGATGGGCTCAATCTGACCTCGTGATCCGCCCGCCTTGGCCTCCCAAAGTGCTGGGATTAAATTTTTTGTATTTTTAGTAGAGACAGGGTTTCAGTATATTGGTCAGGCTGGTCTCGAACTCCTGACCTCCAGTGATCCAACCCCTCTTGGCCCCCCAAAGTGCTGGGATTATGGTGTGAGCCACTGCACCCAGCCTGTGCTGTTTTTGTCAGAGCTTATTGTTTGGAAAATTAAATATCCTCTCTCAAAGAATGAAGGTTTTCACCTTTTCTTTGAAATCCTTGAGTTTCACTTTGGTTAAATGAATAACTTATTTAACAATGACCTGTGATTCTATTTTGTGATATCAAGTGTTTTAAACCTTTGATATTTGACAAACTTTCCAAAATCAAATTATAAATTATGTCTTTTTCTGATTTAATTAATCCTTTAAGATATTATTAATAGGTTCCCTAAAGTCCAAAAATGACATATTTGGCTTATCTGGTATAAAAATTATACAGGAATCATTGTCACATATAAAATAGTGTTTGGTTTTCTTTGGGCTACATTTATACAAATATGTTACTGGTATATGTTCCAAAATTATGGGAAACTCCTAAAATTATAACTTAGTGTACATAGTGAGAGACATTTAGTGATATAACTTAGTGTACATTATCCATAATAATTATAATTCTTATGTTAAATTATTGTGTGCCACAGAGGTAACAAATGTCCTTGTCAATTGTGTCTTTGACTATGGCTGCTCTAAAACTGTCATCCACAGACAACTGTTGTCTTGTTTTGGCCCTCTTTAGAGGGTAGTTTTATAATCAGCTACAGAACTCTAACAGGTGTTCTTAAATGCAGGTTTCTGATAACTTTGGAATTTGTGACATTAGAATAGAGGAAAAAAGAAACTTTTAGGCCTCTTACGGAGAGCTGAAATGTTCATGAATATCAAGCAGAACAGGAGATAATTGCATAAACTGAACTGATAGAAAACGAAAGTAATCTTTTTGACTTTTGCTTTAAATGTTGGTGATTCTGCCGGGCGTGGTGGCTCAAGCCTGTAATCCCAGCACTTTGGGAGGCCGAGATGGGCGGATCACGAGGTCAGGAGATCGAGACCATCCTGGCTAACACGGTGAAACCCCATCTCCACTAAAAAATACAAAAAACTAGCCGGGCGAGGTGGCAGGCGCCTGCAGTCCCAGCTACTCGGGAGGCTGAGGCAGGAGAATGGCTTGAACCCGGGAGGCGGAGGTTGCAGTGAACTGAGATCCGGCCACTACACTCCAGCCTGGGCAACAGAGCGCGAGACTCCATCTCAAAAAAAAAAAAAAAAAAAAAATGTTGGTGATTCTTTGTTTTTTTTTCAGAGTCAAGGAAACTTTTCTTTTGAGCTACTGACAGCTTTTAACAATTTAGTATACTCCTATGAGTAAAATTTGGAGCATATTTGTTTCTCTCTACCTGATTTCTCCAGAACTTGGAAACCATTTTTGAGTATGCTTCCCTTATGGCAATACAGTAATTTGCACAAGTATAGTAAGAATCTGTTTTTGGCCGGGCGCGGTGGCTCACGCCTGTAATCCCAGCACTTTGGGAGGCCGAGGCGGGCGGATCACAAGGTCAGGAGAGTGAGACCACGGTGAAACCCCGTCTCTACTAAAAAAAATACAAAAAATTAGCCGGGCATGGTGGCGGCGCCTGTAGTCCCAGCTACTCGGGAGGCTGAGGCAGGAGAATGGTGGGAACCCGGGAGGCGGAGCTTGCAGTGAGCTGAGATCGTGCCACTGCACTCCAGCCTGGGCAACAGAGCGAGACTCCGTCTCAAAAAAAAAAAAAAAAAAGAATCTGTTTTCATTTTGCAACAAGACACAAAAGGAGAAACTGGTTATTTTACCAAGGTTCTGACTGTAATAGTGTGCTTTCCTTTAAGGAATCAAACTTGACTTATGGAAGCCAATAAAGCCCCTTGGGGAAACTGGCCTCATACCTTCCCTGTACAGCGTTCCTGACCTGTGATAAGTAAAGAATGTCACTTTCTGACAGGCCCAGGAGCCCCAAGTTTACTTTGGAACCTCAAGAGCAGAGGATCATCCAACTTATAGGTATTTAATGGCACAAATCCATGGCTGGTCTTGGCTTTAAATAAAGGTCTTAGCCAGGTGCAGGGACTCACGACTGTAATCCCAGCACTTTGGGAGGCTGAGGCAGGTGGATCATTTGAGGTCAGGAGTTTGAGACCAGCCTGGCCAACATGGTGAAATCCTGACTCTACTAAAAGCACAAAAATTAGCTGGGCATGGTGGTATGCACCTATAGTCCCAGCTACTTGGGAGGCTGAGGCAGGAGAATAGCTTGAACCTGGAAGGCAGAAGTTGCAGTGACCCCAGATGGTGCCACCATACTCTAGCTTGGGGACAGAGTGAGACTCCATCTCAAAAAAGAAATTATAAAAAATTTTAAAAGATCTTATCTGGGATTCCTTCTATAGAACAAAGTTCCATCAAAGCCAATTTAAAAGTGTATTTGAAAAATAATTATTCTTGCTGTATTGTATACAAATAATTAGGCCAAGTATAATAAAGCAAATCAAATTACTAAAGACATGACTTGTCTTTAGTAAAAATGGGAAACTAGAGAAAGAAAAATTATGTTTCAAAAACTGTAGTACACCTGTTGTTAGATTCTAGTCTTGCCTAATGTTTTTCAATTTTCATTATTGTGGTACCATTTGGACAGAATTCTAATTTTTTTTTTTAGCTACATGTATTCAAAATAAAGTTTTCAACTTTTTTCCCCATTTTTTTCTAGTTTGAAGTCATGGAAAACTAAGCTGTGCTTTCTTTTTTTTTTTTTTTTTTTTTTTTTTTGAGGCGGAGTCTGGCTCTGTCGCCCAGGCACAGGTGTGGCTGGATCTCCAGCTCACTGCAAGCCTCCGCCTCCCGGGTTCACCATTCTCTCCTTGCCTCAGCCTCCGGGTAGCTGGGACTGAAGCCATGCCTCGCCCGGCTAGTTTTTTCTTTTGTATTTATTTTTTAGTAGAGGCGGGGTTTGTGTTAGCCAAGGATGGTCTCGATCTCTCCTGACCTCGTGATCCAGCCGATCTCCCGGCCCTCCCAAAGTGCTGGGATTACAAGCTTGAGCCACCGGCGCCGGCCGCAATGCTGCTTTCATTATTTTTGAGACAGAGTCTTGCTCTATCACCCAGGCTGGCATGCAGCAGCACGATCTTAGCTCACTGCAACCTCTGCCTCGTGGGTTAAAGCAATTTTCCTGCCTCAGCCTCCTGAGTAGCTGGAATTACAGGCACCTGCCACCACACCCAGCTAATTTTTGTATTTTAGTAGAGATGGAGTTTCACCATGTTGGCCAGGCTGGTCTCAAACTCCTGATCTCAAGTGATCCACCTGCCTCGGCCTCCCAAAATGCTGGGATTATAGAGGTGAGCCACCATGTCCAGACTAAGTTTTGCTTTCTTTTTTATTTATTTATTTTTACTTTAATTTTTTTCAGACAGACTCACTCTGTCACCCAGGCTGAAGTGCAGTGGGGCAATCTCAGCTCACTGCCACCTCCACTTCCTAGATTGAAGCGATTCTCCTGCCTCAGCCTCCCAAGTAGCTGGGATTACAGGTGTGCACCACCATGCCCAGCTAACTGTGCTTTCTTAAAGCCCTGCAAACTGAAGCCAGACAACTTAAATTTCAGAAGAAAATAACAGCAATCTATTTACATACATAAGCCACTTTCATACTTGCCTATTGATGTATGGACTTCAGAGTAATCCAGCCTATAACGATTTTCCAGGATTGTTCTTTTGTTTGTTGCTTTTCTCCCTTGCTCCCCCTGTTTTCTTTTCACAGGACATAAGACTTCACAATCTTCTAAAAATGAACTTTCCTAATAACTCAGGACCTACTCGTCTAGGAGTAAACCATCCTAGCCATGACAGATCAGACGAAACCTGAGACCACAAACTCATTTTCTCCTAAAATGCTTTTTCCAAAAGATTTTTAAAAAGAAAAGTGGGAAATGTGAAAGGAAAATATCTTATGCCCCCAAAATCACTAAGCTAAAGGGAAAAGTCAAACTGGAAACTGCTTAGGGCAAATCTGCCTCCCATTCTATTCAAAGTCACCCCTCCGCTCACTGAGATAAAAACATATCTGACTGCCTCTTTTGAGGAGGCTAATCAGAAACTTATCACTTGGACTCGGGAAGGGGAACATCACACACTGGGGCCTATCACAGGGAGTGGGGAGGGGGGAGGGATTGCATTGGGAGTTATACCTGATGTAAATGACGAGTTGATGGGTGCTGACGAGTTGATTGGTGCAGCACACCAACATGGCACAAGTATACATATGTAACAAACCTGCACGTTATGCACATGTACCCTAGAACTTAACGTATAATAATAAAAAAAAAATTAAATAAATATGTGTGAAAATCCCTAAAAAAAAAAAAAAAAAAAAAGAATGTAACCATTTTTCTCTTACGTACCTATGAACTGGAAGCCCCCTTCCTGCTTCAAGATGTCATGCCTTTCCAGACCGAACCAATGTTCTTCTTATGTATACTGATTGATGTTTCATGACTTCCTAAAATGTATAAATCCAAATTGTGCTCTGACCACCTTGGGTAAATGTCATCAGGACCTCCTGAGGCTGTGTCATAGGCACACATCCTCAACCTTGGCGAAATAAACTTTCTAAATTAACTGAGACATGTCTCAGATTTTTGGAGTACACATCTGATAAAACACAATGAGAAAAATGTGGCATCAGTTCTGTGATATTCCTGTTAAAGATGCATACCCTGTGAGGCTGCATTGAGCCGCGATCACATACCCCTGCACTCCAGCCTTGGCAACACAGTGAGACCCTGTCTCAAAAAAAAAAAAAAGACACTTCACCTAGTATCTAGGAAACATTAGACAAACCCAAACTCAAGGAGGTTTGACAAAATAACTGATCTGTAACCTCAAAACTGTCCAGGTCATGAAAGTCAAGGAAGAGCTGAGGAACTTCTCTAGATTGAAGGAAACTCATGAGACATGACACTAAATGCAATGTGCAATTCTGAATTGGATCCTTTTGCTAAGAAGTACAATGTTGAGACAACTGGCAAAACTTGAATGGGATCTGAGGAGTAGATGGTGGTAACAATGTTAATTTCCTGATTTTGATAGTCTTATTATGGCTATGTAGGACACAGTTGTTTAAGAAAATACACCCTAAAATGTTCTGAGTAATTAGGCATAGTATCAACAACTAATTTTCAAATGGTTCGGGGAAAAAAAAAATTTTTGTACTATACTTGCAACTTTTCTGAAAGCCTGAGATTATTTCAAGATAAAATATTTTTAAAATGCAATTACTTAAATTCTTCCCATGTTTCTGCCCACGTAAACGTCAATCCGAAGGACATGCCTTCAGAAGCCTTTTTTTTTTCTTTTTTTTTTTTTTTTTTTTGAGATGGCTTCTCACCGTGTTGCCCAGGCTGGAGTTTAGTGGCACAATCTTGGCTCACTGCAACCTCCACTTCCCGGGTTCAAGCGAATCTCTTGCCTCAGCTTCCCGGGCAGCTGGGACTACAGGCGTGTGCCAACACGCCTAGCTAATTTTTGTATTTTTAGTGAAGACAGGGTTTCACCATGTTGGCAAGGCTGGTCTCAAACTCCTAACCTCAGGTGATCCACCCACCTCGGCCTCCCACAGTGCTGGGATTACAGGTGTGAGACCTCTGCCTCCTGGGTTCAAGCGATTCTCCTGCCTCATCCTCCCGAGTACCTGGGATGACAGGCATGCGCCACCATGCCCGGCTAATTTTGTATTTTCAATACAGACGGGGTTTCTCATGTTGGTCAAGCTGGTTCCGACCTCGCGACCTCAGGTGATCCGCCCGCCTCTGCCTCCCAAAGTGCTGCGATTACAGGCGTGAGCCACCGCGCCCAGCCGAGCCTGGTTTGTTGTTGTTGTTTCTAAAAAGTGTCTCACTCTGTGACCCAGGCGCGGGGAGCAGTGGCGCGATCTCGGCTCACTGCAGCCTGGAACTCCTGGGGTCTCCAGTTACCTGTTTTTTCCTCTTCTCGTAGGAAGACTGCATGTAACAGTAAGACGCAACTGTTTCATATTACAGGTAAAGAGTTTATGCCAAAGAAACGCCAAAACTAGGCTACACTTCGAAGAATCACCGCTCAAGTTCTGGGAAAAAAGAGGTGATGGTTGAACAACACTGTGAAGGTAATCGATGCCACTGAAACACGCTTAAACTAGTTAAAGTAGCGAATTTTATCTGGCATATATTACCACCATTTTTAGCAATCTTTTTTGGCAGGTGAAGAAAAGCAAGGCTCCAGGAGGCCCTGCGCACCGGTCTACGCCCACTAACTCACCCGCCCCCTGCGCCGCGTCTCCCTTCTCAATTTCAGTCGCCCCATTGATAAAAACGAGGTGGCTATCTGAGGTGGCCTTCAGCGGTCTTTCCAGCTCCACGGTTTTACAGTCTGGAGCCGGGAAAGAAAAACTCCAAGGTCCTCACTTCAAAGCAACCGTCCGAGCCCTGCCGCGCCGCTCCCCTCCGCCCCGCTCCTCTTCGCCCCGGACTCTGGAGTCGCCGCCCGCAGGCGCGCACGGGCCGCAGCACGCGTGCGCAGTGGGCACCAAGAGCGCTGCGTCGTCCGCGCCGCGCCCGGCCCTCCGCCGCCGCACCCGCCTGCAAGGCCCTGAGGGAGGCGGCGGAGGGCGGAGGCCGAGTGCGCTGAGGGCTCGGCTGACCGTTGGCCCCTCGGCCGGCGCCCTAGCCGACCTCCCCTTGCCGCTCCGCGCCTCCCCGCCTCCCCGGCTCTGGTTCCAACACCCCAGCGCCGAGCCGGGGAGGCGGGGAGGACTCCCCACGTGTGCCGCCCCGGGGCCTCCCGCTCGTCCCGCCCCGAGGGGCGTGAGGAGGGGAGGGGCTGCGGACTTCGGACTCGGGCCCGGAGACTGCCTCCTACCCAGAGCCGGAGCCCGCAACCCGCTCAGGCGGCGACAGAGCCATGTCGCCACTGCTAGGGCTCCGGCCCGAGCTGCAGGACACCTGCACCTCGCTGGGACTGATGCTGTCGGTGGTGCTGCTCATAGGGCTGGCCCGCGTGGTCGCCCGGCAGCAGCTGCACAGGCCGGTGGCCCACGCCTTCGTCCTGGAGTTTCTAGCCACCTTCCAGCTCTGCTGCTGCACCCACGAGCTGCAACTGCTGAGCGAGCAGCACCCCGCGCACCCCACCTGGACGCTGACGCTCGTCTACTTCTTCTCGCTGGTGCATGGTCTGACTCTGGTGGGCACGTCCAGCAACCCGTGCGGCGTGATGATGCAGATGATGCTGGGGGGCATGTCCCCAGAGACGGGCGCGGTCAGGCTATTGGCTCAGCTGGTTAGTGCCCTGTGCAGCAGGTACTGCACAAGCGCCCTGTGGAACTTGGGTCTGACCCAGTATCACGTCAGCGAGAGGAGCTTCGCTTGCAAGAATCCCATCCAAGTCGACTTGTTCAAAGCGGTCATCACAGAGGCCGTCTGCTCCTTTCTTTTCCACAGCGCTCTGCTGCACTTTCAGGAGGTCCGAACCAAGCTTCGTATCCACCTGCTGGCTGCACTCATCACCTTTTTGGTCTATGCAGGTTTGTCATTCCCACCAAATACTTGGCACTTCCAGAGCCTCTATGACATGAGGCTGTAAGTTCTTTACTAAAATACATTTGAAACCCTCTATCCCGCTATGATGTAAATGCTGGAATCCCCGTTATTCTAACCATTTTGCAGCCCGTTCTTAACCAGTAGGGCCTTCATGCAGTGCTTTTTTGAACACCAGAGAAAGGAGCCACCTCTGTGCTGAAACTGAGATATTGTGAGATATTGCCAGGGGTTCAGATATCCTACAAGGGGTTTGTTTTAATGGTAGAAAGGAAAGATAACTTATTTATGCCAAGGTGGTATAGATCCTTTCGGATACTCTTACTGAAAAATGATCCTGGCTTTACAAAGTTCCTTTCGATTTAAAGCACAAGGCACATGATTGGTTAGTATAACAGCGGAGAGTAGGAATTTTGTAGTTCCATTCTAGTCCTATAAATTACTTAAAGTCATTTCTTATTTCCTTAATTCATTTTGAGTTATGAAATTTCTTATTTTAAAAATTCATTTTGCGTTATACATGAACTTTTAAGTGACCTATCAAGAAAAATGTGTTTAAATGAGAACTTGCTTCAAATTAAAGATGCTTTTTAAAATATAACTCATGAGAAATCTGTTGATTTCTTTTAAACCATTTGTTTACTTTGAAAGATCTCAGATGCGGTGGGCAATCTAGTCCTAAATGGGAGGAGGAAATCCAAAACATAAGTATTTAATGATGAAATGTGTCATGTTAAATGCTTACAACAGAATGTATTTATTGTGGCTACATCTAAATTATAAAAGACTGTGGAGGCAGAAATTACAACAAAGGAAATTTGTGGTAATAGTTATCTTCTGCCCATTAAAAGTGAAACCATGACTAGAAGCAAACTTCAAGATTATAAGGACTCTTAAACATGTACTTGACCTTCTAGGGTAAAAATGAAAGCCTTCAGCCGGGCACGGTGGCTCACACCTGTAATCCCAGCACTTTGGGCGGCTGAGGTGGGTGGATCACTAGAGGTCAGGAGTTTGCGACCAGCCTGGCCAACATGGTGAAACGCCCGTCTCTACTAAAAATACAAAAAAAAATTTAGCTGGGTGTGGTGGTGGGCGCCTGTAATCTCAGCTACTCGGCAGGCTGAGGCAGGAGAATTGCTGGAAACCGGGAGGCGGAGGTTGCAGTGAGGGGAGATCCCGCCCTTGTACTCCAGCCTGGGCAACAACAGTGAGACTCTGTCTCAAAAAAAAAAAAAGAAAGAAAGAAAGAAAGAAAGCCTTCCCAATCAATTTCCCCTTCTTTAGGTGTAGTACCACTTTTTAGGTAGACATAAATGGAAATAAGTGGTGTAGGAGAGTGAAAGGGGCCGGGCGCGGTGGCTCATGCCTGTCACACTTTGGGAGGCCAAGGCGGGTGGATCGCTTGAGCCCAGGAGTTCGAGACTAGCCTGGGCAACACAGAGAAATCCCATCTCTACAAAAAATACAAAAATTAGCCGGGCGTGCTGGTGCGCACTTGTAGTCCCAACTACTTGGGAGGCTAAGGTGGGAGGATCAACCAAATTCCAGGAGTTTGAGGCTGTGGTGAGCTGTGATAGTGCCACTGCACTCCAGCCTGGGTTATAGAGACCCTGTCTGTCTCAAAAGAAAAAAAGAAAAAGAAAAAAAGTGACAGGTACAGGCATATTTGAGGGATTGGTGAGTAGTTGCTTATTTATTGAAGTGTTAGATTTTAGCTAAAGCAGAAACATCCCCTATATATGAACAGAATTGTCACTGCAAAAAAGTTATGCCATGGTTTACCTCTGTATTTCTACAATTAAAAGCAGTAAAAACTTAGAAGAATTTTTAAATCAATAGAACATCAACTACAGTTGGATTTTTCAAAACCTATGTTCCTCTTCCCTCTCTTGATTAGCCTGAAGTTGATATTCTTTGTCTACTTTTAATACATATTTATGATTCTATAGATAATACTATATATATTAGCCATGCCCTATTTTATCAGTGACAAAAAATTTGAGAGAAGAGACACAGATAATATTTGGAGTTATAAATCCAGTCATAGATATAAGGAAAGTTATTAGAAGGAATCTGTAAAATATCAACTTAAGAGATCAAAAATACTGCCCTTTTTTTCTTGAAATGAGGGTACTAATTGATGGGGGAGAGGGAGAGTATAAAGGGATCACTAGAGCAGTGGTTCTCTCTGTATTAAAATCACCTGGGGAGCTCTTTAAACATGCTTACTTATTCTGGGCTCACAGATTAAAATCCAATTGCTCTGGCAAGGGGCCTAGGCAGCGATGTATGTTAAACCTTCACAGGTGATCCCATTATGAAACCAAGATAAAGAAGCACTGCTTTAGGAGTCTAGACCTGCACTGTGCAATTCAGTAGCCACTAGCAGCATGTGGCTATTTTCACTTAAATTAACTGAAATTAGATTCAAAGTAGCTACATTTCAAGTGGTCAGTTGTCAAATTGTGATGTAGCTAGTGGCTACAGTATTGGACAGTGCTAGACTCTGTTTGCCTGGGTAGAACAAAATAGACTATTGTTGATTACTTCTAGTTACAGAAATTTATAATGCAGTATGATCTTCCCTTTTTTTGTTTTCTGCCGATATAAGGGAGATAAGAATATTCAGTTGTCAGCTGTTACAGGCCAAGCATTTTGCTAGGTAATTTATGAGAGTTATCTTAATTAATCCTTACAAGAACTCATTGATGAATACATTCTTCCCATTTTAAGTAAAGTAAGTGAGGCCCAGAAAAGTGAAATGACTTGTCCAAGCTTACATAACTAGACTGTGCTAGAACCGTGGTTCCAAATGGCACTAAAGCTCATACGGACTCATTATCAGCCTTTCCACAGTGTGCTCCTCAAAAGTTACAAAACTAGACACAATTGAATATATTCAGCCATAAAAAGGAATGAGGTTATGATATATACTACAACATGAATGAACCTCAAAAATATTATGCTAAGCAAAATAAGCCAGACACAGTAAGACAAATACTGTATGGCTCTACGTACACAAAATGTCCAGAATAGGTAAATTCATAGAGACAGAAAGTAGAATAGAGTTACCAGGGACTGTGGGGAGGAGAGAGGAATGGGGACTTACTGTTTAATGGGTACAAAGTTTCTGTTTATGTTATGAAAACCTTTGGAAATGGTGAAAAGTGTATTATAGGTGAATGTAACACCTATAATACACCTAAAAATGGCTAAAATGGCATACTTTATGTTACGTATATATGTTTCACCACAATTTATACAATTTTTAAGTTACAAAATGATGTTGCCAAATAAATTTGGCAGACACTGGATTAAACAGGTTTTCTAATTTTAAGACTTCATAGAGCCTTTACTGTGCTTCTATGTATTGTGAAACTCCAAGAGGAGGATTTGGAGCACAGTTTTTCAAACTTATGAGAGCCTCTTGTCTAGGAGCATATAGCAGAAGAGAACATACTTTGGGAAATGCTGCACTAAGCCCCATCTCTCCCTTTCATTTTCTATGGCTATAAGTCATAACTTTGGAACAGAGTTGTTACAAATAGAACTGTCTTGGGACAGTTGGCTAAGTCAGGCATCATTACAAGTTATTTTGAGTGTCTTTTTAAAACTTCTAACATACTACAAGTACAGATTTGACAAAGGTGCATATTGGGAGATTTCTTTAATCACTTGCATTTTGAGGGCAGTCAGAAGTCACCAATACAGAGTATATCAAAATAATGATTATGTATTTTAGGATTACAGAACATAAGCGTCCAGCAACATAGCCACAGGCTCCTAGGATAGCCAGTGACCAAGTGTCTGTGTATTTATTGATTTAGCACCCCAAATTTTGATGGACACATGGAGCCTCAGTTATGTCATTACCGTGTATCATGTATCAACTGGCTCCCCTAATAGTGTAAAAAAAAAAAAAAAAAAAAGAAAGAAGAAGCTGTGTGGTTTATTAACATATTAGAGCTATAAACTGTTAATCAGATTTCAAGCAAATCTTTCTTTGGGTTCTGGAAAAAGTTAGTTCAATGAACAGTTTGAGAGAGAGCTGCATTCATTTTTATGCATAATTAGATATTGAAAAACATGTGGGCTGGGTGCGGTGGCTCATGCCTGTAATCCCACCACTTTGGGAGGCCAAAGCGGGTGGATTACCTGAGGTCAGGAGTTTGAGACCAGCCTGACCAACATGGAGAAACCCCACCTCTACTAAAAATACAAAATTAGCTGGGCATGCTGGTGCATGCCTATAATCCCAGCTACTCAGGAGGCAGAGGCAGGAGAATTGCTTGAACCTGGGAGGCAGAGGTTGCAGTGAGCTGAGATCGCGCCATTGCACTCCAGCCTGGGCAACAGGAGCAAAACCATCTCAAAAAAAGAAAAAAAGAAAGAAAAACATCTGTTATTTTACACGTGTCAGTTGTCTTTATTACCGCATACTGTTCATTTCTTTCATAGAATTTTAAATTATATTGTTTTCTGACACAACACCTGTTTTCCTCTACCAGATGATAAGCTTTGAGTCTATAGACCACATTTGTTTTATTTGTCATAACGTATATCAAGATCTTAGCATAGGACCTGGTACAAAGTAAACAGTATTTTAAGAATAAGTGAACAAACTAGCAAATATTCTGTTTACTCTAAAAACTTGTACAGAAAGAAATAATATGGCAGGTGTGGTGGCTCACACCTGTAATCCTAGCACTTTGGGAGGCTGAGGCGGGCAGATCACCTGAGGTTGGGAGTTTGAGACCAGCCTGACCAACATGGAGAAACCCTGTCTCTACTAAAAATACAAAATTAGCCACGCGTGGTGGTGCACACCTGTAATCCAAGCTACTCGGGAGGCTGAGGCAGGAGAATCGCTTGAACCTGGGAAGTGGAGGTGGGAGGATCCCCTGAGTCCTGGAGGCGGAGGTTGCAGTGAGCCAAGATCATGCCACTGTACTTCAGCCTGGGCAACAGAGCAAGACTCAGTCAAAAAAAAAAAAAAAAGAGAGAAAGGAACATATGTTCCTTTTAAATAGGAGCTATTATCAATTTACAAATGAAAAACACCTTCAAAGGTCCAAAATTTATTTTGTTATGCCAGTATAATATAGTGGTTAAGGCCGGGTGTAATGGTCATGCCTGTAATCCCGGCACTTTGGGAGACGGAGGCAGGTGGATCACCTGAGGTCAGGAGTTCAAGACCAGCCTGTTGATTCATAATCTGAATCAACATGACCATCCATAGCCTATTCATTAGCCTCATTACTCTACTATTCTTTAACCAATTTAATGCCAACATGGTGAAGCCCCATCTCTCCTAAAAATACCAAAATTAGCCTGGCATGGTGGTGGTCGCTTGTAGCCCCAGCTACTTGGAGGCTGAGGCAGTAGAATTGCTTGAACCTGGGAGGCAGAGGTTGCAGCAAGCTGATATCACACCAGTGCACTCCAGCCTGGGCAACAAAGCAAGACTATGTCTCAATTAAAAAAAAAATATATATATATATATAGTGGTTAAGGCCAGGTATGGTGGCTCATGTCTGTAATCCCAGGACTGGGAGGTCAAGGCAGGAGGACTGCATGAGGCCAGCAGTTTGAGACCAGTCTGGGCAACATAGCAAGACCCTGTCTCTACAAAAAGTGTTTTAACTGAGCCAGGTATGGTGGTGCACACCTGTAGTCTTAGCTACTTAAGAGGCTGAGGCAGTAAGATTGCTTGAGCCCTGGAGTTTGAGGCTGCATAGAGTCATAATTTCATCACTACACTCCAGCCTGGGTGAAAGAGTGACATCTGTTTTGATTTAAAAAAAAAGAAAAAAAGACTGTGCCCTTAGGCTGCATACTTACTTTGGGCCTCACTTTCCTTATAAGACTAGTATGAGGAATAATAATTCAAGTTTTTAGCATAGTACCTGCCATATACGAAGTGCTTGGGAAATAGTGACTTTTTGTTATTATTTCCCTCTATATTTCCAACAGGATTCCAGTATAATTTGATCATTTTTGCATATAATTTGATCAGTTTTATTGCTCACAACTCCTTCTGGGATAAATTCAGGAAAATGTAAGTTGTAACTTTTATAAAGAAATTTGTCCATTGCAAATAAGTCAAAGATTTTGGTACAAATCCCTAGGTGTTCCCCACAACATCTGAGAACAGTCTAATGTCACTCTTCCAGGTCTGTAAGAATAACAACTAATTTGAAAACAGGCCAGGCGCAGTGGCTCATGCCTGTAATCCCAGCACTTTGGGAGGCCGAGGTAGGCGGATCGCTTGAAGCCAGGAGTTTGAGACCAGCCTGGCCAACATGGCGAAACCCAGTCTCTACTTAAAATACAAAAGTTAGCTGGGCATGGTGGCTCATGCCTGTAGTCTCAGCTACTCAGGAAGCTGAGGCATGAGAATCTCTTGAACCCGGGAGGTGGAGGTTGCAATGAGGTGAGATTGCACCAGTGCACTCCAGCCTGGGTGACAGAGTGAGAATCTCTCAAAAAAAGAAAAGAAAAGAAAACAGCTAGCTACCTAGCTTAGCTAGTAACATTAGAATATCAACAGAATACAAGCCAGAAATGAAAAGTGGAGTTTGGAGATGCAAACTTTGAAATTATTTGCCCAGTAATGTCTGGGAGTAGAGATTGAATTTGGGGAAAACAAACAGGCTTGTCATTAGAGAGGTATTTTCAACTCCTGACAATGACATTTTATCAGAGCTCATCATGGTCTGATAACACTCTTTTGCTTTGCTTACGTGCTCATTAAAATGGGTGCTCTGGAGAGGGAAGACAAATATTCCAGTTACTAGAAAGCTAGCTTCCACTCTAAATTAATAAAGAGACCTTCCAACTTCTACATGAGTGTTACGTGATTTTAACTAGTATTCTTCTGTCACAGAGAATTTTATTCCCTTTAGGAATACTAAGAAACTTTAGCACCTAAAATGGCCAGATTTGAGACTTAGCCTCTGGCTGTGGTTATTTCACCAAATCCATGGTGTCCTCTGACTCTTGGCAGTGGACTAGCTGGATCTCCCGGTTATACCTCTTCAACATGCATGATTGTCATCTCCCCTTCAAATGTCAATAAATAGTAACTTGTTTTTTTGAAGCCACCTTCTGATAGTTCCATGCCTGATGATTCTTTAAAAAATAATTCATGTTTAATGACACAATACGTGATATGTTCTTTACGTAAAAAATTCAAAGACTGAAGTGCCTTTTGACTGCCATCCTCCATGCCTCCGTGCCTGCCTCCTCTCCTTCCCTGTCTACTCTTATTTCCAGGGTAATCCTTGTCTCTGATGTTTGTGTTACAACCTTCCAAACTGGTTTTTTTGTTGTTGTTGTTGTTTGGGGTTTTTTTGGGATGGAGTATTGCTCTGTCACCCAGCCTAGAGCACAGTGGTACAGTCTCGGCTCACTGCAACCTCTGTATCACAGGTTCAGACAATGATCCTGCCTCAGCCTCCTGAGTAGCTGGGATTAAAGGTGACCGCCACCACACCTGGCTTGTTTTTGTGTGTGTGTGTGTTTTTTGTTTTTTTTTTGAGACAGAGTTTCACTCTTGTTGCCCTGCCTGGAGTGCAATGGCGCGATCTTGGCTCACTGCAACCTCTGCCTCCTCAGGCGATTTTCCTGCCTCAGCCTCCTGAGTAGCTGGGATTACAGGCATGCGCCACCACGCCCGGTTAATTTTGTATTTTTTGTAGAGACAGGGTTTCTCCATACTGGTCAGTCTGGTCTTGAACTCCCGACCTCAGGTGATCCTCCCGCCTCGGCCTCCCAAAGTGCTGGGATTACAGGCGTGAGCCACCGTGCCTGGCCACACCTGGCTAATTTTTTTTTCTTTTATCTTTTTCCTCCGGAGTAGTTGGGATTACAGGCACCTGCCACCACACCCACTAATTTTTTAAAAAATTAATTTATTTTTTTAAAAAATTATACTTTAAGATCTTGCTAGTTCTTTGCTACAAAGTTCTTGCTAGATCTTTGCTAGTTCTTGTAGAGCTGGGTGCAGTGGCTCCTGTAATCCCAGCACTTTGGGAGGCTTAGACGGGTGGATCACGAGGCCAGGAGATCAAGACCATCCTCACTAACACAATGAAACCCCGTCTCTACTAAAAATACAAAAAATTAGCTGGGCGTGGTGGTGGGCACCTGTAGTCCCAGGTACTCAGGAGGCTGAGGCAGGAGAATGGTGTGAGCCTGGGAGGCGGAGCTTGCAGTGAGCCAAGATCTCGCCACTGCACTCCAGCCCGGGTGACAGAGCGAGACTCTGTCTCAAAAAAAAAAAAAAAAAATAAATATATATATATATATATATATATATATATATATATATATGTAGTGTATATGTCTTCTCATACACAAATACCAGTGTTTCTATAGGACAGTAATTCTCAACTTGGGGACAGTTTTCCCCCCAGGGGACATTTTTGGTTGTTACAATGTGGGGAGAGGGAATAAGCCACTGCCATCTAAGTAGAGGCCAGGGATGTTGCTAAACATACTACGGTGCACAGGACAGCTCACAACAAAGAATTATCCAGTAAGACATTAAAGCCAATGCCATGTTTTTGGCTTTTGTTAACACAGAACCCACACCTAACATGGATTTCTGTATAGTTAACTATTGCTATGTAACACACCATTCAAAACTTTTTTTTTTTTTTTTTTTTTTTTTTTTGAGACGGGTTCTCACTCTGTCACCCAGGCTGGAGAGCAGTGGCACAATCTCAACTCACAGCAGCCTCAACCTCTGCAGGCTCAGGTTATTCTCCTACCTTAGCCTCCCAAGTAGCTGGGACCACAGGCATGTGGCACCACACCCAGCTAATTTTTGTATTTCTTATAGAAATGGGGTTTTGCTATGTTGCCTGAGCTGGTTACAAACTCCTGGGCTCAAGTGATCCAACTGCTTCAGCCTTCCAAGGTGTTAGGATTACAGGCATGAGCCACCATGCCTGGCCCCAAAACTGAGAATAACTTATTTTTCATGATTCTGTGGGTTATAGATGGGCAGTTCCTCTGAGATCACTCATGTAGCTGCATTCAACTGGACAGTGGTGAGGCTGGAAAGCCCAAGGCAGCCTCACTTATGTGTCTGGCAGTTGTCAGCTGTCATCTAAGATGCCTCAGTTCTCTTCCGTGTGGCCTTCCATCCTCCAGCAGCCCAGACCAGCAAACTCACATGGTCAGGGCATTCTTCCAAGAGAGCAAAAAGTGGAAGCTGATGCGTTTATTGAGACATGAACCTAGAATTCACACAGCATCACTCCTGCCACATTCAGAATTCACATAGCCCTACTCTGCTCCATTCTATCTATCAACACAAGTTGCAAAGCCAGCTCATTTTCAAGAGAGGGAAAGTAGACAACCTCTTGCTGGAAGAAGCAGCTACCACTAAGTCATACTGATCAGAACTGCTGTGTGAGGATGAGAAGACTAGGAAGTGAAGTCGTTTGAGTTTTAGGATGGTATAAGACTGATCGGTGGTGTTCATCTTAGATGTAGTGGAAAACCTTCCGTATACCATGGCCTTGAATACTGAAGTAAACTAATTGAGGGTAATGATTCAGTCCATTTTTATCAATACATGCCTAAAAGTCACAGGTCATTTATATTATCATAGGTCATATTACGTTATATTGTAAATGTCTGTGTGAGTCTTTATCTTTCTGCCCATGGTATCTAGTACACAGGAACTCAGTAAGTTTTTGTGGAATCAAACTGAAATGACTAGCTGCCAACCAGACAATTCTGTTCACCCTTAGCAGTTGCAGGTTTAACATTCCAGGATTTGACTATTCAAGAATGATTCTGAAGGTCCATGATATCATTTAAATTGCTGAGTCATGAATATGAATCATGCTGTGAGGCTGGTACACTAGAAAAAACTCGTAGCTATCCAGTGAGCTTAGTTCATTGCTCAATATCTTCATCTCGACACAGCTTCATTGTTCTCGGCCTATTCAAGTGTGAAATCTCAGTAGTGGAATCTTATGAAAGGGCCACTTAATTTCCATGAAAACAGGCTACAGTGGTGCACGTCAATAATAGAACTTGTGAAGATCTCAAGATCTATCTCTGTGGCTAAGTAAAAGAGGCAGAGGTGTGCCTTGGAAAGCTTCCACTTGGAAAAACTGCTGAAAATGTCACTGTCTGAGGGATGCTCTTAGGCTGGACTTTGAAAAGCGAAGACACAGCTTTGTGGAGTACTGCTGGACAGGCATCCAGCCTCCTCTGCCGTTCCTTCCTTGTGTGGTCGGACTATAGACTCCTAGGCCCCACGTCAGAGAGATACCCTGGGTGCAGAGCTGGAACACAAATCCTAAAAAGTAGCCAACAGTTATAATTTCTGCTTATCTCTCATGACTACTCACGGTTGCTTCTTAAGGATTCTGTTGACAAGTGAAAATGGAACCAATGATAAAGCTTTGGTCTGTTGGTCCATTTTACCTTTTCTTTTCAATACAAAGTTATGCTTGTACCCAAAGGATCTTGGGGCATTGTATCTATTTAACTATATTTTCATTTTACCTTTATTATTATTCATTCATTTAAATTGATGAATGTTCAGGGCAGCCAAATCTATTTTATAAAACTGTAGGAATAGTAATAGAGCACATTAACTTTCAGTGTCCATTTTATAGTCTATAGGAAAAGCACTGGATTCAAACTTTAATGTCCTTTGCCTTTTTTTTTTGTACCTGGCATATAGTCTATGATTATAGTCTAAAATATGCCAGGTGATTCTGCAAAGGAAGATCACAGACTAAGAATACCTAAAATAAAAGTCACATTAAGTAACCATTTATTTCCAGTTACAAGAAAATGTAAGATAAATCATTTGGAATCACTCTGCTTAAAATCTATTACAGGAGGAAGTCTAACAGGAGCTGTATTTAATCCAGCTTTGGCACTTTCGCTACATTTCATGTGTTTTGATGAAGCATTTCCTCAGTTTTTTATAGTATACTGGCTGGCTCCTTCTTTAGGTAAGCATATTTTAATTTAGTATGTCTGAAAGATTAGGGTATTTTAAAATATGATATGTGTATATTATTGTAACATGTCAATTTCCAAAGCCAGAGCAGGCACAAAACAGAAAATGAAAAAGGTAGTTAACATGCCTGAAATGATACTTTGTGTAGTATCCTTTAAAACTGTTTTTATCTTTAAAGAAACAGTATCTAGTTAAGGGTAGTCAGTTTCAGATACGCTATTACTTTAAGAAACCTTGAGATCTGAGCACCAAAAAAGCAAAGAGTGCTTACTTCCCTTCAAATATAATTTTTTTTTTTTTTTGCTAAAGAAATTTGTTTTTTCACATTTGTGATCTCCAGATAAAGTATCATTTAGTTCATTTGACTCATTTTACAGAAGAGCATCTCATGAAACAGTGAATACCTGTATTAAGTATAGTTTAAAAGTTATCCACAAGTTACATTCCTGTTATTTTTATTTTATTGTTTTTGTTTTGCTTTGTTTTTTTTTTTTTTCGAGACAGGGTCTGTCTTTGTCACCCAGGCTTGAGTGCAGTGGCATGATCATAGCCATAGCTCACTGTGCTTGAACTCCTGGGCCCAAGCAATCCTCCTGCCTTAGCCTCCTGAGTAGCTGGGATGACAGGCATGTGCCACCACACCCAGCTAATTTGTGTATATTTTGTAGAGATGAGGTCTTGCTATGTTGCTCAGGCTACATTCCAGTTATTTCTATTTGGATCAGATATATAAACTCTTTATAAAGATGGGTCAAATAACACAAAATTATACAATATACAAAAAATTATTATGCATTTCTTATGCATTACTTATATAAAGTTATCAGCATTTCTTGATTTTGTTTAGTCATCTGTTTTAAGCCTGGTTATAACTCATAACTGTAAGTGAATATGAAGATGCTTGGCCCTCCATTAATTCACTCTTCTTTTTATCCAGTTAGCATATTGTTTCTTGTTAGTCATTTTCTTTAAAACACGCACACACATACACAGAAGGGAACACAGAAGGGAAGTGCCACAACAGGTTTGAAGAGTCAATCACACTTTACTCTTCCTGTTTACCTTCCATTCCTCTATCTCACATTTATGTTATTGTCATGCTTGGCATCATATTGTTATGCTCAATGATATCTATAGGCCTAAACATAAAGTGTATCAAAGAAAAATTGGTTTTAAATACTAGTAATATAACTTTTGGTCAGTTCTACTGAGTGCTAGTATTTTCCGATAACATCTTTAAAGAAAAATTTTCTCCGTTTTTAGGCCGGGCGTGGTGGCTCATGCCTGTGATCCCAGCACTTTGGGAGGCCGAGGCGGGCGGATCACAAGGTCAGGAGATTGAGACCATCCTGGCTAACACGGTGAAACCCCGTCTCTACTAAAAAAAATTAGCTGGGCGTGGTGGCGGGCGCCTGTAGTCCCAGCTACTCAGGAGGCTGAGGCAGGAGAATGGCATGAACCCGGGAGGTGGAGCCTGCAGTGACCCCAGATCACGCCACTGTACTCCAGCCTGGGTGACAGAGAAAGACTCCGTCTCAAAAAATCCATTTTTAAAGTTAAAAAGGTCACTAATATAAAGAAGTTAAGAAGTTAACAAGGTCTAATTGGGCAGGCCTACTGGTAGTTTTTATATGAAAAAATCCCCCCAGTATGTCTGGAGACTAACATATATTAACATGATTTATTTGTTAGCATGCTCCAACTACAATTGTAATAGTAGGCTAAGGCAGAGGTCCCCAGCCTCCAGGCTGCAGACCAGTACAGTCCGTGGCCTGTTAGCAATCAGGCCACACAGCAGGAGGTGAGTGGCAGTCAAGCTTACAAAGCTCCGTCTCCTGTCAGGTCAGCAGCATTAGATTCTCATAGGAGCATGAACCTTATTGTGAACTCAGCATGTGAACGATCTAGGTTACACGCTGCTTATGAGAATCTAACTAATGCCTGATGATCCAAGGTGGAACAGTTTCATCCCAAAACCATGCCCCCAGTCCATGGAAAAACTGTCTTCCAGGAAACCAGTCATCACTGTGTTAAGGAATTATTTCATCCATTACTTGACAGAACATTAAAAGTAGCCAGGTAGGCTGGGTGCGGTGGCTCATGCCTGTAATCCCAGCACTTTGGGAGGCCGAGGTGGGTGGATCACCTGAAGTCAGGAGTTCGAGACCAGTCTGGCCAACTCTACTAAAAATACAAAAATTAGCTGGGCATGATGATGCGTGCCTGTAATCCCAGCTACTCGGGAGGCTGAGGCAGGAGAATCGCCTGAACTCAGGAGTTGGAGGTTGCAGTGAGCCGAGATCGCACTATTGCACTCTAGCCTGGGTGACAGAGCAAGTCTCACCAAAAAAAAAAAAAAAAAAAAGCACAGTGGCACATGTCTATAGCCCCAGCTACCAACTACTTGGGAGGCGGAGGCCAGGAGTTCAAGTCCACCTTGGGCAACATAGCAAAACAACCTGTCTAAAAAATAAATTTAAAAAGGGTCTTTCTGGAAGAATTTTAAAAAGGAATCTGAAGTAATGACAATCTCTGTAAAAGGACCTTGATTTTTTTCTTAGAACACATTTTCCAGCCAAAGCAGCACTTAATGACTTCCTGGAAGAATGTACTAGAAAAAAAGCCTCATGATAGATAAAAAAGGAATGCTAAATCTTCCCCTTTTATAGAGCAGAAAGTGTGATAGGGTGGGGAAAGTGACTATATTCTTTTCTTGTTTGTGTAGTACAAACAGGAAGATAACACATTAATATGTAGCCAAAACATTTTAAAGAACCACTTATCCCCCAATAATCCAAACACCCCCTCCCCCCCAAAAAAAGTCCAAATCTCTTACATATAGAAGTGGAATCAAACTTTTTTTGGTCTGGCTGTGATCACCGAGGCTGGAGTGCAGTGGCGCAATCTTGGCTCACTGCAACCTCTGCCTCCCAGGCACAAGTGATCCTCTTGTCCCAACCCCCCAGGTAGCTGGGACTACTGGTGTGTGCCCCCACACCCAGCTAAGTTTTGTATTTTTTTATAGAAACAGGGTTTCTATGTTGCTCAGGCTGGTCTTGAACTCCTGGGCTCAGGTGATCCGCCCGCCTTGGCCTGCCAAAGTGCTGAGATTATAGGTATGAGCCACCATGCTTGGCTGAGATCAAACATTTTCGAATTCATATGATCTTTTTTATATTTAGCTTGTTGAAAATATGTATTCCAAGATTCTTATTTGGTCTAAGGACCCCTACCTTTTAAAATAGACCCAACATAAAATTTGTATTATATTTTTGGTTTAAAGAGGCCTGTTTGTATATTTCTTTCTGAGGTTTATGAATTAGAATAAAGGCATCCTTCAATATATGTAGATAAAAGACATGTATGTGAATAAATGATGATTTGTTTAGAATACTGCGTTCTAGCCTGCTATTGAATTTTGTCATATATTGAAGTTAACTTCTCACTGGGGGAGAAAAAAAAATGGCTCCAAATGAAATAAAGAAATAAAGCGACACATTATATAACTCTGTAAAGAATGGGAAAAAATAAATTATAAATTAAAAGAATCATTCAAAGAGTTAAGAGATGAGGAGTCCAAAATAAAAATAAAAACAAAAACCCCAAAACAAACACCACTCAACTACCAAAGTTACATTAATTAGGCAGTGCCAGGGGAGTGAGACAGAGGAAAGAGTAATCCCAAGATATCCACCTTCTTTCCTTCTTGACCAAGCAGGAAGCAAACTATTCTTGGGAGTCATAGTCCATATTCTTTCTTGTTTCTCATCATAGCAGAGATAATTATAATTCCTCTAATGGCCCCTGCCATCTTCCCAAATTAAAAATTTAGAAACATGACTATAAGGATGCATATGTGGCCTGGTGTGGTAGTACATGCATGTAGTCTCAGCTACTTGGCAGGCTGAGGTAGGAGAATCACCTGAGCCCAGGAAGTCGAGGCTGCAGTGAGCCGAGATCGTACCACTGCACTCCAGCCTGAGTGATGGGAGTGTGACCCTGTCTCAAAAAAAAAGAAAAAAAAAAAAAATATATATATATAGTATTCTCTAGTTTATACATTTCATACAGTGAAAAGTGGAAAATTCTGTTTGCTTCTATGAAACTACAATTCCATTTTTGGAAAAAATTTTAAATGTAATATCTTATTTTCTAGTTCTGACTTTATAAAAAATGACCAAAAAATTGTGGGTCAGTTAACATAAAGGTTGTTTCTGATATTTTTTCATTTAAAGCCTTTGGTTGCAAACAGACTCATCTTTCACAAATATGTTAAGGTATCTAAGTGCTTGCCAAACCTTAAGGTTTTTTGTTGTTGCAAACAAGAGAACATAATTTCAAATGTGCATGTGACAAAACTTGTTTTCAGTCTGAATTTAAACTGATCTAGGGCTCTAAGCCTGAATACATTCAGATCAAGATGAAAAATTAACCACTGCAGATTTACTTTGCAAGATAGTGACTTGAGCCCTCACTCTCCTTAGTCCCTATTTCACATTGAAAAATTAACCAACAGCTACATGCCAGATTTCTCTTTTTTTTTTTTTTTTTTTTTTTTTGAGACGGAGTCTCGCTCTGTAGCCCAGGCTGGAGTGCAGTGGCCGGTTCTCAGCTCACTGCAAGCTCCGCCTCCCGGGTTTACGCCATTCTCCTGCCTCAGCCTTCCCGAGTAGCTGGGACTACAAGCGCCCGCCACCGCGCCCGGCTAGTTTTTTGTATTTTTTAGTAGAGACGGGGTTTCACCGTGTTCGCCAGGATGGTCTCGATCTCCTGACCTCGTGATCCGCCCGTCTCGGCCTCCCAAAGTGCTGGGATTACAGGCTTGAGCCACCGCGCCCGGCCTTACATGCCAGATTTCTCTGTTGTAATTCTCAGAAATGAAGATTACTAATATGTGAATTTTCAAAACATTTTGGGCTGGGTACAGTGACTTACGCCTGTAATCCTAGCACTTTGGGAGGCCAAGGCGGGTGAATCAGGAGTTCGAGACCAGACTGGCCAATATAGTGAAATCCCGTCTCTACTAAAAATACAAAAATTAGCCAGGCGTGGTGGTGGGCGCCTGTAATCCCAGCTACTCAGGAGGCTGAGGCAGGAGAACGGCTTGAACCTGGGAGACAGAAGTTGCAGTGAGCCAAGATCACACCACTTCACTCCAGCCTGGGCGAAAGAGCGAAACTCTGTCTCAAAAACAAACAAATAAACAACAATTTTGTATTATATTTAAGATTTAAACTTCCACCATCGACTGAAATTTTGTTTTAGATATTTTATTTGCTTGACACATCTCTAAAAGCGGTTGTCAGTTAAATAAGGTTGAGATAAAAATGAAAAAAAAAAAAAAAGCTGTTAATGGTTGAGATTAATGAAAAAGGAGAGACTGGAGGAAGTAACCTAACATTGTTTTTATTTGAGCATTCTCAGTGAAAACTCCAAATGCTTTCAGTTGCTTTATTCTCCAGGTATGTCCCTGGGGCACGGAGGGAAGGGAGAGTGTTACCATTTTAAAGAGAAGAAAATGAAGACCCAAGTCTAGGGTTTCTCACTTAGCAAGTCAGTAACAGAGCCAGAACTAAAACTATACATCTTTGGATTTGGTTTATCCTTTGAATTCATTAGATCCTATTGGTTTTGCCAAATGCATACTGTTTTTAAGGATTCACAGTTGAAGAAAAAATAATCTGAGAATATTAGATTTAAATATCTAATATGTTTCACGTAGAATTGATGTAACCAATTCTTTAAGCATAGCTTTCCAAACAGCTAGGTATATAATTGTATATAATTTTAAAATATACCCTCCTAGTGATTATGAACTTCCTTAAAGATTGTTTTTTTATTTTACTGTATTTTGTCTTTCAGGTATATTGTTGATGATTTTGATGTTCAGCTTTTTCCTTCCATGGCTGCATAACAACCATACAATTAATAAAAAGGAATAAATAAATGTTCCAAAGACTCAGACTAACATACAGGACAGTCCAGCTGGATGTGATAAAGATTTTGTCACCTCATATGGAAAACACTGGCTGCACTGGATTCGTCAGTGTTAACTTCCTTTGAGGAAGCTGCCTTATAGTTTTCATCACTGGGACTTAAACAAAAAATTACTGTGAAAATGAGGTATCCTGTACTTCTCAGTTAAGACTTGTTCTTTGAGTGGTGTATTAAATGCTGCTAGAAAAGCCTCATTACATTAAACATAAATCAATCTTAAATGGTAATTGTTAACTTTGATGAAAAATGAGTACAGGATGAGAAGGGAAGTAATGGTGGTAGTAAGACCAAAGAATTTGTGTATCAAGTGTCACCCAAATGAACAGAATTTTTAACTATAAGTACAACCCATCAACTTACAGAACTGGCGAGAGGATACTTTCAGCCACCACCTCACACAATGATACCATCAAGCAGTGTCATCTTTCAGCAGGAAAGTCACTTTTAGAAGTAGAATATATATTCACTCACATATAAGCAATTTCCTACATTTTAAGTATATTACAATCTAGTATCTAAAATATTTTCTCTAAATAGACAATCTCACTAGCTCTAGCCAAGTGGTTATTCTTTAATAGAATATACTAAAACAAAACACCCATACGAAGTCAGGATTTAAGCTTTTCACATTCTCCTTTGAGCCAACAGCCAGCTACCTTATGAAGTAGGGAGGGCATGTATTTTTAATCTCCATTTTACAGATAAGGAAACTAAGCCTAGATGGGTTTGCTGCCCTGGCTTAGATCACATAGAGCCAAATACCATCTCTAGTCTTTGACTTCAATCCAAATATTCTTCTCGGTCATGATTATGACTAAAGGGAAATCAAGGGTCCATAGAAATATTAAGTACTTATAATAACATTAAAACTTGTTTAGAAATTAGTATTTTTTGAGATTTAAAGAACCTTCCAGTTTTACTATATTAGAAGGCTTCTTTTATTGTATGTGGTCTACTTTTTATTAAAAGTTCAGGCCATGAAAGGTTAAGTGTGTTTCACTTCAAAGGAAATTCCATTATCAGAGTTAGAATTGAAAGTAAAGGCTGGGCGCGATGGCTTACACCTGTAATCCCAACACTTTGAGAGGCTGAGACAGGAGGATCACAAGGTCAAGAGATCGAGACCATCCTGGCCAAGATAGTGAAACCTTGTCTCTACTAAAAATACAAAAATTAGTCAGGCATGGTGATGTGCACCTGTAGTCGCAGCTACTCAGGAGGCTGAGGCAGAAGAATCGCTTGGACTCGGGAGGCAGAAGTTGCAGTGAGCCGAGATCATGCCCAGCCTGGCAACAAAGCAAGACTCCGTCTCAAAAAAAAAAAAAAAAAAAAAAAAAAGTAAAATAATATGGGGTGAGATATAATCCGTTTGAGTAATAATCAGTTAACAACTGATAATTTGCCAGGTAATTTAAGTGATGCTTGGTGATCAGCTTGTAGACAGTAACTCTATTTATATCTGCAGACTGAACAGGTGCAGCCTTTTGCCAAGTCTACCCAACAAGGCAGCCAGCTTTGTATTTTAAAAAGCAGAGTTCGGTCAGGCACGGTGGCTCATGCGTGTAATCCCAGCACTTTGGGAGGCTGAGGTGGGTGGATCACAAGTTCAGGGGTTCCAGACCAGCCTGGCCAAGATGGTAAAACCCTGTCTCCACTAAAAATACAAAAATTAGTTGGGCGTGGTGGCAGGCACCTGTAGCCTCAGTTACTCGGGAGGCTGAGGCAGGAGAATCACTTGAACCCCGGAGGCGGAGGTTGCAGTGAGCCGAGATCACACCACTGCACTCCAGCCCAGGCAACAAGAGTGAAACTCCATCTTATTAAAAAAAAAAGCAGAGTTAACAAATGTGACTAAATGACTAAATGCAGTCTCTGACCTATTTTATTTGGCCTGCACAGTATTTTTTTTGAAAGTCGAAATTAAGTAAAATCCATAGTTCCAGCTGCTCTCAGAAAAATTCCAAAGACCTTGCGATACTAGGCCCGAATTCTGCCATACAACACAAAATAATGGTTGTTCCCTTTAAAATGGTCCCGTCTTGCAAACATGAAGCTGAGTTTCACTTACTGTTTCATGGCTATTTTTCTTATAGGAATGTGTCTTTTTGCATCTTTAGCATGAGGACTTCTGTGGGTTAAGAAAAATGAGTATTGGCTGGGCGCGGTGGCTCACGCCTGTAATCCCAGCACTTTGGGAGGCTGAGGCGGGTGGATCACGAGGTCAGGAGATCGAGACCATCCTGGCTAACATGGTGAAACCCCGTCTCTACTAAAAATACAAAAAATTAGCTGGGTGTGGTGGCGGGCGCCTGTAGTCCCAGCTACACGGGAGGCTGAAGCAGGAGAATGGCGTGAACCCGGGAGGCGGAGCTTGCAGTGAGCCGAGATCGCGCCACTGCACTCCAGCCTGGGCGACTGAGCGAGAGACTCGTCTCAAAAAAAAAAAAAAGAAAAGAAAAATGAGTATTAATCTGTGCAAACGCCTAACCCTCTGAACTTCACCTGTCAGACTTTGGAGTTTGTGACTTCTGATGACACTACTACCTCTACAGCCCTCTCAAGTAGTGGCTATTTTCTCTCCCACACTTAGTATACCACTGTGCCTGGAGGCAGAGTAGATTTCCTTGTCTTCATTGCTGCTGCTCATCCATTCTCCTCTGCTTCTTCCATTAAAAACATGTCATCAGTTACCTGGGTACTTGTTGCAGTCTTCTAGTATATAGTCCCCTCAATTCCCCTTTGTTCCTTTCAGATCTTAGTTCCCATCTCACTCTCTACCACCACCACAGTTGTACTTCTTGGTGACAGATACAAAGATGATCCTTCCAGCTTCATGGCCTTGGAGTTCACTGGATCTCTCCTTCAATAATTTTGTCTTCTGCTTTGCCTCACCTGCAATTTTGGTGGTAACCTTGAACTTACTACCAATAACTGAAATATTATATGAACTCAGACACCCTACTCTCCAATCACTGACCCCTTTCCAGCTCAGTCTCTTTAGGACCCCATCTCCAGTGATCCTTTGACCCCCACATGGAACTTCTGTCCATTGATAACACCACTTTTTCACATCTCTCACCCCTCTCAAGTAGCCTCTTTTCCTTAAGCAGCTTACTTGGCCAGTCATCATCACATGCATACACCCTTAACTCCCTTGCTCCTCTATCTCATACTCACAGAGCTTAGCCTCAACTTGATTAAATCCAACTGTTCGCTTATTCCATGCCTGCACATGTGCAACAGAAGAGCAACTTTTTTTTTTTTTTTTTTTTTTTTTTTAAGAATTGGTGGTGTAGTAGACAGCTGTACATTTTTTTCAATCCAGCATCTAAGCATCCTTCTTATCTGGCGTAATCCACTCCTGTGAGCATCTGCACAGGAGCAGTGTCCTTCTATTGTAGAAGCTGAAAGGCCCAGATACTCCTTCTGCCCTTGGCAATGAAGACACACAGTGCCAACCAGAAGTTTGTATCTTAAGTGTGGTGACTCATAGACACAGGGACAATCAAGAAATCAGTCTAACAGCAGCGGAGGAATCGTAACATCTAATGTAGATTTCATCTTTTTATAAGCCTGGTTTATTTCAACTTTCCTGTCCATTTAGTGAGCTACCAGATAGCTTTCTAATAAAAAATTTCTGCTTAGGCCGGGCACGGTGGCTCACGCCTGTAATCCCAGCACTTTGGGAGGCCGAGGCAGGCGGATCACTTGAGGTCGGGAGTTCGAGACCAGTCTGACCAACATGGAGAAACCCTGTCTCTACTAAAAATACAAAATCAGCGGGGTGTGGTGGCACATGCCTGTAATCCCAGCTACTCAGGAAGCTGATGCAGGAGAATTGCTTGAACCCGGAAGGCTTAGGTTATGGTGAGCCAAGATCATGCCACTGCACTCCAGCCTGGGCAACAAGAATGAAACTCCGTCTCAAAAAAAAAAAAAAAATTCTGCTTAGTCAGATTTGGGTTTACAATCATAATTTGGGTTGATACAGGGTCATAATTTTATGAACATAAATTGCTACGCTGTCCTCATATTTGTACTGTTTACTATAGAGGCTTAGACTGCTATATTTTGTGGGAATATAAGCACCTTTTTCTCCTTGTCAAACCCATTGTGTGCCTAGAAACTAGATATTCAAATACGTTAAACCTGTTTGTAGAGCAAGAGTAGAGATTTGCAGTGAAGGTGTGAGGTCCTATGCAAAATAAGTATAGATTTCATGATGTCTACTTTAATTGCTCAGTGGATTTTTAAACTTCAAGCTAATCAGATGTATTCTAAATAGTGAGTTGATATATTTGTAGCTGCTGCTTTCTGTTATGAAAAGGATTACTACTATTAGTTAACAACTACCATTTACTGAGCTATATTCTAGGCACTGTTGTTCTAAGTGCTTTACGTGTACTAGTGATTCATGTAATCTTCAAAATAATTCATTTTTTTGTCATTTGAAATTACGAAGTTCCCCTACTGATTTTACTTGTGTAAATATGAACAGAGTGAGATGTTAGTGAAAATATGTTCCAGCTCCTTCATAAAGGGATGGCAATAATTCTATGAGGATCCCCTTGAGAGACAATGCTTAGAATTCAGTTACTGGTCACAAAAGATGAGTCCCAGATATGGATTCATCCATTCTATACTTTTAAAACAGGATTTGCCTGAGAATCAGGTATATAATAGTGAACCCATCTGAAATCCTGCAGATAAAGTCTATCTAAATATCTATTATCTCTGAGCAGTAATCATACCTGTCTTCTAAAAGTAAAGGACTATACAGATTGAGTATCCCTTAAGCGAAATTATTGGGATCAGAAGTATTTCAGATTTTGGAATGTTTTTAAAATTTTGGAATAATTCGCATTATACTGGTTAAGCATCCCTAATCCGAAAATCTGAAATCCAAATGCTCCAATGAGCAGTTCCTTTGGGCATCATGTTAGCACTCAAGTTTCAGATTTTGGGGAATTTCAGATTTCAGATAATACTCAACCTGTATATTATGATCATCTGCACATAATCTCTTACCTTTACCAATATTGAGGAAGCTCCTAAGAGAACCTCAAAAATACATAATTTTTTTTTTTTTTTTTTTTTGAGCAGAGTTTTGCTCTTGTTGCCCAGGCTGGAGCGCAATGGTGCAACCTCAGCTCACTGCAACATCCACCTCCCAGGTTCAAGGGATTCTCCTGCCTCAGCTTCCCAAGTAGCTGGGATTAGACATGCCCCACCACCACACCCAGCTAATTTTTGTATTTTTGTAGAGAGAGGGTTTCACCATGTTGACCAGGCTGGTCTTGAACTCCTGACCTCAGGTGATCCGCCTGCCTGTCTAAGCCTCCCAAAGTGCTGAGATTATAGGCGTGAACCACTGCACCCAGCCTCTATTAAGGATTTAAACAAGTTTATGGCCTTGGCTCACTGCAACTTCTGCCTCCTGGGTTCAAGCGATTCTTGTACCTCAGCCTCCTGAGTAGCTAGTATTACAGGTGCCCACCACCAGGCCTGGCTAATTTTTGCATTTTCAGCAGAGATGGGGTTTCACCATATTGGCCAGGCTGGTCTCGAAATCCTTACCTCAATTGATCTGCCCACCTCAGCCTCCCAAAGTGCTGGGCTTATAGGTGTGAGCCACTACATCTGGCTGGGACCATATCTTAATGAATACATTTTTTAAATGATAGAACCTAGAACAGAGAACCACTAACTCTAGCTTTTAGGAACATTTAGATGACTTACATTTTGGAAGGGAAATGTCTATGTACACTTTAAAGGAACACACAAAGAAAACAATTACGGCAACCCTAAAGTTAGGCTTAAATGAAATCAATAAATATTGTCTGGCTGATCATTATAAATGTTATCTTTTAAAAGCCTGGCCTGCTCTTTTTTCTCAGCTTCTATTTTCTCAATGCTACAGTTCTAATTTACTATTTAGTGAATGTTATAGCTCAATCTTTGAAAGTCATTTAGTCTAATGAGGAAATAAGCCCAGAGAGGTGCCCACATGCTTTGGTCTCCTGCCTTTTTGCATACTGCATTGACCACAGCAACACCAATAAGAAACCCAGTACACTCTGAATCTCCTCAACATTTTGCTATCAGAGCAATTTATGCTTCATGGAAAGTCACAATTACAAATTTGTTTCTTTTAAAAGGAACTCAAATGGAATTTATAATACTAGCCTTGAGAATGTCCTGACTGCTTACTGAAGAGTGCACAAACTCCTAGGATAGAATTATGGGTGTTGCTCAGATGGGTAGCAGAGAAACTTGGGAAGCTCTTGTACTGCCATTGAAATGTTAACATTGAAACCCTGCAGCAGTGGGGAGAGTGTGCGTGCTTTCTGCTGCTGGTAGATGGTGAGGCTGTAGGATGTTTTAAAGCACAGGCTCAAAAATCACAGTTCACTATCTACATGACCTTAAGCAAGTTATTTTACCTCTCTCTATAACTCAGTTTCCTCAACTATAAAGTGGGATAAAAGTGTACCTCATAAGGTAATTAAGAATATTATAATACACAATAAAGAACTCAGGACAGTGGCTGGTACAGAGAAGGTCTCAGTAAATTTTAGTTTCCATTTCAAGTGGCTGTTTTACTTGCCTATTGTTAACAGACTCAGAAATTCTGAGAGTCTGGTTAGAAAAAGGAAAATTAGTTTTTTTTCAGTCTACCTTGCAAGCTGAGGGAAACCAAGTGACAATGCTAAAACGAACACTGGGCTGAGTGGCACCAAACATCAGTTTAGTCACTAATTAGCCAAGTGATTCTGGTAGTAAGATTAGCTTGTATAACCTTATTTTTAAGGCCACATCATGGTATCAAAAGTCCAAGTATAAATCAGTAATTACAAATCAGCCTTATAATACCCAGGTAATCTATGAAAACTAAAAATTGAGAGTTGATAAATACAAGAAATTACTGCTAATCTAAAAGGAAGTGGCAGAAATCCCCTGAAATGTGTTAAATCTTTGCCTTACTAAATACTTGCCAGAAGCTGTATTTTATTTCATGTTCTCCTTAATAAGTAAAAATAAAGCCAACAAAATTCTCATATTTGCCAGCATTATTTTTTAAAACACATTTCTCATTAATGGTTTTAGTCAAGAAAGAGAGCACAGTAATATAGAAAACCTAGGTTTATTTGTTAAGCTATTACAAAAACAAAACAATTACCACTTGAAGTACTTTGAGGACTTCATCCAAGACTCACTTGCTCTGTTACAGAAACTAACCTAAAAGGCTGGAAATTAAAGGATATAACCTAAGAGTTTATAACAGCAGACTGGTAAAACATGGCAAAAGGAGCTCTCTCTTTCCTACCCAGTCTACCTACACCAAGCTCCTGTGCATTTTCACCACATAAATCTGCTAGCTTACAAAAGATGCACACAGTCAAGGCAGAAATTATAGGCCTACTCAGAGGGTACCCAGACACAGAAAGTTTTGGGGTAAATAATAAACTACAAATACCCTCTTGGTTAAGTTAATTCATCAAGTTAATAAAGGTCATATTATCTATCTTCTGCTGGTGACAACTTATTGTTTCAGTATAGTCTGTCTCAAGAAGGAACTGGTTCAGGTTGGGTTGTGGAAAAGCAAAAAGACTTTCATCAACTTCACTCCAGAGTGGAAGAGGCACCAAGTTCTCTCCTACAGTTAGGAGCAGAATCTGAAAAACAAAAGGTTCACAGTGTTTACAATAGTAATAATAGTAATAGCTACTATTTATTGAATGCCTAGTCACAGAGTGCCAGAGGACTTAGGTACATTTTATCTCAGCCTCTGCAACAACCCTGCAAGGTAGTTATTATCCTCTCCACTTTACAGATGGGGGAAGTGAGGATTAAATAAGTTATATGCCTTGTCCAAAGGTGTACACAAGTATGTGGCAGAGTTGTGATTCCACCATTAATGTGCCATCTCCACCCCACCTCATGCATTGAGAAGTCCTAGTTCCATTATCATGAAATTAATAAACGGCTGCATAAATTACTCTATTTATACCTTGTTCATTCTTTAAAAGCATGTACAATTTTAAATGATTAAAAATTTACACAGCCAGGTGTGCTGGCTCACACCCGTAATCCCAGCACTTTGGGAGGCCCACGCGGGTGGATCACCTGAGGTCAGGAATTTGAGACAAGCCTGGCCAACATGGTGAAATCCCATCTCTACTAAAAATACAAAATTAGGACCAGGCGGGGTGGCTCACACCTGTAATCCCAGCACTTTGGGATAACCTGAGGTCAGGAGTTCAAGACCAGCCTGACTAGACATGGAGAAACCCCATCTCTACTAAAAGTACAAAAGTAGCCGGATGTGGTGGCACATGCCTGTAATCCCAGCTACTCGGGAGGCTGAGGCAGGAGAATCGCTTGAACCCGGCAGGCGGAGGATTTGGCAAGCCGAGATTGCGCCACTGCACTCCAGCCTGGGCAACAAGAGTGAAACTCTGTCTCAAAAAAAAAAAAAAAAAAAAGTTACCCGGGTGTGGTAGTGGGCGCCTGTAATCCCAGCTATTCAGGAGGCTGAGGCAGGAGAATCACTTGAACCCAGGAGGCAGAGGTTGCAGTGAGCCGAGACTGTGCCACTGCACATCAGCCTGGGTGACAGAGTGAGACTCCCATGTCAGAAAAAAAAAAAATGTAGACATTGTTTGGAATTCAGATCAATTATCCAGATGAAGAATATGTATAAACATTATTTACAATGTTTATACATTATAAACAGGGCGCAGTGGCTCATGCCTATAACCCCAGCACTTTGAGAGGCCGAGGCAGGTGGATCACGAGATCAAGAGAACAAGACCATCCTGGCCAACATGGTGAAACCCCGTCTCTACTAAAAATACAAAAATTAGCCAGCCGTGGTGGCACGCGTCTGTAGTCCCAGCTACTTGAGAGACTAAGGCAGGAGAATCGCTTGAACCCGGGAGGTGGAAGTTGCAGTGAGCCAAGATCACGCTGCTGCACTCCAGCCTGGGCGACAGAGCAAGATTCCATTTCAAAAAAAAAAACATTATGAATAAAATAATTCTCTGCCTCTGAGCTCTAGGATAAAATAAACAGAAAACAAAGCTCATTGAAAAGTTTGTGGCTACTTCACCATTAAAAAGAATCCTAAGAATTCTTGCCAAGGACTGCAGTAACACCCCATTTGTTTAACTGTTAGTGACATACCAAATGAGTTTCTCATGATTCTGATTAATAAAAGAGTGGCTGATGTTCTCTGAACAGTCTGTTCTTCAAAAGAAATATGTGAAAGCCCAAAGACCCCAAAATCTGTTTTCTAACTGCAATAAAACAGTTACTAAACAAGTATCACTGAACTGAAAAAATTAATATGCTATAATGTGACGAGAAATAAGGAAAGAAGACTTAAGTTGATAACAAAAGATTTCCCATGAAGTAGAACAGTGAAGTTACTGACAATTGGAACTGGGAGAGCTAAAAATCAAAGTTAACAGAGCTCCAGTGATGTGAACACATGATTTTAACAGAGGGGACATTGCTAATATTAGACTGTATGGCTACCACTGACAAATGTAAATGTGGAAATTAAAATTAAGTATTTAAGGGAAGATATAAATCATAGAACTCTAAGAGGTTATTTTCTGATAGTTCCACTGGCAGGATGTGAGAAGAAAGCAGAGGTCCAATATCACAATTCATGGTCAGTATAAGAAGCAATGTTATACAGTTTTCACAATGGCAGTAACTTGGAAGCTAACTGGAACTTTAAAAGGCTGGTTTCTGAAACGAAATAGAACAGGGGTAAAAGAATTAAAACTTGTAACTGGAGAAAAGCCAATGATTACAGAACTAGGTTCAGAACTAAAATCTGTATCAGAAGAAATGAGAAGGAATTCTGAAATATTTATCACTGCAGGGAATAACAAAGGATCTCATAACTTAACTGGATGACTGAGAGTGGTAGCAGAGTCAAGTCAAAACATAAATTTTGCCATGCTATTATTATATGCTTTAGTAAAATAAAAGGAGGATAGCAAGAGCATCTCAAAGACTGGAGGATAGCCAGTATTCAAGAAAACAATGCTATAAGGTAGGAGGAAGTTGTAGTGGGGAAAGAGGAACAACAATTTAACAACAGTTTATAAAGGACTATTACAATTACTAGTTCTAGCTCTGTATGATATGAACATGACCTTCAGTTATTATCTAACATATAGTTGAAATACTTAGGCTGGCAAAGGACAATATATTTCTCAGAATAATGGAATAGCAAATAAATTGTCAGGGACAATTTGAGCTTTAAAAGAAGAAAAATATTTTTTAAAGAAAGAAAAAGAAATAGGCCGGACACAGTGGCTCATAGCTGTAATCCCAGGACTTTGGGATGCCGAGGAAGGAGAATCATTTGAGGCCAGGAGTTTGAGACCAGCCTGGGCAACATAATGAGACCCTGTCTCTACGAAAAATTTTAAAATAAGCTGGGTGTGCCTATAGTCCCAGCTACTTGAGAGGTTGAGGCAGGTGGACTGCTTGAGTTCAAGGCTGTAGTGAGCTAGGATCATGCCATTGCACTCTAGCCTGGGTGACAGTGTAAGACCCTGTCTCAAAAAAGAAAAAAAAAAAAGTAGGAAGTAATCTTTTCACATGATTTTCATGTTCAGTGACAAGGGAGAAAATGAACTACTCACCTTAAACCTGCATAAATCATTTTCAGTGATCAACATCTGCATCTTCAAACTGTCCAGCAACTGTTGGTGTGGTATCCACCTCCATCCCATCTAAACAAAAAAATTACTGAGCAATCCCTATGAACGCTTCAAACAGGTAGGTGCAACTTATAACTTCTACCAAAAGAAAGCTAGTGCCCTCTGCTGGTAAGAATTGCTTTTTCCTCTTTTTTGAAAAGAAAAGTCTGAAAGGACAAACAGAAAGAAAATGCTACCTGGGGATTTAGGCCACATCAAAATCAGTCTGTGACATTTACTGTGTAAATTCTCAACCTCAATACTAAAATAACTCTATGTAGGAACTTTCAAATGCAGGATCAACTGTTCACCCTTTAGAGATCTAAGTATTTACTGCTGGGCTTTTTGTTTAAAGGTATACGGCCCTATCCTCACAAAGCTTACAACATAATTCAGGAGAAACGACAAAAATCAGTACAGCAAGCTTTTTGCTTATTTCCCCATTTTTGTCATCTCATTAAATAAAAGGTGGGGAGGCAACAAGAGAAAAAAACAAGAGCCCTGATATGGTTTGGCTGTGTCCCTACCCAAATCTCATCTTGAATTCCCATGTGTTGCGGGAGGGACCCAGTGGGAGGTAACTGAATTATGGGGCAGGTCTTTCCCGTGCTGTTCTCATAATAATGAGTAAGTTTCATTAGATCTGATGGTTATTATAAGGGGGAGTTTTCCTGCAAAAGCTCTTTTTGCTTGCTGCCTTCCACGTAAGATGTGACTTGCTCCTCCTTGCCTTCCACCATGATTGTGAGGTTTCCCCAGCCATGTGGAACTGTAAGTCCAGTGAAACCTCTTTCTTTTGTTAATTGCCCAGTCTTGGTATGTCTTTATCAGCAGTGTGAAAACAGACTAATGCCCCACGGGAGGTTGTCTTGGCTGGGCACAGTGGCTCATGCCTGTAATCCCAGCACTTAGGAGGCCAAGGTGGGTAGATGACCTGAGGTCAGGAGTTTGAGACCAGCCTGGCCAACATGGTGAAACCCCGTCTCTACTAAAAATACAAAAAAATTACCCGGGCGTGGTGGCAGGTGCTTGTAATCCCAGCTACTCGGGAGGCTGAGGCAGGAGAATGGTTTGAACCAGGAAGGCAGAGGTTGCAGAGAGCTGAGATTGCACCATTGCACTCCAGCCTGGGCCACAAGTGCACACACACAAAAAAAATCTCCAAAAAGAAAAAAAGAGTCATCTACAGCTGTTTTCTTCGCTTCCTCACCTCCCAGTCACCCCTCAACTCTTCCGCCCACCAAAAAATGTCTTCTGCCCACAGCCCCAGGGCACCCCGTCATCTGCAGATGCAAATCTAACATATCTAAATTAACTGTTCATCTTTCCACATTAAAAAAAATGCCATTTTTTTCCAGTCTTACTAAAGGGTGCCTCTTATCCATTTAAACTAGAAACCCTTACCCCAAGCCCCTAACTTCTGTTGCTTCTATCTCCTCAGAATCTGAAATCTGTCAGGTCTTTTGATATTCACTGCCACTACCTAATTTAAGTGATCACCTCTTATTTAATATGTAAGTCACACAACAGGGTTTCTCTTTTTCTCTCCAGTATTTTTCTTCTCCAATCAGTTTTCCAAATTATAACCACAGTCACCTTCTGAAACACTAATAAAATTCTTCAATGGATTCCCACTGACCTAAGAGTTCCTCTAAGACGTTACCCAGTTCACTATCCTACCTTTATCTGTTACCATAATAACTACCTTTCACATTGAACTACTTTCAGTTCCCCAAATCTGAATAGTCTCTTGAACTCTTCTTTGCACATGACTAATCCCTTTACCTGCATCTCCCCTCAACATCTTCACCTGGGCCATTTTTTTTTTCTTTTTGAGACGGAGTCTTGCTCTGTCACTAGGCTGGAGTACAGTGACTTGATCTCAGCTCACTGCAACCTCTGCCTCCTGGGTTCAAGAGATTCTCTTGCCTCAGCCTCCCAAGTAGCTGGGACCACAGGCGTGCGCCACTATGCCCAGCTAATTTTTGTATTTTTAGTAGAGATGGGGTTTCACCATGTTGGCCAGGATGGTCTTGATCTCTTGACCTTGTGATATGCCCACCTTGGCCATTGAAAGTGCTGGGATTACAGGTGTGAGAAAACATGCCCAGCCCACCTGGGCCATCTCTATACATCTTTCAGATCTTGACTTAAATGTCACTTATTCCATGAAACTTAACACTTTCCCTGACTATCCAGGCTGGGCAAAGGGCCCAGCCCTTACAATTCCACAGCTGCCCAAGCACCTCCTATATCTCAATGCTGTATCTCAATGTACTGTTAACTTTTTCTTCCACCAGAATGTCACTGATATGAAGTCAGTAACCTCATCCCTTGAGTACTGCTGTATTACCTATACCTGGTACAGCTCAATAAACACCTCTTACATAAAGGAGCACATGAAGCACTAAAAATGCCACACTAAAAGTGTTTCACTGGCAAAAATAATGACGTGGGTGCTCAGGACTTCAGAGATGGAGACTGGCACAGGCTGAAGAATTTTTATATATAGGCAACTCCAATGTGTTAATGAGACTTATGAACAAAAGTCCAAAAATCTCAACTTAGCAAAAAGTATTTATGACCTTAAAATCATTTGCTGTAAGGCAAGAAGTAAGCGTCCACATGGCACTCTTTAGGCAATTACCGTGATAAAAAAAGGTAACATCTTGACCGGGCGCAGTGGCTCATGCTGTAATCCCAAAACTTTGGGAGGCCAAGGCGGGCAGATCACCTGAGGTCAGGAGTTTGAGACCAACATGGTGAAACCCCACCTCTACTAAAAATACAGAAATTAGCCAGGCGTGGTGGCGCATGCCTGTAATCCCAACTACTCAGGAGGTTGAGGCAGAAGAATCTCTTAAACCCAGGAGGTGGAGGTTGAAGTAAGCCAAGATCATGCCACTGTACTCCAGCCTGGGCGACAGAGTGAGACTCCATCTTAAATAAATAAATAAGACAGAATCATGGCTGGGTGCAGTGACTCATGCCTATCATCCCAACACTTTGGGAGGCCAAGGCAGGCGGATCACCTGAGGTCAGGAGTTCGACACCAGCCTGGCCAACATGGTGAAACCCCATCTCTACAAAAATATAAAAATTAGCCAGGCATGATAGTAGTGGGTAATCCCAGCTACTCGGGAGGCTGAGGTGGGAGAATCACTTGAACCTGGGAGGCAGAGGTTGCAGTGAGCTGAGGGCATGTCATTGTACTCCGGCCTGGACAACAAAGTGACACTCTGCTCTCACACACACACACACACACACACACACACACACACACAGAATCAGTGTATATACACACACAAAAGGACACAAACAAGAAAAGAGATGCAACAGAAAATTAATAGTAAATGCCTCTCAGAATTCTATTTAATTTTTCTACCTCTTCTTTGCCAGTGCATACTTTAAGCCAACATGGTGAAACCTTGTCTCTACTAAATATACAAAAATTAGCTGGGAGTGGTGGCAGGCGCCTTAGTAACCCTAGCTGTTCAGGAGGCTGAGGCAGGAGAATCGCTTGAACCCAGGAGGCGGAGGTTGTAGTGAGCCAAGATCATGCCAATGCACTCCAGTTGGGGCAACAAGAGTGAAACTCTGTCTCAAAATAAAAAAAAGAACGATGTGATAGTCAAACTTATGCATCAACTTGGCTAGGCAATGGTGTCCAGATAGTTGGTCAAACATTATTCTAGACGTTTCTGTGGAAGTTATTTTTTAGATGAGATTAGCCTTATAAACTGGTGAACTTTAGGTGAAGCAGATTACCCTGCATAGTGTGGTGAGTCTCATTTAATCAGCTGGAGGACTCAGTAGGAAAAAGACTCACCTCCCCTGAGCAAGAAGAGATTCTGCCAGCAGAACTTCTGAGGCAGGAGAATGCAACATCAGCTCTTCTCTGGGTCTCCAGTCTGCCAGTTTACCCTGCAGATTTTGGACTTGCCAGCCTTCTGTCACGTGGGCCAATTTCTTAAAATCTCTCTCTCTTGCTTTGGTGGGTGTGTGTATACCTGAAGAGATGCCTGAATTGACAGCCCTCAGAGATAACCTACCATGGACTTCTAGCCTCCAAAACTATGAGACAATAAAATTCTGTTTGAGCCACCCAGCCTGTATGACCCTTTGTTATAATGGCCCTAGTAAACTAATACAGAGATGCAACAGAAAATTAATAGTGGATATCTCTGTTAGAATTACACTTTTTTTTTTTCACGTCTACTTTGCCTGCGCACATTAAAAGAATGTTTTTGACTATGAACAGACTATTTTGGTAATGAGGAAAAAAAAAATAACCAAAAACAAATGACATAAGCATTCCCACACTATGTAATTCTGTATCTGCTTCCTATACTACAGTCAATTATTTCTCTTAGTTATTAAAAGAACTTTTATGACTATCCATAACTTATTTCCCAAGTGCTCATCTGACTGTTCACAATGCAAAAGAACACTCACCTTCATAATCTCTTATTGAATCTTCTGTCCTCACCCCAGCCATATTATACTGGCTGCTCACAGACTGAGAGAGCATTCCTTCTAATCTCTCCAATGTGGCTTGGCCTTCTGCTGTTAGATGGGATAATCCTTCTTCATAGGTGTAAAATGTAGGGATGTCCCCCTGTCCTTGTTCTAAACAAACAGAAAACTTAAAGTTTAAATACAACAATTAGAAAAAACAAAATGGAATCAATAATGCATCTGCTGCCAGCCTGGCCAACACGATGAAACCCTATCTCTACTAAAAATACAAAAATTAGCCAGGCATGGTGGCACGCAACTGTAGTCCCAGCTACTCAGGAGGCTGAGGCAGTAGAATCGCTTGAACCCCGGAGATGGAGGTTGCAGTGAGCCGAGATTGCACCGTTGTACTCCAGCCTGGGCAACAGAGCAAGATTTTGTTTTGGAAAAAAAAAAAAGAATCTGCTGAAGGTAACATACAGTCCAAATAGGCTTCCAGGAAGATACTTTTCAACATTTATTTATATACATATATAGGCTACTGCTGAAGACGGAAATACAAAGAAAATGTCCCTACTCTCTAGGGCTATTAAAAGAGATAACAAGCCAGTAAATAGCAATTCCCAAAGAATTCCATGTCCAAGGACTAGAAAAAAAAAGTGTGTTCCTAAGGTCAGAGAGAGTCCTACATTATCCTGAGGTGGGAATTTTACAAGTGAGCACAAATTAATTCGACATTAATTTGTATAATGAAGATGTTTTCTGATTAAAAAACATGCTCCTTTCTTTAAAAAAATCAGGGCCAGGTACAGTGGCTGACGTCTGTAATCCCAGCACTTTGAGAGGCCGAGGTGGGAGGACTGCTTGAGCCCAGGAGTTCAAGATCAGCCTGGGCAACACAGTAAGACTTCATCTCTCCAAAAAAATGTTTTTTTAATTAGCTAGGCACAGTGGTGTGCACTTGTAGTCTCAGCTAATTGGGAGACTGGGGTGGGACAGCTTTAGTCCAGCAGCTCAAGGCTGCAGTGGGTGGTGATGGTACCACTGCCTTCCAACCTGGGCAACAGTGCTAGACCCTATTTAAAAACAGAAAAAAAAAAAAAAAAAATTAGCTGGGTGCGGTGGCTCAAGCCTGTAATCCCAGCACTTTGGGAGGCCAAGACGGGTGGATCACGAGGTCAGGAGATCGAGACCATCCTGGCTAACATGGTGAAACCCCATCTCTACTAAAAAATACAAAAAACTAGCCGGGCGAGGTGGCGGGTGCCTGTAGTCCCAGCTACTCGGGAGGCTGAGGCAGGAGAATGGTGTGAACCCAGGAGGCGGAGCTTGCAGTGAGCCGAGATCGCACCACTGCACTCCAGCCTGGGCGACAGAGCAAGACTCCATCTCAAAAAAAAAAAAAAAAATCAAATTCTGCAACATACAAAAATGATAAAAAATTTTAAATCACTCAAAAATCTCAGAAAAGTAAGGATATATTTGGATATATTTAGGTATGTGATGGAGAATCCCAGAAATGTGTTTATCTAAGGCCAGGAAGTGGGTGCACATGAAAGAAAGGGCTTTGGATACCCAGATTGGTGTACATAAGACCAGTAGGGAAAAGAAAAGAGAACAGCAAGCACTTCAAGCTATAAAGACTCTTATCACACTAGTGACTGCATTCTGGTCTGGGGAAGGCAATGGGAAAGAGTTCTTAAATAAATGGAGTATAGTTCTGAGAAAAATAAATGAAGTATGGTTCTGAGAAAAAGAAAAGATCTTGGCAGTGAGCTGTTTGAAGGAACATGTTAAATAAAGATGCAGGCCAGGCCCGATGGCTCATGCCTGTAATCTCAGCATTCTGGGAGGCCAAGGCCAGAGGCTTGCTTGAGCCCAAGAGTCGACCAGTTTGTGCAATATGGCAAAGCCCAGTCTCTACAAAAAATACACAGAAATTAGCCAGGCATGGTGGCACAAGCCTGTCGTCGCAGCTACTCAGGAGGCTGAGCTGGGAGAATCATTTGAGCCCAGCAGGCAGAGTTTGCAGTGAGCAGAAATCACACCACTGCACACCAGCCTGGGCATCAGAGCGAGACCCTGTTGCAAAATAATAATAATAATAAAACAACATAAATGATCTAGGTTCTCAAGGTGTAGAGAAGGAAGCTTGTTCCCTGGGGGCAGTTGCCTCAGCTTAAAAGACTTTCCTGACTATCCAGTTTCCTATCTACCATTTTCTTTCCTTCCATATGCTCTACTTATCCGTTCTTCCCAACAATCTCTATTTTTTACCCTCAAAAATTTGTCTGTTGCAAAGGGCTTTGGCATAAAGTGTACTACTGTGTCATTCTCTTTCAATAATAATCTTACCGGCCAGGCGCAGTGGCTCATGCCTATAATACCAGCACTTTGGGAGGCCGAGACAGGCGGATCACCTAAGGTCGAGAGTTCAAGACCAGCCTGACCAACATGGAGAAATCCTATCTCTACTAAAAATACAAAATTAGCCTGGCGTGGTGGCGCATGCCTGTAATCCCAGCTACTTGGAAGGCTGAAGCAGGAGAATCGCCTGAACCTGGGAGGTGGAGGTTGCGGTGAGCCGAGACCACACCATTGCACTCCAGCCTGGGCAACAAGAACAAAACTCCCTCTCAAAAATAATAATAATAAAAATAATCTTACCATACTGCATATTTTACAGACATATAAAGAACTATAATCCTCTACCCTTAATACAAATAAATGCTTACAATGAAACACTAAACAAACAAACAAAAAAACACTTTAAAATCCATTTCACTAACCATGTGCTTCTACATCATATTCTTCTCCATCGTAGTCATCTGAATCCTCATCCTCAGGATCTGGATGCAAGGCCTGGCACTCGCACATTGCAGTGAACATTGCCTCCACTGAACAAGGGAATTAAACTGTAACCAATTTTTTTTTCAATGTAGAATAAAATTTTATAATAAAAATAACCATCAGTGCCAATAAATTTAATGGGTACACAAAAGGCCACAGTATTTACAAACTTGCCAAATTGTAAAATCAATCTTGAAAGTGGCTGAAGCAAAGGACAAGTCATAAAATAGTAAGAGTTCATTATGAGAGATTATTACGATCTCTTCATGGCTCATGGGGTTTTCCAAGAAAAAAGGGTCAGAGTCCTGGTAAGACTGCTGGCATCAGGGTGAAGCCCCTCTCAGCTGACAGGGCTCTTTCCAGCCATCCTGAGATCTTCCACTTTAAAACTGCTGTAACTCCTCTGCCATCCAGCAGGTGAGATTAAGTCAACAGCACCAATCAGTAAAACTAACAAGAGTCCATTCACAAAATAAACCCATATAACACAGTGTCTACAATATTCTCACTACATTCACAACCTTTGATGTTAATAGGTATTTGGTCCTCAATATTACCAATGCTAAAATGAAGAAAAAGCAGTAAAATGGAGGTAATGGTGGTAAAGGTGAGAGGGTGTGTGTGTGTGTGTGTGTGTGTGTCAATTGGGAATGCTTGGTACATAAAAGGGGAAGAATCAATACTGTAGAACACTCACATGCTGATTTATCACTAGGCACAAATCTAAATTCAGTAATAGGTTCAACATCATCATCACTGTCTTCCTCTTCTTCATCAGCAACAGGTTCTTTTGATTCTTCTAGAAAATAAAAACACCCTTTTAATGTCATTATTTGACTTTTAAAAAATGAAGCGTATTGATAAATCTGAATACTGCAATTCAATTTTAATTTCCAATTATGGTTGACAAATTTATTTCCAATTATGGTTGAAAAATCCTGATTATTTATCCAGTGAGCATCCTAGAAAAGCCTTGCCTCGATCGCCTTACCTCTAGATCCACCCACCTCGGTCTCCCAAAGTGCTGGGATTACAGGCGTGAGTCACCACGCCTTGCCGGGAATGAATTTTTAAGGTTATTTTTAAGATAATCTAATCTCATCCACAACGAGCTAATGGTCATCTTTTTTTTTTCTGAGACTGGGACTTGTTTTGTTGCCCAGACTGAACACCCTTGCCCTCTCAGGCTCAAGCGATCCTCCCACCTCAGCCTACTAAGCAGCTAGGACTACAGACACTTGCCACCACACCCTGCTAATTTTTGTTTTTTTGAGATGGGGTCTTACGATTTGCCCAGGCTGGTCTCAAACTCCTAGGCTCAAGTGATCGTCCTGTCTTGGCCTTTCAAAATCCTGGGATTGTGGCTGGGTGTGGTGGCTCAGGACTGTAATCCCAGCACTGTAATCCCGAGGCGGGTGGATCACGAGGTCAGGAGTTCAAGACCAGCCTGGCCAACATGGTGAAACCCCTAAAAATACAAAAATTAGCCAGGCATGGCGGTGGGCGCCTGTAATCCCAGCTACTCAGGAGGTTGAGGCAGGAGAATCATTTGAACCCAGGAGGCGGAGGTTGTAGTGAGCCAAGATCATGGCATTCCACTCCAGCCTTGGTGACAGGGCGAGACGGCATCTCAAGGGAAAAAAAAAAAAAAAAAAGGTTGGGATTACAGATGTGAGCCACTGAGCCAAGATCACGCCATTGCACTCCAGCCTGGGTGACAGGGTGAGACTCCGTTTCAAAAAAAAAATGCTGGGATTACAGATGTGAGCCACTGTGCTCGGTCCTGATGGTCATTTATAAAGAGACTTATAGAGGTATGCCAAAGAGAAAAAAAGTCTTGGAATTTGGAGAATCAGAATGTGAGGAACAAAGGCTGGGAAAATATGATTCAAGCATGTGTAATTTATTAGAAGAGTTTAAGATAAAAAGAACTGGAGGGCCAGGCGAGGTGGCTCACGCCTGTAATCCCAGCACTTTGGGAGGCTGAGGTGGGCGGATCATGAGATCAGGAGATCGAGACCATCCTGGCCAACACAGTGAAACACCGTTCCTACTAAAATACAAAAAAAAAAAAATTAGCCAGGCATGGTGGTGGGCGCCTGTAATCCCAGCTACTCAGGAGGTTGAGGCAGGAGAATCGTTTGAACCCGGGAGGCGAAGGTTGCAGTGAGCTGAGATCGCGTCACTGCACTCCAGCCTGGCAACAGAGCAAGACTCCGTCTCAAAAAAAAAAAAAAAAAAAAAAAACTGGAGAATTAGTGAAATAAATGTGACCCAGGAAGATACTAATTTCTAGTAAGATAGGAAATCCTGCATATTTTACTAAGAAAGGATTAATCATAATCACATCAATTACAATCAAATAATCATATAGACTCTGTAAGATTATAGAGCACATATTTAAAACACACACCCTAAAACCTACTGAACTGCTTTTTCCTAGTTTAGGACTTACAGCATTTGCATTTTAAGCAAGCTTCCCACGTATTTCTAACATGTATCCGTTAGTCTTGAGTTTGAGAACCAGAGACCAATATACTCCTTTAACCTTTTTGGATGAAATTCAGGCTCAGAGATGCAAATGACTTGCCTAGCAAGTTAATGACAGAGTTTTTACTTTTTTTTTTTTTTCCAACAGAGTCTCGCTCTGTTGCCCAGACCGGAGTGCAGTGGCGCAATCTCAGCTCACTGCAACCTCCACCTCCTGGGTTTAAGCGATTCTCATGTCTCAGCCTCCCGAGTAGCTGGGATTACTGGCGCCCACCATCAGGCCCAGCTAATTTTTGTATTTTTAGTAGAGACAGGGTTTCACCATGTTGGCCAAGCAGGTCTCCAACTCCTGACTTCAGGTGATCCGCCTGCCTCGGCCTCCCAAAGTGCTGAGATTACAGGTGTGAGCCACTGTGCCCGGCCTAATGACAGAGTTTTCTTATTCAATGTGCTTTTGCCCTTTATTATTAAACAGTATTTCCTAATCCTTTCTCTTGATATGTACCTTTCCCACCTCCAATGCCCGTCACTATTTAGGGCCATTTCACACCAGCATTTGGAGCTGACTGGCAAGAGTACCTCTAAGGTTTTGCATTTCTGGAAATGAATGAATGCTTTAAACTAAACATGACACATGATATTCTTAGTTATAAAATCATAGTTGCATTTACTTAGATGAAAAGTAAATTTTGTATCTAATGCCTTATTAGGAAGTCTTACTACACTACTACACCCCAGGGTTAACAGCCTTTTACTTTTCCTAATCCTCTTTTTCAGACTTCACTAGATTTTTAAATGTCTTTGAACCTTTTCCAACGGCAAGAATTGGAAATCTTATAACAAAAATATTTTCAGATAGCTGAATCAGTCATTACCACTTAATGAGGCAGGGCTTGCCAAAAGTCCTAAGAATTACTAAATAGTGTCACAACTGAATATAAATGATCATATTATTATATCTGGAACCATATTAAAATCCCAATTTGAAAGAGCAATTGTCTTATAGGTAAATTCATGGGATTGTCTCTTACACACTGCTTCAAAGAAAAGCAACCCATTATTTTAAACATGAACATCTTCACTAGATTTTTACAAGTCTTTGCAATTATCCCAAAGCAAAACTTGAAAATCTTTACATCCTACAGTTTCTCAACCTTGGCACCACTGACATTTGGATGGAATAATTCTTTGTTGTGGGGGACCATCTGCGCATAGCAGAATATTTAGTACAATAATAGCACCCTTGGCATCTAACTGCTAGATGCCAATAATATCCTTCCTCTTTCAACCAAAATGTCACTGCCAAATGTGGGGGAATGGTGAGGTTGGTGGAGGTCTATGAAAAATATATTCCCCCTACACCCACTGATAACCACTATTGTAACAAAACAGAACAGTTCTATCTTAAATTCTCAGAAGCACAGGGTATACTGATCCAAGCCTCTAAGCTTGCCTTTTAAAAAGAGAAAGGCAGAATAAACAGTGAAACTTTAGAGGAAAGTTAGAAATACATATCCATAATAAATGAAGAATTCTAAGTGTAAATATATAGAAATATATACAGACACACACAAACGTCCATTATGAAAACTTCAACTGTCCAAGTTGCTGTGCTGAAATTTTGCTTAATAAACTACTATCCAAAATGAGTCAATGGCCTCAATGTTACATTGATTATTATCAAACACTCTTTTTTAAAATATAATTTGCTATCAAAGGAGGCATTAGATTAAATTACACCATACATACCTTCAAATTTGGCATTCACCATAACATACAAATGCTCTCCTAGACAGTCACTTCGGTCCCTGGATAATGCATGTAAACTAATGGTGGGGTATTCCAGTGAGAATCCTAATCCAGAACCATCTAACCAAGACAGGCGGCTGAAAAATATGTTTTAAGTAGATTAGTTTTAGAAAGTAAATCCTAATGTAATATCACAAAGTATATAAAAGTTCAGCTTGGACACCTTTATGCATATAAATAAATTCAAGCTTACTTTTTTAGAAATGTTCATAAAATAAGAAAATTCAGGCCGGGCGCGGTGGCTCAAGCCTGTAATCCCAGCACTTTGGGAGGCCGAGACGGGCGGATCACGAGGTCAGGAGATCGAGACCATCCTGGCTAACATGGTGAAACCCCGTCTCTACTAAAAAATACAAAAATAGCCGGGCGAGGTGGCGGGCGCCTGTAGTCCCAGCTACTCCGGAGGCTGAGGCAGGAGAATGGCGTAAACCCGGGAGGCGGAGCTTGCAGTGAGCTGAGATCCGGCCACTGCACTCCAGCCTGGGCGACAGAGCGAGACTCCGTCTCAAAAAAAAAAAAAAAAGAAAATTCAGTAGTGGAAATTGAATTTTCTTTAAGATCAATTCTGTTAAAGTCTCTTTCCCTGTAGCTATAAATTCAAACAGACTTGAAATTCCATTTTCCTCAGTCACATTTATGTTTCTATGACTTTCAAGCTTACTCTTTTTTGATATGTCTTCAAATACCCTCTTTGCTTTTGCAAATCCTCCCCTCTTCCATGAGGCCTCCCTTCAACTACACCAGTCCATAAAGACCTCTTCTTTTTCTGATTTGCAAATTTTAGTACTTAACTCTGTGGTAATGAGTCTTATATGTGCCCTTATGGAATATGAGCTATTTGACAGCAGAACTCGTCACATTCCTTTATTTAACATTCTTCAAAACCATTAACAAAGAGCTCAGGAGGTAAGTATGCAATAAATCCTTGGTAATCATTCGTTTCTCCATGAATCCTACACTAAAAGACATAAATGGGTGTCATCACACTCACCGTAACTCAGGAAATATTTATTACCTTGAGAGACAGACTCCCTGAAGCCTCTCATTTATTCAACATCTTTAAGAGAAAGCCACAGAAAAGCTAGGCCTAGTTTTCCCTCAAATGTGGTCAAATGCAAATATTTTATTGGTGTACCAAAGGAAGCACATCACCAAAATCAGTATGTTGAGCTTTCAGTAGAGGCTAGCTAATTTTCTGATAATATTTCATCCATCTGTACCACTTAGCAGAAAAAAAGTAAAAAATCCTGAAGAAGCTAAAAAAAAAATGTTAATGCAATACAGTGGTTGCCTAGGGCTAGAAGGAAATAGGAATGTCTGCTAATGGGTACCAGGTTCTTTTTGGGGTGAAGAAAATATTCTAAAATTGTGGTGATAATTGCACGATACTGTAAACAGACTAAAAACTACTGAATTGTATGTTTAAATGGTTAAACGGTATGTTATATGAATTATTTTTAAAAATTAATGAAGTAAGACCCATGTATCATTCTATATTCTATACAATTTTAACAAGCCTGGCTGTCTAATTTTTAACCAAGCAAAAACAAAAGTAAAACAGGAGAACCTAGGACTGCCTTGGGCAGGAACAATGACAGTGTGACAGTCTGAGATCATTCATGTTCAGTGGAAGGGGAGGATGAACTTTACACCACAGTTCCCCTAAAGAAAATCAATGTCTAACCACATACTATGAGTGTTAAACACGTCTGACCCTCAGTTACCAAAAGCATTACCAAAACAAAGGCAGATTATTAGACTGTGGTGATAACTGTACAAATCTGCAAATATACTAAAACTTATGTAATTGTTTACTTTAAAAATGCAAAAGTAAGTATATGCACTGTCATATGGAAAGATTTCCATTCAACATTCTTATTTAAAAAAAAAAAAGTAAAGAAAATCTAAGAAGCTTAAAGGTGATAAATCTTTGTTTTTGTTTTTTTGAGATGAAGTCTCGCTTTGTCACCCAGGCTGGAGTGCAGTGGCATGATCTTGGCTCACTGCAACCTCCACCTCCGGGGTTCAGGCGATTCTCCTGCCTCAGCCTCCCAAGTAGCTGGGATTACAGGCCTGTGACACCACATCTCACGAATTTTTGTATTTTTAGTAGAGACAGGGTTTTGCCATGATGGTCATGATGGTCAGGCTGGTCTCAAACTCTCGACCTTGGGTGATCTGCCACCTCGGCCTCCCAAAGTGCTGGGATTACAAGCCTGAGCCACTGCACCTGGCCTAAAAGTGATAAATCTTAAAGAGCTAAAAGTGATAAAACCTCTACAAATTATTTTCCAGAACAACTCATTCCTACTGGTTCCAAAGAAACATTGTATTATGTAATGAGTTATGTGCTGTATGCATCTTTCCTGCTCACTGCCTTCCTTTTAATGTGGAGATGAAATAATACCCAAGTATCACAAGTCCCCTACAAAAGCTGTATGATTTTAAAGCAAATAAACTGCCCTTTTCTGATCCCAAAAATTTTCTGGCATTATCACAATTCAGAAAGAAACATTCCAAATTTGGGTGTCCAAAATAATTTCAAATATCCAGAGCCATAAAACTTGAATGAGGACATGGAAAAACTGAAACCTAAACATAGAATCAGTGCCTATCAAATTATGGCCTTTACTTTTAAAAGCCATAATAATAACTCTGTAATTCCTTACTAGTGCAGAGAGAATAAAATGCTCCTCTGCACAGCATTTGCTATGGAGCTCTCATAATCTTTTACATGAACTGGGATTATGCACTCTACAGGACAGAAGCCAAGTTCCACACTTAAAAACACTTACTCTAATGGTTAAATTCTTCTTTTTTTTTTTTTAATAAAAAAAGAAAAGAAACCCCTAGGCTTCTGTATTTTACCTTTTCAGATTTACAAAGGCATATCATATATTAATATTCACAGATATTTTTAAAGGGAAAAACAACTTACTTTCAACAACTTATTTTTTCCAACAGCATGTTACTATGTTAAAAAAGATTTGACATTATAGGCCGAGCGTGGTGGCTCACGCCTGTAATCCCAGCATTTTGGGAGGCTGAGGTGGATGGATCACCTGAGGTCAGGAGTTCCAGATCAGCCTACCAACATGGCGAAACCCTGTCTCTATTAAAAATACGAAAATTAGCTGGGTGTGGTGGCAGGCACCTGTAATTCCAGCTACTCGGGAGGCTCAGGCAGGAGAATTGGTTGAATTCAGGAGGCAGAGGTTGCAGTGAACCAAGATCACACTACCACACTCCAGCCTGGGCGACAGTGGGGAGACTCCATCTCAAAAAAAAAAAAAAAAAAAGATTTCACAGTACATTCATTTATCTGGCAATTTTAATTTTAACAAATAGCTATTAACAACAAATTAAATCCTATTGCACGTAAATTATTCGTTGTACCACCACCAGATTTTCTAATTTTAGCAGAGGCCACGATGAAATAGGCTGCCATTAAAGTCTGCTGGGATGAGATTGTAATAAATCTACTCAAAGTATTCAAGTTATAACTTTTAAAAAGTGCTGTAGAGAAACATAAAAGATTTCACTGTATCATCTAAAAATATAACTGTTTTGTCTGATCATTAAATTCTGATTTTCATTTACTCTTTGTATATATTCTAGAAGAAATCCTTCTAAAATATCTAATTAACCATACCCAGTTTCAAAGAAACTGTGAGTCAAAAGGGAAAGACAAGAAGAATTAGAAACCAAGTAAACACGTAGAGAAAATGTTTTGCTGAATTCAAATGCTTTTGCACAAGTATGGTCAGTGTCCTTTATTCCCAGCATGGGATGAAAAACAGGACGGGAAGCTACGAGAGGTCTTGAATTTGGGTTAACTTAATTATTTGGTTTAAAATTAACTTTGGAATGAGATACAAAAAAAATTTATAAGTTTAAATTACCTAATTTTAATGTGATAATCTATTTTATTTTACCTGTTTTAAACGATTTTATATTATTCATGCCTCTGTATCTTCCTTATTTGGATAAAAATTCAACTTCCTGGCCAGATGCAGTGGCTAATGCCTGTAATCTTGGGAGACCGAGGTGGACGGATCACCTGAGGTCGGGAGTTTGAGACCAGTCTGACCAACATGCAGAAACCCCATCTCTACTAAAAATACAAAATTAGCTGGGCGTGGTGGCACATGCCTATAATCCCAGCTACTCAGGAGGCTGAGGCAGGAGAATCTCTTGAACTAGGGAGGCAGAGGTTGCACTGAGCCGAGATTGCACCATTGCACTCCAGCCTGGGCAACAAGAGTGAAATTCTGTTTCAAAAAAAAAAAAAAAAAATTCAACTTCCTATAAAAAACTAAGCTCTGAAATAAGTCGGGGATTCTAAATCTTTCAACACAAATCTGAGAGACTAAAACCAAGCCCAGCCAAAACCTAATCTGTTGCTGTCCCTCTCTGCCTCAAACTAAATAGTTTCACCAAAGCCTAAAGGCTATAAGCCAAACTCATGAACATGACTGTCTTCTTCTCCAGCTTTGTTATCTCTGGGCATTCTCCCTCACTGCCTCAGAGGAAGAACTGCTGGACTGTATATACATGTATACAGTATGTGTGTGTATTTATACTCTTTTTTTTTGTATTTATGTTTCACACACAAAAAATGATCTTGGCCTGCCGCAGTGGCTCATGCCTGTAATTCCAGCACTTTGGGAGGCCGAGGCGGATGGATCATGAGGTCAGGAGTTCGAGACCAGCCTGACCAATGTGGTGAAACCCCGTCTCTACTAAAAATACAAAAATTGGCTGGGCGTGGTGGAGCACGTCTGTAATCCCAGCTACTCAGGAGGCTGAGGCAGGAGAATCACTTGAACCCAGGAGGTGGAGGTTGCAGTGAGCCGAAATCGCACCACTGCACTCCAGCCTGGGCAACAGAGCGAGGCTCTGTCTCAAAAAAAATAAATAAATAAATAAAAAATAATCTTAAAGAAGAAACATAAGAGATTTGTTTGTGAAAAGCTGAAACAAATAATTTTTAATTTTTTTAAGAGACAAGGTTTCACTGTGTCACCCAGGCTGGAATGTAGTGGCATGATCACAGCTCACTGTAGCCTCAACTTCCCAGGCTTAAGTAATCCTCCCACCTCAGCCCCCCATAGTAGCTGCGACTACAGGTACATGCAACCACGACCGGCTAATTTTTGCAATTTTGTATTCTTTGTAGAGACAGGGTTTTGTCATGTTGCCCAGGCTGGTCAACAACTCCTGGGCTCAAGCGATCTGCTCACCTTGGCCTTCCAAAGAGCAGGGATTTACAGGTATGAGCCACCTTGTCCAGGCTAAGAATTTTTAAAAAACTGGTAAGAACTTAAAAAGAGTTATACTTCCTTGGTGTGAGAATTGTATTGTGGTTATATAAGATAATGTCCCTGTTCTTCTGAACAGGAAGTGGAAAACATGTCTGCAATTCTCAAATGGCTCAGAAAAAAAAAGAAAAACAGACAAACATGGCAAAATGTTAACTAATAAATCTTTGTGAAGGGTGTATGGGTAGTAATAACACTTACAACTTTTCTTTAGGTTTGAAATTTTTCTTTTTTTTTTTTGAGACAGTCTCTGTCGCCCAGGCTGGAATGCAATGGCATGATCTCAGCTCACTACAACCTCCGCCTCTCGGGTTCAAGCAATTCTTCTGTCTCAGCCTCCCAAGTAGCTGAGATTACAGATGCCTGCCACCACACCCGGCTAATTTTTGTATTTTAGTAGAGATGAGGTTTCACCATGTTGGCCAGGCTGGTCTTGAACTCCTGTCCTCAGGTGATCTGCCCGCCTCGGCCTCCCAAAGTGCTGGAATTACAGGCGTGAGCCACCGCACCGGACCGTAGGTTTGAAATTTTTCAAAATGCAAAAACCAATACAGGACTGTCCCTCAAAAGGAGTTATAATATTGAACGAAGTGTCAACATACAGAAATGTCATGAATAAAAAAGGAATGCCTGGGAACTAGGAATGTATCTGTGCTCCATCTTCCATCACTTCAAAGAAACTGCTTTCCCCAAATATCAAAGATTTCCTTGTCAATACTCAATATACGCTCTTCATATTTTGTTTTGACTGCTCCTTCCTCCTTTCTCAAGTCTCTTCTTCTATGACCCACCCAAAGGTGTGTCCCTAGGGTTCTACACTTGGTCCTCTTCTCTTCTGAGATAGTTAATCCATTTCCATGAGTATACACTAATACTTCAACGACTTCCAAACATCTATCTTAAATACCACTTTCCCAAGACACACACTCTTTTTTTTTTTTTTTTTGAGACAAGGTCTCACTCTGTCACTTAGGCTGGAGTGCTGGGGCACAATCACGGCTCACCGCAGCCTCGACCTTCTGGACTCAGGTGATCCTCCCATCTCAGTTTCCTGAGTAGCTAGGACTACAGGCCGCCACCATGCCTGGCTAACTTTTGTATTTTTTGTAGAGACTGGGTTTCGCCATGTTACCCAGGCTAATCTCAAACTTCTGGGGCGATCCGCCTGCCTCAGCTTCCCAAAGTGCTGGGATTACAGGTGTGAGCCACTGCGCCCGGCCCAACACACACTCGTATGTACAACTACTCCACACATGTCCTGACCAAATTCATTATCTGCCTCTCACCTCAATCTTGCTTTTCCTACCACCCATATGTCCTATCTCAGTGACTGGCCTGAAGCCTAAGCCTTGTTCAATGTCTAAATTTCCCTTTAAAGCAACAGTTCTTTACAGTTTTTGTGCTCTGGATTCTGTGGTAGGCAATATTTTGGCCCCCACGACCTTCAGTTTCTGCTGTCATGCGTGTGAATATGTTATATTACACAGCAAAAGGGACTTCGCAAACCTAATTAAGGTTACCAGTGGACAGCAACATAGGGAGATTATCCTGGATTTTACAGGTGGTTCCAAAGTAATCACATGAGTTCTTAGAGAATTTTCTCTGGCTGTCGACAAGTGATGGAATAAAAGGGGAAGCAACACATATCTGAAGGGCAGGAAAGATTAAATGTGTCATTACAGGCTTCAAAATAGAGAACTAAATGTCAAGGAAACAGGGACCTGAGTTCTACAACCACAATATTTAAGGTAGATCTATCTGACTGTGAAAATACCAAAGTGCTCCAGGTGGCCAAATAAAAGGGCAACTCCTTCCAGGACCCCAAAACGGGAGTCTGGTACCTCTGCATATGACCCCTGTCTGTGTCGAGTTAAGGATGTTCCTCTCCTTACTATTCCTACAGAAAAAATCTATATTGTGCAACCAAACTTTCAAAGTCCTCCACACTCGGCTCTGAAACTACGTATCCTGCAGAGGGGAACACCTCCTGCATCTGTTCATCCGGAAAGACAGGCACACTTCAGACTCTTAAAACGAGACCGTGCGTTAAGGGCAATGCACGCGCCAGACCTCCAGTAAAAGGCGAGTTTAAAAAAACAAAACAAAAAACCAAAAAAACAAAAGCACAATCCATGAGGGGAAATTCCGGCCCGAGAAAATAAAGAATGGAAGACTCCGGAGGAGTGCTAGAAAAATCGAGCCTTCCAGCCGGTACAGGTATCCCTGAGGCGTCCCGGACACGCGCCCCCGCTCCCAGCAGCCCTCCAGGCCGCCCCTTGCCCGGCTCCTTCGCACCGCCTGCTCCAGCAAGGAGGAGGGTGGCACGCAGGAGGCCGGCGCTGGGGACCGGGAACCCTACCTCTCAGCGATGTAAAGGGTACCAGTGCCGAGGCCCTTCCCGTTCAGCACAGCCTCGGTGTCTGGTTGTTGCCGCAGGAGCCCCTCCGCCGGCCCAGGCGGCGGGAAACTTTTAAGGAAGCTCATAGCAGCAGAGAGTGCGACAACACAGCCCCTGAGGGAGTTAGAACACGGCAATGCGTGCACCACACCGCTTGCCCTGGAAGAGGCACTCACCCCGGAAGAACAACTTAGTCTGCCCCGGAATCTGAACGCCGTCGACCATAGAGATGAGACATTCTAGGAAAAGCGTCGGAGGTCGGCTAAGACCGTGTGGAGTTTAACACCCCTCCCGTTCTTCCTCGCCATTTATGAGGCTTTGGGCTTCAATAACTGAGGGTTCTGTGGGAAGTCCCTCAAGATTGTCACAGTGAAATCACCATTGCAAAATTGTAACTGAGACACTGAAAGCAATCTGACCTACCCAAATCCATGTTGTTTTTAACCTCCAAGCTGTCCTTGTTCATTCCTCGTATAGGCTGAACTAACTTTGGGAGGAACTTAGTTTACAGTTTGAAGTTTTAAAACAAAGATGATGACAGCCTTTTTCCAAAACAAACTTCCTTCTTGCCTGGGGGCTGGACTGCCTTTGTAGGACTAACAAATCAGCCAAAGATTAGAAATTTTGTAATTTAGAAATTACAGCTGGAGGCCACAAGATTCTGACCCTCCCTAAACTGCACTTAAGATCGGTGCTTAAGATATGTTGCAGACCCTACACTTGATGGATCAGCTGGCACCACCAGATGCATGAACTGGCTATGTGATCTTGTGCCCCCTCCCCCGCAACCCAGGAACTGACTCAGGGCAAGAGGACAGCTTCAACTCCCTGTGATTTCATCCCCCACCCAACCAATCAACACTCTTCACTCACTGGCCTTCCCCAACCTTCCAAATTATCCTTAAAAACTTTGATCCCTGGCCGGGCACGGTGGCTCACGCCTGTAATCCCAACACTTTGGGAGGCTGAGACGGGCGGATCACGAGGTCAGGAGATCCAGACCATTCTGGCTAACAAGGTGAAACCCCGCCTCTACTAAAAATACAAAAAATTAGCCGGGTGTGGTGGCAGGCGCCTGTAGTTCCAGCTACTCTCGGGAGGCTGAGGCAGGAGAATGGTGTGAACCAGGGAGGCGGAGCTTGCAGTGAGCCGAGATCGCGCTACTGCACTCCAGCCTGGGCGACAGAGCGAGACTGTCTCAAAAAAAAAGAAAAAAAGAAAACTTTGATCCCTGAATGCTCTGGAAAACTGATTTGAGTAAAAATAAAACTCTAGGCTGGGAGCAGTGGCTCATGCTTGTAATCCCAGCACTGTGGGAGGCCGAGGCTGGCAGATCACCAGGTCAGGAGATCGAGACCAGCTTGGCTAATACAGTGAAACCCCGTCTCTACTAAAAATACAAAAAATTAGCCAGGGGCTGTGGTGGGCGCCTATAGTCCCAGCTACTGGGGAGGCTGAGGCAGGAGAATGGGGAGAACCCGGGAGGTGGAGCTTGCAGTGAGCCGAGATGGCGCCACTGCACTCCAGCCGGGATGACAGAGCGAGACACCGTATCAAAAATAATAATAATAATAGTAACTTCACAAACTTGCAAAGAGTAAATGAAGAGATGATACAGGTAAAGTGCCTGGAAGAGAGCCTGGCACAGAACACTCGTTAACTTTAGCTACCATTATGACCATTTTGGAAGTCTTTCTTCCTCTTACTGCTATACTCTTTAGTGCCTAACGAAGAAACAAAACATCAATTGCAATTTTGGTGGATTAATTCCTTTCCAGTCAGTGCCCCAGCTCCTTACTGATGTACCCAGCTCTTCACCCTGCCCTTATTAACCGTTTATGCTTATCTGCTCACTTGACACGTGGGGACGTGGCTTGTGCACCAGGCCAGTATAAAGACCTAGATCGACGTATGCTACACGGTTGTGTAGACCCGAGATGTGAACAGTCCCGGGAGATGGGGACAGCGTGGCCAGATCAGAACATCATAACCGAGTTGGGAGACTTCTGAGCTCCAGATGAGTGGTCTCTATGTCCTGTGCATCCTTAGGCAAGGGACTCCATGTATTCGTCTTTCTCTCTTTTTCTTTCCTTTTTTTATTTATTTTTAAATTATTATTATTATTATTTGAGACAATGTTTTGCTCTTGTTGCCCAGGCTGGAGTGCAGTGGCATGATCTCGGCTCACCGCAACCTCCGCCTCCCGGGTTCAAGCAATTCTCCTGCCTCAGCCTCCCGAGTAGCTGGGATTACAGGCATGCGCCACCACGCCAGGCTAATTTTGCATTTTTAGTAGAGATGGGGTTTCTCCATGTTGGTCAGGCTGGTCTCGAATTCCCGAGGTCAGGTGATTTGCCCGCCACGGCCTCCAAAGTGCTGGGATTGCAGGCGTGAACCACTTCGCCCGGTGTATTACTCTTTCTCTATTGCAATTCCCCTGTCTTGATAAATCGGCTCTGTCTAAGCAGCAGGCACGGTGAACCCATTGGGCAGTTACAACAAGGTTGTAACAGGGTTGCTGCTGTAATAGCCCGGTGGGTTCACCTTGCCTGTTGCCTACACAGAGCTGATTTATCAAGATGGAAATTGTCATAGAAAAACAGTAATTCACGCAGGGCCGCTGTGCAGGAGACTAGAGTTGTTGTTGTTGTTGTTGTTTTGAGACGGAGTCTCGCTCTGTCGCCCAGGCTGGAGTGCAGTGGCACGATCTTGGCTCACTGCAAGCTCCGCCTCTCGGGTTCACCCCATTCTCCCGCTTCAACCTTCCGCGTAGCTGGGACTACAGGCGCCTGCCACCACGCCCGGCTAATTTTGTTTTTGTATTTTTAGTAGAGACGGGGTTTCACTGTATTAGCCAAGCTGGTCTCGATCTCCTGACCTCGTGATCTGCCCGCCTCAGTCTCCCAAAGTGCTGGGATTACAGGCATGAGCCACGGCGCCCCGCCCCCCCAAAGTTACTGTTATTGACCCACTTTACAGATGAGAGACCTGAGGCATTAAACTCAAGAGCAATAATTTGGCCATGAGAGAACTAGTGAAATTCAAGTAAATCCTCTTGTTAACTCAGTATGGTAATACCTTTGCAGTAGGACTGCTGAGGCTGGAAGCCAGGATGTGTGGGGTAGTTTTGTTTCTATCCTCTCAACAGTTAGGGTAGCATTAAATTTTTAACCTGTTTGAGATCAGCCTGTGCAACATAGTGAGACCCCCCATCTCTACCAAAAAATAAATAAAAAAATTAGTCCAGCATAGTGGCACTTGCCTGTGATCCCAACTACTTGGGAGGCTGAGGTGAGAGGATCATTTGAGCCTCAGAAGTGGAGGCTACAGTGAGCCATGATTGTGCCACTGCACTCTAGCTTGGGTGGCAGAGCAAGACTCCATCTCAAAAAACTTTTTTTTTCCTTTAACCTGGACTAGTTTGTTGGTAGTGTTAAAGTGAATTAAGTAAGGCCTGAGGAGGGCTCTGTACTTCTATATTTGAATCCTTGTGGACGAACTGTAACCTAAGTTAATAGGGAGATAACTTTGAAAATCTAACTTAGGAGTATTCACCTGTAACAATAGTTGAACCTTGGCCAATCCCAGCAGCCATGTTTCAACCACTCATACACTGCTGAGTGTTCAAACTGTGTTCAAATAAGGCAGATGCCAACCTGTATCCAATCCAGCTGTTTCTGTACCTCACTTCCAATTCTTGTACGTCACTTCTCTCCTTTTGTCTATAAATTTGTTGTGACCATGAGGCATCCCTGGAGTCTCTCTGAATCTGCTGTGATTCTGGGGGCTGCCTTGAAATTTAATTCTGCTGAAGTTTTTCCTTTAACAGATGGTATCAGAAGTGGGATCTGAAGTAGAGCTTGTAACGATCCCCAGTAGTGCTGAGTGAACAAGTCAGGTACCTGCAGAATCCACTGTGTCCTTTGATCTGTCACAGCACCTGGGGATGCTGGTAAGTTCTCTCTCAGATTTCAGAGTTCCACAGATTTGTGTTTTGAGCTCTCTGAGTTCCTTTTGTTTTTTGTTTTTTTGAGAGGGAGTTTTGCTCTTGTTGCCCAGGCTGGAGTGCAATGGCGAGATCTTGGCTTACTGCAACCTTAGCCTCCTGTCTCAGCCTCCCGAGTAGCTGGGATTACAGGCATCTGCCACCACGCCCAGCTAATTTTTTATATTTTTAGTAGAGATGGGGTTTCTTCATGTTGGCCAGGCTGGTCTGGAGCTCCTGACCTTCAGGTGATCTACCCACCTCAACCTCCCGAAGTGCTGGAATTACAGGCATGAGCCACCACGCCCGGCCAGCTCTCTGACTTTCTTTGAGCAAATTTCTGTTCCAAACTGGGTTTGGAAGTTGCGACAGAAACTGGACTGGGTCCAGGATCAAATTTGATCTGGTAATTAACTGGTTGGATCCAGTTAGAGGCCTTTTATATCTGACTAGGCCAGAAGGAAACTGGTAGTACATGGTAATATTGTTGGGGTTGTAAAATTTGGCTTTTGAAAATTCACAGGTGGCGGGGCGCGGTGGCTCACGCCTGTAATCCCAACACTTTGAGAGGCCGAGAGGGGTGGATCACAAGGTCAGGAGATCAAGGCCATCCTGGCTAACACGGTGAAACCCCGTCTCCACTAAAAAAAAAAAAAAAAAAAGTACCAAAAATTAGCCGGGCGTGGTGGCCGGCGCCTGTAGTCCCAGCTACTGGGAGGCTGAGGCAGGAGAAAGGCGTGAACCCCGGAGGCGGAGCTTGCAGTGAGCCAAGATGGCGCCGCTGCACTCCAACCTCGGCGAAAGCAAGGCTCCGTCTCAAAAAAAAAAAAAAAGAAAGAAAGAAAATTCACAGGGATTTTTCTGTCCCTCCCCTTTATTTCATTTTTCTTGCTTGCTTAGATAGGAAAAAAATCATTGGCTAAGTTGATCAAGGGAAACTGAGTGAGAGCAAAGCCAATATCTTAGGTAAAAATAGATCCTTAATTTCGGGAGGACTGAGTTTCTTCAGCTTATACCTGCATAAGTGTTAGGCCTGGGAAGCAGCGAAGCCTTACAGAAATGGCAAAATCTTACTAAACATAACTTACAGTGGAAAGTTTCAACTGAACAACAATGCACTGAAGTGCATTTAAAAATGAGGGCTCCCAAATTAGTCTCATCTAGGGATGCCTATTAATATGCAGAAGATTCTAAAAAGATTTAAAGATGACAGGGCCCATCCAGGGGCAAGTTTGAGTCTTGCCCGTTTGATATTGGGAGCTAAGTGGAGTGGCTAATGTCTATGTTTTGTCACATGTATGTTGCTCTGGCCATAGAGGAAAAAGATAAATTCTCTTTGTGTTACAACTTGGCCCCAGGGCTATAGTGCGGTAAGCCAGGTTACTAGAACAGCTCAGGGAAAGGGAACCCGGAAGCCTGGCATGCCAGCAAAAGTGAAAGGATTTCTTAACAATCAGACTGTGTCCTCTCTCTGTGCAAACCGCTTGAATGAATGATAACAATCACTGTTTATATCCTCTGTAAAGGTTTTCTTAATGCAACAAAGGATTCTAAGGTTATTCTTAAACAGTAGCGAATCTGGTGGGCTTTGTGTGTCTTTCTGTATGGGTCTGTCATAAAGAGAAGTACCTTAGGATAGAACAAAAGGACCCCATAAGCCCACTGTTCAAACCACCCCAGCAAACTACTCAGTTCCAAGCTTTGCTACAAGTCTCTGAAGAAAAAAAGAAAAAACAAAACAGAAAAACTGGATGAGGTCTCCATCTTGTTTTATGTCCTAGGAGCTTGACCTTGTAACCATATGAGAGTACTTTCTCTTGGTCTCCATCTTCTAGGAAAAAGGAGTTTTGGGGTTCATATCATAGTTAGCTCCAAAAACCATTTTCAGGAGTTAAAAGCGTTTGCAAGCTCAAAATTAACTACCTTGGACTACTTCTGGGAAGGGCAACGGGAACCACTCGGTGCTGTAGCTCAGCAGCTAAGGCTTTGCCATTTTACAATGGTGGCCTGAGTACAATTCCTGGCTTAGGGTATGAATACTTTCTGGGTGGTATTTGTGTGACTTTTTCTTTTTCTTTTTTTTTTTGAAACGGAGTCTTGCTCTGTTGCCCAGGCTGGAGTACAGTGGTGTGATCTCGGCTCACTGCAAACTCCGCCTCCTGGGTTCAAGAGATTCTCCTGATGCAGCCATCCAAGTAGCTGGGATTACAGGCGCCCACCACCATGCCTGGCTAAGTTTTTTGTATTTTTAGTAGAGACAGGGTTTCACCATGTTGGCCAGGCTGGTCTTGAACTCCTGATCTCGTGATCCACCCGCCTCAGACTCCCAAAGTGCTGGGATTACAGGCGTGAGCCACCACACCCGGCCTGTGTAAACTTTATCATTTGTTAATTCTCTTCCCCTCCATGAACAACTTTGGGGTTCCCTTCTTGAATTTTCTTCTCTCTAAACACCTGGGAGGTTACCTTTGGTAAAGTTCAAAATCCAGAAATGTTGGCCACTTGGCATGGCTAAAGTCAGGTAATAAGAGATTTAAGAGGATTTTAAAAAGAGCACTATGGTTAAAAGTCAGCTTAATTAAAAGTGGATATCTGCCAGGAGCAGTGGCTCCCAGCTGTAATCCCAGCACTTTGGGAGGCTGAAGCAGGAGAATCATATGCGCCCAGGAGTTCAAGACCAGCCTGAGCAACATGGTGAAACCCCGTCTCTGCAAAAAATACAAAAATCAGCCAGGTGTGGCATTGCGGGCCTGTGGTCCCCGCTACTCGGGAGATTGAGGCAAGAAAATCACTTGAATCTGAGAGGCAGAGGCTACAGTGAGCTGAGACTGCACCACCGCACTCCAACCTGGGAGACAGAGTGAGACTCCATCTCAAAAAAGAAGTGGATATCCAATAGGTATATTTAAAAGGCTTTTATGGGGTTTTTTTTGTCTTGGATCTTGTTGTTCTAAAAAAAAGTTTTTTCTTCTCAGTCAACTGAATTATTTTTCTCCATTTTTTCTTGCCACTCAATGCATGCATGAGAGGCTCTAAGATAGCTTCTAATAGCCTGAAACTCCTTGGGAAAAACAGAGAAGGTGCCACACAATCTGTTTTGGGAAAAACCTCTGTTTTCTTCATGGAACTGAAAGTCGATAGATCCTTCTCAAAATCTAAGGCTCTGTGTTTTTATTTATTTATTTATTTTTCCTTTCTTTGTTTTAAGACAGAGTCTCACTCTGTCCCCCAGGCTGGAGTGCAGTGGGGCAATCTCGGTTCACTGAAGCCTCCGCCTCTCGGTTCGAGATTCTCCTGCCTCAGCCTCCTGAGTAGCTGGGACTACAGAGGTGTGCCACCATACCCAGCTAATTTTTGTGTTTTCAGTAGAGATGAGGTTTCCCCATACTGCCAGGCTGGTCTCGAACTAAAGTTCTGGGATTATAGGTATGAGCCACCACACTGGCAAGGGATCAGTTTTTAAGGATAATTTGGTGGGTATGGGGTGCCAGTGAGTCAGGAGTGCTGATTGGTCAGAGATGAAATCATAGGGAGTCCAAGCTGTCTTCTTGTGTTGAGTCAGTTCCTGGGTGGGGGCCACAAGATCAGATGAGCCAGTTTATTGATCTGGGTGGTGCCAGCTGATCCATCAAGTGCAGGGTCTGCAAAACATCTCAAGCACAGATCTTAGGCCTTACAATAGTGATATTATCCCCAGGAGCAATTTGGAGAGGGTCAGAATTGATCTTTTGGCTAATCTGTTAATACTACAAAGGCAGTCTAGTCCCCAGGCAAGAAGGGGGTTTGTTTTGGGAAAGGGCTGTTACTGTCTTTGTTCTAAACTACAGACTACAAATTAAGTTCCTCCCAAGGTCCGTTCAGCTTATGCCCAGGAATGAATAATGACAGCTTGGAGTTAGAAGCAAGATGGAGTTGGTTAAGTCAGATCTCTTTCACTGTCTCAGTTATGATTTTGCAGTGGCAATTTTAACCTCAGCCTCTTGAGTAGCTGGGACTACTGGTGGGTACCACTATGCCTAGCAGATTAAAACAATTTTTTTTTGTAGAGATGAAGTCTCACTATGTTGCCCAGGCTGGTCTCAAACTCCTGGGCTCAGGTGATCCTTCCACCTTGCCTCTCAAAATTCTGGGATTACTGATGTGAGCCACCATGCCTGGCTACTTTGTAAAAGAACACCTTCTCACCCATTGTCTAAGACAAATAGCATGAGTATGATTATATGCTGACTCCTAGCATCCTCCTGTCCATCCTAAGAGTTGTCTTGATGACCCTGACACAGTACGTGTCAAAAGTGAAATTCACTAGAATGACTCTGACTCAATGATACGTGATCCACGCACTGTCTGGGTGGAGGAAAGATGAAGGAGAATGGGGTATGATGAACCTTTGGTGCCTGGGTGGCTATGGAATTATCCATGGCATAATAAAGCAGCTGAAGCTCTGTTGTGAGGGGCAAAAGTTACCTATGGAATTTTAAAATGGTAGCTCCAACTCCAACTCTAGGAGATTTGGCTTACTGGAAGCCCTGGCTGCTTTTGGCTCTTCAGGCTAACACAGGGTGGGGGAGGGATGCAGTCCAGATGATACCTTTTATATTCATTCTGTCTTTCAGGTGGAAAAAATAACCTCTCTTCCGGCGGTGGGGAAAAAGATAACATCCAGTGTCCAGGGCTACAGTAAAATTTTAGACAAACCAGAAGGAGAAGAATACCCAGACTCTTTCTTCAGTCTAGCTGCTGCCACTGATGCAGCAGACCTCCCATGCCCACTCCTTAGATTCCAGCCAGGATCTTCTCTGGCTACTCAAATGTTAACCCTGTAAATGCTGTATTTACTACTGAGGTTTGAGTAAATTTGCAGTGAGAGCAAAAATATGGGGAATTTAAAAACATGGTTTCATATTTTGTGGCTGTTATGTCTGAATGTATAAACATTGATGTAAAATGTTATATGCTTGTAATTTATTTTTTTGTTTGTTTGTTTGAGACAGAGTTTCACTCTTGTAGCCCAGGCTGGAGTGCAATGGCACAATCTCGGCTCACTGCGTCCTCCGCCTCCTGGGTTCAAGCGATTCTCCTGCCTCAGCCTCCCGAGTAGCTGGGATTACAGGCATGTGCCACCACGCCCAGCTAATTTTGTATTTTTAGTAGAGACAGGGTTTCTCCATGTTGATCAGGCTGGTCTCGAACTCCTGATCTCATGTGATCCACTTGCCTCGGCCTCCCAAAGTGCTGGAATTACAGGCGTGAGCCACCACGCCTGCCTATATGCTTGTAATTTCATAAATGCTAGAGGAACCATTCCAGTCATAGAAAGCTGCAAAGACAACATGTTAATGATCAACACCTGTGAAAAGAAGGGAATGAAAATAAAAATTAAAGAAGAAAAAAAGAAAACGCATTAGTGAAGTGACTTAATGAACTCATTTTGTGGTCAAAACCTTGCTTTTTGTGGGCACGTAGAATATAAGCTCATTGAGTACTGGAAACAGAACAATTCTCCATAACTGATTTTTTTTTTTCTTTTTTTGAGACAGAGTCTCGCTCTGTTGCCCAGGTTGGAGTGCAGTGGCATGTCTCGGCTCACTGCAACCTCCGCCTCCCAGGTTCAAGCGATTCGCCTGCCTCAGCCTCCCAAGTAGCTGGGATGACAGGCACCCACCACTACACCCGGCTAATTTTTTAAATATTTTTAGTAGAGATGGGGTTTCACCACGTTACTTATGCTGGTCTCGAACTCCTGACCTCAGGTGATCTGCCCGCCTCGGCCTCCCAAACTGCTGAGATTATAGGCATGAGCCACCACACCCGGCCCATAACTGATTATTTATACTATAATTTTTGCTTATTAGAGCTTCAGGAAAACGGGAGACAGCATGAAAAGACAGACAATCTCCAGAGAGATACACTTTTGGAGTTTCAAAAGCAGTTTTTATTTTGGTAATAAGCTTTTGTGAAATCAGATATCTGACTCTTAAGAGACAGATGATTTTCTGGCCTGATATGTGATTTTTTTTTTTTTTTTTTTGAGACGGAGTTTCAGTCTTGTTGCCCAGGCTGGAGTGCAATGGCATAATCTCAGCTCACTGCAACCTCCGCCTCCCAGGTCCAAGTGATTCTTCTGCCTCAGCCTCCCGAGTAGCTGGGATTACAGACAAGTGCCACCATGCCCGGGTAATTTTATATTTTTAGTAGAGACGGGGTTTCACCATGTTGGCCAGGCTGGTCTCGAATTCCTGACCTCAGATGATCCGCCCGCCTCAGCCCCCCAAAGTGCTGGGATTACAGGCATGAGCCACCGCGCCCGGCCAATGTGTGATTTTTAAGTGGGTCATTTTGGACTATAAGACTAATAAGACAAAAAGGGTAAGTAGAGTCCTGATTGTCACTTAGATTTGGAACACAGTTTTCTGGTCCTGAAGCATATTGACTTTGCTGGTGCTGAAGAAAAGCTATTAGCTTTTATGTTATCCTGAATTCACAGACCTTAATTGCTTGGAACTGACACTACATAAAACTGGATACTGTCTGTTATGGGCCTGTTTCAGTCTGAACATGAGCTGTGCTGAACTGAAAGCAGACATATGCTCAAAAACAGCTCTTCCACTCATGGACCATTGCAGATTTAGGACAGTCCTTTGTGGGGCCATAAATTGTGATAACATCAGGGAAGCTGGCTGGTCCATCTGGGTCACTTGCAGATACCTACAAGAAAGTGTTTATTGTCCGATGAGATTGTGTGAAATTAAATTACTCATCATCTCTATATTTTGGATGCAGAGACTGATTGCATTCCTAATGGGTGATTCCTACCAAAAGCTGCAACTTAGGGGAGGGCACATCACAAACAGTATGAGCCCTCTGACAGATTAGACTCAACCCTTTCTCGGGAATGCCTCACTACTGTTAACTTGTGCTTAAATTTCCTAATTATTTGCAGCTTGAAACAATGGATTGATGATACCCTAACCCTACTTTTCTCATCTTTTTCCTGGTACACAAACCTAAGTGCAGCTTGATTGTAAAATGCCGCTGTCTTCAGAAAAGCAAGGCTTTTCTAGGATGCTCACTGGATAAATAATCAGGATTAAAGGGCTGAGAAGTTAAATAAACCCATTTTGAAAATGCCAGAAAATTCAGGATGTTGTCCTGACCAACTTCTGAACATGATGTGTCTTTCTGATTAAGTTGTATAAAAATATTTTTCTGTGAAAATTCTTTTTCTATTTTTTTCATTTATTTTTGTCTTTATTTTAATTATTATTCTTCATTTTTTTTTCTTTATTTAGATGTTAAGAAACTGTTCTATAATATCTGTGAAAATTCTTTTGTCCTTCTTACATACAACTCCTCCAGACAAAAGGTCTGGGTAAGAATATGGGATGAAATAAATGTAAGATATTGATCACTGACTGAATGGAACACGCTGATTTTGTAACTGTGGAGGAAAACAGAGCCCCAGCACCTGGGGAGGCCTGGTTGAAGGCAAGGGCAAGAAGGGAATTGATGTTCTTGTTTTTCAGAGTTGTTTCTGGAAGCTTTCCTCTCTTACTGAACAAAAACTTCCCATGCTGCCTTTCTGAGCTGCTTTGAGCACCTTTTATTCAAACTGACTTCTAAGCCTATGATCACAGCTGATAGTGCTTTCTTTGAGACAGCAAGGGTGGTCCCCGCTCCTCAGCTTTCCAGGCAGAACACTTACAGATGTCATCCACACTCATGAGACTGATGAATTGATGTCAAGGACAAGCAAAACTGTTTGGAACTGGTCGGATGTGGTGGCTCACGCCTGTAATCCCAGCACTTTGGGAGGCCAAGGCAGGCGGATCACGAGGTCAGGAGATCCAGACCATCCAGGCTAACACGGTGAAACCCATCTCTACTAAAAATATGAAAAATCAGCTGGGCGTGGTGGCAGGCGCCTGTAGTCCCAGCTACTCAGGAGGCTGAGGCAGGAGGATGGTGTGAACCCGGGAGGCGGAGCTTGTAGTGAGCCGAGATAGTGCCACCGCACTCCAGCTCTGGGAGACAGCGAGACTCCGTCTCAGAGGAAAAAAAAAAAAACAAAAAAACCCACAAAACTGTTTGGAACTGACTGCAGCACCTCTGATATCAAGAACTGAGGTGAATTATTTTATTTTATTTTACTTTACTTTACTTTATTTTATTTTATTTTATTTTTAAAGACAGGATCTCATTCCATCCAGACTAGAGTACAGTGGTTCTATCATGGCTCACTGTAGCCTTGACCTCCTGGGCTCAAGCAATCCTCCCACCTCAACCTCCCAAGTAGCTGGGACCACAGGCACACACCTACAACGCCCAGCTAACTTTTGTATTTTTTGTAGAGACCAGGTTTTGCCATGTTGTCCAGGCTGGTCTCAAATTTCTGGGCTCAAGCAACTGCCTCAGCCTCCCAAAGTCCTGGGATTATAGGCATGAGCCACCGTGCCTGACCTGAGCTGAATTATTTCAGACTAGAGTGGAAACCCTAGGGTTAGAGGCCCCATTGGTGGGAGGCCGCATTGGGCACTCTGTTAACCTGTACTGCCTGACTAATGCATATTCTGTTTTGCAGTGCCCTAATTATTATAAACTCTTTTACAATAAGGTGTCTTTTGCTCTTAGATAAGGGACAAGTGGTTGGATTGTGCAAAAAAAAGAATATTATAGCAAGCCTGAGAATACTTATCCTTAGAAAGACCTGCTTACAAGCTTAGCCCTTCACTAGTGCCTGGGAACTTTGATTTTGAGACGATTCCTACTACCCTGGCTCTAAGAGGGGCTCACTGTGCCACGTGTTGGTGCAAACAACATGGCTTATGCTGAACATGTGCTTTCCTTCTGGAGGTCTGAAATTTTGGTATGCGTTAGGCAAAATGGTGTTTGTGTGACTGGCTCCCCAACAAAAACTTGCCCCAAGCCTCTAGTGAGCTGCATAGGTAGGTAACTTTTCACATGTGTTGTCATAATTAAGTGAGTCTTGTGTGACTCCTCTGAGAGAGGACCTTTGGAAGCATGTACTTAATTACCTCCTGTCTGCCTGTGGGCCATGTCCCTTTGCTGATTTTGTTTTTTATCTTTTCACTGTAATAAATGACAGCTGTCAGTCCTCCTGGTGAATCATTGATCCTGGAGTGATCTGGGAGATTCCCGACACAATAACCAAGTGGGATTTATCCCAGGAATGGAAGGTTGATTGAACATATGAAAATTAATGTAATACACTGTATTACTAAAGGGAGAAGCTATATAACCATCTCAATGGATACAGAGAAAGCATTTGACAAAATCCAACTCCCTTTCATGATAAAAAGACTTGCAAACTAAAAAATTAGGAGACGAAGGTAATTTCCTCAACCAGATAAAAGACATCTATGAGAACCCTCAGCTAACTTCATACTTAATTGTGAAACACTGAATGTTTTCACCTAGGATCACGAACAGAAGGGTGCCCATTTTCGCTGTTTCTTCGTTGTACTGGAGGTTCTAGCCGGCAATTAGGCAAGAAAAATAAATAAAAGGAATCCATCTATCTCTAGTCACAGATGACATTATCTTGTATCTAGAAAATCTTAAGGGAATCCACATCAGAAAAATGATTAGAGCTAAATAAAGTTCAGCAAGGTTACAGGTTACAAAATCAATATACAAAACTCAGGGCCAGGCGTGGTGGCTCACACCTGTAATCCCAGCACTTTGGGAGGCTGAGGTGGGTGGATCACAAGGTCAGGAGTTCGGGACCAGCCTAGCCAACATGGTGAAACCCTCTCTCTACTAAAAATACAAAAATTAGCTGGGTGTGGTGGCACACTCCTGTAATCCTAGCTACTCAGGAGGTTGAGGCAGGAGAATCACTTGAACCCAGGAGGTGGAGGACGCAGTGAGCCGAGATCACACCATTGCACTCCAGCCTGAACGACAGAGTGAGACTCTGTCTCAAAAAACAAACAAACAGAAAACACACACACACACACAACCAAAAAAAAAGATACCCCTTTGAAAGTCTGCTTTCAGTTCTTTTCGATGTTTGACAAGAAGCAAAATTGCTGGATCACATGGTAATTGTGTTTAAACATTTTTGAGGAACTGCTATACCTCTGTACTGTTTTCCACAGCAGCTGCACCATTTTACACTCCTGCCAGCAATGCTCAGGGATTCCAGTTTGGGCATGTCCTCATCAACCCTTATTATTATTTTTTGTTTGTTTGACAGCAGTCAGTACACAAGTCTTTCATCTGCTTAGTTAAGTTTATTCCTAAGTAAAAATCAATTGTATTTAGGCCAGGCGTGGTGGCTCACACCTGTGATCCCAGCACTTTGGGAGGTCGAGGTGGGTGGATCACCTGAGGTCAGGAGATGGAGACCAACCTGATCAACACAGTGAAACCCCATCTCTACTAAAAATACAAACTAGCTGGACATGGTGGTGCATGCCTGTAATCCCAGCTACTTGGGAGGCTGAAGCAGGAGAATCACTTGAACCTGGGAGGCAGAGGTTGCAGTGAGCAAAGATCGCACCATTGCACTCCAGCCTAGGCAATAAGAGCAAAACTCCATTTAAAGAAAACAAAATAAAACAATAGTATTTATTTTCTGCTTAGCTTTTTTTTTTTTCTAGAGATGGGGTCTTGCTATGTTGCCCAGGCTGGCCTTGAACTCCTTGGTTCAAGCAGTCCTCCTGCCTCAGCCCTCTGAGTAGCTGGGACTACAGTTGTATTTCTGTACGCTAGCAATGAACAATACAAAAATGAAATTTGGCTGGGTACAGTGGCTCACACTTGTAATCCCAGCACTTTGGGAGGCTGAAGTGGGGGAATAATTTGAGGTCAGGCATTGATGACCAGCCTGGCCAACATAGTGAAACCATCTCTATTAAAAATACAAAAATTTGCTGGGCATGGTCGTGCACGCCTGTAATCCCAGCTACTCGGGAGGCTGAGGCAGGAGAATTGCATGAACCCAGGAGGCAGAGGTTGAGGTGAGCTGAGATTGCGCCATTGCACTCCAGCCTGGGCAACAAGAGTGAATCTCCATCTCCAAACAAACAAACAAACCAACAAACGTGATCTATATAAAAATTCCAGCTGCCTTTTTTCACAGAAATTGACAAATGGAACCTAAAATTCACATGGAAATTAAGGAGCCCAGAATAGTTAAAATAGTCTTGAATAAAAAAAGGAGCCAAACTGAAGGACTTACATTTCCTGATTTTGTATCTTAGTAAGAAGCTACAGTGATCAAGGCTGTGTAGTAGTAGAATAAGGACAGATGTATAGCTCAATGGAACCAAATTGAGAATCCAGAAGTAAATCCATACATTTAGGGTCAATAGATTTTTGACAAGGAGGTCAAGATAATTAAATTAAGGAAAAAATAGTATCTTTTCTTTTCTTTTTAATTTTTTGAGACAGGGTGGAGTGCAGTGGTAAAATCTTGGCTCATTGCAACCTCCGCCTCCTGAGTTCAAGCAATTCTCCCATCTCAGCCTCCTAAGTAGCTGGAACCTTAGGCATGCACCACCACACCCCGCTAATTGTTGCTGCTGTTGTTGTTGCTTTCTAAAGACAGCATTTAGCCATGTTGCCCAGTCTGGTCTTGAACTCCTGAGCTCAAGCAATCTGCCTATCCTGGCCTCCTAAAGTGTTGGGATTACAAGCGTAAGCCACTGCAGCTGGCCAAGAATAGTATTTTCAATAAATGGTGCTTAGACAACTGTTTAACTACATGCAAAAGAATGAATTTGGATCCTTACCTCTCATCATATACAAAAATAACGCAGAAGGGATCTAAGGCCTAAACTTAAGAGTTAAACTTCCCAGCACTTTGGGAGGCCAAGGTGGGCGGATCATCTGAGGTTGGGAGTTCGAGACCAGCCTGACCAACATGGAGAAACCCCGTCTCTACTAAAAATACAAAATTAGCTGGGCATGGTGGTGCATGCCATGGTCAGCACTCAGCTGAGGTAGGAGAATTGCTTGAACATGGGATGGGGTTGTGGTGAGTGTGGGTGTGCAATTGCACTCCAGCAGGCAACAAAATAAAGCACTCCGTCTCCAGGAAAAAAAAGAAAAAGAAAAAAGAGTTAAATCGATTGGGTCAGGTGTGGTGGCTCATGCCTGTTAATCCCAGCTACTTGGAGGCTGTTGGCACGAGAACTGCTTGAACCCAAGAGGTGGAGGTTGTAGTGAGCCAGATCGCTTTCCTGCACACTCTAGCCTGGGTGACAGAACAAGACCCTGTCTCAAAAAAAAAAAAAAAAAAAAAAAAAAAAAATAGCTAAACCTATAAAGCTCTTAAAGAAAACATAAAATGTAAATCTTCAAGATATTGACTTATGCAGTGTTTTCTCAGATCTCTAACATCAAGCATAGGCAACCAAAGGAAAAAAAAAAACAGAAATTGGACACCGGCAAAGTTAAAAATTCTTTGTGTATCAAAGGACACCATCAAGAAAGTGATGTATCAGAATCATAGAAAATATTGCAAATCATATATTTGGTAAAGGTCTGATATTCAGAATTCAGCTGGTATTTACTTATAGCTCAACAATACAAAGACAGCTCAATTAAAAATGGGTAGAGGCTTTTGGGCCATATCCATGAAAAAAAGCAAAAAAAAAAAAAAAAAAAAAAAGGGAGGGGGGGCAGAGGATTTATTTTTGTTTTTTTGTAAAGACAGGATGTTGCTCTGTCACCCAGGCTGTAGTACAGTGGTGCTATCATAGCTTACTGTTACCTGAAACTCCTGGTCTCAAGCGATCCTCCCACCTTGGCCTCCCAAAGTGCTGTACTGAGATTAGAGGCGTGAGCCACTGTGCCTGGCCTTTTTTTTTTTTTTTTTTTTAAAGAGAGGGCATCTTGCTCTGTCACGCAGGCCGGAGCGCAGTGGTGTGATCATGGCTCACTGCAGCCTGGAACTCCTGGGCTCAAGTGATCCTCCTGACTTAGCCTCCTAAACTGCTGGGACTACAGGTACATACCACCATGTTTGACTAATTAAAAAAAATTTTTTTGTGTGTCAATGGGATCTCACTATGTTGCCCAGGCTGGTCTCAGACTCCTGGCCTCAAGCAGTCTTCCTGCCTTGACCTCCCAAAGGGCTGGGATTACAGGTATAAGCCACCATTCCTGATCATAAATACAGGCAAATGATTTAAATGGACATTTCTACAAAGAAAATATATGAGCAGCCAGTAAGCACAGGAGAAGATGCTTAACATCATTAATCATTAGGAAATGCAAATCAAAGCAACAATGAGATACCACTTCATATCCCCTAGAATGGCCATAATAAAAAGACTGCCAATAATAAATATTGTTGATGTGAAGAAATTGGAACCCTTGTGCATTGCTAGTGGGAATGTAAAAAGGTGCAGGCACTGTGTAAAACAGGTTCAAAGTTCTTCAAAAGTTAAACATAGAGTTGTCATATGATCCAGCGATTCCACTCCTAGGTGTGTACTCAAGAATGAAAAACATGCATGCCCACACAAAGCTTGTACATGAATGTTTATTATTCCTAATAGCCCTGACCATTCATAGCCTCAGAGTGGAAATTACTCAAATGTTCATCAACTGATTGATAAACAAGATGTGGCATATCCATACAGTAGAATATTATTCATGCGTAAAACAGAATGAAGTACTAACTTACGCTATAACATGATGAACCTTGAAAACATGTTAAATAACAGACGTTAGAGATGTAAGGGCTACACAGTGTGATCCCATTTATATGAAAGGTCAAGAAGAGGCACATTTGTAGAGATAGAAAGTAATAGTACTTGATAGAGACTAGGGAGGAAATGGGTCACTAGTCACTAGTAGGGCGTTTTTAGGTTGGTGACAACCTTGCAAATATGCTAGATGAGGCAGGAGAATAGGGTCTGGAGGCAGGGAACCTAAGGCCATTTCACACAGACTTCTTGGAACCAAATTGAAAAGAAAACTCTAACTTTCCACAGCCTAAGTAACAAAAGGACCAGAGGCTACTCCCTTTGCAACGCCCCCACCTTTTCTGCTGGGCAGTTGGGAAACTGGCTGCTGGAAACCAATCAGACTGTTTGCCGGTCTGTCTTCGTTTGCAACTTTCTAACTTTACCTTAGCCTCTCATTAGTTGCAAAAAAAAAGGAGTGTGATCTTTGTATCCTCCACTTCAGTCTTTGATTGGTTGTTTTCCACAACTAATCAGACCAGTTGAGGGCTACCACTTTATTTACAGGAGGTGAGCATCAAGTGGCCAATGGAAAACCTCTAGGGAGTACTCGGACCGAGAAGATTCTGCATGCGGGCCCTTGAGTCGCTGCTCCTCCAGCTTCCACACTGTAGAGTATACTTTCATTTTCAATAAATCCCTGCTTTCCTTCTTTTGTTGCTTCATTCTTTCTTTGCTTTGCTGGGTGTTTTCTCCAATTCTTTGTTCAAAACGCCAAGAACCTGGACAACTTGCAGTCAAGACCCTCTACCGGTAACAAAGACCTCTGAATTGTACACTTTATAATGGTGAACTTTATGGTATGTGAATTATCTCAATAAAAAACAAGAAACTTTTTTTTGAGACGGAGTCTCGCTCTGTCGCCCAGGCTGGAGTGCAGTGGGGCAATTTCGGCTCACTGCAAGCTCCGCCTCCCAGGTTCACACCATTCTCCTGCCTCAGCCTCCTGAGTAGCTGGGACTACAGGCAACCGCCACCATGCCCGGCTAATTTTTTGTATTTTTAGTAGAGATGGGGTTTCATCGTGTTAGCCAGGATGGTCTCGATCTCCTGACCTCGTGATCTGCCCGCCTCAGCCTCCCAAAGTGCTGGGATTACAGGCGTGAGCCACCGCGCCCGGCCGACAAGAAACTTTTATAAATAAAACTTACAAGTTCTTTTGGATATCATCATGTAAGCACATCCAGATTATTAAAAGTGGCTATGTCGGCCAGGTGCGGTGGCTCACGCATGTGATCCCAGCACTTTGGCAGGCCGAGGCAGGAGGATCATAGGTCAGGAGATCGAGACTATCCTGGCCAACACAGTGAAACCCTGTCTCTACTAAAAATACAAATAATTAGCTGGGTGTGGTGGCGGACGACTGTAGTCCCAGCTACTTGGGAGACTGAGGCAGGAGAATCACTTGAACCCGGGAGGTGGAGGTTGCAGTGAGCTGAGATCGCGCCACTGCACTCCAGCCTGGGTGACAGAGCGAGACTCAATCTCTAAAAAAAAAAAAAAAAAAAAAAAAAAAATTATTTTAGGGAAACTGATGCACTTGTACATTTACTTTCCAGATAGCGGGAGAACAATTTATCTAGGCCTGGATGATAAATTTTAACCATCATGAACTGCTACAGACAATTTATTCCATGTGCCACAAAATTTAAAATAAGCTAAGTTTGCAAACACATCATGCTAAATAATTCAAATTTAAATTTTTATTATGACAATTGACATATTAAGTGAAAGAAATGACAGAAGTATTATAATAAAACATTTTGAAAGAAAAAGTTACACGATTAGGCCAATAGCTATAAAATGGCTTTAGGCCTGGTTTATAACACCAAGAGTTCTGATCAGACTGTAGTGAGACACTGAACATTTCATTAACAAAAATATTGGCACCAGCCACAACAAATTTTGGTTGTCACTTACAAGGAATATTGTATTTAAACAACTATGCACTGCAATTCTAACACACTAGGTGTTCATACACTGAAGTTAACCCCTGAAGCTTTAAGCTACCAAGAATTCCCATACTTTTAATGCACAATTTACTTTGTGTGTTATCAGAATTACATTTCCAGTTTTCTGATCTTCCCTGCCCCCCCGCCCCCACACACATGCAGTATATTATGTGACAGAGAGCACTCCAGCTTCTATTTGACTAACAGCACGGTCCTGATTACCTCAAGAGTTATATGCTAATCTTGGAGCTTCTGCTTTAAATCTCATCTCCTAGAAACCAAATAAAGCATTCTGAGAACCTATTCCAGGAATACATTTTTTAACGCAGAGGAAAATAAAGCATTTCATATAAGCATGCTGGAAAATCAAGAGACATTCTGATCAGACAGTCCCTGAATTCCAGCTATTACTTCAAATCAAAATTCTAAAAGACACCATTTACAAATTTTTATCTGGAATTTGTATTCTTCACATGGACACTCATGATCCCCAGGCTTCCCTTCTGAATGAGGACAGCAAAAAACCGACGCTGGCAAAACATGAATATAGCTTTGACAGAAATTATGACACACTTAGATGAATTTAATTATTTTCAAGAATACACTTGTACTACAAAGGTGAGAAATTAGAATGGCAAAATTATGACATGGGAAAAAGCACTGACATTTAAACGAAGCTGTGAATATACCATGGTAAAACGTGCCATGTAAAAGACTGTGCTAGAATCAGAAGTTCTACAAGATTTCAAAATACTTAGCGAATAAGGAGGGAACTGAAATTTGAATTTGACTTCCCTTGCTGCCACGCTTCAGCAGACAACTATTCCTGTGGAATTAAGTCCACTGAATAACCAATTAGAGCAATTCTAGTTTTTTCCTTCTTTTATATGAATAGATGAAAATCAAGCCTTGCTCTACCCCCATGTTAGCATAGGACATACCCTTTCGAAGTGTACACAAAACCTCATGGCAGGTTTGGGCAAGCTACAACAGATACCATCATCAAGAAGCTACTTTGAAAGAGAATAGAACACCAGACTAACATTGAGAATACCCTAGTTAGGAATCACAAAAATCATGCCCTATAAGAATATGCTGTTAACAGCCAAATCTGGGCTACTGTAGCTGTTCTGATCCTGAAAATCCATTCACTAATATAAGCTAGATCTGTGTGTGTGTGTGTGTGTGTGTGTCTGTGTGCACAATTTTCATGCAGTGACCTTAAAGCTTTGGAGACAGGGCTTGTTACTTATTAATTTCAAGGCTTGTCCACATAGCAGCTGACATGCACCAATTCTGCTAAAGGGCAGGAGAATGAAAAAGACATGGCACAAATTTTTAAACAATTTTAGGTTTAATTACATAATGCACCTGTAGATGATCTAGCATAAACACAATTGTAAAAAATCTACATCCTATTTTAGGGTATTTTCCCACCTCCCATCCCTTAAAAGCTGTACAGTTATTAAAAAAAAAAAAAAAAGGTGACTCTCAAGCAAAATAAACTTTTTTTTTTTTTTTTTTGCAACATACAAAATAAGTTAAATGATTCAGAAGGTTTTGAGCCATGAAGTTCCCCAATAACTGTGTTCTGGCTGTTACGAGCATGACATGCAAGCTGCTGGTCTATGACCAGAACTCAATAAATACAGATCAAATAAAACCGCAAAACACTTAAATTAGATTTCTTTAGAAACTGATGAAAGTCAAGAAAATATATACGTAGAATTAACAATTCCATTCTTAACTTACATCATCCAGTGGCAAAAAGCACAAGGCAAGTATTCAGTCCTTAGCAAACTTTCTAGCTTGTACCGGTTTGGACAAAAAAGGAAAAAAAATTCCTTTAAAAATGTTTTTTCTCATTCAAAATATCCAAGAAATTTAATAAATTTCTACTCATCTATTGTTATGCCCTCTCATATAACTTATGTATAGGATAGTAATATTTTAGTTATTAAAATAAAAATAACATCTTCATTAACTGAAAACATTACAATGTGCCAGAATTGGGTTTAATGAATTTTCCAAAGTGGTATAAATATGAAATGAAAAGAAAAAATTGTGCTCAGGTGTCCAAAAGGAGGAAAAAAAGTCCACAAATGGGATCCTATTCTAATTGACTTCCAGGAGGGTTTGCATGAATGAATACAAAAAGTGGTGAGTGTATAATCTAAAGTGGTTATATACTAAGTTCATTAAATTTTGGCTTATGACCTCCTTGCTTACTTGGGAATTACTCTGTTCAACATATTACAGTTACTTAGCAATTCTTGGCACTCAAAAGATGTTAAAAGATAATTTAAGTTGGAGCAAAATATTTTGAAAACAAATTAAGTGAACACATAGCAACTCAGTTTAAATACATTGATAGCAAAAGGCTTTGACCTTAAGGATTGGCATAAAAACGACACAAAAAAATCAGTTAACTTGCCACTTCCAAGGTAGGTTTACAGGTACATACTTTGGGAAAGGTAGATAAAATAGGAATGGATTTTAATCTAAGAAGATTCAATAATGCATCATATTAAGCAGAAGAGGGCTAGGTAGATTACAGCAGATATGCAGCCTTGGCATTCTCTGCTTCTTGGAGAACAAGGAAGATATTTTGAGACTGTCAAACATCAGGAGAAACTGTTGCCTAGATTTTCTGTAATTAAATGATATTTATAATTATATCTGTTGCAATGCAGCCATCTTATTTCTTTCAATAGTTAATGATGGATTCATTTTTATTTCTTCTGATACTTATCTGAAGTGTGTGCGTGTGCGCACACAAACAAATACACATGTACCATTTAACTCTAGGTCTCTGAATAGTTTTTCTATAGCTGTGAGGCATCACCTTGAATAATGGACCTGTTCCACTGTGTTAGTGAAGAGCGGAGTTCCTAGCTTTTTCTGAATATTAAACTTGTAGATTCATTAGGTTCTTTACAGTTGTGTGGTAGAACTAGCGAATGGTTAACATCTCTTATGCCCACAAACAAGCTAAAAAGGCATTCCTTGTGACAAAGGACATTCCATCAATCCCACTTAAAAACAGCTAACATTTCCTCATCATTTTGACTATTAAGTTAAACAAGTAAATGTCCATGTTTTTCTTAATGTATGTACTTTGCTCAAATATATATTATGGGATGCATTTCATCAACCAAAAAGTAAAAACTGGATATGTGTAACACCCTTTTAAAATTAATTTGTTTAAAAATTTTCAAAAGCTTCATTAGCATTTGAAGTTTTTGGTTCTTGGGCAGGTCACTTTTATATAGATTACCAGTAGACATGAATTTATTCTAAATGAAACTCCCCTTTATCCTCTGAATCTGTAACCTTGAACAATTGAAAAAAGGATGTCGAGGAAATACAACTTGATGTACATTCTTGAAAATATCTCTGCCATCATTTTGCAGTAATGTGCCAATGATGGAAAATGCTTTACACTAAACACTATTTTATCAGCACTGATGTACAAAACCAAAATGTTTTCAGTCTGAGTCATTTTCACATATATTTCAGTTCAAAGTTTCTGCTTTGTGAAAAGCTGACTAGTTTTCAGACCTTTACAGAAATTGCAAACTAAATATACTGAATATTAATCTACATCTCCCTTTAATACATTTGCTACAGTCTAGAGTTTGGGAGTCCAGCTTGTATTTCAAAAAGGGGGGATTAAATTATTAAAGGGCTCTACTATGTAGCAGCTATTGAGTCTAAATCCATGGTTAGTGCTCTAAAAAAGATCCAAGACTGTCTAAACTCTAGATCAATTATTGCTTTCCTATACTTTCTGCAGTTCGTAGGGACTGTATTGTCTTTGTATACAGAACATTTCGTTTTCTAAATTTTTTTTTTTAACTTCTTCAGGATACCTTCAGAGTGTACTTCAGTGATCATAAACTCTTTGAGGGACTGAATTTGAACTCCAAGCAGCAGAACTGTTTTTGCACTGCTCAAAATTTAATAATAATCAATCTGCATAATAATGTTTTATCAACTGTTTAGATTACATTCTTGGTAGATGACCTATAGTTAATTGATTTAATCAAAATATAAGGTGAGAAGGAGTACGTTCACTATCAAGTTGACAAACACTTACTCAAGTTTGGTAAACATCAGGCAGCACAAGTGGTCTCCAAACCCGTGTCAGTGGGACATTTGCTAAATGGAATACTCAGCCTTTGCGATGGTAAAAATTACCTTAGGCTTTCTATAGAAGAAGAGTAAAAATAACTCCTTATTTCACATTAGGCATCCTGTTAAAATTATCTACCCATTTAATACTACTTCTGATCACTTGGCTTAACTGAGGAATAGAACTAATAGGTGGAAGGAGGAGCTGGTGTGTCCAGAGGTAGAGACAGGGCACATGGGAGAGTTTCCACACAATAGTGGCTTTACCCAGTTGCAGGACTAAAATGGTGGGGTGAGACTGGGTGGCAGGAAAGGGCACCTGTACATTCAAACCACTTACCTTGCACTGGTAGAAATCTTTATATTGCTGGCCTGTTTTAGATAGTTTAAAAGGTCAATTCTTAGCTGACTTGCAAATAAATAAAACAAACCTAGCTGGAAAGGAGACTGTAAGTGAATGCAGCTCCTTCCACAGTCCTGCTTTACCGTCTGTGAATGTAAGCCTTCCTTCCCTTCCAGTGGAACACTGTCTCAAAATAAAAATCACAACTTACTTGGAACCACACGCTATTGGTGCATCCTATTTTTAGGCTGCTTTCATTATTTTATTTTTTTACAGATACATACACATTGCTAGAATCAAAGCAAAAATATTAATGGGCAGGTACTACAGAACTAAAGTGAAACAAAACAAAACAACAAACAACCGAAAAACAACAGCTATAAACTTTCAAGGCCAAAAGATAAGATTTAAGGGCAATACCTGTTGAAGAAGGAAAAGGAGTATAAGGTTCCTAGAGAGGTATTTATAATGCAAATCTAATGCCAGCTTTTTAGTAATAAAAAAGAGAAGTGCTTTACTATATACTGACTAGCACATAATACTTAATTTGGAAAGAAAAATTAATGACGTTCCTTGGGCCAGCAGCAGATATGGTGTGTCCATTGCCGGCAACAGACACAACACTGGAACAGAAAAACCCAAATCCCAGGGCAAAAGTATTCACAGAAGTAATGGTTGAAGGTTTCAGGATTTAACAGGCTAGGTTTAATCACAAGTGCTACACTCTGTACAATGTTATGGCTCTGCCTGAAGTTTTACAGCTATAACAGAAACTAAATAAGACAAAGTTCATATTTTAGTGTCAATTACATGTTAGGTATTTAGTTAAAAACCCTTTCTTTTTTTTAAATAAAGGGCTTTTCTTTAAAGTGTTGAGATGTTTGAAATGGATGTCATGCCTATTAATTACATCGGCAGTTCTCATTCAACTCTATGTTGGTTGTATGACTATTAATGAATTTTAATAGAAGTCTAACGGCCAAAGGCCAAAACTACATTCAAACTCTGCTAATATATCCAGGCAGATAGGAAATTCCAACACACACACATACGCACACGCACACACACACATACGCACACATGCTAAAACTCAAACTAAAAACCTCCCAAAGGAACTGCTTTGTTTGTAGACTTCAATTTGAAGTAGATACTAAGGGCAAGAGTAGACCAGTTAAAATTCACCTGAAAATCTCTTCCCAGTCTTCAAATGTGCTAAAATATCACTGTCAGCTTAGCATCTCTTCATGTATGTTATATATAGATGTATTTTTTTCAAAATGATATTTCAGATATTTAAACATCAAGTGGCCAGAAGACAAGAGTTATACTATTGGCAAAGTTTACGGTCTACCCAGGCCTTAACAAAGACCACATCCATTTCACTAATAACTCTCCATCAGACATAATATATTTGAGGCCATCTTATTACCACTGCATAAAGCTATTTAAAAAAATGTGTTGCTAGCACAGTCTGGTTGGCAAAGCTTCATTATACATTTTACTATACAAATGCTTTTCAGATGATTTTATTTTTTTTAAAACAAGAAACTCTGCTATAACAGAAATTTAGGTTAATTATGATGGTACTTTCACTGTCTCTTCTTTATTAAGTGTGGTTATCTCCAATAGTAAACAAGTTGATTTCACAAAGGCTGTTACTAAATGACTTATGTATGATGTTATCTACAATTCTCAAACTGTAACAGTACAGACTTGAACTTTTAAATTGTCTGTAAATCATCATCTATGCCATGAATGTTTAAATATAATATATATTTAATATGAAAAAGCTAAAGCACAAGTGCTTTCTCCCACCCCTAAATTCTGTTTTGGGCCCTCACAGATTCGGAATGCATTCTCATCCACCCTTTTTCACAAAGTCAGGAGAGCTCAGGAAATATAAAGTCAAAAATATACAAATCTTTGTTGTTATTATAATAAGATTTTTTTCCATGAATGAAATTACCAAGGACCATGAACCTGGAAAAAGAAAATCAAAAGGAATTTACAGCAATTATTTGTCTTCAAAGTTCAAAACTGGTCACTTCACAGAAAGACTTCAGGATTTGTTGAAATTTTTCTTCTAAAAAGTCATTCTGTAGTGGAGTTTTCTAGGAAAAATTAAACAGCTTTTAATAACTGGCCCGCTGGTGTGAGAGCTACCGTGGAATAAATTAGCACAAAAATGGAAAAAAAGTCTTATAACTGTTCACTGTTACAGACGTAATCAACAAGGTCAGTCACTCTCAAAAGCTCATCTTCCTCCTCTTCTGGTGCTCCTGCCTCCTGCCCACCACTTGTCCCATTGGAGGCGAGGCTTGCACTGGCTGTGCTGTTGTCCTTGGGGGTCTGAGACTTCTCAGTAGGCTTGCCAATCAAGTTCTCAATGGCTTTGCCAGGACTCTGTCCATTGGTTGAAGGTAAGTCCACTAAGCTATAGTCCAATGGGCTCCCCACTTTGCCTACATTTTCAAAGTCCTCTTCCTCATCACTTTCTATCCGGTAGGGCTTCTTGGTGCTCTCTTGTTCTGAGGGCAGGACCCTAGGCTGGCTGTCATGGGCAGGCTGATTTGCATCTCCATGAGCATTGTCACAACTCTCCTCCTCATCCGTCTCAATCCGGTGTAGCCGTTTGCGGGATGGTTTGCCTTCCTCTTCCTCCTCCTCCTCATCTGCTTCTGAATACTCATCTGTGCTTCGGCCCCGCTTTCGAACTGACCGCTTTGATTCTTTAGCTAGCTCGTCATCTTCAGAGTTCTTGGACAAATAGCTCTCTAGAATAAACAGCACATTTAAGCCATTGGCATGGGTAACCATAAACGAATTTAATTCTCCTTTTCCTCCCCATATTCACCACGTCCTGCTTTCAGAATTGCTTGTACATAAAAATGTCCTTTCAATAATTGGCCTGATTTCTCTCCTCAGTCCCATAACAGTGCCCAATATGATTCATGGTATACTTTATTTATGATTTTAGAGAATATTTTCTCTTTTTTTTTTGAGACCAAGTCTCACACTGTCGCCCAGGCTAGAGTACAATGGCGTGATCTTGGCTCACTGCAACCTCCACCTCCCGGGTTCAAGCCATTCTCCTGCCTCAGCCTCCCGAGTAGCTGGGATTACAGGTGCCTGCCACCACACCAGGCTAACTTTTTGTATTTTTAGTAGAGACGGGGTTTCACTATGTTAGCCAGGCTGGTCTCGAACTCCTGACTTTGTGATCCATCTGCCTTGGCCTCCCAAAGTACTGGGATTACAGGCGTGAGCCACCGCACCTGGTCTACTTTATTTTTTGAGACGGAGTCTCACTCTGTCTCCCAGGCTGGAGCATAGTGGCGCAAACTCGGCTGACTGCAACCGCTGCCTCCCAGGTTCCAGCAATTCTCCTGCCTCAGCCTCCCGAGGAGCTGTGATTACAGGCGTATGTGCTGCCACATCCAGCTAATTTCTTTACATTTTTAGTAGAGACGGGGTTTCACCATGTTGGCCAGACTGGTCTCGAACTCCTGGCCTCAAGTGATCTGCCCACCTTGGCCTCCCAAAGTGCTGGGATTACAGGCGTGAGAGCCACTGTGCCTGGCCAACAGCAGATTTCTTGGGGAAGATGTCTGATAATGCTTGAATTAAATGAAGATAGGTTAGTTACAAACTAAGAAACTCCTTCCCACTAGTACACAAATTAGGTTATCATGTCAACATGCTGATAAGGAAAGATTTAAACTGGACACCCAACTCTGTACATCTTAAACACTGTGCCAATTCTCATCTTAGTTATCAGACACCCTTGGTAGCCTTAATTGTCTTCTCTTCTTTGTCTATACAGTTGGGCCTCCCTATCCATGAATTTAACCAACTGCAGATGGAAAATATTCAGGAAAAAAATAGATGGTAGTGTCTGAACTGAACATACATAGACTTTTTTCTTGTCATTCACTAAACAATACAGTATAACAATTATATAGCATTTACATTGTATCAGGTATTTTAAATATTCTAGAGATTAAAGTATATGGAGGATATGGGTAGGTTATATGCAAATATGACACCATTTTATGTGAGGGACTTATAAATCCAAGGATTTTGTTATCTGCGGGGATCCTGAAACTAATCCCCAGTGGATACTGAAGATGACTCTACTTCCATTTTAGAAGAGCTCACCTAGTCTCACAACTTGGCATGCCATCTATATGCTAACGGCTTTCATATTTATTTTAGGCAACCACTGAATTCCAGACTAGTGTATCAAACTGCCTACTTGACATCTAGGCTTGGGTATCTCTAAGCAGGCATTTCAAATGACGTGTCTCAAACTGGGCTCCTAAATTTTCTCCTTAATCCTGCAGCACTTTGGTCTCTACCATCTTAGTTTTTCACAATTGCTCCTCCAATTTCTCAGTCATCCTTGATTATTTTCTTTCTCTCACCCAACCCAACAGTAAATCCTTTTGGTCTCACTTTAAAACATACCCCTAATGTGACTGCTTTCGCCCCTTTACTGCTACTGACCCAGTTCTACCCTCCATCATCTCTCACCTGGACTATTACAATAACTTCCCAATGGGTCTTCTAGCTTCTGCCCTGGCCCCCTTCAATCTATTCATAACACAGCTACCACAGCAAATTAAAACCTAAGTCAGATCACATCACTCCTTTGCTCAAAATGTGGGATGGTTTGCTTTCCTCTTCCTCTTCCTCCTCATCTGCTTTTCAATACTCATCTGTGCTTTGGCCCAAATGTTTCTCACCTCACACGAAATAAAAATCCAAAGTCCATACAATACCCTACTCTGTGTTACCTAATATGGTAAACACTAGTCACATGTGGTTATTTTAAATTTAAATTAGTTAAAATTAAATAAAAATTAAAATTCAGTTCCATGGTCACTCTAGCCACATTTCAAGTGCTCAAGCCATATGAAGGCTAGTGGCTATTGTAACCATCAGCACATATATAATCACTGCAGAAAGTTAAACTGCATGGCATTATTTATCATCAGAGATTAGCACATCTTTTATATAAGAGGCAGGCCCTATACTCTCAGTCACAACAACTCAGCTTTTTGAGAAAGCAGGCAATAGACAATATGTAAACAAGCGGGCATGGTAGTCTTCCAATAAAAATTGTATTACGGGGTAGGGTGCAGTGGCTTACACCTGTAATCCTAACACTGTGGGGGGCCAAGGTGGGGGGTGGATCACTTGAGGCCAGGAGTTTAAGGCCAGCCAGGGCAACACTGCAAGATCTCATCTCTATTAAAAAAAAAAAAATTAAAAATTAGCACAGTGTGGTGGCTTATGCCACTTCTAGCCACTTGGGAGGCTGAGGAGGGTAGACTGCTTGAGCACAGCAGATTGAGGCTATGGTGAGCTGTGATTATGCCACTGAACACCAGCCAGGGTGAGCCTCTGTTTCAAAAACAAAAACAAAACCTTGCTTTTTTATTTATGTAAGCAGGTGGGCTGTCGTTTGCTGACTGGTCCCCACTGACCTCTTTGCTTCATCTCATTATGTTTGCCTTCACTCACTCTGCTCCAACAACCCTGCACTCCCTTCTGTTTGCTGAACATGACAAGCACAAACATATCTCAAGGACTTCATACTTATTGTTCCATCTGCCTGTACCATTCTTCTTTTAGATAACTGCATGACTCACACACAACATTTCTTTCAGGTCTTCACTCAAATGTTTTCTTAGTGAGGATTTCCTTAGTATATTATCTGAAATTCAACTACTTTCCCAACCCCCTTTTCTCCTTTATTTTTTTCCACAGCACTCATCTCTAATATATCATATATTCTACTTATCTATCTTGTTTATTGTCGCTTTCTTCCCAACTAAAATAAGAGTTTCATAAGAACTATTTTGTCTGCTGTTATATGCCAGTGCTTGGAATAGGGTCTAGTTTAATAAATATTCATATTTAACGGCTTAACTAATGCATTTATGTTTGTCTCTGTAACACATGAAGGTAAGTACACATTCAAAAAAGATGTTCACCTCCCTTCTTTAGCATTTCACATCCAAACATTTTTTTCCCCTTTCTCTTTTGTCTTGGGCTCAAACTTAAATTCATGTTTAATCTATGAAAGCAAAACAATCTTCAAAACAGGCCATAAAGCTGGATGCGGTGGCTCAGGCCTGTAATCGCAGCACTTTGGGAGGCTGAGGCGGGCGGATTACCTGAGGTCAGGAGTTTGAGACTAGCCTGGTCAACACGGTGAAACCCCGTCTCTACTAAAAATACAAAAATTAGCCAGGCGTGGTGGCGCATGCCTAAAATCCTAGCTATTGGGAGGCTGAGCCTAAAATCCTGGCTATTGGGAGGTTTTTTTGAGACTCTGTCTCAAAAAAAAAAAATAAATAATAAAATAAAAAAGACTAAATGGATGTCAGAAATTCATATTTTAGAGCTTGTCTTGTACTACTGGTAGGGGGCACAGCTATAGCTATTAGGAAATAAAACAGTTTCCAATGAAAATCATAGTAAAGGTGGAAAGAGACAGTAGGCACTTTTATTTGAAACCTTTTGGCTATTGAGGACCTAAGAGGTTATTTCAAAATGAGGGCCATGAATAAGGGAGTAAAAAAAAGAAGCAGAATAAATTTTGATCACAATTTTCTGAGATTTTTCTAGTTTCAATGAAAATTTTAACTACAATGGAGATCTTAAAAATTAGCCTCTTATCAAGTATCCTTTATTTAAACTATAATATGCACAAAATTATAGGTTTTATCTCAAATATACTATTGGTTATATGAATTTTTTTTCTTTTGAGACACAGTCTTGCTCTGTCACCCAGGGTAGAATGCAGTGGTGCGATCTTGGCTCACTGCAACCTCTGCCTCCCAGGTTCAAGCAGTTCTCCTGCCTCAACCTCCTGAGTAGCTAAGATTACAGATGCAAATCACCACACAGGCTAATTTTTTAATTTTTAGTAGAGACAAGGTCTCACCATGTTGGACAGGCTGGTCTTGAGCTCCTGGCCTCAAGAGATTTGCCTGCCCTGGCCTACCAAACTGCTGGGATTACAGGCATAAGCCACCACGCCCGGCCTGGTTACATGAATTTTAAAGAATGGTACAGAATCACAATCCTGAGTTCACTTTATAATGTCTATTTTGCCTTGTCCAAACTTCTATACGTAGGAGACCTATGCCTTACCTTCACTCTCTGAGCTGGAAAGTCTTCGCTTGTGAACTCGCCTTATTTCTTTACCACGTCGTAAACTCTTCTGGGAACCGTCACTTTCCGAGTCTTCTTTGTAGTTAATTTGTCTTTTCTGATTTCTCCTTGACCGCCTTCGCCGAGTTTCTACAAAATCATCACTAAAATCATCACTGAAGTCACTTTCTATTTAAAAAAAAAAGGAAGAAAAAAGTACAAAATTTAAGTCTATTAAGTAGAAATGTAGCTTAGGTTATAAAAATGAAAAGCTACTAAGCAGAGTTCAGTCATAAATATTTTTTTTTTTTTTTTTTTTTTGAGACGGAGTCTTGCTCTGTGCCCCAGGCTGGAGTGCAGTGGCGCGATCTCGGCTCACTGCAAGCTCCGCCCCCCCGGGTTCACGCCATTCTCCTGCCTCAGCCTCCCAAGTAGCTGGGACTACAGGCACCCACCACCTCGCCCGGCTAATTTTCTTGTATTTTTAGTAGAGACGGGGTTTCACCGTGTTAGCCAGGATGGTCTCGATCTCCTGACCTCGTGATCCGCCCGTCTCGGCCTCCCAAAGTGCTGGGATTACAGGCTTGAGCCACCGCGCCCGGCCCAGTCATAAATATTTTTAAGTGAACAGTAACTTTTGTAAGTCTCATTTTATTTGAGAGAGTATCTCACTGTCACACAGGCTGGAGTGCAGTGGCATGAACGCAGCTGACTACAGCTTCAACCTCCCGGGCTCAAGAGATCCTCTGGCCTCAGCCGCCCCAGTAGCTAGAGCTAGGATCACAGGCACGCACTACTACGCCTGGCTACCTACCAAAGCGTTGAGATTTAACATGCCTGGCCTTTAAGTCTCACTTGAAAAAAAAAAAAAAAAAAAAAAAAAAAAAGAATGAGTCAATCTGTGGGGGTTTTTAATGCCAAACCTCACAATGTATACTCTTAGCAGTGAATCCTCAAGATTAGAAAATGTTTTATCCTTTTTTGTTTGTTTTTGAGACAGAGTCTCACTATGTCGCCCAGGCTAGAGTGTAGTGGCGTGATCTTGGCTCACTGCAACCTCCACCTCCCGGGTTCAAGCCATTCTCCTGCCTCAGCCTCCCAAGTAGCTGGGACTACAGGTACCCGCTACCACACCCAGCTAATTTTTATATTTTTAGTAGAGATGGGGTTTTGCCATGTTGGCCAGGCTGGTCTTGAACTCCTGACCTCAAGTGGTCTGCCTGCCTCGGCCTCCCAAATTGCTGGGATTACAGGTGTGAGCCACCACGCCCGGCCTAAATGTTTTATACTTTTTTAGAAATAGCCCTTATTGCAACTGACCTACAGCTACCTGGTCAGGTACACAGTTGCCATGACTGCTCTTCTTGGTAGATGGCTACCACAAATCTGCCTCCTGATAATCTGCTGTTCGACATGTGGCTATAGTCATAATGTATTGCAGAGGTTAAGCCCTCTAACCAAAGAAAACTCATGAATCTGTTCCACATAAATATAGAACTCAAGTTAGATTTTTGACTTTTCTCCATAAAGAATACAAACCTGCTAAATAAAGTACACAGACCTAAACTTGCAAAGCACTGCTAAATAGCATTGTTCTTGTCATCTCTGATCAATAAACCAGAGTGAGGCTATTGCATTATGTCACCGCTGTTTTTCAGAATGTTAAATTCCACCAAAGTACTACATTCAAGCTTGTTATTCTTTCATGGATTTCAAACATTTTAAAATAGCTTGCCAATAGGTTGAAGTGGTTCTCATTGGCCAAATTTCGGACAAATGGACCCTAAATAGTGATGGGAATGTAGTGTATCCACTGATCAGAATAAGAATCCATGAGTATACATTGACATAAATAAATAAACATACGGAGGAGAAGGGAATTGTTCTTCCTTACAGAACAACAATAAATAAATATAACAGACATGACAGAGTTAGAATTATCCACAGAAACTAAAACTAGTAGGTGAAATATAAGGAACAGGATATTTAAATAGTCTCAAATTCCCACAAATTACTTATTAATTATAAGGAAAAATAATAAAGAGACTCAGAAGATGCAACATTCTCTGTGCTATTCCTGCTATACATGCGTAATCTGAATCTTATTACAAGGAAACAAAAGAAATCCAAACTGAGAAACATCTTACAAAACAACTAGTATGTACTCTTTAAAAATATCAAGATCGATGAGACAAAATTTGAGGAACATTCCAGATTAATAGAGACTAAAGAGATGTGAATAAACACGTAGCCCTGGAATGGATCCTGGGTTAGGAAAATAAAAAGATATAAAGAATAATACGGAGATACTTGATAAAAATTTGAATGTGTACTGTTAATTAGGTAATAGCATTATATCAATGTTAAAATATCTGAATTTGGTAACTGCACTGTGGTTATGTAAGAAAATGTCCTTGTTCTTAAGAAATAATCACTGACAAAGCTGCATGATATTATCATCACTTATTTAGACAGTTTAGGAAAGAAGATAAATAAAACCAAAAAACCCCCACAAAGATGGCCAGAGTCTGACACTCATATCTATGGTTCTTCTCCAGTAAGATGACACCTATCCAGTAAGTAAATGCGTGCTCCAGTAAGATCAGCACGCATTTCTTTTAGTGGTTGAGCCTCTATTTACTCACTTAATAAGGATAAGCATACTCTATAACACCACCAACTACTGTTAACCTGTAAAAACTATTCAACACTGACTGTGGTCTAAATGTGAGTTAACTTATATTCTTCTCTCTCCAACAGCTGGGCATCTGATGGAAATGTTCACGGTTTATTGAAAATGATTTCCAAGAAACCCTATGAAGGTGAAGGTTTAGGCATGGAAACATTTGACACCAAGGAGTCATCACAATCCTACTAGGCATCTGATATGAAGTTAACATATCAATCTGTACGTATTTTCTCAGATGTGCTTTCTATGAGAAAAATTTAGTCAGAAATAAGTCTTAGGAACAGAATTTTAAGAACTCTTAACTCCAGAAGTCATAAGAATTTGTTGAGCTGGCCAGTGTGCTGGCTTGTGCCTACAATCCCAGCACTTTGGGAGGCCGAGGCGGGCAGATCACCTGAGGTCGGGAGTTTGAGACCAGCCTGGCCAACATGGAGAAACTCCGTTTCTAAATACAAAATTAGCTGGTCATGGTGTGCATGCCTGTAATCCCAGCTACTTGGGAAGCTGAGGCAGGAGAATCGCTTGAACCCGGGACGCAGAGGTTGCGGTGAGCCGAGATGGTGCCATTGCACTCCAGCATGAGCAACAGGAAAAAAAAAAAAAAAGAATTTGTTGAGCTGAGGTATCATATGGATACAGATTATTTTTACCAGAGTCTCTACTATTCTCCTCAGATTCCTCCTCTTCATCATCATCGGAATACTTTTTCTTTGGGGTCTTTCTTCGCAAACGCCTGCTCTGCCTCATTGGCCGAGAGGGGTGTCGCCTCAGTCTACGGCTACAAAAGTCAGTGTCACTGTCATCATTAGATGGTGGATCTTCTTCACTTTCATCTGGGTTTTCATCAGACACAACAAATTCATCTTGAGATCTGTCCAAGAGAAATCAGATAAAATACAATAGTATTTAGAAGAGTGAACCCATTTTTTAAGAGTACTAAGTTCAAATTCTAGTGAGCCCAGTGAATCATTAAGTATAGTGCAACATATCCAGATAATTGTATCAAATGCCCTATTTATAAAATGGGGAAAATGTTGTGCCCCCTATCCTCTTAGGAGGGGTTGTAAAGATGAATTAATGTTGATTTCTGTACTGGTTTGACCTCTTGAGATGTCCCCCATGTTAAATTCAACATATTCAAAAGTGAATTCATTATTTCCCAATCTACTTCTCTCTTCTGTTCCCTGGCCTGGTATTTGGCGCCATCACTCATCCAGTAACTCCAACCAGAAACGTGGTATTTATCCTAACTTTCCCCTTTTCATTGATCATATCTAATCAATTACTAATTTCTCTAGAGTCTACCTCTTAAAAGATAATCTCTCAAACCTGATCTCTTCTGTTTTCAGCTTTTCATACTCACCTAAACTACAAAAGCAACTCCACAAATAGTTTCTCTAATATCTGGTCTCATTTCCCCTCAATCTATTCTCCAAATGAATGCCAGGATGAATCTTTCTGAAGCATAAATCTCATATTAATTTTGTGTTTAAAACCCTTCACTGGTTTTGTATAATTTTCAGGATAAGTCAAAACACTTATGCATGACTAATAAAACACTCCCTAATCTGGTTCTTTTTATCATTTCGCCACATCTCCAGCAGGGCACTCTCTACTTCATCCCCTTATTCCTGCTATCCTGAGCCAACAGGAGTTTCCCAAACATTCCATGACATTTTATGGCTTGCTGTCTTGGACATAAAACTTCTATGCTTATAATACCTTTATCTTATCCTGCTTTTAGTCCCACACTTGTTGATTCCAAATATTTATTCTTCAAATTTAAGATCAAGCTTTACTTTTACTTTAAGCCAACTTTCCTCTGTACCCTAATTTATCTTTCCCTGTATTTTAGTAGCAGTTATGCAGAATGACTTTTTTTTGTGGTTTATATGCTTGTTTCCTCTTCTAATAATCTGAAAGGAGAAACTCTGCAATATTGTTTCAATTTCAACTCTGCAAAGAAGCCTTTCTTGATCTTCTATACTGGATTACCTGTCCCAAGTCCAACTCCTATGAGTCATGAGAGGATAATATCTAATTACTTATTTATTTTTCACATAGGACTGGAAACCCCTCACAGACCTGGCAGAAGGTGGCACAGAGGTACAGAGAAAGCTCTTGACAAATCAAAGTTTAATTGCAGTCAGTAAAATTTAAATATAATTTTGAATGTTAAACAACCATAAATCTATTTTATGTTCTAAATTTTAAAAATGGGCCAAAATTAGTATTCTCGAATCTGCTTTAAATATCCTGAAAATAAACAGAGCTAGTCTATGGACATGAAGAAGAAAACCCTCATCACGGCACGGGCAAGCCTCTCTGCTAGCCCAGTCCTGTTCCTGCTGGTATCTAGGGATTGGGGTCTAATGGGAGACCACGCACCCATCACTGATCTTGAATTCGTCCTCGCTCTCTTCTTCATCCAGGTTGCTGTCACTGTCCAGATCGTTTAACCGCCGGCGTTTCTTCCTTCGAGCAGCAGCTGCCCTCTGGGGTCGTTTATTTTCTTTTCTTTCTTCATCCAAAATAGTAGAGATGTCTTTCCCACGATGACCTGTGATGGTGGAGATATCTTTTCCTCGGCCAACTCCTGAGTTTGGAGGAGGGAAGTTCAGGGAGAGAAAAATATGTGTTTATTAAAAGCTTACCTTTAATTTCTAGAGACAGTCCTTATTCATGCTTAGTAGCTCTTCATTTCTTTATTTTCTTCCTACAAATACGCAGTTTTCTCATGACTTCAGCTGACAGAGGTCTCAGAGTTTTCGCATTCGTTTATCCTACTGAATAGAAGTTTACTACGTAGGGAACCTCTTGTTTTTTAAATTTTTATATAATTCACACACCATAATATTCACCCTCTTAAAGTGTGCGATTCAGAGGTTTTCAGTATAGTCACAAAGCTGTGCAACCATCACCACTAACTCACTCCAGAACATTTTCATCACCCAAAAAAGAAACCTCATACCTATGAGCAGTCACTCAAGAATCTCTTCTTGAAAGCTGTCTTTTGGACAAGGCTTTAGAAAGAGGCCAATAGAGTTTTTCAAAACAGTGTTTGCAGGACAGAAAAAGTGAGAATTCAGCAGCAAAGATGTAAACAAGACAAACATTTCTGGAAAAGCCTTAAACGACCTACTTATCAATCTTTTCCAGAGTTTTCGTAATAACTACGTAGAAACCAGAATGTTCCATATTGGAGCATTGGCTAATAGTGCTTTAATTAAATTACCTTCAAGTTCTTCTATTTTAATGCCACTTACTAAAGACTATGAAACTAAGAAACCAATTTTTAATAGGTTAACTTAAATTTTGGTTTAAATTATTTTGGTTCTGATTATCCGTAATTGTTGAGACTTCGTAGTCTCAAAGACAACACAAAAGTTTCCTCAGTTTTCTATATGGAATCAGAAGTAAATTTTTTAACCTATGTAGGAACATCAATGTTATATCAGGTTGTAAAACAAAACTGCTTTAAAAGTAATTAGTAAGATCTGAGTCTATACACTGACATCGTGTCCAAAAATTACTCTAAATCTGAGACAACTAACATCAGTACTAATCATAATACACACTGGGAAAGAGAATAAAAAAATATGCTCACTGCCCTAATTTGACACCTGAATGAACTTCTTGGCAGAGTTCTATGAAGAAGAGAGAATGACAAACACATACCTCCTCCATCGGCCTCTTTGATATCATCTTCAATAGCTTCATCAATTGCTTCATCAAACTCATCAAATCTAAAATATATACAATGATCACATTATAGCCTGTCCTGGCTTTTTTTTTGGTTTAATTATTTTTATTTATTTATTTATTTTTGAGATGGAGTATTGCTCTGTCGCCAGGCTGGAGTGCAGTGGCACCATCTCGGTTCATTGTAACCTCTGCCTCCCGAGTACCTGCGACTACAGGCATGTGCCACCACACCTAGCTAATTTTTGTACTTTTAGTAGAGACGGGGTTTCACCATTTGGCCAGAATGGTCTGCATCTCTTGACCTCGTGATCCAAGTGCTGGGATTACAGGTGTGGGCCACCGCACCCAGCGGCCTTTTATTTTTAAAGATTACCTTTAGCAGATGTCTGTTACTGTCTGATTGTTTATGTCCCCTCAAAATTCACATGTTGAAATAATAAATCTCAAGGTGATGGTATTAGGAGGTGGGGTCTTTGGCAGAGCCCTCATGTATAAGATTAGTGCCCATATAAAAGAAGCCAGAGAGAGACCCTTTGTTTCTTCCACCATATGGGGTTACAGTGAGAAGATGGCCATCTACGAAGGAGAAGGCCTTCACTAGGCATTAGGTCTACCCTAAAGAGTCCCCTCATCCCTTCTGTGATTAAGAACACCCTAGAAGGTGCCATCTATGAACCAGAAAGCAGGCCCTCACCAGACACCATACCTGCCAGTGCCTTGACCTTGGACTCCCTAGCTTCTAGAACCGTGAGAAATAAATTTCTGTCGATTATAGGTTATCCAGTTTACGGTTACTTTCTGATAGCAGTCAAATTGGACTGAGACAACGTCAGCAAAAATTTTTATAAAGGGCCAGATGATAAATATTTTAGGCTTTTCAGACAATGCAGTCTCTGTTGTAACTACTCAACTCTGCTACTGTAGTGCAAAGCAGCTACAGACAACATGTAAGTAAATGATACAGATGTGTTTCAATAAAACTTTATGAGCATTAAAATTTGAATTATAGGTAATTTCCATATAATTTTCACAGGATATTATTTTTCTTTTGATCCTTTTTTTCAAGCATTTATAAAAACCACTTTGAGGTCACGTTGTACAAAAACTAGAAGTGAGCTGAATTGGGCCCACAGGCCATAATTTGCCAACTCCTAATTATACAAATCACATGGCAAAGTAAGTAAAATAAAATTACAGATCCATAAATACTATTAATTCCTAATAATATGTCTAGGCACAGTGGTTTACATTTGTAATCTCAACACTCTGGGAGGCCAAGGCAGGTAGATCACTTGAGCCCAGGAGTTCAAGACCAGCCTGGGCAACATGGTGAACCCCCGTCTCTATAAAGAATACAAAAAATTAGCTGAGTGTGTGGTGTGTGCCTGTAGTTCCAGCTACTTGAGGGGCCGAGACAAGAGGATTGCTTGAGCCCAAGAGGCAGGGGATGCAGTAAGCCAAGATTGCACCATTGCACTCCAGCCTGGGGGACAGAGTGAGACCCTGTCTCAAAAAAAAAAAAAGTCCCAATAATAGGGCTATATTATTACTGCTATTGAAAATTATATTATTACTAAAATTCATACATGAAAGGTTAAAATTTTAGAACTAGGTAAAAGTACTTCTTGAAGCTGTTTACCTTGACTTAAAGAAAAGGATCAAGACTAAAGGATTCCTAAGATTTCTTCACATATAAAATGCCTTTTACTTCAGGGCTCAGCCAAATCTCAAAACAAGTTACGAAGTAACTTGTTTAAAACTATGCTAAAAATGGTAATTACTAGCCATGTGTGGCTATTTATATTTAAATTCATTAAAATTTAAAATTCTGTTCCTCATTAGATATAATTCAAGTATTTAATAGTCATATATGGCTACGGCCACTGTATCAGACATCAAAGAAATAGAACACTTCCATCACCAGAGTATATTATATTGAAGAGGGTGAGATTACAAGCATACAATGGATTAACAACAGCATCAAAATTAAAAGCTGGGGCTGGGTGCAGTGGCTCAGCACTCTTGGTAGGCTGAGGCAGGAGTATAACTTGAGCCCAGGAGGTTGAGACCAGTCTGAGCTATATGGTGAGACCCTGTTATCTACAAAAATTAAAAATTAAAAACATTAGCCAGGTATGGTGATGTGTGCCTGTAGTCCTAGCACTTTGGGAAGCTGAGGCAATAGGACTGCTTGTGCATAGGAGTTCCAGGCTGCAGTGAGCTGTGATCATGCCACTGCACTCCAGTCTGTGCAACAGAGTGAAACCCTGTCTCAAAAAAAGAAAAAAAGACTAAAAGCTGGAGGCTGGGAGTGGTTGTATACACCCATAGTCCCAGCTACTTGGGAGGTCGAGCCAGTAGGATGGCTTGAGTCCATAGTCCCAACTACTTGGGTGTCTGAGGCAGTTGGATGGCTTGAGCCCACGAGTTGGGAGTCCAGTCTAGGCAACATAACAAGACCCCATCTCTAGACTAAATATCCGGCCTTCATAGTTAGAATATATAATTTCAAAGGACTCATAAATTTCAGATGGAGAGCTCTTCTTTTACAATGTAATTTTTACTGGCTGCATAGTATCTCATCTTACACATGTACCATATTTAGTCAAAACAGTTTATTTCCAATTTTTCACAACTGCATATTTTGAGAAACATTCTGGTAGCTGTAGTGCGGATTTTTCTTAAGTTCTGAGAAAGTAAAACTCAGCACATCCATTCATTAGGGTAGAATAGCAGATACAGATAAAGCCAGATGCCAGATGCAAAGTTAACTGAAAACAGCGTTTGTCCTGAGGATAGGGTGCAGCTGTAAGGTCGCATAATAACCTATTTCTTTGAGTGACTACTTTCTTACTGAGAAATTTGTTTGCTAAAATCAAAGACCATCAGAACTTCAGGTATCTGAAACTATTTCAGAAAGAATGAAACATTCCACTCTTGCCTTAATGATAATCTAAGTCATTTTTAATGCAACTAAACAGTCTTGATTTATATCCCAGATGCAGATAAAAGATAATCAGATAAAAGATTTCTGAACACAACACTCCATGTATCTATATTCCCTTGGTCTTGGTTGTCTCATCTGTGATGGTGGATTAACACAGATTATCCCTTTAAGCTCTAAAATTATATACGAGTAAAATAGGAATTTAGGGTAAACTATGTTTTTTCGTATAAAATGTATTATGTAATGCATTTATTTTATACTCTACCTAGTTCCAAAATGACTGACATATTACAAAACAACTCAAACATGATATGTATTTCATTCGTACATGCTTATGTGCAATTTCCTTCCTCCCCTTCTTTCTTCCCTTCCTTTCCTTCCCTCCTCCCCGCCATCCTCTCTCTTACAGAGTCTATGATGCCCAGGATGGTCTTGAACTTCTGGACTGAAATGATCCTCCTGCCTCAGTCTCCCAAAGTACTGGGATTTCAAGTGTAAGCCACCATGCCCAGCCAATTTATGTGCAATTTCATTTGTGAGAAACGCTAGGTGAACGCAGAAAACTGCACCTAGCTGAACTGAGTTGCACAGCAATATACAAAACACACATACCCAAGACATCTACCAGTAACATCAGTTCAGTATGTGTTATAAACTATAGCCTTTTGCATGTGATGTTATACTTTTCTGATTTCAGATAAACCTCCTTCTGCCACCACATCATAATTTACAAACTGCAATTCTCTGCTTCCACAGACAAGCTTCAGGTCTTTTCTCAGTATAAAACGCCATAGTTAATGTAGTATTTATGTATTTCTTACTTATTTAACATATGTCAAATGGTGCTCTCATTTTTAGTATATTCCTATCTTTTTTAATGCATTGCCAATGAAGTCTTTAATGTATGTCTCTAACCCCATATTTTCCATAATCCCTAAGGTTTTTCCTGTATAATTTTGCACAGCATGGTGATTTTTAAAAATACATGTTATGTTGCAGCAGAACTGACTTTACATTTGCACTTTCCATCTGTCAGCTTTGACTTCATACATATAGAAGAATACTTTTTATTTTTTGAAGTGTTTTTTTAAAGACTAGGATGGGCACTATTCCCGTGTATATGAGATTTTACCCTAACTGATTCTCCCATATTTTTATAAAGTTTTAACACTAACAATAGAGGCAAATTCCTCCATGATTACTGATGTAAGTTTATAAATAAGAAGCAAGTTCAAAGTTAAGAGTTTTATAAAATCCACTGTTTTCCTTTTCCATTTCCAGTTATTCAAGTTAAAAAACTGCTTTGGTGTTATCCCAGATTTTAGAAGCTGTAGGCTGAAAAATGATCTAAAATAACTAACATAAATTATTATTTGAATGAGACAGCATGATTTAGTGGAAAGAACACTAGACTGGAAGATAGGGTTTTAGAAGATAAGGTTTCTAGGATTAGCTACTAACAATGACCATGGAAAAATTTCCTTTTCTGGTGTCTTTGGTGTTAAAAGGTAAACCAGGTAATATTTACTGATTCTTTCACTAGGTACTAACGAAGCATTAATTATCTGTCAGCACTATGCTAGGTATAGGGGACACAAGTCCATGTAAAAGAGACATAGTCCTTACCTTCATGCTAACAATCTAGCGATGATGAAAAATGTTAGTAAGTCATCACAACCACACTCATTACAATTATAAGTGCTTTCAGGGAAAAGAACTGGTTGCTATGAAGGCACATAATGGGGGGATTTCACATAGAGGAGGTTAACAAGCTAAAACTGAAAAGGAAAGTGCAGGTAAACAGTATGTACAAAGGGACTAAAAGGAGATGCAGCAAATGCAGAGAGTGTAAGGGAAAATGTGATAAGACAGAGTTGGAGATGGAAGTAGAGATGAGACTATGCAGTGCCTTACTGGCCTTGTTAAAAGTATCAATGCTTGGCCAGGTGTGGTGGCTCACGCCTGTAATCCCAGCACTTTGGGAGGCTGAAGCAGGTGGATTACAAGGTCAAGAGATTGAGACCATCCTGGCCAACATGGTGAAACCTCATCTCTACTAAAAATACAAAATTTAGCTGGGCGTGGTGGCGGGCGCCTGTAGTCCCAGCTACTTGGGAGGCTGAGGCACGAGAATTGCTTGAACCCGAGAGGTGGAGGTTGCAGTGAGCGGAGATGGCGCCACTGTACTCCAGCCTGGTGGCAAGGCAAGACTCCACCTCGGGAAAAAAAAAAAAAAAAGGAACAATCCTTATCCCAAGAGCTATGGAAATCTGAAAAACTATATTAAAGCAAAAGAGGATGACATGAACAGATTTACATTTGGAAAAGATCACTCTGCTCTAAAATTCTATGACTAGGCTGGGCGTGGTAGCTCACAGCTATAATCTCAGCACTTTGGGAGGCTGAGGAGGGCAAATCACCTGAGGTCAGGCGTTCGAGATCAGCCTGGCCAACATGGTGAAACCCATCTCTATGAAAAATACAAAAGAAATTACCCGGGCGTGGTGGTGGGCACCTGTAAGCCCAGCTATTTGGGAGGCTGAGGCAGGGGAATCACTTGAACTGAGCTGAGATCGTGCCATTGCACTTCAGTCTAGGCAACAAGAGCGAGACTCAGTCTCAAAAAAAAAAAAAAAAGAAAAAAAGAAAAAAAATTATATGACTAAAGATAGAAGGCAAGAAATACATATATACAACTGCTAATAATCAGCATGATAGGAAAAGCATATACTTCTGGATCATGCTGTGTACTTGCAAAATAAATCCTCTTTCACTGTAGACATTTCCACACATTTCATACCTGTAACTTATACATTTCCTTGTTCTTGTTGACCTCCTTTCAAGCAAGTTTGCTTTGGATTTTTTGGAATCTTTTTTCTTTTCTTCTTGATCTTCAGAAAAGTCCGGCTCCTTAAAAAATACGATAATAAGCATTGAGGTTATTCCTTATGACAGAACAAAGTTCCTTGGGATAAACAGTTTTGTAATCTCCATCTAGGTAGCACATGTGAAAGGTCTGAAAAAGTTCGAGATGACTCCCTCTAGAAGTGAATAAACATGGCAACATCGAGTATACAGATTAAAAAGAATGCTGGTGATTAAAGGATGAAATCCTTCTGTATTAAAATTCTTATGCTTTTGTGAGTTTACAACCAGTACTTGTTTTAAAACAGTCATGATGAATTTTTTCCACTGATACATCTTTTAACAAATAAACTTGCAACAGAAGATGTTCAACAGGTATGCTGCCCGAATGAAAGATTTAGAAGAAAGGGGTTGCTACTCAAGGAAATAACTTGACAGGCCATTTAAGCTTGTGATTTAATTAAGCCGGAATGAAATTACTTATACACATTTTTACAAATTACAAAAATTTACAAACTATGTAAATTACAAAACCACATTATATGCACTTTCACTCATGATATATACACCTTAAGTTATAAATTAGACTAATAAATGCAAAACAAAGGTAATCCTTCAAAAATCCCAAACTGTGATGAACAATACAAACTGAAGTTTTCAACAATCCCCAAAGTAAAAATTAAAAATCAAATCTCTCCTAACTATTGTTTAGTCATTTTACATAAACAGCATGCAAAACAAGCTAACAACACACTATAAAGTTCAGTGTAAAAACAGGAAACATACTCCAAAGGTAAAAGCCGTTAAGTTTAGTTTAGATGTGATATCACATTTTGGAGTCACCTGCATACATAAAATTTCAATCATGAGGGATTATGGGTGATTTCTCAAAGGTCTTAAATTTCCATTTTTAATACTAGTATATCATAGATTTAAAACCACCGTCCAGGCACAGTGGCTCACCCCTATAATCCCAGCACTTTGGGAGACTGAGACGGGCGGATCACCTGATGTCAGGAGTTCAAGACCAGCCTGGCCAACATGGTGAACTCCTGTCTCTACTAAAAATACAAAAATTAGCCAGGTGTGGTGGCGGACACCTGTAATCCTGGCTACTCAGGAGGCTGAGGCAGGAGAATTGCTTGAACCCAGGAGGCAGACACTGCAGTGAGCAGAGATTACGTGCCATTGCACTCCAGTCTGGATGACAAGAATGAAACTCCTTCTCAAAGTAAATAAATAAAACCACTAACATTACATAAGGTGGGTAAAATTTTAGAGCATTATGACAATCTCCCATTTAAAAATATTACAAATCAGAAACTTACTTGTGGAGGAATGATGTTTTCAATACTGATACCGACATACACCAAGCGTTCTTTTCTTTAGGTGAAAAACAAACAAAATACATGAGATTTGCTGAAAATAAAATTGTTACATAAACATCACGAATACACACAATGTTAAAATTACAATTTCATGTTAATAGCAGAGGGTAAGTCACAGAAATGTTAGCTATTATTTACTTATTTATTTAGAGACAAGGTCTCACTTTCTTGCCCAGGCTGGAGTGCGGTGGTGCAATCTCAGCTCACTGCAACCGCCACTTCCCAGGTTCAAGTGATTCTCCTGCCTCAGCCTCCCAAGTAGCTGGGATTACAGGTGAGCGCCACCACACCAGATAATTTTTGTATTTTTAGTAGAGATGGGGTTTTGCCATGTTGGCCAGGCTGGTCTCAAAATTCCTGGTCTCAAATTCCACCCACCTTGGCCTCTCAAAGTGCTGGGCTTATAGGCGTGACCACTGCTCCTGGCCCATGTTAGCTATTAAGTATAAAACTTTAATATAGTATTAGTATGTGTGGGGAGCTCAACATTTCCTAGGGTTAAGATAACAATATAACAATATCTTGACTTACACTGGTCAAATAAAACCTATAACTGAAATAAGACAAGCAACTTCATAAAGAGTTATGCTATGACGAGTTGATATGCTTAGATGGAAAGCCACCTTTGATTAGACAAATTAGACCTTTGTTATGCTGGAGAAAGTTTTTAGTAATATTTCGGGTGTATGTATTAACATTTATAATCTCATGGTAATAAATATTGCTATAAAAATTATGTAAACAAAATCTTATCAAGGTCCCAGTGAATGACACTGAGACCATTCATTCCTTCCTGTTGAAAGAGAAGAAAGCAATGCAGACATATAGCTCTGCTCTAGAAGGCCATAACTGAAGATAACTATAGCCAGGAAATGAAGACTTGAGCCAATGACATCTCCATAGTTTCATTTCCAAGAAACAAACCTTTGCTGATTTTAATTAAATTATATATTAAAAAACAGCAGGATGGCTGGGTGTGGTGGCTCATGCCTGTAATCCGAGGCACAAGGTCCCTTGACACTAGGAATTCAAGACCAGCTGGGCAACATAGTGAGACGCCTGTTTCTATAAAAATTAAAAAAATAAAAATTGGCCAGGTATGGTGGCACACACCTATTGTCCCAGTTACTCAGAAGGCTGAGATGGGAAGATTACTTGGACTCAGGAGTTTGAGGTTGCAGTGAGTTTTGATCATGCCACTGCACTCCAGCCTGGGTATCAAGAGTGAGACCCTGTCTCTTATTAAAAAAAAAAAAAAAATGCAGGTGTTTTCCCTGGTTCTCTGAAAGTTAATCCAATTCAAGGACAGCTGAGCTCTGACATGCCTCTGTATGTTAAATTGAACTGAACTGAAATAGTAACCATTCTGTCTCCCTCTGCTTGTAATGTTCCTTATATAAGGATATTAATGTATCCAGCTGGCTAGGTCTTTTAGAGTGCAGCCTTTAGTGCCCTTCTAACAAGAATATTCATGGTCTTTTTAGAGATAGATTGTGATGCTATTAAAACCAGTATGTTTAAAAATCATTCAGTGGACTTCTAAAACATCACAGAGCATCACACCATCAGGTCTGTAGACAGTTGCTTGTTAGCCACTAAATACTCACTGAAATGTACATCCATCCCTCTTTTCCACAAGACTGTAGAGACCTCTAAGGTAAAGACCACATTATATACTTCCTCATTTGATTACACTCATTGGCATAAAGTAGGTACCCAATACATGTTGCTTAAATGTTGAATGAATGCATAAACAGGGGTTGCTTAGGGAGTAAATAGGGAGTAAAATGCTCTTGTATTACGACACAGGGAGTAAGTACGGCTCTAAGCTGCTAGGATGAATGCTAAATAAGTTATTTCACAGATTTTTTAGAAGTGAATATAAGTGCTTACTTTAGAAAACTGAACGACGATGGCTAGAATTTACAGCTAGTATTTATTTTAGAAACACGTATTTTGCTGTTTAGAGCTCCTAAGATTCATATATACGTGTGTGTATACATGCACACACACACATACAAGCATTCTAGGAACTATAAACAGCAACAGCTTTGTTATCCAGATTATTAGGGAGAATCAGCAAACACCAACAACAATTGGTTAACCAGCTCTGTGTCAGACTGGTCTTCCTGTAACAGTAACTTTCCTCTCCTTTCTATACACAATCTGAGAACTTAGAATGTGATATAAAATCATAATTACAGATGTCCTCTTAAAGGATGACATTTAAAGCTGGGTGTGGTAGCTCACGCCTGTAAACCCATAGTTTTGGGAGGCCAAGGTGGGCAGATCACTTGAGGCTAGGTGTTCAAGACCAACCTGGCCAACATGGCAAAACCCTATCTGTACTAAAAAAATACAAAAATTAGTCAGGCATGTGGTGTGTGCCTGTGGTCCAAGCTACTCAGGAGGCTGAGGTGGGAGGATCGCTTGAAGGTGGGAGGCAGAGGTTGCAGTGATAGCACCACTGCACTCTAGCCTGGATGACAAAGCGAGGCTCTGTCTCCAAAAAATAAAAAAGATGCCATTTAAAAAAAGAGGATTACCTAGAGTAGGAGAGAAAGTAAAGGAACTAGGAAATTGGAGACAGTAATATAAACAAATATTGTGGCATACTTTAAAACATCAATTTCTAAAAATCAAAATATTTAGTAATTGCAATGGCATATCCCATAGTATATAAGGCTGTTGTCAAAAGTTTTCACCAGGCTTTTACACATATAAATGGTATATGCATCAAAGGGCTCCAAAGAATAAGCAGATAAGACATTCTTAGTGGTTTACATTCTTGGCTTTTAGAAAGAATACATTCTCAGCTGGGAGTAGTGGCTCATGACTGTAATCCCAGCACTTCGCGAGGCCAAAGTAGGTAGATCACTTGAGGTCAGGAGTTCAAGACCAGCCTGGCCAACATGGTGAAATCCCCATCTCTACTAAAAATACAAAAATTAGCTGGGCATTGTGGTGCATGCCTGCAATCCCAGCTACTCGGGAGGCTGAGGCAGGAGAATTGCTTGAGCCCATGAGGTGGAAGTTGCAGTGAGCTGAGACTTCACCACTGCACCTGAACTCCAGTCTAGGTGACAAGAATGAGACTCCGTTTCAAAACAAAACAAAACAAAACTCTCTTCCTTAGTCGGTGAGCCTATTAGCTATCTACATTTCTGAGACAAATCAGCTTCAGGACATGGGAAAACCACTAATTTCTGAAAAGGATAAGCAGATTTGAGCAAGATGGAGGCAAAGGAAAAATCTAGTTTTTATTTGTAATTTAATTTAAATATCTTTAGTTATATCTTTTGCAGTGTCAAAAATAAAAACAAGAGAAACAGCACATCAAAATAGTCCTAGTAATTTCATACAGGATCATTCTTTATTTTTTAAAATGTTCTTGGAAGATATTCCAAATATCTGAAACACAAGCAGTTTATGGAAATAACCCAGGGTTTAGCTGGGTGTGGTGATGGGCACCTGTAGTCCCTGCTACTTGGGAGGTTGGGGCAGGAGCATCCCTTGAGCCCAGGAGTTCCAAGACCAGCCTGGGCAACACAGTGAGACCCTGTGTTCAAAAAAAAGAAAGAATGAAATAACCTAGCATTTCTCAATTCAAAGTACTTTTATGTCCTAGTCAATTTGAGAGATTAACTTGCCTTTAAACTAAGTAGCATCCATTACGAGCCAGAGTGCTCAAACTGGGTAGCAAAAAAAACAAAACCTTTAGGTTCTGGAGGCTGAATCCATTATTATGGTTCACCTTTGCACAAGGTAAAGTGAGAGGATCATGGGACAAGCTGATTGCCTTAAGGCAAGCTAAATTTGGAGGGCAAGACTATGAGTCAGGGGATATAAGGTAAAGAAGTAGCAAATGAAGGTAAAATCAGGAGATAATACTTAGATTTCCTCAATCATACTAGTGTATAAATGGGCATCAAGTCCTACAGATTAATCCTCTGAAAATTCTCCCTAACACCTTCACCTTATTATCACAATGCCTGGCCTAATTCAGGCCTCTCAGGTTTGCTATTCCAACAGTCCCAACTCTAATTCATTCTTCTGTTACCAGAGCATTTTTTCCTGAAATAAAGATATACTTACCTATGTCTCCTTTGATGGCCGCCCCACTTACTATAGAGAATAAGTCAAATTCCCCAGCCTGGAAAGCTATTCGCAATTTGGCCTTCCTCAGCTTTTACAAAAATCTATCTACTATTACTCACCTACTGTCACTTTTACACTTTGCCTTTGTTCATGTTTGTGCTCTTTGTCTGAAATACGTTCATCGGTATAACCTCAATTTATCTTCCAATGCCTCTCCTGAGAACCCCAAATGCTATGGGAACTAAAATGCTCCTCCACCATATTCTTGTATTGCTTTTAATATACCTCCACTTTTCTACTTTATTGTATCATTGGTTCATATGTCTGTATTCTCTAATAGAAGGTGAGTTCCATGTAAACAAGAGCTTTGTTTTTGATCTTTCCTCTTCAGTTTGGTACACAGTAGGCGAAAATGAATGTGCAGAAATAGATTAAAGAAGGTACAAATAAATATAAACTATTGTCCTGATTATGAATCCCCTTTTTAAAGATTAAGCTCAAGTTCAGTCTTAAGAACTTCATCTAAGAACCCTTCTCCAGGCTGGGCAGGGTGGTTCATACCTGTAAACCCAGCTCTTTGGGAGGCCGAGGCGGGTGGACCACAAGGTCAGGAGTTGGAGACTAGCCTGGCCAAAATGTGAAACCCTATCTCTACTAAAAATACAAAAATTAGCGAGGTGTGGTGGCGGGCACCTGTAGTCCCAGCTACTCAGGAGGCTGAGGCAAAAGAATCACTTGAACCTGGGAGGCGTGAGGTTGCCGTGAGCCAAGATTGTGCCACTGCACTCCAGTCTGGGTGACAGAGCGAGACTCTGTCTCAAAAAAAAAAAAAAAAAAAAGGCTTCTCCAACTGCTTTAGACCACCATTGCAATGCTATATTGAGAAGAGGGCATCTCTTATAGTTAGTAGGACACAATTCAGCATTTAATACTCTTTATTTCACCAATGTTAGCTGCCCATCCAAGGAGACGACAGGGATAACCAAATTATAGATCAGTTCTTATAGTTTTCTTGTATTCTCTACAATACTTAGTTATGGACACACCCTCCACAATACTTGGGCCAATATTTATTCAGAGAAGGTTCCGACAAATACTTCATTCATTTATTTATTTATTTTGAGACAGAGTCTCACTCTTGCCCAGGTTGCAGTGCAGTGGCATTCACTGCAACGATTCTCCTGCCTCAGCCTCCGAGTAGTTGGGACTACAGGTGTGCGCCACCATGCCCAGCTAATTTTTGTATTTTTAGGAGGGACAGGGTTTCACCATGTTGGCCAGGCTGACCTCAGGTGATCCGCCTGCCTCGGCTTCTCAAAGTGCTGGGATTACAGGCGGGAGCCACCATGCCCAGCTGGTTCTGATAAATACTTCAGATCAAAAGTTGGCAAACATTTCCTGTAAAAGGAAAGATAATAAGCATGCAAGCATGGCAGGTCATAAGGTCTCTGTTGCAATTACTCAATGCTGCTGTCATAGGGCAAAAGCAGCCACAGACAATATATAAACAAATGAGCAAGGTTGTGTTCAATAAAACTTTATTAACAGACAATAAAATTTGAGTATCATATGATTTTCATGTATCATGAAATATGATTCTAGTTTTTTCCCCCCAATCATTTAAAAACATAAAAAACATTCTCAGTCAGCAGGCAGTACAAAAACAAAAAGCAGGCTGGATTTGGTCCACAGACCACAGTATGCCAATCCTTGTTTTAGATGGATCCATTTATCCATACAGTGAAAGAATTCTGCTCTCACATTCCCAAACAAAACATTAACACACATATAAAAATACCTTCGTTCGGCACGCTCTTTCTTCTTTAAGGCAACATCCAAATCCTGCAACTGTTCCTCTAATTTTTCACAGAGCAGTTTCTGAAGAAGCAACATAGATAAGGGTCATTTTAAACAACTTTTAGCAATCATTTATTACATACATGTTAACTTCATGGGTAGTGTGCTCTGAGAGCTAGAAAGGGACCACACAGTAAGTGAACAATGAACAATTTTCTTGTGTTTAATCAAATAAAAGGTGCCTCAGCATCCTTTGAACAGAAGATGAGCACAGTACCTTTAAAATAAAGCACACGTTAAAGAAACATACAGCTTTGCCAAAAGAAACGCATTCTGTATCTATCCTACTGGCAATCATCAATGTTTAAAATAGCATTTGGTTCGATATGTGTATGCAAGAGTGATTATACTTTTTAAAAAAGATTCAAAGATGTTTTAAAGGGAGAAGGTTATATGTACGATAAAACACAATGATGCCAAAAACTATTTTTTAATAAAAGAGACTGGGCTGGTGTGAGTGCAGTGGTATTTACAACTAATTGATCACAACCAGTTACAGATTTTTTTGTTCTTTCTCCACTCCCACTACTTCACTTGACTATCCTTAAAAAAAAAAAAGAGACTGGAAAAAAATATACAAACAATGCTACACAGTTACTGAGTTAAAACAGAGCTGAAAAATGTAATTGATAATAAAACTGTGCTAAGCCACAGAAGTCCATTTCACAGAAAAATGCATAAAGCTCATTATTTTAATTTAATTTAATTTAATTTAATTTTTTGAGACAGATCTCACTCTGTCACCCAGGCTGGACTACAGTGGTACAATCTTGGCTTACTGCACCCTCTGTCTCCCATGTTCAAGCGATTCTGGTACCTCAGCCTTCTAAGTAGCGGGGATTACAGGAGTGTGCCACCATGCCTGTCTAATTTTTGTACTTTTAGTAGAGATGGGGTATCACCACGTTGGTCAGGCTGGTCTTGAATTCCTGGCCTCAAGTGATCTGCCTGCCTCGGCCTCCCAAAGTGCTGGGATTATAGGCATGAGTCACCATGCCTGGCCAAACTTTTATCATTTTAAAAAAATAATTATTACTACTTTTAAATTTTTTAGAGATGGAGGTCTTGCAATGCTGCCCAGGCTGGCCTCAAACTCATGGCCTTGAGTGATCCTCCTGCCTCAGTCTCCCAAGGAGCTGGGACTATAGCTATGTGTCACCATGCCTGGCTTAATCCATCATATTTTTTTTTTTTGAGACAGAGTCTTGCTCTGTTGCCAGACTTGAGTACAATGGCATGATCTCGGCTCACTGCAACCTCCGTCTCCCAGGTTCAAGCAATTCTCCTGCCTCAGCCTCCCGAGTAGCTTGGACTAAAGGCGTGCGCCACCACACCTATATAATTTTTGTATTTTTAGTAGAGAGAGGGTTTCACCATGTTGGCCAGGATGGTCTCGATCTCTTGACCTTGTATCCATCCGACCACCTCGGCCTCCCAAAGTGCTGGGATTACAGGTGTGAGCCACTGCGTCTGGCCTAATCTATCATTTTTAAGGCAAATGAAAGTAGGTTTGTGAGAGAAAAGTAACCAATGAGCACAGTAGCACAGAAATAACCTGATTCTTCAGCTTCCAAAAAAAATTTGCCTAAGATAGAAGAAAAAGAGAATCTATGTTTCTCCTAACCCTGATAACACCATCTATAAAACTACTGACAAATACAAAGTAGGCAGAAACCAAAAAAGAGGATGAAACAAAGTGATACATAGGAAGAAACATATATCCTTCCTTCGACATATCTACACTTGGTGCTTTTTGTGCTTATAACAAATACAATTAAAAAAACCGTTCATAATTTTACAAAACTTAGAGGGCTTCTGATAATTGCTTTGGAAAAAAAAACAGAAAGGAAAACCTTAAAGCTATTAATAAAAGGTAGAAATCTAAACAGAGGTAAATATTATTTACACATTGCTTTGAAGGTTAAAAATATTCATTCAGTAGCTATTAAACAGTTATTATTAATTTGAATACAAACTCAAAGACTAGGAAAACAGAAGTGGGCGGGGTCTTACATGTTGGCAAGGTGGGCAGAACCATTCTCCATCTGGGATGATCATCAGAGGAGGGCGAAGGCAGGCAGTATGGTATCCACTATCGCAAGAGTCACACAGAAGAATCTGAAATAACCACACTGACGTCAACCTAACTATGGCTAAAATTAAATGACTCTTAGGTTAAAGACATTTCAATATTTCTGAGTACTATACTGCAAAGCATTCTTTATTTGCATAAAGCTAATAAATAAAAAGCTCTGATGATTAGGGATCTGACATACCAATATTTATTTATTTATTTATTTGTTTGTTTGATGCAGTCTTGCTCTGTAGCCCAGGCAGGAGTGTAGTGGCGTAATCTTGGTTCACTGCAACCTCCGTCTCCTGGGTTCAAGCCATTCTCCTGCCTCAGCCTCCTGAGTAGCTGGGACTACAGGTGCCTGCCACGACACCTGGCTAATTTTTGTATTTTTAGTAGAGACGGGGTTTCACCATGTTGGTCAGGAAGGTCTTGATCTCCTGACCTTGTGACCCACCCACCTCGGCCTCCCAAAGTGCTGGGATTACAGGCGTGGGCCCACCGTGCCCGGCCCATGCTAATTTTTTAAAAAACCTAAAAAAAAATTAAGCTACAAAATTTAGTTAAAAATAACAAATCCTTTCTGACCTAGAGTTAGAATCCTTTTTCATTCAGCATATAGCCATAAAGGCTATAACAACATATTCTTTAAAACAAAGTTTTAAAGCTCAAGTATCAAAAACTACCCTACCACACAGAATTTTTAAAACACAAAAAATTTCCAATTTAAGCAGCATTTCAATTACTTACCTGTAAGAAACACTCATGGTTCTTTTTACCATGTAAATTCAAATAAGGAAGAGAATGAGGTATAGAAAAAGAATACAACTACATTCAGAACCGTCATGATATAATACAAAGGTTCGTAACGTCACTTAGTCTTATAGTTGCTTTATCGGTATTTAAGAGGACCAAGGTCTAAAATTTAACATAGTATGCTCGAAAATGTTTAACTTAAAAGAACACCTTTTATTTTTAAATAATTTTAGATTTACAGAAGAGTTGCAAAGATGGTACAAAGTTCTCATATACCCTTCACCCAATTTTCAACACTGTTACCTCATATAACTCTGGTACATTTATCAAAACTAAGAAATTAACATCAATACTATAAACTAAACAACAGGCTATTCAGATTTCACAAGTTTTTCCATTAATGTCTTTTGTTGAGTTTGAATCTTGGATATCATATTGCATTCAGTTATGTTTTGTTAGTATCCCCCAGTACATAACTGGGGGATTTCTTGGTCCTTTTTTGTTTTCCCTGACCAACAGTTTGAAGAGTACTATAGTAATCAGATATTTTTGGTAGACTGTCCTGAAATTTGAGTTTGTTTGATGTTTACTCAGGATTAGACTGGGGTTCTGGGTTTTGGAGAAGAACTCACAGAGGGGAAGTGCCCTGCTCACTGCATTGTATCAGTGGATACGTGTTATCAGTATGACTTACTACTGCTGGTATTAACTTTGGTCACTTGGTTAAAGTAGTATCTGTTGGTTTTATCCACTGTAAGGTCACCTTCCACACTCTATTCTCATGATAAGTACAGCCCACATTCAAGGGTAAGGGAATTAAGTTTTCTAGAAGTATCAAATAATTTGTGGATATATATTAAAATCTCAATAGTAATAAATCAATAAATAACTTGGGGGAAATGCACTGAAATTACGCCAATATCTTCTCTCTCCTTAGAGTTCTGCTCACTAGTTTTAGCAATCACTGGGATTTTGCTTGCAACGATTATTACTGTGGTGTTCTGATGGTGATTTTCTATCTCTCTTATGCCTTCTACATATGTCATTAGGAATTATTCTGTAAGGAAAATAAGTCCCTTCTTCCCCACATTTGTTTATTCAATTATTTATATCAATAGGAATTAATGAATATTTATTTTAGTCTTTGGGTTACAATCCAAAGCTATCATTATTTAATTTGTTGTTGGAACTGTTCCAGCCATGGACACAATGGAAGCTCTTTCAGCTTGTCTCTTGTGTCCTTAGGACTTGCCTGCCTTTCTTTCTTTCTTTTTTTTTTTTTTAAAGTACTTCCTTACTTTCTGGCACTACAGGATGTTTCAGGAACATCTTGTATTTTCCATGCCAAGCCTTATAACCAACCATTTCTTCAAGAAGCCCTAGCTCCTTTACTGGATAATGGTACTTGGAAACCAAGATCTGGATGCTCTGAAAGCTCATTGCTACTGGCAACTACTTTTCATCTCTCTCAGAGGACAGTGTTTATATATGTATGTATACGTATACACATATATCTTTCTGTTCCTATATTAAAATAAATATGGAGTTCATGCTAACATCTCCAGTTCTAATCTACCATCATAGGGTTCATCATAGCTCCTATTATCTATGCTTTCTTTATTTGCTCAACCCTAGTACAGATGAAGTTTCTGCAATCCTAACCTGTACCATGGGTGTGGGAGGAGGCACACCATTACAATGCATCACCACTTGCTCCCAATACCCAGGGTTTGGTAGTTACATTAGTATTGTACTTCTGGCATACAGTTGATTACATAGGTACATGCAGACTAACCTGGCCACCTAAATCCATTTATCACATAGTTTCTATAAGACATAACCTAAATTTCAAATATCAAAATTACAGGTATACTTTTAGAATTTATTTCTAAAGCGAAGATTGTTTCTACTCTGCAGTAAAGTCTCACTAAATAAATACTACCATGTACGATTTCCAAGTCTCAGATAATAATCCATTTATTTTGACTAAAACATCTAGAAAATCCCTTAGAATTCTATATTCATTTATACGTTTATTGCTTTTCTGCTGTTAAAGCTCAATTAAGACAAGGACCATGTCTTTCTGGCTCAGCAGCATATTCTTACGATTTAACATAGAATAGCTGCTTGATATTTTGACTTGACATTTATCCTTAAGCACTTGACATAAGAAATCTACCATATTTGGGATCTTCGGTTTCCAATGTCATTCACAATATAATTTCTGCTCACCCCATTTTACCTCTCATTTCTTCAACATCAGTTCCTTACAGCAGTCATTGATGCCTTAGGTAAAATGCACTCTTTTAGTTTAAAGGGACATTAGAAAATGGTAAGGAGAGGACACCAAGTGTTGCTTTTTTTCTTGATTTAGAAAGCAGAAAAAGACTACTATCTCAAATGTCCTCTTGGCCTTTCTTTGTATAAAAATATTGATTTAACTTGCATAGACCTTGATGATCATAAAATGCTTAGAGGAATCTTCTCAGCATAATTTCAACATCTATTCTTCTCAGAGCTCAAGTCATTCACTGGTTTTTACTTGAGCCCTTAAAAACTATTGGGTTATGATAAACTTCATTGATAACATTTAGTTTCCAGATATGATATTAACAGTAAGAAAGAAAAGACTAAGTAAACCAGAATTAACTTTTACCTAGCACATAATATGTATCAGAAACGGTGCTAGGCAACTTTACATGAGCTGTTAAAAACGCCCCTCAGAAGTATGTAGTATGAGTCACACCTTACAATAAAAAAATCAAAATATAGAGAAGTTAGCTCCTGATAAGTGGTATCCTGATAAGTAGGATCTGAATTTAGGATGTCTGGCCCTATGCTTTTCCCATCACATCATAACGCCTTGCAGGAAAAAAGAGCCTGGAGAACCACTCCTTAGGAATTTTCCAAACTTTAGAGGATCTCAAATCCTGGTCCACACGATTCTACTCAGGTAGAAACATCTTTCTTTATATTTTCTTCTACTTAATAGCTGGAGTTTGCCTTTAAAGTAAAATCTAGTCAAAAGAACAGCACAGGCGCATAGAATTAGGTATAACAAGGCTATTTCCTCAACAGACTCACTTATGAACTGCAAATTATATATATATTATATATATAGTATATAAAATAGATTAGATACTGATTCTCCTGATTCAGGCAGCCTTTGAAGCACTTACTTCCGGGGGAAAAAGCTCCCTATAAATGCAGTACGATTCTTTTTGGAATATATCTGGTCTATGATTTATCTCTTATAAATTAAAAAAAAAAATTTTACGTTAAAAAAATTTTAATGGGTATATAGTAGGTGTATATATTTATATGGTACATGTGATGTTTTAATAAAGGCATCTAATGAGTAATAATCACATGGGGTTACTAGGGTATCCATCACCTCAAGCATTCATCATTTCTCTGTTTTAGAAACATTCCAATGCCACTCTTTTGCCATTAAAAAAATTTAAAGCCCTACTACATTACTACTTGACTTACATGTTTTTATAGGAAGGCAGTAAGGCCTTCAGGCCTAATTTACTTAAAGCTGGCACTTCAAAAATATCATTATAAAGTTACCTATTTATCTTACCTATTTATCTATCCAACCATCCATGAGACAGGGTCTTGCACCATGCTGCCCAGGTTGCATTTGAGTTCCTGGGCTCAAATTCTCCTACCTCAGCCACCTGAGTAGCTGCAACTACTGGCATGTGGCCACCATGCCAGGCAGATATACCATTATAAAGTACTTTAAAGGGAAAGAAGAAAAACTTTAAAAGAACAAACTAAAAATACTTGAATACATTCATCAATTTGTGAGAAGAGATTGAGCTGTATTATTATGTAGAGGAAATATCAATGTATAAGCTAGGTAGAATGAAAGTAGGATCTTGATCGCTGGACTTCCTAGAATTAGGTTGTATGAGAAACAGAAATAAAGGTTACTCTGTAGCATACAAGTTATCATCAAGAAATTCAAACCATGATAAAACCCAGAAGAGTTAGTTGCTCTGGGCAACCTCACCATGTCTGCGACACGAGTATTGTTCATTTATATCAGGTACATACAAGCTCAGGATGGTTTGGAAGGCCACATTTTTTGCACGGTTCATCATCATCTGCTAGGATGGCTTCTTCACTTTCCTTTTCTTCTCCCTCTTCTGAGGCTGCAGATGATTTTTCACTGTCAGACCCTTCACTTTCATCATTGCTGGAGTATTTCCATCTGCCACGTGTCCGAGAACCAGTCCATCGAACTTTGCCTTTGGGTTTTACCTTGTATAAAATAAAAAATTGGGATAATTTGATATAAGAATGTCTTTTAAAAATCTCCTGATTCCATGTCCATTGTATAATATTCAGCCAATATACCAAAAAAAGGAGAAAATTATTATCATTCCATCATCAGATACAGCTATGGTTAAATTTTGGTATATATTTCCACTATTTTTTCTAATTTTTGTTTTCTTTTTTCTTAAAATTGAACTATAATGAACATTTGGTCTTATATTTTTCCTAGTCATATTCTCCTAATATTACTATAAATGCCATTACATAACTGTTTGTATCTAATCCTCTACTAGACATTTAGGTAGTTGTTTCCCATGTTTTTCACTTTCGTCAACAATGTACTGTATCTTTACAAATATTTTTACACATATCTCTGTGGTTAGGATAAATTCCTTGAAGAGGATTCTGGGTCAAAGGTCATGCACATTTTAAATACTTTATAAGAGAATGATGACTATATTCTTACATATTTTCATGTAAAAATTTAAAATCCTCTATTGGAGATAAATTTTAAATTTTAAATAATCCAGAACTGCATAAAAAAAATCCTGACAAACTTAAAAACATATACATTCAGAGAACAAATTTACAATGTGATTAACAGCTTTTTATTGTTTAGTTTTTTACTCTTTCAACTTGTACTTTAGTTTATTCCTACACTATAGGTCTCTAGCAAAGAACAAAATTAATTCTAACAACAAAAGAGGAACCCTAAAAAAAAATTAAAAATTCAGTATTTCAGGGAACACAGGATCACTTACAATGAAAAATGATCTGATTGTTTAAATAAATTAAAAAGAAAAGTAGCACTTTTGATTATGAAAAATTCCCATAGACTAGCAAAAGACTTGTAAAATATTTTGCTTAAAATAACAGGGTCATAAAAAAGTGAATTCTGATGAGTAACACCAATATTAATAAGTAAAATGGGGAAAATAGGCACTGTCATACACTGGTAATAAGATGCTATATTAATGGGGCCTTTTTGGAGGGCAATGTGGAAGTAGCTATCAAAACTTAAAATATACATGTCCCTTGACCCAGCAATTCCAATTCTAGGAGTCTATTCTAAAGAAATACTCACTCATGTCCAAAAGGATCTTCAATGCAGCATTGCCTGTAATAGTGAAAAATTGGAAACAACCTAAATGTCAATCAGTAAGTGAGTGGTTAAATAAACTGAGGTATATCCACACTATGGAGTACTGTGTGGCCATTAACAAGCAAAAGTATACTATACTGACATGAAGAATTCAGAGACACTTTAAGTGAAAAACTCACAGAAAAAATGAACATATTTGATCCAATTTAAAAAAATAAGTACATATTTATGAACATCCACATAACTGCATGAAAAAGGACTGGAGGGCCGGGCGCAGTGGCTCATGACTGTAATCCCAGCACTTTGGGAGGCCAAGGTGGGCGGATCACCAGGTCAAGAGATAGAGATCATCCTGGCCAACATGGTGAAATCCCACCTCTACTAAAAATACAAAAATTAGCTGAGTGTGGTGGCCCGCGCCTGTAGTCTCAACTACTTGGGAGCCTGAGGCAAGAGAATCACTTGAACCAGGAAGGCAGAGGTTGCAGTGAGCCGAGATCGTGCCATTGCACGCCAGTCTGGCAACAGAGCAAGACTCTGTCTCAAAAAAAAAAAAAAAAGGACCGGAAAGATGCTATACCCCAAACTGTTAATAGTGGCAATTATCCCCAAACTGTTAATAATGGCAATGGGGAATTCTCATTCTATAATTCTACAGGTTGGATATTATTTGAATAGTTAACAAGGAGAATATATTTCTATACTACTTTTAATTTCTTAAAAAAGTTAAAAGATGACAAGAGTATAGAGTATAAAGTCTGAAAAGGTATCTCAGAGGAAGAAAGGCACTTTTTCAGTTGTCTTTGATGACTAAGTTTTAGACAAAACCAAAAAACCTATGAACATATAGAGACAAATATTTTTAATTAAAAATTAAAACAAGTAGAAGTTTTACCTTGCTTACTTTAGAATTTGTATCCTTCTCTGATTTTTTCAAAATTTCCTTTTTGTCAGTTTTTTGCAAAGCTGTTGACTCTTCCTCCACCTCATCTTCTCCTTCCCCTCTTTTTTTATCAGCTTTCTGATCTCTGATCTCAGCCACTTTTGCAGTGGGTCTAGATATTCTTGGAGATCTTCTTAAAGTACGACCCACATTTGTTTTCTCCTCTTCCTTTTCTGTCTTTTCCTGCTTATTTTCTGGTTCTAGAACTTTGGGGGGAGAATCAGGCTTCTTTTTCCGACTTGATATCCTGATTGTTAATTTGATGCCTTCTTTCTGCCTTTCAGAGGTTATCTCTGTATTTTCTGAGGCAGTGGTTACTTCTTCAGGAACCAACTTATATTTGAATTTGCTTTTTTGCATAGAACCCTTTGTCTCAGAAGGCTCCTCTATGCCAGATGTCTGGGCATTGTCCAGATTATCCATTTCTACCTTTGTGAACTCAGAATCCTCTTTTAGGGTTTCTAGGTCTACTTTTTTCACAGACTGACCACCAACAGTACCTGTACTCTGGCATTCTACCAATTCTTTTTCTGAAGCTAGTTTCTCACAGTGGTCAATCATATTAGATGGTGGAGAAGTTTCAGCTGCCTCAGGAGAGCCAGGCTTTTCTGACTCTAGAGTACTCTTTGGAACTTCTTCTGGTATTGGACTCAATCTTTGTGTGTCCTTATCAAGAAAAGTCTTTTTGGACTTCTCTAACTTTTCAAGACATTCTAGGATTGGTGGGCGCTTATCCTTCTTAGTTTTGGGAGACTTTTCTTCAACTTTCATGGTACATGACTCAGTGGTAGATAAAGCAGTTTTTAAAGAGAGATCTTTTGCCATCTCAGAAGACTCAAGAGAAGTTTCCATTTCTGGAGGACCGGGTTCCTCTATTTGTGCTTTTTGACTATGGATGTCTAAGACTGATATTGAACTATCTGCATCTTTCCTCAAAGGGGTTGTTTCTTTCTCAAGCTCACCTATTTTCAAACTCGTTATGACAGAATTTAAGGACTCTGTTCCATTTCCCTCCATGATGATATTTCTGTCCTTAGAGGGGCTACAGCTCTCTTCCTTTGTCTCATAAAACTTTGTCTCTATTGGTTCCGTCTTAAAATTTGGAGCTACCCTTTCGTCACTAACTTCTCCATTTACCAGCTGTTTCCCTTCATAACCCAAAGCGGTGATTGTAGAGATCCTTTTACAAGTCTCTTCCTCTTGTTTTATTTCATCTTTCAAAAACTCTTTTGTGGGAGTAACTGATTTACACAAAGGTCCCTTGACTGGACTGTCAAAATCATCACTCAGTTTAATTTCTCGTTTTTTTAGTGGTATCTTGGCCTGCTGGTCATTTTTAAGTTTCTCAGTTTCTTCAGTAGATTTCTCAGTAATTTCATGAGAAAATTTAATATTGCCACCAAATTCAATCCTTTCAGGCTCCTGCGCCACTGGCCTCTCCATGCTACTTTTGGTATCTTTAGGATCTGCTCTACATTCCTTCACTTCAACTTTAATGGGTTTGACATTTTCCTTGAAGGAATCACTTTCTTCTTTGATGATCTTTTTTTCTTCATTTTCTGGCAAAGGTTTTTCTAGCTTCACTATGACTGGCAGTTTCACAAGTTCTTTTTCATCTTCTTTTTCTTTTTTCACAGTAGTCTCTTCTAGAACATTGGCTGTAGAACGGTTTTCTATATCCATAGGCTGCTCCTCACTTTTCATCTTTTCACTTTCTTTCTGTTCCTCTAAAAATTAGAAAAAGTTTAATTACATGAATAGAAACTTTCAAGGCTATAAAATATAAGTCTTGGTATAATGTATATTTCCATTTAAAGTTTCTATTTTAAAAGAGGTGGCCTTTGTCATTGGATATTTGACAATAAGAAATAAAATCTGACAATGAAGAAAATTACAAAAATGTTGAAATACAACTTCTAGATATTAAAAAACATTTAGAAAAATTTAGGTTTCTGATTTTTACTTTTTGTTTCAGTGTTCTCAATGGATTGCAAATATTTATGCAGTTCAAATAATTTATTCAAATTCAAGAGATGGCTTAAAAACATAAAATTGAAAATGCTACATAAAACATTTCCAAAAGACCATATTTGTTTTACAAACTGACAACTGTTCTTTTTCGCAAGTCACTGAGCACTTCATTTCACTTGTACCAGGAACACGGCAGTGGGAAAATGAAAAATATAGAGAGACAAAAAGCCCATATCCTATTACCCAGAGGCAATCACTAGTAATATTTTAGGTTACTTCCTTCTGGTCTTGTATATTTTTCACTAAGTTGGTATCACGTTGCCTCAATTTATTCGTTGAAACACTGGCACTTTCTTATGATACTAAATGCCTTTTATAAAAATTGAGTTTAATAATTATATAACATTCTTCAACGTGATCATATTACAACTTACTTTATCAAATGCCACCACTGAACATTTTAGAAGTTAGTACTACACAAAGAAACTGTTTAGATTTATCTGTCAATTCTTCTTTATACCTTATTGGCTATGTATTTTCAACTTTTATGGAGTACCTAATAATGGTGCAGATTTAAACATAACCAAAGCTATATTCAGTAAATAGCATAATCTCTGAATAGGATTATAGAGATTGCATTACAGAATATATTAACTACTAATTTTACCTACATTTTTAATCCCTTCACCTTATCCTTGCTACTGAAAAACCTAATTCTAAACAAAGTTTTACTAAGATATACGTTTTTTTCCTAAAATTTTGAAATGATTCGCATCAAGTTGATAAACCAGTTAGGATATATTTCATGGGAATAATGGGATGGAAAGAAGTGAGAAGATAAAGCAGGATATGTTTTTTGAAATGAAAATTTAACATTTCATTAAAAGTGAATATTTTCATTACAAACCACCGTTTCTTTTATGTCCAATGATGCTGCAAATAAAAAAGCCAAGAACCATTTAGAACCATTCAGGGTCTGAGAGTTAAGCAACTGTAATCAGTATTTCTTCCTTCTTTACAAAGTCAGTGCTGTAGGGAATGTTGCTAAAATATTTCAAGAGATGACAGCAAAAAAAAAAATTTTTTTTAATTCAAAATATAAAGTAGTTCTACAGCATAAATAAGGTAAGACAAAAACAGGGATGACAGTAATTACCTAATTTGTATGTTTTCTCTTTCCCACTGATAAAACAGGTTTGATAAATTCTCATTTAATGAGATTAGCTAGTACATCAGGAAATTTAACTAAATGAACACCTTGTTTAACAGTTAAAATACTGATTACTATCTTTAAAAATAACTTCAACCGCCACGTGCAATGGTTCGCACCTTTAATCCCAGCACTTTGGGAGGCCAAATTGGGCGGATCGCTTAAGCTCAGGAGTTCGAGACCAGCCTGGGCAGCATGGTGAAACTCTTGTCTCTACAAAAAATACAAAAAGCCGGGGCATGGTGGTGTGTGCTTGTAGTTCCAGCTGTAGGCTGAGGTGGAAGGATCATTGGAGCCCAGGAGTTCAAGGTTAACCCTGACCCCTGATCATGCCACTGCATTCCAGCCTGGGTGCATTCCAGCATTGGTGACAGAGTGAGATCCTGTCTCAAAAAAAGAAACAAACAAAACAAAACAAAACTTCAACTCAATACTAAGTGTGCGCTAAGCACAAGTTAATATTTTTTATCTCTATTCTATGGTTCAGAAAGTATCTAAAGATCTCATCATGACCCTGATCCAATGTAAAGTAAGTTTCTCAGTTTCTTCAGTAGATTTCTCTTATGTTTTCATTCGCAGGTAACTGATCTCGGTTTGAGTAACAACACAACAAAATAAAACAAGAAATGACATTAGGTTCAAGATTCTCAGGTTAACTAATTTAGCTAGTGATGCATCTTTGGGTGTGTCACAAACTCACTGATCTTTCTTCTTCTATAAATAAAGCAGCTGGACTAAATAACCTCAACTATTGTTCTCCACTGGTGTTATTTTTCTTTTATTCCAAAAATGTTAAATTCTTGGGTTTTTGTGTATTTGGCTTGGTTCTCTTTTTTTTGAGAAGAAGTTTTGCTCTTGTTGCCCAGGCTGGAGTGCAGTGGTGTGATTCAGCTCATCACAACCTCTGACTCCTGGGTTCAAGCGATTCTCTTGCCTCAGCTTCCCAAGTAGCTGGGATTACAGGGACGAGCCACTATGCCCGGCTAATTTTATATATTTAGTACAGACGGGGTTTCTCCATGTTGGTCAGGCTGGTCTCAAACTCCCAACCGCAGGTGATCCGCCCACCTTGGCCTCCCAAAGTGCTGGGATTACAGGCGTGAGCCACCGCCCTGGCCGGCTTGGTTCTTTTAAGAAAAAAAAAATGACAATAATTAATATTCTAGCTCCTCTAAATTAAATATGTTTCCAAAATAGTACAGAGAAAGGAAGAACTAGGACAGAATATGAACCTTTAAGCACTATAAAAATTAGTGAAAAGGTCAGTTACACAAGCATTTTCCCAGAGTTTGTCAAAAGAAAGTTGTAAAAGAGCACATAAACGAGTTTAAGAGGCATAAAATTTGAAGTGACCAAAGGAAAAATTCACTCCAAAAATTGAAACACAGCATCACATTTCTTCACAAATGAGGTGACTCAAGAGAAGCTGTATCTACTGTGGGTTTTTAAAGGTGATTCATTCATTTACTCAACAAATATTTATTGATCACTTATTATGTGCTTTCTCCACCACCCCTAGCAGAATCACTCTGTAATGATACATTGAATATTCTATATAAGTTAACAGTAGAAGACACTACGAGTTGCCTGCCCATTATCTATTCTCCTCTTCTTTCTTACAAACAGAACGAATTTTGTTCAGGAAGGCACTTGCCTCCTCAAATACCTTAAAGCTGTGAGTCATGTGATCCAGTTATGACCAATGACATGCATGAGGAAGTCGTGGGTGAGAAAGGAGTCAGCTGACTGGTGCCTTTTGCCCTTTTCCCTTCTTTGGGTCCAGATTCTATACACAATACCTGGAGAAGGAGCTGTGATCCCAGCTACGTGGGAGGATTGCTTGAGTCCAGGAAGTCAAGGCTGTAGTGAGCTATGATTGCACTACTGCACTCCTGCTGGGGCGACAAAGCAAGACCCTGTCTCAAAAAACAAAAAACAAAAAAACAAAAAAACCCACCACACAAATAAAATGTTGGATATACAAGTGTTTTATACTATGTTTTATTTGAACTATTTCATTACAAATTAAGAATCTTGGCCAGGTGCGGTGGCTCACATCTGCAATCCCAGCACTTTGGGAGGCCAAGGTGGGTCACACAAAGGTCAAGAGATTGAGATTATCCTGGCCAACATGATGAAACCCAGTCTCCATTAACAATACAAAAATTAGCAGGGTGGGGTGGCGTGGGCCTGTAGTCCCAGCTACTTGGGAGGCTGAGGCAGGAGAATGGCTTAAACCTGGGAGGCGGAGGTTGCAGTGAGCTGAGATTGCCCCACTGCACTCCAGCCTGGCGACAGAGCAAGACTCTGTCTCAAAAAAAAAAAAAAAAAAAGAAAGAAAGAAAGAAAGAAAAATAAGACTCTCAAAGAGTCAGAAAAACCTTACCGCTCTTGTGTCACCTCCACCTTGGCCAGCTGTGGGACCTTTAGAAAATTACTTGAAACTTTCTAAGTCTCTTTAGACTCTAAACTCTTCTAAAAACTGAAACATAAATATCTATACCTCAAGGAGTAACTGTGAGGATTTCTTTTTCTTTTTATCTGAGGGGAATTTTTGAAAATGGAGCATGCAAAGTACTTTTACATAGTACTTGGGAGCTATTATTAATTATTTGGCCCGTCTTTTTACCACAAACTTCAGCCACATAGGAAAATTCAGTTTCCCAAAGCTGCCATCACTTTTTTGTTTTACTCGGTTAACTCTGCCTAGTAAGCAATTGCTATTTTGTACCTTTTAAGATTCCTCATTTTCCTAATTTTTTTTAAACTTTTACTTTAGGTTCAAGGGTACGTGCACAGATTTGTTACACAGGTAAATTGCGTGTCACCAGGGTTTGACATACAGATTATTTTGTCATCCAGGCAATAATAAACACAGTATCTGATAGGTAGTGTTTTGATCCTGACCCTCCTCCCACCCACTTTCCTAATCTGTAAAACAACTAAAATAACAGGCACAATCTCCTGGGTTGCCAATGATTGCATACAATACTACATATAAGGCCTTCAGAAGAGTAACACCAGGCAAGCACTCAGTGTTTGCCAATATTATTATATTATAGGCAAGATCTTACCTCCTTCAAGCCCAGTTAAAATATCACTCCATTTTATAACTTTATCTAATCCTTTCCCTATGAAGAATTAACGGCTCCTTTTCTTGTGTTTGCACATTGCTTTATACAGACTTCTATAGTAGCACTTACTGCCCAGAATTATAATTCTTTACAAATCTATGTGTCCTACCAGTCTTATGAACTACTCTGGGGCAGAATCATGGATTATTCACCTGCAGTAAGACACTCAAACATGTGCTGACTAAATTGAATAAACTGAAATGGCAACAAATTCTAGTCTAAATGCTGGCAAATAACATCAATACTTTTCATGAGGTAGCTTTTACTAACAGAAGTCTCATGTAAACTGTAAAGCAATATTTAATTAAAAATTCTATGAAGCATATTTCACCAACTTACAAAGTGAGATTTGGGCAAGGACATGATACATTTAACAGATGCTAAGGTATATTGCATTGAAGGATTAATAAATGCATTTACTTAGAAGACCATTTAAAATATAAGCTAAAACTAAAGATCCCAAAACAAAATTAGCCATGGATGTCAACCAACAATACAGTGGCTGAAATGTTCAAACTCCACTAGTAATCAAAGAAATTGGAATTCAAAAAGCAGCGAGATTTTTAATTTAACCAAACAGCAAAGTTTTTATTTAGTCATAATGTTCAAAGCTTCTAGATATGGCAAAAGGAATTATGCTCATACATTGGTAGTATTAGCATAAATTAGGCAAAACCATTCAATAACTATTCAATACATATTTACTGAATGCTTGCTTTACACTTGGAAACCTCATTAAAGAAATTTTCAAAGACAGGGAAACTATCATGGTAGCATGTTAAATGCAAAAAGTAGAAAATAAAACTGCATTTTTCATGTAATCCTAATTCACATAAATAAACCAATAAATCTGTAACCATGCCTAGAATAATGACTAGAAAGAAACAGAACACAATGTCAACAGTATTGTTGCATCTTGATAATAGGATAACAACTAATTTTTATTTTTTGCTTTACGCTTTCCCAAGTTTTCTATAGTGAACATGTAGTATCTTTTTAATTAGATAAATAAGAAACCCAGTGTGTTTAATGCAGGGAGTGGAGTGACAGGATCAGATCTGCACTTCAGAAACGGTACCTTGGGCCAGGCATGTTGGCTCACGCCTGTAATCCCAGCACTTTGGTAGGCCAAGGTGGGCAGATTGTTTGAGCCCAGGAGTTTGAGACCAGCCTGGGCGACATAACAAAACCTGTCTCGACCAAAAATAATTAGCCAGGCATGGTGAAAAATTAGCCAGGCATGGTGGCGCACACCTGTAGTTCCATGTAGTTCCAGTTATACTAGAGGCTGAGGTGGGAGGATCACCTGAGCCCAGGGAGGCTGAGCCTGCAGTGAGCCATGACCACGCCAGTGCACTCCAGTCTGGACAACAAAGTGAAACTCTGTCCTCAAAAAATCCCCCAAATCAAAAAAAGCCAGTGATGTCTATTTTAAGTTAAGGCCAATCCTTCCATCAATGTTTTGCATTTCATATCCTCTAGCCTACTCAGAAAGAGTTTTAATCAAAGTTTCATCATCTCACTTGTTTTAATGAGCTCTCACTAGCTGTAGTACTGACAACAGATTAAAGTGAATGATGACAGAAACAAGAATAGTTAAAGGATTATTGCAAGATAACTAATTATAAAAGCTCTTCATGGCCATTCATATTGAAAACCAAAATTCTCAATAAACCGCAAGGCCCAATGCAACAGGCATGTCCCTCTCCCCGCTCTTCCACAGCCTTACCTGCCCAACCTCTTTTTTCCCCTATTACAAATAGTCCCCACTCATTCTGCTTCAGCTATATTGATAATCTTGCTTTTTCTATGAAACAGATCAGCTAACTTTCCATAAAGGGTCAGAGTAAATATTATTAGCTTCCCAAGCCATGGAGTCTGTCACAACTACTCAAGTCTACCATTGTAGTGAAAAAGGAGTCACTGACAATCAAATATTAAATGAATAAATAAAATTTAATTAATAAAACAGGTGGCAGGCCAGATTTGGAAGATAAACCCTGGTCAGTCAATCTTTGCTCTAACATAGTAAGTAAGTATGCTTGCTCCACCTCAGGGTCCTGCCTGTTTTTGTCAGCATAAAAGTCCTTTTTCTCTGGTATTTGCATGGCTTGCTCTCTCAGATCCTTTAGGACTCTACTTAAGTACCAGCTCTTCGATGAGTCATTTTCTAGCAACTCAGTCTAAAATTATGTCCCACTTTCTTCCCCAAATTATTTTCCCTCCATACCTCCTTATCACCATCTATACTGTATATTTTATTTACTAATCTTGTTTATTGTTTGATAATTATGACATGTAACCTCCATGATGGGAAAAATTTGACTGATTTTTTTTCACGGCTACATTCGCAATACTGAAGATAGTGCATGACAAATTGCATATACTCAATAAATATTTGTTGACTGAAATGAGTGAAATATGACAGGTGAAATATTACCTGTGTCTAAGAGTATATTTCTGCAATTGAAGTTTTGTTTGCCAAAGAAACTTTCACCATTTTGAAAATGTCAACAGACTTAACAGTTTCCAAAATGGGTTCAAATACTGAAATTATCATTTGATACTATCAAGATGCACATAATGGAAAATTTTATGCAAGCTGCCTGCACCATTTTGCTGTATGATAAAGGGATCTGAATTTGTGCCAATTCTTTAAAAAAATTTTTTTTTATTTTTAGAGACAATGTCTTGCTGTGTCACCCAGGCTGGAGTGCACTGGTATGATCATACCTCACTATAACCTCAAACTTCTGAGCTCAAGCGACCCTCTTGCCTAGGCCTCCTGAGTAACTGAAACTATAAGCCAGTGTCATCATGCCAAGCTAATCCCAAAGTGCTGGGATTACAGGCATGAGCCACTGCACCTGACCAGTGACAATTCTTTTATAACTTACTTTAAAATTTCATGGTACTTACTTGACAAAGGTATCAAGAATTTTTTAATGATTAAGTATAGCAAAGAAAATCACACAAAATAAATGCATAGCTTAATACAGTAGAAGGCAAAAATGAAAAAGACATTTAGCAGCTACCCCAAGAGAGCTATACATGCCTTTTCCAATAATAATTCTCTTCTTTACCAAAAATAACTATTATTCTGACTTTTTTAAATTAAAATTTGTTGACAAGTAAAACTTGTATATATGGCAGACAAAATGATGTTTTGAAATATAAATACAGTGTAGAATGGCTAGATCAAGCTAGTTAACATACGTATTACCTCACGATATAATTTTTTTTTGTAGTGAAAACACTTAAAATCTAATTGTCAATTTTAGGCATACAGTGTTATTAACTAGTCATCACATAGTACATATCTCTTAAACTTATTCCTTATTTTGTTGATAGTTTAGTTTTACAAGTTTATTTTCTCTTTAAGGATACATTAATGTTATCCCCTCTATCCCTTATTTTTCTTGCAATTTATTTGTTCAAGACACTAAATCCACTGTCCTACAGTTTCTAGATACTGCAGACTACATTCCCATGTTCCTCTATTCTTTGTTTATCCTGTGAATCATCACTTCAACAGATTCAGGTTCAATTTCTGTGACAAAACTACTTATCTGGTGTTGGGGAGTTCTTTTTTTTTTTTTTTTTTTTGAGACGGAGTCTTGCTCTGTCGCCCAGGCTGGGGTGCAGTGGCCGGATCTCAGCTCACTGCAAGCTCCGCCTCCCGGGTTTATGCCATTCTCCTGCCTCAGCCTCCCGAGTAGCTGGGACTACAGGCGCCCGCCACCTCACCCGGCTACTTTTTTGTATTTTTTAGTAGAGAGGGGTTTCACCGTGTTAGCCAGGATGGTCTCGATCTCCTGACCTCGTGATCCGCCCGTCTCGGCCTCCCAAAGTGCTGCGATTACAGGCTTGAGCCACCGCGCCCGGCCAGGGGAGTTCTTTATTAACAGGCATATGATATCTGGTTATTTCTCTTTTTATTAGCAGATGTTGATGCTCAATATAAAATCTTTTAACTTATTAGTGATTTCAAAATGATGACATTCCCATCCAATCATTCATTCATCTGTGACTAGCTGGAATACTTTTATAAAAACAAAAGTGCTTTACTCATTTACTATCTTGTTACACAGTGGTAAAGTTCATATACAAAAGGAAGGATAAGTGTTTGACTCTTTATCTTGAGTAATTTTAACATGACTTTGATAACCTCCTTACTACCTGGAGTGACAAGATGATTCTGAGCTTATCATGCTGCAGAACTGAAATCAACCATTCTTCCGATTTTTAAATTGGTTTAGTTTACTGGGAAGTTGTATTTCAAGACCACAATCTGGGCATTGAGGATGCTCACAGGTACTGGGTTGACCAATGTTTCTAAGCCTTTTTAGTAAACAGGGTTAGGACACACACACACACACACACACACACACACACACACACACACACTTTTAACTAAAAAAAAAAGGCAAAACAAAACTCATGAGTTCATTCTGATAGTTTGTGTTTTCTTAACCTTTTCTAGCTTACATATTATTTGCTTTTCCCCCACACTGAAAATCGTGGTTTTCAAGGACACAGATGATACAGTAGGTGGCTGGGTGCAGTGGCTCACATCTGTAATCCCAGCACTTTGGGAGGCCGGGGCGAGCAGATCACAAGGTCAGGAGTTTGAGACCAGCCTGGCCAACAAGGTGAAACCCTGTCTATACTAAAAATACAAAAAAATTAGCCGGGCGTGGTTGCAGGTGCCTGTAATCCCAGCTACCCAGGAGGCTGAGGCAGGAGAATTGCTTGTACCCAGCAGGTGGAGGTTGCAGTGATCCCAGATCAAGCCATTGCACTCCAGCCCAGGCAAGAAGAGCACAAGTCCTCAAACAAAACAAAACAAAAAAAGAAAAAGAAAAAAAACTTCAAGTGCACTCTCACCCTACTTTTCCTAATGTTAAGAACTTACATAACTAGAGTACAATTACCAAAACAGAAAATTAACATTGGTAAAATACTATTAAACATATTTTATTCAAATTTCACCAGTTTTCCTTCAATGTCCCTTTTTATTCCAGGATCCATGTCTCAGTGTATTCTTTTTCCTTGGTCTCCTCCAACCCTTAGTCTCCTCCATTCCTCATTTTTTTGTCTCTTCTGACCCCAACACAGTTATTCTGTAGAATACCTCTTAATTTGGGCTTGTTTGGTGTTTTCTCTAGATTAGATTGAGGTTATACAATCTAATGTGGAATTTTTTGACAATAATTCCACAACAGTTACATTATGCTTTGTATGAAGAGTTACATGATGTCAATATACCTGATATGGTTTGGCTGTGTCCCCACCCAAATCTCACCTTGAATTGTAATAATCCCCATGTGCCTAGCGCAGGGCCAGGTGGAGATAACTGAATCATGGGGGTAGTTCCCTTATACTGTTCTCGTGTAATGAATAAGTCTCAAGAGATGTGATGGTTTTACAAATGGGAGTTCCCCTGCACAAGCTCTCTTGCCTCCTGCCAAGACATGCCTTTGCTTCTCCTTTGCCTTCCACCCTGATTATGAGGTCTCCCCAGCCATGCAGAACTGTGAGTCCATTAAACTTCTTTCCTTTATAAATTACCCAGTCTCAGGTGTATCTTAATTAGCAGCAGGAGAACAGACTAATACAACATCTTACTGGTGAGGTTAACTATTTGGTTAAGGTGATGTCAACTGGGGTTATTTCACTGTAAAATTACCATTTTCACCTTTGTAACAGTTAAATATCTTGGGGGAGATACTTTGAAATTATGCTAATGTCCTGCTTCTAAACAAACTTTCACCCACTAATTTTAGTATATATCAGGGATCTTGCTTGCAACAATTATTACTGTGGCATTTTCTTAATGGTGATTTTCTACTTCCCTCATTACATCTACATGTTTTAACAGATGTTTACTTGCAGAGAAAAGATGACCCTTCACTTTTATTTATTATTCAAATTGTACTTACATAAGTCTGAACTCATAGATACTATTCTATGGATTAAAATCCATCTATCTTTATATATTTTGTTACTAAAACTCTTACTGCTTTCAATATTGGCAAACTCCTTTCACTTGGCACCTATGTCCTAATGATATGCCCAAATCCCTTTTTGAGCACATCCTTATTTTCCAGCATTACCAGACATTCCAGGCTCATCTTGTGTTTTCCCTGCTTGTTCTTGGGATCAATCTCTTCTCTAAGGAGCTCTGGTTCCTCTTACAGGAGAATGACATTTTGAAATCAAAATCTGGAGGCTATGTTCATTGTTATTGGGGTGTCACTGCTCTTAGATTCCTCTCATAAACACATATATGCAGGTATACTAACTCATACATGTGATTAAACTTTTATTTGTTTTTTTATCACCTACTACTGATGTTTTGTTAGTCATTTTGGCTACCTAAAGCTTATTCACGACAAGATTCCTATACAAAACACTCACGAGAAAAGAGATTATAGATTTTGGTAACAGCTTATCTGCAGTCTATCTGAAAGTCACACTGGCTGGACATAAAGTCCCTGGCTGACATTTTCTCCCTGCTGAGAGTCTCTCAAATACATTATGGCATTTTCCTCTGGCATAAAGCACTGATGTCATAAGGCAGTCTGATTTTCCTTCCCTTGAAAGTCATTTGGTCTTTTTGTCTGGATACCCAAAGTATTTCTTCAAAGCCCTTTAATTTTACTAGAAAATGTCTTGATGTTGATTGGTCTGCATTGAGTTTCCATCTACTTCAGGAAAGTGTTTTCCAACATAGTCTTTAGTTATTTATCTGTTCCCCCGCTTTTTCTATTTTGTGGACACATATCTCTTGGATCTTCTTTGGCTATTTTCAGTATAGCATTTTCTCTCAAATCCTTATATCCTATGTTCCTTTTTGTTTTTTACAAATACCCTGGTTTCTATTTTTCTATTTTGTAAAGGCATTAATTCTTATGTTTGTTGACTCAGATGTTTATCTTAGTCTTTTTAAAATTTAACTCTTCTGAGTCCTACCACTTATTATAGTTTTCATGTTTGATGGGCATGTCTTTCTGAGAAGCTTTCATTGTCTGTAGGGATGTTATTCTGCTTCTTGTTCTCTTGTTCTCTTTTGTTCTTATAATCCCAGGAGATTTGAACTTGCTCCCTTTTAGTTGTCTGGTTTTACGTACAAGAAGATTCCCTAAACTTTTAGAAAAAAGTCATTTTTATGATAGTTTTTCCAATTTCATAACTTTAGAGCTCCCGTTATTTTTGTGAAATACTCAAAATTAAAGCAATGTACTTTATGAGATCACCTAACTCTATTCCTCTCCCATAATTTTATTTGAACCTTCTTTTTGTTTGTCCTGTTGTCCCTGTCCTACTTAATTTGGAGCCTATGCCCAGCAGTTTCACATCAGCGTGGAGCTTAATCCTGGAAAGGCTTTGGGTGGTGAGGATTGAGAATTCATGAGGCCCATAGTACCTGAGAATCTTTAAGACCTTTGTTGTAGATTTTGTCTATATGATTTGTTATTACCACCAATATGTTCCTTTTATGGGGGAATTTGTAGAGACTTAAAATCCACACCACTATTACTTTCCAAAATTCATGAATGATAAATTTTCCCCTTCTAATTCAAACCATAACAAACTCAATCAGAGAAAACCAACTTCAACAGTTCCTCCAATCATGAAAGATTTCCTTCCTTCCTCCCTTCCTCCCCTCCTCCTTCTCCAATAAGGAAAAATCTTTCATATAAGAAGCACTATAGGACAGGCGTGGTGACTCACACCTGTAATCCCAACACTTTGGGAGGCTGAGACAGGCAGATCGCTTGAGCACAAGAGTTTGAGACCAGCCTGGGCAACGTGGTGAAACCTTGACTCTAGAGAAAATACAAAAATTAGCTGGGCATAGTGGCGCATGCCTGTAGTCCCAGCTACTCAAGAAGCTGGGGTAGGAGGACTGATTGAGCCCAAGAGGCGAAAGCTGCAGTGAGCCATGTTTGAGCCACTCAACTCTAGCCTGGAGACAGAGCATAAACCTTGTCTTAAAAAAAAAAAAAACAAAAAAAAAAACCACAAGACTTACTCCTGTAATCACACTGCTTTAGAAGGTTGAGGTGGGAGGATCTTGACGCCAAGAGCCTAAGACTGGGCAACATAGCAAGATCTCATCTCTACAAAAACAATTTTTTTTTAAAAAATTAGCTGGACATGGTGGCACACGCCTGTAGTCCCAGTTACTCGGAAAGCTCAGGTAGGAGGATTGCTTGAGCCCAGGAGTTCAAGGTTACAGTGATTTATAATCATGACACTGTATTCTATCCTGGGCAATTGAGCAAGACCTTATCTCTTTAGAAAAGTTCTTCAATTATTGGGAATGATAGAGGAGTTAAAAACATTAATTAAGTTCTTAAAAAAAAAAGCAGCAGCACTATGGTCTGTGTCCTATTGTTCATGGCAAAAAAACAAGAGAAAGAAATGCAAACATCAGTGTATTTCTTGTCATTTTTTCTACTTAACTCAAACATGATGTAAAAGACAGATGGTGATAATAAAGAGTATCTTTTCTTTTATTCCTATAAAAGGAAACTCTTTTAGATATCATAATGTTGTAACAATAGCATCTGTATTTATTAGTCTCCCTATACTTGTTTAAAGTAAAACAATGTTTTATTTTATTAATTTTTTTGAGAGGGAGTCGCACTCTGTCACCCAGGCTGGAGTGCAGTGGCGCAATCTCGGCTCACTGCAACCTCCGCCTCCTGGGTTCAAGCGATTCTCCTGCCTTGGCTTCCCGAGTAGCTGGGATTACAGGCGCATGCCACCACACCCAGCTAATTTTTGTAATTTTAGTAGAGATGGGGTTTCACAATGTTGGCCAAGCTGGTCTTGAACTCCTGACTTCAAGTGATCCTCTCACCTCGGCCTCCCAAAGTGCTGGGATTACAGGCGTGAACGGACACCCTGCCAAAACAATGTTTTATATGATAATAAAAATAGTACTTTTTTTTCCCTTTTTTGAGACAGGGTTTCACTCTGTCGCACAGGCTGGAGTATGCCGGTGTGAGCACGGCTCACTGCAGCCTCAATGTGCTGGGCTCAAGCCTGCATCAGCCTCCCCAGTAGCTGGGACCAAAGGCGTGCAACACCATGCTTGGTTAGTGCATTATTATACATTCAGTACAGAAACTTTTGGATCCCCATCCATAAGTTTCTAGAAATTGCCCACAAATATTAAACAATGTTCAATCTTACTACTCATCAGGAAAATGTAAACCAAAACCACAAAGAGATATCACCTAACGCCTGTTAGGGTGGTTATTATCAAAGACAACACAACAGGTGTAGGCAAAAATGAGGAAAGAAAAAAAAAAGACAATCCCTGTACACTGTTGGTGAGAATGTAAATTAGTATAGCCATATAGAAAACAGTATGAAGGTTCCTCAAAAAACTAAAAATATAAGTACTATAGGATTCAGTAATCCCACTACGGGGTATAGATCCAAAGAAAATGAAACCAGTTTGTTAACGAGATATCTGCACTCCCATGTTCCCTCCAGCATTAATCACAATAGCCAAGATATGGAATCAACCTAAGTGTCCATCAACAGATGAAAGGATAAGGAAAATATGATCTATATACACGATGGAATATTATTCAACATTAACAAAGAAAGAAATCCTGTTATTTGTGACAACATAGATAAACCTGGAAGAGATTATGCTAAGTGAAATAAGTCAGGTATAGAAAGAAATACCCTATGATCTCACTTACATGTGGAATCTTAGAGTTGAACTCACAGAAGCATAGCAGAATAGTGGTTATGAGGGACTGAAGGTGTGGGGAGATGCTGGTCAAAGATAAAAACTTTCAGTTAGGATGAATAAGTTCAAGAGATCTACTGTACGACATGGTGACTACAGTTACAACAATGTACTGTACACTTCAAAATTGCTAGGACAGGAGACTTTAAGTGCTCTCACCACAAAAAAAGATAAGTCTGTGAGTCAATGCATATGGTAATTAGTTTTAGACAGTTCACGAAATGGACTTAGTTTTTGATATTCCATCATAAATATATACAACTTTTCTTTGTCAATTAAAAAATTTAAACCCAGCCAGGCACAGTGGCTCATGCCTGTAATCCTGGCACTTTGTGAGGCCAAGGCGGGTGGATCACTTGAGCTCAGGAGTTCGAGACCAGCCTGGACAACATAGTGAAACCCTATCTCTACAGAAAAGGCAACAATGAGCTAGGCATGGTTGCTTGTGCCTGTAGGCCCAGCTACTTGGGGGTCTGAGGTTGGAGGATCACTTGAGCCCAGGAGGTGGGGGTTGCAGTGAGCCAAGATCGCACCACTGTACTCCAGCATGGACCCCTTCCCCCCAAAAAATTAAATCTTGCAATCTAGAATAAAAAATATATATAAATACAGGACAAAGGTGTCACCCTTGGGACCTCCTGAATGCAGCGAGAATCCTGGAACTTTGGTCCATAGAGTTGATATAAGAGATATCAGCTTCCATGGAACATGAGGCTTTTGAGATAGAGTGGTTCCTGGACCCGCTCAATGTAAATCCCAGCTACTTGTTTCTCCAGTTGTTACCTGGGAGAAAACAGCTTCTGGATGGCCGTAAGAATTGTTGCAAAGACTATTCCTAAGGCTAGATGTTGCTCCTGCTGGCAAGCTATGATCCCTGTCCTACATCAATCTCAGTATAATGATGCCAAGTGTTGTCTATAGTAGTTTTGCGAATCTGAATACTTAAACCTAAGAAGGATCCCGACGGGCACTAAAGATATAAAACTGCAATGTATGGAAAAATACTGTGTTGTGTAGCTCATTTATTAATCAACACATTGACTCATGTATGGGAGCTTATCCAATTCACAAGTTTACCATGACAATGCCATGTTCCACTTTTAATTTTTTTAATACAAAAAAGTCCCTAGATAACGATACAGGGAAGTGAGTTCTTTTACCTCCAATCCTATTAAACTTCTCATCAAAGTTACAAAGAAATCATTATGAGTAACATCATAAACATCTGTGCTTTCATCAGGTACAATAGAAAATATAAAAAATGATTTACTATCTTGTCTCATTTATTACTAGTAATCTATTCACTATGAACAAGAGTATTGCCAATTGTACTTACATATGCAAATGCTCATTCCAGTTTGATACAAATGTTTTTTGCTGCACTCAAACTCAAAATTAAAAGAAAGTTTTGGCTGGGCATGGTGGCTCACACCTGTAATTCCAGCATTTTAGGAGGCTAAGGCAGGCAGATCACCTGAGGTCGGGAGTTCAAGACCAGTCTGACCAACACGGAGAAACCCCATCTCCACTAAAAATACAAAATTAGCTGAGCCTGGTGGTGCATGCCTGTAATCCCAGCTACTCAGGAGGCTGAGGCAGGAGAATCGCTTGAACCCAAGAGGTGGAGGTTGTGGTGAGCCAAGATTGTGCCATTGTGCTCCAGCCTGGGCAACATGAGTAAAACTTCGTCTCAAAAAAAAAAAAAAGAAAAAAAAAGTTTTGATACACATAATATTTTTATCTTAAGAATATATAGCTGCACATCATAGCATTCAAAAATAAATCTCCTTAAACATATCAGTCCTCCCCCTCCCAATTTCTTCCTCAGGTATCTTATATTAACCATCACAGTTTTTACAATGGATAGTTTCATAATATTACATGCTACAGACTGAATTGTGTCCCTCACAAATTCATATATTGAAGCCCTAATCCCCAATGTGACTGTATTTAGAAACAGAGCCTTTGGTGAGGTAATTATGATTAAATGAATTCTCATAAGGGGGGGGATCTTTAGCATTACAGGAATGGTGCTTTTTTTTTTTTTTCTTTTTTTGAGACGGAGACTCCTTCTGTCGCCCAGGCTGCAGTGGGAACCTGCAGCTCCGCTTCCCAGGTTCATGCCATTCTCCTGCCTCAGCCTCCTGAGTAGCTGGGACTACAGGCGCCCACCACCACATCCGGCTAATTTTTTGTATTCTTAGTAGAGACGGGGTTTCACCATGTTAGCCAGGATGGTCTCGATCTCTTGACCTCATGATCCGCTCACCTCGGCCTCCCAAAGTGCTGGGATTACAGGCGTAAGCCACCACACCCGGCCAGGAATGGTGCTCTTATAAGATCAGAGGAACACACAACAGATAGCTTTTTCTCCACACACACAGAGAAAAGAGTCATTTGCAAGCCAGGAAAAAGCCCTCATCAGAAATCAAATTTGCTACTTTTAACTCCAGAACCGAGAAAATAAATTTCTATTGTTTTAAGCCATTCAGTCTGTGGTATTTTGTTATGGATAGCCTGAAGAGACTAATAGACTACATTAAGTTATATTATTTTGCCACATAGAATTTAAGCTTTATATCTGACATCACATTAATAATGATCAAAGGAAAATCATCAGTAAGTTAATCTACCTACTATAACTATACTGGGCTGGGTGCAGTGACTCACGCCTATAATCTTAACATGCTGGGAGATCGCAGGGAGGATTGCTGAGGCCAGGAGTCTGAGACCAGACAGGGCAATATAGTGATACCCTGTCTCTACAAAAAATTTATAAAGTAGCCAGGCATGGTAGCACGTGCCTGTAGACCCAGCTAGTCAGGAATCTGAGGCAGGAGGATCCCTTGAGCCCAGGAAATGGAGGTTACAGTGAGTTGTGATTGTGGCACTAGATTCCAGCCTGGGCAATAAGAGCAAGACCTTGACTCTAAAAATAAATAAATACAAAAAAACAAATATACTGACATACTTTACTTCAACAATTAGCAATTCTCCTTTTTCTGAAATAATTCTTGGTCTTTGTTTTTCTAAAATTGATAAAGACATGAACACAGTAAGTATCTTATTTTCATGTTAACTACACTGTAAGAAAAAAATATATAAGTCTAAGCACGTGAGACTAAGCCTGATTTTAGAGGGCACAAGAAAGGAGCATGGCAAAATGGAATGTAAATCTCACGTAAATAGAAACAACCATTACTCAGCTACAGAGTATTTTTGACATACAAAAATGATGATCCAAAGTTGACAACTTTTCTAATTTTCAATTTTAGATGTTGACAGCAACTTCATTTAAAAAATCAGTCATACGAAAACATATGTTCCCTCAAAAATTTGTACATTAACATTCACCACTGCATTATTTATACCAAAAAGTGGAAAAATCCAAATGTCCATCAAGTGAACAGATAAATAATAGGTGGTATATTCATACAAATAAATATTATTCATCCATAAAAAGGAATGAAGTATTGATACATGCTACAACATGTATGTTGTAATATTTAGCATATATTTTTAACATTATGGTAGTGTAATGTTAAAAACATTACGCTAAATGGAAATGTCAGACACACACAGCCACATGCTGTATGATTCTATTTTTATGGAATGCTACAAAGAGGCAAATCCATAAAGACAAAGTAGATTAATGGTTTACAGGGGATGAGGGTAGGGAGAAATGGCAAGTAACTTCTAAGTGGGTAGAGTTTCTTCGTGGGGTGCTAGAAATGTTCTAGAATTAGTGGTTATGGTTGCACAATGCTGTGAATATACTAAAATCACTAAAATGGTGAATTTTATCTTAGCTTTTTAAAAACAAAGCAGCACTGCGGAAACCAAAATAAACACGTTTTTGGGCCAAATGAGGTCTGTGAGCTGCCAATCTGTAAGTTCTATTCTTTATAATTCTCAAATGGTATCTTATCTGATCACCTGTAGGCAGAAGTGCATGACTACAAAAATTAACAAAAGGACAATCTTCTTTCAATTAGTAGAATTAAAAACTAAATGTTAGTTGAGCTTCCCTCAACTTTGTTTTTCCCCGGTAAAGTTTCTTTTTAACTTTTTGGTCCCTTCTAAATTAGAATACAGTGTCCAATGTAGAGAGAAACTATATATTAAATTCCACGGTGTTTTATATGCACAATACCTTCCAGGTAGTTTTTCACCTAAATTAAGACACTAGATCTTAAACTCCCATAAAAGGGTGTAAATGACACCAAACACTTACTTGGAAATCTACCACAGTCTGAGAATAACAACTCAAAAAGTATCTGAGAGCTTCAAGTCAGATGCCATGACTAGCCCTAATATAAGTGGGATACAAATAGTATAAATAAAGTTTCAGATGGTCCTTGAAGTATAACCAGACTTTCATGGGAGTTGGGGAGACAACATCTGAGGGAGAGAAACAGCACGCAGACACAGAAGGGAATGCCCAAGACATACGGAGAAAACAAAAGCATCTAAATGATCTGGAACCAGTACTCATAAGAAAAAGGAGGAGCTATTGCTAGAAAGAGAGAGAGACCACACTGAGATTCCGAATGTTAGTCTAGCAAATTTAGACTTTCAGAAGGCAATTCTAATTATCTTTGAAACAAAGTCAACTTAATTATTTAGTTGATGCCACCATTTCCCAGGCCACTTGCTGCCATTTTTCATTTTTTTGCCCACATTTACAGTTAATACGTTTCTCCTTAGCACCCATACAAAAATTTAAAAACTTATCTCACTGAGTTAAGATACAAGGCATGGCAATTTAACTAATGACTAAAGAAAAATCTATTTTAGCTACCAGAATAAGAGTGGTTGTTTATTCCCTCTCCAGTGCTTATTTATTTTTATTTCTTGCTGCCCAATTTGCAAATATCCAACCATGCTTAATTTTTAACTTTCGTCACATTTTGCTTCAACACTCTATGTTAGACATTCCCCAGGACTGTTTCCAGCTTTTGACCTACTCCTTCCCACTTGGCCGTGATCCCCCAACACAGTCCAAGGGTAATGTTTGTTTACATACGAAAGGAATAAAAATGACAGAACAGAATCCTATTTCTTTGGTCTTGCCATGGAATAGACTAAAAGAACTACATCTGAGAGGACAAGGGTGAGAGGCAGGGTTTTGGGGGCTGAAATTGTATGTAAGTGCAGCATTAAAAGGGCACAGGGACTCTGGAGACAGACTGCCTAGTTTTGAATACCAGGTCTGCCATTAACAAGCTATTACTGAAATAACTCTTTATCTAATTTCCCTCATCTGAAAAAAGGGAAGTAATAATATTATACTACTAAACAGGGTTTGTTGTGAAAATGATCTGACAATACAGGCAAAGCATTTAGAACAGTATTGGCACATAGTAAATGGTTTATGTGTTACTATTTTATCTACCATAGTGTAAGCTTTATAAAAGCAAGGATTTTAGTCTTTCTTTATTAAACTATATGCCTAAAATCATGCTTAACACAGAGAAGGTGCACAGTTAAGTATTCACTGAATGAATGAATGAACGCATTAATAAGAAACATTTTGTTGTTAGAGAAAGAGAAGCAGAAAAGCCTTATTTAAAAGAGAAGGTAGGCTCTGCGCAGTTGCTCACATCTGTAATCCCGAAATTTGGAGGGCTGAGGCAAGAGGATTGCTTGAAGTCAGGAGTTCGAGACCAGCCTGGGCAACAAAGTGAGACCACGTCTTTACAAAATTAAAAATTAAAAAACATTAGCCAGGCATGGTGGTGCACACCCGTAGTCCCGGCCACGTGGGAGGCTGAGGCAGGAGGATCACTTGACCCCAGGAGTTCCAGATTGCTGCGTACTATTGATTGCACTACTGCACTCCAGCCCAGGTGACAGGGTGAGACTGTCTCTAAAATAAAAATAGAAGACAGAAAAACAAAGAGAACAAAATGTCCTGCTCCTCCTCTTCTACTTTTTCAAGAGATGCCATCCCTCACAGACCATTTTCTCTTAGTTGTATTGAGAGGTATAACATCAGCATTCATTGAGAAATGTTTTCAGAAACAGGTGTATAACAGCCTTTGGTGTATTTGTTTCAGAAGTTAGGAGATGACCTTATTACTCAAAATGTGGTCCTCTAACCAGCAGTATCAGCATTACATAGGTCCTTGTTAAAACAGCCAATCAGCAGACAGCTAAGACCTACTTCACCAGATTCTGTATTTTAAAAAACTCCTGAGGTGAACACCACGCATATTAAAGTTTGAGAAGTACTACTCTAGACCACTTTAAGAGCACAGGCTATAGAAGGATCAGGCTTCAAATGTAGACTCTGATACTTTATTATGTATATGACCTGAGGCAACATTATAAATGTTCCAATTTCCTCATCTGTAAAATCAAAATAATAATAGTAGTTACCTCAAAGAGTTGCTATGAGGATTAAATGAAAATCCATATGCAGCATTTGGTAGACTGCAAAGAAAACAGGATGTGCCCAATAAATGTTAGCTGTTATTGTTGAAATCCCCCATTATGTACTATAAGGCCCCACAAATAAACTTCAGCATTAACTATTAGGAAGAACTTAACTAGAAAAACAGTATTTCTGTCTTTCTTTCTACTTTAAGCTACATAATCAGTCTCCGTTCAAGATCAGTGTCAATTTTGAGGTCTTGTATTAGAAATAATTGCCTCTTAAATTTCTATTATTCTGACCGTGGTTTCCAATTCACATTTTCTCTGGCTTTGATTTTAATTGTGTATGGGAATAAGAAAATATGTGAACGAATGACCAAAATGAACAAATAATATTAAGTTTAAACCTAGAACTAATCCCCGGAAAATACTACTAAAAAAAGAATAGAAATTCAATAGGAGTTTTAGACTACTTTAAAATTATTATGCATGGCTGGCCACAATGACTCATTCCCATAATCCCAGCACTTTGGGAAGCCAAGGCAGGAGTGTCGCTTGAGGCCAAGTCAAGACCAGCCTGGGCAACAGAGCAAGACCCCATCTCTACAAAAAATAAAAAATGAAAACTAGCCGGGCCTGATGGCACACGCCTGTAGTCTTAGCTACTCAGGAGAGGCTGAGGGGCCGGGATCACTTGAGCCCAAGAGTTCTAAGCTGTAGTGAGCAATGACTGCACCACCGTACTTCAGCCTGGGCGACAGAGAGAGATCCTGTCTCAAAGGAAAAAAAAAAAAAACTTTCCTAAAGTAGTCTGTAAGTTTAATTTTAACATATGAAAAAGAATTCTTCAAAGCAGAAATTGGGCTTAGAAATAAAACCACCACAGACATTTGAAATAAAACCAAATAAGCAACGAAGGACGGTAATCAACATTTCAGCTAAAAAATGCTTAATATATAGGAACATTATTATATACTACACGGAAAGGCATAATTCCTTGTTTACAAGCAATGCTTGTAGATATAGAATGCTTTCTATAAATGGTTTCCTAAGAGCAGCAAATAAAGGAATAACACATTATTTTTAGGTTCTAATCAAAACTAGTAGAGGCAAACTAAAAGCAAAGAAAACATGGTAAGGAAAGCAAATTCCTTCCCTTGTCATTAAAAGGTTATCGATAACAAACATTAAGATGTTGGTCAAAATTTCAGTTGGCTTCTTTCCTTTTGGAGAGCTCAGGACTTGGCTCTGTCTTCCTAGAATGGTTAGAATTTGATCTGCCTAGTTAAGCAAATTAGAAAACTCAATCGAAATCAGGTTTAACAATTACAATTATCACAGACTTAAAGAGTTTTCAAAGCATAAAAAAAATTAACAACCCAAAAAAAAAAACGGACAAAGAACTTGAATTAACATTTTGCCAAAGAAGATATACAAATGGTCAATAAATACTTGAAAAGATAGATGCTTAACATCACTTGTCAATAGGAACTAATAATTACAATGAGATGCTGCTATAAAAAAAAAAAACAGAAACAAGTGTTGGTGAGGATGGGAAGCAACTAGAGTCCCTGGATATTACTGGAAGGAATGTAAAATGATTCAACTGCTGTGGAAAACAGTATGTGTTTCCTCAAAAAATTAAACACAGAATTACCACATATGATCCAGCAATTCCACTTCTGGATTAAAAGAAGGGAAAGCAGGGACTCAAGAGATATGTGTACACCCAGTTCATGGCAGCATTATTCACAATGTCCAAAAAGTGGAAGCAATTCAAGTGCCCACTGATGGATGAATTGATAAACAAAATGTGGTATATACATACAATGGACAATTATTCAATAATTTATTATTATTAAAGGAAGAAAATTCTGACATACACTACAACAGTGGTTCCCAACCTTTTGGCACCAGGGACCGGTTTCGTGGAAGACAATTTTTCTACAGGAGGTGGGCTGGGGGGATGGTTTTGGGATGAAACTGTTCCATCTCAGATCATCAGGCATTAGATTCTCATAAGGAGTGTGCAACCTAGATCCCTCGCATAAGTGGTTCACAATAGGGTTTGTGTTCCCATGAGAATTTAATACTGCCATTGATCTGACAGGAGGTGGAGCTTGGGCAGTAATGCTCACTCAGGTGGTAATGCTCACTCGTCCCTGCTCACCTCCTGCTGTGCAGCCCAGTTCCTAACAGGTTACAGACTGGTAACAGTCCTTGGCCCGGGGGTTGGGGACCCCTGTAACATGGATGAACTTTGAAGACACTATGCTATATGAAATAAGCCTGTCACAAAAGTGCAAGCATTATATGATTTCTCAGATATGAATGATCAAATTCATAAGAGACAGATAGCAGAATGAGAGATGCTAGGGGCTAAAGGGAAGGAAAAATGCAGTTTAATGTTTAAAACATACAGAGTTTAACTGAGAAAGATCAAAAAAGTTCTGGAGATGGATGGTGGTGATGAGTGCATCACAACAATATGAATGTACTTAATGCCACAGAACTGTATGGTTAAAAATGGTTAAAATGGTAAATTTTATGTTATATTTTGCCACAATAAAAAAGTTCATTAAATGTCTTCACATTCCTTAGTAAAAAATACTATGTTTTGATGATTTGACCATTTTTTACTAAGATATCTTTAAATGTTCTATATAAAAGAGCAACATATTTGATGTTTTTGGCCTCATTTTCTTTAAATTAAGGAAAAATCAACCTCTTTTTATAAGAAGGTTCCCAATTCAAATTGAGATAGAAATTCAGAATTACATAGTTGGGAAGAGGAGTGGAAGAATATGGAAGAGATTACAAAACAAAGCAAAACAAAACACACAAAAAAAACCTTGTTTAGGTGTTTCTTCCTCTTTTTTAGTCTCCTCATCCTCTAAGCTGGGACTTTCCCGAGAAGAGTTGTCTTGTTGGCTAGAGTTTTTCAATAGTACAGGATCAATTTGTGCTTTCAGGAGTGCAAGAGTCTCAGCCAACTCGTTTCGATTTCTAAACAAGGAAAAAAATAAGACAGCATAAAAATCTTTTTCCTGCTCTAGAGAACTTTTTGAATAATATCGATAGAAATTAAAATAAAAAAGAAAAATACATTAAGAACATCAAAAACACAGGTACAGCTAGCCCTAATTAATCCTGAATTTTAAAAGCACTAAGAAAAACACATTAAAATATACTGTTCTTCAGAGAGGAATATTAGATTTTCCTCTCTACTGTTTGGAATGACAATGAATATCTCTTTGGTTGAAAAGAAAAGTGGAACAAAATTAAACAAAAATCAACATTTAATAACTTTAAAGGTAGTATGTAATCTTTAAGGAGATGAAATCAATGTAAAACTTGATTGCAAAAGCATTTTTTGTTTTGTTCTTGATTCATTTGGAAATAATTCTTTTCTACCTTCAGAGACAACAGCATTTGATATTGCTACATAATTAAGAACCAGAACTTTCTAAATAATTACAGCAAAACATCAGTTCCAATAACACAATTTAAAAACATAAAAAATTTTGGTAGCTGATTTTATTTTGTTAATAATGGTTTATAACTGATTCAACAATACCAGAAAATTCCAAATAAATAAGAGTCTAACGTATAAATTCTACTTAAAAAAAAAAAAAAGGCTGGAGTTCAGTGACCTGATCTTGGCTCAAGGTAACCTCAAATTCCTGGGCTTAAGACCCTCTACCTCAGCCTCCCAAGTAGCTAGGACTACAGTTGTACATCCCTATATCTGGCAAATAAAATCCTATATTTTTACTGGCAAAAACAAAGGTGTGGTATGGTTAATTTAAATGCCACTTACAACTGAGAAAACTTACTTGGATATTTTTCTTGCTCAGACAAGCAGTGCATAACGCTGAAGATAAAGAGCGATTCTGGACTAAGAGTTGGGAAACTTAGTTCTAGACGTGCCACTAGGTTATTAATTAGCAACAAGATCCTCCCATTTGTGTTCTCAATGTGTGATGTAAATACCTCTAATTCAAAGTGAAAACTGTTAAGATGAAATGACTCTTTTTCTTATCTGTCATGTCACACATATGCCTCCTACCCTCCTCTCCCTTTCCAATTCCATGCCAGCTAGATTCTACTGCTTTAGAGTAGGAACTCTGCATTCCAAAGAGCCCCTGGACAAGTCATATATCCTCATTAGGCCTCAGCTTTCTTATTTATAAAAGAATGGATTCTCTTGAGTATTACTAAATTGGTCTTCTGAAGAAAGCAGTAAAATTGCCACGGATAAAAATCAGAAATTAAAATGACAACAATTTATTATGCATGAGAATGAAACATACATGTTCATACATATTATATGAGCATATATAATACACAGTCTAGAATTTTAATTATCTAATATCAAAAGGTAAGACTAGATGTTTTGTCTTGTCTGGTCTTGCCTCCATTTTACAGAAAGGAAAATTAAGACTCAGAGACTTTATTTTTGGCAAAGATCCAGTCCCCTAATTTCATTACAACCTTCTTCTAACTTAAGCATCTATGCTTTATTACTTCTCATATTCCATTCAGAATTCCATGTTAAAAAAAAAAGAAAAAGAGGATTCCATATACAACAAATGGCTCAATCTATTTGTTATTTCTCAAAGTCATGGTGGGAACTGAAGAGTATACTGAAGTTATACAACATACCAATTTTAAAAAGCTTCAAAACGTAAAAGAGCTAATATTGCTAGGAAAATCTATTTCAATTACTTCCACTACTCTTTTTTTTGAGATGGAGTTTCACTCTTGTCACCCAGGCTGGAGTGCAACGGCAGGATCTTGGCTCACTGCAACCTCCTCCTCCAGGGTTCAAGCGATTTTCCTGCCTCAGTCTCCCGAGTAGCTGGGATTACAGGCACCCATCACCACGCCTGGCTAATTATTTTTGTATGTTTAGTAGAGATGGGGTTTCACCATGTTGGTCAGGCTAGTCTCCAACTCCTAATCTCAGGTGATCTGCCTGCCTCAGCCTCCCAAACTGTTGGGATTACAGGCGTGAGTCACTGCACCCGGCCTACTTCCACTACTTTAAGCAAAAAGGGAATTTAGCAGTAAAATTTATTAAAGAACAACTCCCTAAAAGGCTTTTAATCTGTTTAATGTGTTTAAACACAAGCCTAAGGTAGTGGTTATTATATGAAAACAGAAAATTACCCATCTTTGGGTTTTTCCTATTTTGAATAATGAAAAAAATCCTAAATCTGAGTTAGAGGAAATTTTTATGAATTCCTTCAAATCACAACCAAATTTCTTTTTTTCCTTTTTTTTTTTTTTTTTTTTTTTTTGAGACAGAGTCTCGTTTTGTCGCCCAGGCTGGAGTGCAGTGGCGCAATCTCGGCTCACCGCAAGCTCCGCCTCCCAGGTTCACGCCATTCTCCTGCCTCAGCCTCTGGAGTAGCTGGGACTACAGGCGCCCGCCACCACGCCCAGCTAATTTTTTTGTATTTTTTTAGTAGAGACGGGGTTTCAGTGTGTTAGCCAGGATGGTTTCCATCTCCTGATCTCGTGATCCACCTGCCTCAGCCTCCCAAAGTGCTGGGATTACAGGCGTTAGCCACTGCGCCCGGCCAATCACATCCAAATTTCTTAACACTATCTACAGAATCTTTTAGACTAAGGACCCTAACAACAATCCAGTTGTTTTCCTACCCCTCCCTCACTTGTTCTCTGTTCTCCATACCATTTCTTCTCTCATGCATGTTAAATCAGACATATCCCTCCAAAATACCAGGCTTTCTTAGGATATCAGGTGACTGATTACACTTCTGCTCTCTTTGCCTGGAATGTGTTCCCCATGGCTAATTCCAATTACTCTCTCAAAGACAAGAATAGAATAAACAAAATCTAGTATATCTACATATGGAAATACTATTCAGCCATTAAAAGGAATAAAGTTCTGATTTATATTACACGGATAAACCTTGTAAAGATTATTCTACTTGAAAGTGGTCACACATGGCTAGTGGTGGTTCCCAGCACTTTGGGAGGGCAAGGCAGGTGGATCACTTGAGGTCAGGAGTTCGAGACCAGCCTGACCAACATGGAGAAACCCCATCTCTACTGAAAATACAAAATTTTCCGGGTGTGGTGGCACATGCCTGTAATCCTAGCTACTTGGGAGGCTGAGGCAGGAGAATCCCTTGAACCTGGGAGACGGAGGTTGTGGTGAGCTGAGATCATGCCATTGTGCTCCAGCTTGGGCAACAAGAACGAAACTCCGTCTCAAAAAAAAGAAAAAAAAGAGAAAGAAAGAAAGTGGCTGCACACAAAAAGTCACGTATCATATAATTCTATGTTTATAAAGTGTTGAGAATAGTCAAATTATAGACACAGAAAGATTGGTGGTCGCTAAGGGCTAGGAAAAGGGAGACTGAAGAATAACTGCTAACGGGTACTGGGTTTTCTTTTTAGGGTGAGAAAAATATCCTGGTGTTAGATAGTGGTACCAGTTGCATAACTTGTAAAAAAAACAAAAACAAAAACTAAAACTAAAAACTACTCAATTATATACATTTTACAAAAAAGAGATGGTGGCTTGGACAAGAATGTAGCTATGAAGGAGAACTGATCAAATTCTAGATACAATTACGCATGAAGAGCTGATTGGATTTGCTGTTAGGGTAGATGTGGAGGGAGAGAAAAAGCAAAGTTACAGATGTGCTCCAAGGTTTTGGGCCTTGGGGTTTACACTTGGTATAAAAGCACTCTCTGTAGTCCCACTCTGTTCCTGAAGAAGCACCTGATGGAATCTGGTATAAAGTCTCCATTTGCTAAAATTCTCTCATCATTAATAACCAAACACTACCACTTGGTTATATTTATATCTCTGCTTATCTTTTTCATTCCCAAAGAAATTCTTTTTTTTTTTTTTTTTGAGGCGGAGTTTCGCTCTGCCGCCCAGGCTGGAGTGCAGTGGCCGGATCTCAGCTCACTGCAAGCTCCGCCTCCTGGGTTTACGCCATTCTCCTGCCTCAGCCTCCCGAGTAGCTGGGACTACAGGCGCCCGCCACCTCGCCCGGCTAGTTTTTTGTATTTTTAGTAGAGACGGGGTTTCACCGTGTTAGCCAGGATGGTCTTGATCTCCTGACCTCGTGATCCGCCCGTCTCGGCCTCCCAAAGTGCTGGGATTACAGGCTTGAGCCACCGCGCCCGGCCAGAAATTCTATTGACATATTCCATAGGGTTGAGCCAGTGAAAGAATGTAGCTGCCATTAACTGAGATGAGATGCTCATATTAGGGTAGAAAGGTTCAAAGTTTAGTTTTGGGCAGACTGGTTACTGACTTTGACTTAACCAGATTCTAAACTGTTTCCTGTATGTACCTTAAGTTAATCTAGACTTCAATGAAATGGAACACATCATCCTAACCATTATTATTGTGAAATATGATTTCTCCCAGCCTAGGAGTTGTTCCGAGTTTGAATTAGTGGTAGGTGCTAAACATTTCAGAAGCAATGAAGAAAAATAAATAAATAAATAACAAAAAGAAACAGACCCTCCTGACCACCCGCCCCTCGCTGGCAAAAAAAAAAGTCAAGCATAGGTATTATCTTCTACCAAGTATGAGCCAAGTATCTGGTTCTTCCACAGCACCCTTGATAATCTCCATCACAGACTTTGTGACTGTATTATTTAAAATTTCCCTGTACCTTTCTTCCATAACAAGAACTCCTTAAGAAATCGGACCAGAGCTTCACATCTACAGAGCATAGCACAGTATAAATATAACAAGTCTTTTGTAAATATTTAAAATATATGATTCCAGAATTGAGCAACAACATGCCAACTTTTTGGTATAAATTCCAAATTATTCAGTAGGCAAAAAAATAAAAAATAAAAAAAATTATGGAGGCCAAGAAAACTGAAGAGAAGCATTAATTAGTAATATCAATAGCAGTACTATTCATCTAAGATGTTAACATTAGTGAATGAGTACTGTGTTCCAAGTATTAATTATTCCAAGAGTTTTATATTAATTAGTTCATATAATTCCAATATAACCCAATTAAATAGGTATTAAATTATTCTCATTTTATGACTGAGGAAACTGAGGACACATAGAGAGGAATGGTAATTTGCCTAAGGTAAGTTAGTACAATTTAGCAAGACTGAATTTCGAATAGTCTGACTTTAGAGCCCATCTTAATCACTGTGCAATATTAGCAGGTTATATATATATGGTTTAGAAATGCATTCATACAGTTTGTAACTATGGGTACATGAAAACTGTATATACTATTTCAAATTCAGCTTTTTGAAAATGACTATCAAACCATTATCAGTTTTGAAAATATTTTTAATGAGGTATAATTCACATACTGTAAAATAAACATATTTTAAGCACTAAGTTCATCAGTTCTGACAAATGCGTACATTGTGTAATCTAGACCACAATCAACATAAGGAATATCACTATTCCCACAAAAATTCCCTCCTGTCCTTTCCTACTGAATTCCTTTTCCCCACCAAAGCAAGAAGAAATCAGTCTTGATTATGATAATCATAGATGATATGGTTTGGCTGTGTCCCTACCCAAATCTCATCTTGAATTGTAACTCCCACAATTCCCATGTGTTGTGGGAGGAACCCAGTGGGAGGTGACTGAATTATGGGGTGTGTCTTTCCTGTTCTGTTCTTGTGATACTGAATGAGTCTCATGAGATCTGATGGTTTTAAAAATGGGAGTTTCCTGCACAAGCTCTTTCTTTGCCTGCCGTCATTGATGTAAGACATGACTTGCTTTAATTGGAACCATGAGTCCAATTAAACCTCTTTCTTTTGTAAACTGTCCAGTCTTGTCTTTATCAGCAGCATGAAAAAGGACTAATACAGTAAACTGGTACCGGGAGTGGGGCGTTGCTGAAAAGGTACCCAAAAATGTGGAAGCAGCTTAAAAAGTGGGTAAAAGGCAGAGGTTGGAACAGTTGGAGGGCTCAGAAGAAGATATGAAAATGTGGGAAAGTTTGGAACTTCCTAGAGACTTGTTGAATGGCTTTGACAAAAATGCTGACAGCAATATGAACAATAAGGTGCAGGCTGAGGTAGTCTCAGATGGAGATGAGGAACTTGTTCCCAAACTGGTGTAAGGGTGACTTTTATTATGTTTTAGCAGAGACTGGTGGCATTTTCCCCTGCCCTACAGATTTGTGGAACTTTGAACATGAAGGAGATGATTTAGGGTATCCGGAGGAAGAAATTTCTAAGCAGCAAAGCATTCAAGAGGTGACCTGGGTGCTATTAAAGGCATTCAGTTTTATAAGGGAAGCAGAGCATGAAAGTTTGGAAAATTTGCAGCCTGGCAAGGTGATAGAAAAGAAATCCCATTTTCTGAGGAGAAATTCAAGCTGGCTGCAGAAATTTGCATAAGAAACAAGGAGCCAAATGTTATCCCCAAGACAATGGAGAAAATGTCTCCAGGCATGTCAGAGGTCTTCACGGCAGCCCCTCCTATCACAGGCCTGGAGGCCTAGGAGGAAAGCATGGTTTCGTGGGTCAGGCCCAGGGTCCACGTGCTGCGTGCAGCCTAGGGACTTGGTGCCCTGCATCTCAGCCACTCCAGTCATGGCTGAAAGGGGCCAATGTAGAGCTCAGGCCATGGCTTCAGAGGGTGCAAGTCCCAAGCCTTGGCAGCTTCCATGTGGTGTTGAACCTGTGAATGCACAGAAGAATTGGAGTTTGGGAACCTCTGCCTAGATTTCAGAAGATGTATGGAAATGCCTAGATGCCCAGGCAGAAGTTTCCTGCAGGGGTGGGGCCTTCATGGAGAACCTCTGCTAGGGCAGTGTGGAAGGGAAATGTGGGGTCAGAGCCCCCACACAGAGTCCCTACTGGGGCACCACCTAGTGAAGCTGTGAGAGAGGACCACTGCCCTCTAGACCCCAGAAGGGCAGATCCACTGACAGCTTGCACCGTGTGCCTGGAAAAGCCAGAGATACTCAATGCCAGCCCATGAAAACAGCCAGGAGGGAGGCTGTACAGGGGCGCAGCTGCCCAAGACCATGGAAACCCACCACTTGCATCAGCATGACCTGGATGTAAGACAGTCAAAAGAGATCATTTTGGAGTTTTAAGATTTGATTGCCCTGCTGGATTTCAGAATTGCATGGGGCCTGTAGCCCCTTTGTTTTGGCCAATTTCTTCCATTTGGAATGGCTGTGTTTACCCAATGCCTGTACTCCCACTGTATGTATCCAGGAAGCACTAACTTGCTTTTGATTTTACAGTCTCACAGGAAGAAGGGACTTGCCTTGTCTCAGATGAGATGCTGGATGTGGACTTCTGAGTTAATGCTGAAATGAGTCAATACTTTGGGGAACTGTTAGGAAGGCATGACTGGTTTTAAACTATGAGAACATGAGATTTAGGAGGGGCCAGGGGCAGGAAAATATGGTTTGGCTGTGTCCCCACCCAAATCTCATCTTAAATTGTAACTGCCACAATTCCCACGTGTTGTGGGAGGAATCCAGTGGAAGGTGATTGAATTAAGGGGGGCAGGTTCATTTCCTGTGAGTGAATGAGTCTCACGAGATCTGATGGTTTTAAAAACAGGAGTTCCCTGCACAAGCTCTCTCTTTCTTTGCCTCCTGCTATCAATGAAAGGCATGACTTGCTCCTTCTTGCCTTCTGCCATAATTCTGAGGCCTGCCCAGTCACATGGAACTGTAAGTCCAATTAAACCTCTTTCTTTTGCAAATTGCCCAGTCTTGGGTATGTCTTTATCAGCAGCATGAAAATGGACTAACACAACAGATTATTAGCTTTATTAATTCTAGAACTTATCACAAATGGAATCAAACAGTATGTGCTTCTTTCACATACAAGGAATTTTGAGACAAATCTATACAGTTTCATAGATCACCCCTTTTTATTGCTTAGTAATAATTCATTGTATGAGTAATGTTAAGAATAAAGATGCTATGAACGTTCTTATACAAGGCTTTTTGTAAACATGCTTTCATTTCTCTAATATAAATACCCAGAAATGAAATTTATAGGTTATAGGATAACAGTTTGCTAACATTTGAAGAAATAACAAAACTGTTTCCCAAAGTGGTTGTATCATTTTACACATACAACAAGGTGTTAAGAGTTTCAGTTGGTGCATATCCTTGCTAACATTTGGTGCTGTAAGCCATTTTCGTTTTACTAATTCTAATAGAAGTAAGATAATACCTCATTGTGGTTTTAATTGGAAATTCTACAATGAATAATGATGCTAAGCACTTTTTCATATGAATACTGGCCATATGAATATATTCTTTATGAAGTAACTGCTCAACAGTCTGCATATAACTTTGTCTTCCTTAGTATACTCGATATAAAAGTACTTTCTGTAGTCCCACTAAGATCCTGAAGAAGCTTGTGATCGAATCTGGTCTAAGGTCTTTATTTGCTAAAATTCTCTAATCATTAATAACTAAACACTACCACCTTGTTATGTTTACAAATCTTTGCTTATCTTTTTTTTTTTTTTTTTTTTGAGACACAGGGTCTCACTCTGTTGCCCAGGCTAGAGTGCAGTGGTACAATCACAGCTCACTGCAGCCTCAAGCTCCTGGGCTCAAGCAACCCTCCCACCTCAGCCTCCCAAGTCACTGAGACTACAGGCAAGTGCCACCACACCTGGCTGATTTTTGTATTTTTTGTAGAGACAGGGTTTTGTCTTGTTGCTTCAGCAGGTCTCAAACTGCTGGGTTCCAGCAAACTGCTCACCTCAGCCTCCCAAAGTGCTGAGGTTACAGGTGTGAGCCATTGTGCTGAGCCCATCTTTTTCATTCCTAAACAAATTCTATTAACATACCTCATGGGGTGAATAAAATCACTTATTACATCATATTTGATTAGACGTAAAATTGGGTTTTTTTTCTGTACTTTTATCTTCTTTCATTGAGGCCTAAACTAGAGATGAAATAATACTTTTGTGGCAATTCTGTTTTAAACATTAACCGGAATAAGTAGGACACTGGCTGAAGCTTAAGTATTTTTGCTATTGAAACCTGTTATAATACTAGGTTGAGCCATATGAAATCACCATTTTTACAGGTCAAAATGTTCAAATGTTAACAATTTCATATGGTTTCATGAAACTTAACTACTTTTATTGTTTTGTAAATCACATACTAAATCTTGTTTCAACTTAAAGTATAATTCTTTATATATGAGTTAATTGCTTCCTATCTATTCATCTAATATATATATTTATATTATTAATTTTGCAACTAGCAGAAATGGAAGTTGCTACATAACAGTACAAGTTTAAGACTGTGGTGATGTTATGGTATGAAATTTTCAGTAGATCAACTATGTAAAATGATCTCTTTTTGGTGGATTCTCATTTTTTAAAAAATTCCATTTGATTTTTAATTTACAAAATTCAGTTATATTTCTAAATTTATCAATCATTAAGAAGGCTGACTTACTGGCTTTAGAAAACAAGAACCCTAAAGACCAGATAATTTTTGTTATATAATGCTCTTTTAAGAATTAGGTAGAGGCTGGGCGCGGTGGCTCAAGCCTGTAATCCCAGCACTTTGGGAGGCTGAGACGGGCGGATCACGAGGTCAGGAGATCGAGACCATCCTGGCTAACACGGTGAAACCCCGTCTCTACTAAAAAACACAAAAAACTAGCTGGGCGAGGTGGCAGGCGCCTGTAGTCCCAGCTACTCGGGAGGCTGAGGCAGGAGAATGGCGTAAACCCGGGAGGCGGAGCTTGCAGTGAGCTGAGATTGCACCACTGCACTCCAGCCTGGGCGACAGAGTGAGACTCCGTCTCAAAAAAAAAAAAAAAATTAGGTAGAAATATGTTTCCAACACCAGCTGATCACCAAGAAAATAATACTGTTAAAGAAATTGTTTTAAGAAAAAACAAGAGGCTTTTAATTTACTAGTAAAAAATAATATTTACTAGCTAAGAAGAGCACCCAAATGCAACCTATTCAATGAAAAAGTCAAAGTCAAAATCTTATTTGCTTTACTTGTTCTTTTAACTTGATTTTCTCTTTTCTTTTTTTTTGAGATGGAGTCCACTCTGTTTCGCCAGGCTGGAGTGCAGTGGCGCGATCTCGGCTCACTGCAACCTCTGCCTCCTGGGTTCAAGTGATTCCCCTGTCTCAGTCTTCCAAGTAGCTGGGACTACAGGCACGCACCACAACGCCCAGCTTATTTTTGTATTTTTAGTAGAGACGGGGTTTCACCATGTTGGCCAGGATGGTCTCGATATCTTGACCTCGTGATCTGCCTGCCTTGGCCTCCCAAAGTGCTGGGATTACAGGAGTGAGCCACCACGCCTGGCCATCACTTGATTTTCTAAAGGAATCTCTTGCTAAAAAGATTAGTGCCTCTTACAAAACTCCACTTCACATAAACTTGCATGTTTAATTGAAAAATGCTTTGACAACATCTATCAGCCTTAAGATAATCATTCCCCGGCAATGTAAAACGAAAAACAAACATTCTTGCTCCTGTCAAACTCAGTTCTGCTTCCCCATAATTTGAATCCAGTGATCCTGGTCCAGCCTTTGAGATATTCTTCCACAAATCAATCTTCTAAATGTCTGAAGACATTTATGTCTGAGTAAATTTCTGCTAGATAAAGCATTTTCAGTTCATTCAATCGTCTTCTTTGTGGTTGTTCCCATAATGGACTTCACTATATTAATGTTTCTTTTAGAGTTTGCCATTCAAACAGAAATACCATGCTCCAGGGATGATCTCATCCAAGTCAAATGAGATGATGCCCCACATTATTTTAGGCACTAAATATATATTAGTGACAACTAAGATCCTTATCTTTATGAGGAGGCAAAAATCATTACAATGTTTTCTACATTCAACCTTTGCAACAATGAGAGATCTATGTGAACAAGACAGTTTACTATGTTTGTCAATAACAGTTCCACTGTGTTGGGTTAAAGCTAATTGGAATGTCATGTCATAGTACATCTCATTTATAATAAGCATAAACACATGCAACTGAAAATTTGAGATAAATTACCGTCCTTCCCCAGAAAATATGCATATAATATTCACCTAAAATCTACTCCTTACAAGTTGAGGCCTTTCACAGGTGCCTGCAGCCCCTCGTAGAGATCTTAGAGCCATACTATTCACTATTACATCACCAATTGTTTAGCATAGTACCTATTACACAGGCACCTATGTAACAGAATTTATAAAATTAATGAAATAAAGGAATGTTAGTATGACAATCAGGTGTTGAAAAATTGAATTTCATTATACAAAACCAGAGAGTCAATAAACCAAATGATTTCTCAATGGTCCCAAATATTTCTACATTACTTGGGCAATGTTCCCTGGTTCACTGTAAATAGAAATATATGTATTAATAGATGCCATCAAAATGTCTAAAAATAACCCTGGCACCACTTTCTAAAGAAATTTGTGCTTGTGAAAATGAGAAAAGTATAGGATGGGCCTGGCGGCTCACATCTGTAATCCCAGAGCTTTGCGAGGCCACAGCAAGTGAATAGCTTGTGCTCGGGAGTTCGAGACCAGCATGGTCAATGTGGCGAAACCCCGTCTCTACTAAAAGTACAAAAACTAGCCAGGCATGGTGGTTCACATCTGTAATCCCAGCTACTTGGGAGGCTGAGGCAGAAGAACTGCTTGAACCTGGGAGGCAGAGGTTGCAGGGAGCTGAGATTGCACCACTGCACTCCACACTCCAGCCTGGGTGACAAAGCGAGATCTTGTCTCCAAAACAAAAGAAAGGAAAACTGTGTGTAGGCATTATTCTACACAAGCATCTCCTTCTAAACAATTGCCACATACACTATTTTGTTTATCAAAAACAAATTTTAACAAATGGAAAGAAGTTGTGTGTGTGTGTGTGGTGTGTGTTTAAAAAGGGCAGAAGCCCAAGGAATAAAACATGGAGAAATGGTCAAGCATGAGAAGAGGTGAAAGCAACACCACGGAAATTTTCCAACCTTTCTGCTGACAGGTATTTCTTTAGTGAATAAACTAAATTTCAGTCTTTGGAATTAGAAAGGTTTTGTAAGAAAAGCGAATAGTTGGCCGGGCACGGTGGCTCAAGCCTGTAATCCTAGCACTTTGGGAGGCCGAGGTAGGCAGATCATAAGGTCAGGAGATCGAGACCATCCTGGCTAACACAGTGAAACCTCGTCTCTACTAAAACTAAAAAAAAATTAGCCACGCATGGTGGCGGGCGCCTGTAGTCCCAGCTACTCAGGAGGCTGAGGTAGGAGAATGGCATGAACCCGGGAGGCAGAGCTTGCAGTGAGCCAAGATCACTCCTGCCTGGGTGACAGTAAGACTCTGTCTCAAAAAACAAAAAACAAAAGAAAAGCGAATAGTTAAAAAGTTTAAAAGGTGGAAATAAAAAGAGAAAAGGTTTACTGAGCATGTATTACAGTGCCAGCACCATTTCTCATACATTCCTCACAACAACTTTTTGAGGAAGTATTATCACTTTCAATTTAAAGTACAGGAATGTAACTCTCAGAAAAATTAAGTACAGTTAGCCCTCTATAGCCTCAGATCAAAATATTTAGAAAATATAAACTAAGGCTAATACAATAAAAATACAAACTAAAACTACAGTATAACAATTTTATACCTAGCATTTACATAGCATTAAGTATTGTAAGTATATGGGAGGATGTGCAGTAAAGGGCTTAAGCATTTGCAGATTTTGTTATCCATGAGGGTCCTGGAACCAGTGCCCCATGGATACCAAGGGACAAATGTAATGTGTCTACAGATGGTAAGTAGATGAACCCAGATTCAAAAATAACTATTAACTCTGAAATTTCACATCATGCATTAAGGTATAATTTACCTAAAACAGTATACATTAGATCTTTTTTTTTTTGAGATGGAGTCTCGCTCTGTTGCCCAGGTTGGAGTGCAGTGGCGTGATCTTGGCTCACTGCAAGCTCTGCCTGCTGGGTTCAAGCGATTCTCCTGCCTCAGCCTCCCGAGTAGCTGGGATTACAGGCGTGTGCCACCACATCCAGCTAATTTTTTTTTGTATTTTAGTAGAGACGATGTTTCGCCATGTTGGCCAGGATGGTCTCGATCTCCTGACCTCATAATCCGCCCACCTCAGCCTCCCAAAGTGCTGGGATTACAGGCGTGAGCCACCATGCCCAGCCTTCCAGTTCTTTTTATTTTGAACTCCTCTCATAAATTACACCTCTGCCTCCCAGGTTCAAGCAATTCTCCTGCCTCAGCCTCCCGAGTAGCTGGGAGTACAGGTGTGTGCCACCATGCCCGGCTAAATTTTTGTATTTTTAGTAGAGATGGGGTTTCACCATGCTAGCCAGGCTAGTCTCGAACTCCTGACCTCATGATCCTCCCGCCTCGGCCTCCCAAAGTGCTGAGATTACAGATGTGAACCACCACACCCAGCACATTCGACATCATTTTAAACAACTGTGACTGATTAATAGTAATCGTTATTTCACTGTCGTATTCTCTTCATCTACAAAGAAGAAAAGAATGTTTTAAACAACTACACAAGGTTAATATGGGAAATAATAGAAACAGTGGTATAATGTCATGAATAGATCATATTTGGTCTTTGTATTCAAAGGAGAAATGGTAAATAAATTTTAGTTTAGGACTACTTTGTTTACCTGTGTTTAGCAAATTAATTACAAGGAAAATAATGTAATGATACATGCTTATAAAACAATCTCCCATGAGATTAATCAATACCCATTTATTCTTAGGGAATGAAAATTGAGCTTTTCGACAGCTTATTTCTTCAAAGTGTTAATAAATAATCACTAAGAGAAATTGCTGAAATTCAAAATGGGACAAAAAACAGATATGAGTTAATGTCAAGAAAGTTTTTCATAAGCTAGCGGTTAGATAGCTATGAGTTTTCCCTACTTTATAGGACCCCTGATATCTTCCAAATTAATATATACTGTATTTGTGGAATATTTCTAAATAATAAAGTTACAGTGACAGAAAACTAAAGACACAAAGATTCTGTAATAATGGTTCTAGTATTACAGGGTTTTTTTTGAAGTTGTATTTCATGGTTATATATTAAATGTTTCTGTTCAAATATATGTCAACACAAATTAAAAAATCAAGACTTTTAAAAAGAGAACTATGACAAAAAAGTGCAATGTTCCCAAGATTTCCTCAGAACTCCAATAAAGAAATGTATGCACAGCAAATAGAATATATACTGTGTCAAGATGAAACGAATAAATTAAAATAATTAGAACTAATTAACACTGAATAGAAAACTATAGCTAAAGACTGGGCGCGGTGACTCACGCCTGTAATCCCAGCACTTAGGGAAGCTGAGGCAGGTAGATCACCTGAGGTTGGGAGTTCGAGACCAGCCTGACCAACATGGAGAAACCCTGCCTCTACTAAAAATAACAAAATTAGCTAGGCATGGTGGCACATGTCTGTAATCCCAGCTACTCGAGAGGCTGAGGCAGGAGAATCGCTTGAACCCGGGAGGCAGAGGTTGCAATGAGCCAAGATTGCATCATTGCATTCCAGCCTGGGCAACAAGAGCGAAACTCTGTTTAAAAAAAAAAAAGAAAACTATAGCTAAATAAGAACCAAACAATGCTTTTCTTGTGCTTTTGTCTAACAATGTATTTTTCTGTCCATATTATTTATAACTATTCAGATTCTGGCTTCCTGATGTATAAAGTATGTGTATATAATATCGACTGAACTGCTGAATATTTTCATTTACTTGACAAATAAAAAACTAAGTGCGTACTATGGATACTATGCTGGATACTAGGTGAGGCCTTGAAAACTCCCAAAACCCACCGGGCGTGGTGGCTCAAGCCTGTAATCCCAGCACTCTGGGAGGCCGAGACGGGCGGATCACGAGGTCAGGAGATCGAGACCATCCTGGCTAACACGGTGAAACCCCGTCTCTACTAAAAAATACAAAAAACTAGCTGGGCGAGGTGGTGGGCGCCTGTAGTCTCAGCTACTCGGGAGGCTGAGGCAGGAGAATGGCGTAAACCCAGGAGGCGGAGCTTGCAGTGAGCTGAGATCCGGCCACTGCACTTCAGCCCGGGCAACAGAGCAAGACTCCGTCTCAAAAAAGAAAAAAAAAAGAAAAAGAAAACTCCCCAAACCCACAAACAAAAAAACCACTTCTGTCTCATAGATAACATCCTAGTTTTTAAACGAGATCAATGTACAAAACGCGTAAGTGTAAAAAGGTTCCAATAAAAGATACCTGACAATGCATTTCCATGAAGAGCCATCTTGATCATCTTGTTCTTCTATGTACATTCTGACATTGTGATCTTGATCCAACTGGTACCAGTACATGAGGCCATCTTTGTCTCGCCCAATTGGCTGGAGACGCATAGTATCGGCATCCTCCTCATTAATAATATTCTTGAATTTGAGATTGTCATCAAACTGACACTCGCAGAGGTACTGAAAAATAGTCATAACACGGCTTAAAATACCTCACAAATATTTCTCCATCACAATAAAGATGATACAACCGTAGAATTGATTCAGGGAAAGCAGTGGACAGAACAAACATACTGCATTCCTTCTTTCAGTATCCTCTCCCCACTTTCATACATACTGTTTAGAATAGCCAACGTTTTAAGGAACATTTTATATTAACACCATACCAATTTATAGGTTTAACACAATCACTGACACAAAGTTTTATTTCAAAAGGAATGAGCCCGTTTGCACTAAAAACTCCCAAATCATCTCATGGTGTAAGATTTTCTGTTTTAGGCCAGGCACAGTGGCTGACACCTGTAATCCCAGCCCTTAGGGAGGCCAAAGCAGGAGGATCGCTTGAGTCCAGGAGTTAAAGACTAGCTGGGCAACATGGTGAAACCCTGTTTCTACAAAAAATACAAACATTGGCCAGGTATGGTGGTGCATGCCTACAGTCCCAGCTACTCTGGGAGGTTGAGGATGAGGTGAGCTATGATCTCGCCACTGCACTCTGGCTCAGGCAACAGAGCAAGACCCTGTCTCAAAAAAAAATTTTCTATTAAAAAAGTTTCATGTAGTTTTTTTCCATTTTCCTTATTTAAAATGACAAATAAAAATTGCATATATTTATGGTATACCCCATGGTATTCTGATATATGTGTATAGTGTGGAATGGCTAAATCAAGCTAATAAACACATCTACTACCTAATGTACTTAGAATTTTTAGTGGTGAAAACATTTAAAATCTAGCCCCTTAGCAATTTTCAAATATACTATATATTGTTATTATCTATATTCACCATGTTGTACAACTGATCTCCTGAACTAATTCCTCCTGTCTGACTTTTTGTGGCTTGGGCCAATATCTCCCCAATCTACCCCTCACCTCCCTAATCCCTGGTAATCACCAGGCTACTCTGATTCTATGAGTCTGACTCTTAGATTCCACATTAAGTAATATCATGGGGTATTTCTTTCAGTGCCTGGCTTATTTTACTTAACATAATGTCCTCCAGGTTCAACCTTATTGTGATTAATGCTGCAGTGAACACGGGAGTGCAGGTACCACTTCAAGAAACAAATTCTACTTCCTTTGGATATATATCCAGTAGTAGGATGCTGAATTATATGGTAGTTCTATTTCAAATTTTTTGAGGAACCCCCATGCTATTTTCCATAATGGCCGAACTAATTTACATTCTCACAATCAGCATACAAGGGCTCCCTTTTCTTTCTTGAGACAAAGTCTCATTCTATCACCAGGATGGAGTGCAGGGGTGCGATCTCGGCTCACTGCAACCTCTGCCTCCTGGGTTCAAGCGATTCTCCTGCCTCAGCCTCCCGAGTAGCTGGGACTACAGGGGTGCGCCACCATGCCCAGCTAATCTTTGTATTTTTAGTAGGGACAGAGTTTCATCATGTTGGCCAGGATGGTCTTGATCTCTTAACCTCGTGATCTGCCCGCCTCGGCCTCCCAAAGTGCTGGGATTACAGGCACAAGCCACCGTGCCTGGCCTCAAAGGTTCCCTTTTCTGTACATCTTTACCAAACTTGTTATCTCTTGTCTTGTCTTTTTGATAATAGCCATCTTAACAAGCATGAAGTGATATTCCATTGTGGTTCTAAAATGCATTTGCCTGATAATTAGTGATACTGAGCATTTATTCATATATCTGTTGGCCATTTCCTACGTCTTTTTCTGAGAAATGTCTATTGAAGTCCTTTGCCCATTTTTAAATCAGATTGTTTTCTCGCTGTTGCTTGAGTTCTTTATATGGTTTGAATATTGAACTCTTCTAGTAGTTTTATACTTTCGGGTCTTATATTTAAGTCTTTAATCCACTAAGATAATTTCTGTGTATGGTGTAAGATAAGGGTCTAATTTCATTCACCTGCATGTGGATGACCAGTTTTCCCAGCACCATTTATTGAATAGACTGTCCTTTGCCCAGTGTGTAATCTTGACACCACTGTCAAAAAGCGACTGACCATCAACACAGGAGTTTGTTTCTGGGCTTTCTGTCCTGTTCCAGTGGTCGATGTATCTGCTTTTTACCAGTACCATGTTGTTTGATTACCATAACTTAGTGGATTCTGAGATCAGGTAGCATGATGCCTCCAGTTTTGTTCTTTTGGCTCAAGATTGCTTTGGTTATTCAGGTTCCTGTGGTTCCATATGAATTTTAGGGTTGTGTTTTATTTCTGTGAACAATGCCACTGGAATTTGATAGGGATTGCAATGAATCTGTAGGTCACTTTGGGCAGTATGGACATCTTAACAAGATTAATTCTTCTAATCCATGAACGCAGGACATCTTTTCATTTGTCTTTTATTTGAGACAGAGTCTCGCTCTGTTGCCCAGGCTAGGGTGCAGTGGCGCGATCTCAGCTCACTGCAAGCTCTGCCTCCTGGGTTCACGCCATTCTCCTGCCTCAGCCTCCCAAGTAGCTGGGACTACAGGCGTCTGCCACCACGCCCGGCTAATTTTTTTGCATTTTTAGTAGAGACGGGGTTTCACGGTGTTAGCCAGGATGGTCTTGATCTCCTGACCTTGTGATCCGCCCGTCTCGGCCTCCCAAAGTACTGGGATTACAGGCATGAGCCACTGCGCCCAGCCTCATTTGTATTTTCTTTCATTAATGTTTTGTAGTTTTCAGTACAGAGATCTTTTACCTCTTTGGTCAAATTTACTCCTAAATATTTTATTTTTTGATACTATTGTAATAAATCGGTTTTTATAATTTCTTTTCTGGATAGTCTGTAATTTGTGAGTAGAAACACTTCTGATTTTTGTATATTGATTTTATATCTTGAAATTTTACTGAATTCATTTATTAGTTCTAATAGTCTGTTGGTTAAGCCTTTAGGATTTTTTATACGTAAAATCATGTCACCTGCAAACAGTGACAATTTAACTTCTTCCTTTCCAATTCCGATGACTTATTTCTTTTTGTACCTAACTGTTCTGGCTAGGACTTCCAGTACTATATTGAATATAAGTGGCAAGTGGGTGTCCTTGTCTAGCTCCTGATGTTAAAGGAAAAGCTTTCAGTTTTTCACAGTTGGGTACCATGTAAGCTATGGGGTTGTCTTATATGGACTTTATTGCACAGACACATATTCTTTTCATACCTAATTTGTTGTGAGTTTTTATCATGAAAGCAAAGTTGAATTTTCTCAAATGTTTTTTCTGCATATATTCATATGATCATATAATATTTGTCCTTCATTCTCTTAATGTGGAGCATCACAACTTTATTTAGTTAATTAATTTTTTGAGACAGAGTCTTCTCTGTCACTCAGGCTAGAGTGCAGTGGTGCGATCTCAGCTCACTGCAACCTCTGCCTCCTGAGCTCAAGCGATTCTCCTGCCTCAGCCTCCCTAATAGTTGGAATTATAGGTATGCGCCACCATGTCCAGCTGATTTTTGTACTTTTAGTAGAGATGGGGTTTCACTATGTTGTCCAGGCTGGTCCTGAACTCCTGACCTCTAGTGATCCATCTGCCTCAGCCTCCCAAAGTACTGGGATTACAGGCGTGAGCCACCCCCACCTGGCTTATTTATTTATTTTTTAAAGACACAGTCTCATTCTGTTACCCAGGCTGAAGTGCAGTGGCACGATCACAGCTCAAGCAATCCTCCGCCTCAACCTCCCCAGTAGCTAGGACTACAGGTACACACCACCACACCCAGCTAGCCAGCTTTTTAAATATTTTGCAGATAAGTGGTCTTGCTGTGTTGCCCAGGCTGGTGTTGAACTCCTGGGCTCAAGTGATTCTCCTGCCTCAGCTTTCCAAAGTGCTGGGATTACAGGTGTGAGCCACTGTACTTGGCCATGTATCACACTTACTGATTTGCATATGATGAACAATCTTTGCATTCCGGGATAAATTCCACTTGATCATGGTGAATGATCCCATTTATGTGCTGTTAAATTTGGTTGCTAGTATTTTGTTAAGGATTTTTGCATCTGTGTTCATCGGGAATATTTCTTTTCTTACAGTGTTTGTGTCCAGCTTTGGGATCAGTATAATGCTGGCCTTGTAAAATTAGTCTGGAAGTATTTTCTCCTCTTCAGTTTTTTAGAAGACATTGAGAAGGACTAGCATTAGTTATTCTTTAAATGTCTGGTAGAATTTAGCTGTGAAGCCATCATACCCTGGGCTTTCCTCTGATGGGACATTTTTGACTGCCGGTTCAATTTTCTTACTTGTTATTGGTCTGTTCAGATTTTCTATTTCTTTGTAATTCAGTCTTGGTAAGATGCATGCTTCTAGTATTTATCCGTTTTTTTCTATATAATCCAAACAATTGTTCATAGTTGTTTCTTTGATCCTTTGTATTTCTGTGGTATTGGTTATAACGTCTCTACTTTAATTTCTGATTTAAGTCTTCTCTCTTTCTTAGCCTAGCTAAGGGTTGTCAGTTTTGTTTATCTTCTCAAAAACCAACTCTTAGTTTTGTTTATCTTTTCTACCATTTTTTTAGTCTCTATTTCATTTAATGTTACTCATATCTTGGTTATTTTCTTCCTTCTACTAAGTTTGGGTTTAGTTTGTTCTTCCAGTTTCTTGCAGTGTAAAATTAGGTTGTTACTTGAGATTTCTTCTTTTTTAATGTGGCCATTGATTGCTATAAATTTCCCTCTTAGATTTGCTTTTGCTGCATTTTGTAAGTTCTGGCATGTTGAGTTTCCATTTTCATTTCTCTCAAGAGTTTTAAAATTTCCTTTGGATTTTTTTTTTTTTTATTATTAACATGTTGGTTATTCAGGATACACGGTATAAAACTTTCTATAATCTTTCTTCCAGGTTTTAGGTGAACATTATTCTTCAAAGGACTATCTGTTTTTGAAAGCCTGAGACATACGCAGGTTTCAAGGAAGGTAGATTTTCACTGATAGCTGGCTCTAGAGAATTCTCTTAAAAAAAGATATTCACATACTAGACTGGAAAAACTAACTAACTTTTTGTTATATATTTCATATATGATTAGGGTATAAGTCAGATTTCTTCCTAGGTATCGCTGCCCAGGCAGACAACACATTAAGTTACTTCCTATTACAGCCCTTATGCCTTTACCTATGTCAGCTATCCCAATGGTCTCTAAAACATTTTTGATCAAGCATCCTTACTATTAAAAAAATTTGTAACACATCCTGAAAAGTTATATGTGTGTATTATATCCACTTTCTTATGTATTTACATAATACACTAACATATATATATGCACTAATATATAATATATGTAATACTAAAGTATTACATACATTTCAGCAGCATCCCCCTAACCTAGAGGTCAGTATGGATACTAAAGTATCACATACATTATAGGAATGCACAAAAAGGTATTTCAAAAATTGGGATTAATAAAAGTTATGAGTATAATTTCTATAACTTTGACTAGCAAGGAATCACCCTAATTACCCCCTTGGGACCACAAGCTGGTCTAGAGACAGATGAACCTGCATGATTATACACCCTGAAATCTGAGTTTACTATGACATTTGGTTTTCTAAGACAGGTATCTTTTTGATCTTGAAGACTTCTCTCTAGGCACCAACAGCAATCAACATCTAAGAGCAAAATAACATGTACTCTATAGTCTTATCTATCTCCAAAATAATAATATGTATACTGACATTATATTTTAAGGTTCATCATAACATCTTGAGGTCTTTTGAATAAAGAAGCCTACTTACAAAATACTATAAATTTTAGAAGTAGCAAAAACTTCATTGTTTTCACAAATAATATTTTTCCCCTCTATTATGCTGGCCACTTTGCTACTAATTAGGGCCAACGATAGGAAGTGGGCAGGAAAAGAAAGGAAAACTCAAACTTGTAAAAAAGCCTACTTTGAGATGACCCATTGAAATCAAGTTGGTTTGGTCATGTGAGGGTTGTATTAAGTACAAAATGACATGCTCCCAGTCATCCAGAAAACAGTATCAAATTGCTAATTTAGTAAATCAGTAGAAAATTATCCACAGTTTACAGTATATAGTAATGATTGTGAAGGTTGAAAACAATGAATAAAACTAATTTGAACCAACTGCTTGCCCATGTTATTACTGTCCCTACAAGAAGAGATAATTAAACCTAGATATACGTATGCATTAAAAAAAAACAGCACTTTAAAGAATAGATTGTCACCAAAAAATAGACTCCTCTTCTGCTAATAATAAAAATGTCTACTTTTTATTTTCCAATTTAACCAGGAGTCAAAAATTAAATTTTAAATTGAAATAACTGTAACAAATAATAAATTTATTACCTTTAAGAGTGCTAGTTTGCATTCAACACTCATTTCAAGATAGCCCTTCTTCTCCATCTCCCATGCCCAGGTACTGTTAAACTCTTGGCATATCTGTCAGATAAAGTTAACATCTTAATACATGAAAGCAATTTTTGTTTTATTTATATTGGTAGGCTTGTACAACTATGCTATCTGTTCTTGTTAATACATGTTTATAAAGGAAAGAGGTTACACCAAACAGTCCAATCCAACTGCACCCTAAAATGCATACTACTTAAAATGATAAAAAGTATTTACTATTGTTTGATAACCGAATTTAGGGTAAGAAGGGATCTCTGTAGCTCTCTTCTCTGCTATCAAGAACTTTATACATACTTTCTAGACACATTTCCCACATGAGAGTAATTATTTGATTCCATCTCTCCAAATGGCTGGAAGTTCCTTTAGGGCGATGACAAAAATTTATTCATTTTTATGCCTAGGACAGAATTAGTTCAAAAAACATGCCAAATTGTATACATACTTTTAACCACGCCTCTCTCGAACTCATTATTCTACTACATAGGAGTAAAGCTAAAATTCCATTCTTGGCATATGAAAACTTATGTAACTTGGCTTTAAGATAAATGTCTAGGCTTCTCTTTCTACACAAGCATTTCAGGCAAACCAGAGCCACTGTAACAGACCAAAGAAGATCTGAATAACCACTGCACTTCAAAGCCAGTGCAAGAAACTTTTTCTCATTTTAGCAGCATCCCCCTAACCTAGAGGTCGGAGGAAGCCAGTAAGGAAAGTTAACACACAGTGAAATGCAAATGGGTTCTATGAAATGCAAACAGGTTCTATGACCTCTGTGAGTTAGTTTTTTCAGCAATAAAACCAGAACAGTAATAATATTATCTTAAAGGCCATTAAGTAGGCATAAAATGATACAAAATGCCAGCAATTTCACATATTTCTTGCAATTCAAGGAGCAAAGCGCATAATGAGGGCCAAAGGAGACGAACCAACACAAGGCAAGAGATTAACCTGGAGTATAGGGAATGAGGTAGACAGGAGAAAAACAAGCTGGCTCTCTCAGGTGGGTTACCCTTTTCCTAGCCTGCACTAGTGTCATCTCTTTTCATTGATTTGTGTAATAAAATAATAGATTAGTATTAATATAGAAAAAGAATACAAAACAAGCAGTATGGCCAGGAACAATATAATAGAGGATCTTTTTTTTTGAGATAGGTCTCACTCTGTCACCCAGGGTAGATTACAGTGGCACAATCACATATCACTGCAACCTTGACCTCTCTAGGCTCAGGTGATCCTCCTACCTCAGCCTTCCAAGGAGCTGGGGTTACAGCCATGTGCCACCACGCCTGGCTGATTTTTGTATTTTTTGTAGAGACAGGGTTTCTCCATGTTGCCCAGATGGACAATGGACAGTCTTAAAAGACTCACAGGAAGCATAAGTTTCCCATTCCCTAGAATATATTACTTCCTCTGGCTGACAGTGTTATGTTTTTAGAGAGGAAAAAAACAGATATACAGAAAAAGGGGAAAATAGAAATATTACACGAGGAAGACCCTAAAGTGATTATACCAAAAGCTAAAATGTCAGAATCTGAATAGACACTTTACCACAATGAGAAAGATAATAATAAATGTTGGTGAGGATATGGAAAATTTGAATGCTCACAGGTTGTTAGTGAGAATGTAAAATGGTGCAGTTGCCTGGGAAAACAGCTTGGCAGTTTCTAAAATGTTAATATTTAGCTACCATATGACATAGCCATTATACTCCTATTTACACAAGAAAGAGGAAAACATACATCCACACAAAAACTTGTATACAAATGTTCCTAGCAGTATTATTCACAACTGCTAAAAGGTGGAAGCAACCCAAATGTCCACTAACAGGTGAATGGATAAACTGTGGTACATCACACAACGGAATTTTATGTAGCCATAAAAAGAAATGAGGTAATGATATACTATAGCATGGATGAGGCTTGAAAACATCTTAAGTGAAAGAAACCAGACACAAAAGGACACATATAGCCATAAAAAGAAATGAGGTAATGATATACTATAGCATGGATGAGGCTTGAAAACATCTTAAGTGAAAGAAACCAGACACAAAAGGACACATATTGCATGATTCCATGTATATGAAATGTCTAAAATAGTCAAATCCATATAGGTAAAAGTAGATTAGCAGTTCCCAGTGGATAGGGGAAGGACGCAATGGGAAGTGACTGCTGATGGGTAGGCAATTTCTTTTCAGAGTAATAAAAGTGTTCTCAAATTAAGATAATTATGATCGTTGTACATTCCCTGTAAATACACTAATAAACACTAAATTGTTTGTTTTTAAAGGGTAAATTTTCTGGTATGTGAATATCTCAAATTTAAAAAAAAGAAAGAGAGACAATCAACAATGCAGAGTCCGGCTATGACCTGAATGAAGCATTTATTGAGTGCTTGGTTGAGTACCAGGCCCCTAGAAGAAGATAACATTGGCTGACTATCCCAGAGGCTAATGCCGAGTATGGGAAGCTCATCCTTAGTATCTGAGAGGTGAAAAATGACATAGCTCCAAAGTTTGGCCAACAAACCAGATACAGAAGCACAGCCAATGGCTCACGGTGTCACAAATTCCAAAAACAACAACTACCTTAGCATCTATGTGTAAAAGGGGAGGATAAAAAAAGAGAAATGGATATAAAGATGATAAAAATCCTTTGCCCCCACACTGCTTAACTTAAATTTACTGACCTTTATTTATAGCATTTAGGGTACAATACATTTGTTTTGCAGATTTCAAAGATAAATTTACTACTCATTTTGTATTTCTGAGACAGAGTCTCACTGTCGCCCAGACTGGAGTGCAGTGGTGCGATCTCAGCTCACTGCAACCTCCGCCTCCCAGGTTCAAGCGATTCTCCTGCCTCAGCCTTCCGAGCAGCTGGGACTACAGGCGCCCGCTACCATGCCCGGCTAATTTTTGTATTTTTTATAGAGACGGGGTTTCACCATATTGGCCAGGATGGTCTCGAACTCCTGACCTTGTGATCCACCTGGCTTGGCCTCCCAAAGTGCTGGGATTACAGGCGTGAGCCACACGCCTGGCCCATTTTGTATTTCTTTAAGGGCAATTTAGACATACTCCTGTGCCATTTGATGTTTAAAAAAAAAAAAAAATCCACTAATTAGCTATGCACAAAACAGCCATAACCTACTATTACCACAAAATGAACACTGCAAATAAAACTTGCAAATAAAAAGATTATTCAAAAAGACATCTAAATAATTATTAGGCAAAACTATTTAATGTACACCCGGGACAAGCAAACTTTTTCTCAGGGCCAAAACAAGAAATAATTTAGGCACTGTGGGCCATAGGGTCTCTCTTGAATCTATTCAAATCTACTATCATGGTGCAAAATCAGCCATAGAATATACATAAATGAATAGCATGGCTGTATTCCCGTAACACTTTGTTTATGGATAATGAAATTTGAATTTAATTTTTACATGTCACCAAATATTATTCTTCGAGTTTCTCTCCCAATCATCTAAATACGTAAAAACCACTCTTAGCTTTCTGAGACAGGTACCAGGCAGGATGTGGCTCATGAGCTATAATCTGCCTAGGGAGCCAGAAATTAGCTGTGTCTATCAGAGACTGTCTATAACGGTGAATTCTTGGGTCCTGGAAGCAACCAGATCCTAATTACATTGGTAATTCATATTAATTCCCCATGCTCCAACTTGATTCTGACCAAGAAGCCTTATAATTATAATTTGGTTTTACATGCAATTTCTCTTGAGGGAGAGAATGTTCTAATATCTAAAACATGAACAATTTGACATAACATTCATACCTATTATCACCATAAATCATTATTCTATAATACTTGTTCTGCTTGATGCTCTATAAATCTAGCTGACAGGTCAGGTCCTATTGCATTCTCCTGTATGGTGCTTGAGGGACAACCGTTCTCCTGATACAACACCAGAATCAATGTTTAGTGCCTTCAAGGGTGAAAGTCAAATATGTGGCCAGGGAAGCATCCTGGCCAACAGTCTACTGCCATTCCAATACCCCCTGCATCTTTTCCTCCTAACCTCTACATACAGGTAAACAAAGTGGAGGATGAGGATGGAAAATGTTGGGCAGGAGCTTTTTTAAAGGTTCCATATCAGCTCAATATATATAGGAAAGGAGACTTCACATGCCTACAGAGCAAATATATAGACTTTATCTCAGTGGGATCATTAACTGATTTATCTTGGATTTATATAAACAATCAAAGTACCAATAATTCTTTCGGATAACTCATAAGAAATTTAAAAAGAGATTCTAAGAGCCTAAGGTCTCATCCCTGGGGGGAGCTAGTTCCAGTCTGGAAAAACCCAAGGCTCTCAAAGGAATTTACTTCTGATTCCAGCCAACATCTGACTGAAGACAGGTCCCAGACTTTCCCTTCCCATTTATTAAACAAACAAATTTAAAATTGTAAATCCTTCTTCTGTCCCCTTGAGATGCATATGTATCTCCTAAGACTCAGAATACCTTTCTGAAGGACCTGAAGGCCATTCCTCTGAAATGTAACCAACAGACAGGGCCTTAGTCTACCAGTCTCTGTGAGAGGGTAGATGCCTAATTTCCATTAATGCTAGTTAGAAGACAAAAATGACATAATCATAGAAAGTCAACAACGCTCTTAGCTGCTTTTTAAATTTTTCACTTCCATAACTTGACTAAAGCTCCCCCATTCCTCCCACTCCTTTCCCTATTCCTTCTTTCTCCCTTATAAACACCCAGTCACCTCTGCACAAATTCGAACACAACACAGCTCCTTCCTGTACTGCGATAGTTACTAAGTAAAATCTGTCTTTATCAAGCTTTAACTAGTGTCAGGCTTTATCTTTGACAAGGGGAATCCTTGGAGATCATTTAGAGCCAAATCCTTATTTTACAATTGAGAAACATAAAGTTGATAGAGATTCACTTAACCAGTGATTCCACAAATATTACTATGTGCAGACTAAACGGCACTAACTAGTCTAGGAGCTCAGATACCATGGTGAAAAAGACAACCCAGTGAAACTGATAAAGGAGATAGAAAGAAATTATTTAGGCAGACAGTGAGGGCAAAAGAGTCTTCAGCAGAACTTCCCTTCTAACAAAAAGCAGCCCAAGAAGTTATTTATTTTTCTAACAAAGAACAGCCTGAAAAATCGAGCTGCAAACATAAATATGGAAGCTGAAAGCTTGCACGGGGGAATGCTGGCAGCTGTGCCAATAGAAAAGGGCTACCTGGGGGCCAGGCATGTCCACCATGGAAACTCCATCTTCCCTTTTTCATTAGCACGTGCACAGTAACAAAGAAATGGGGAACAAGGCACAGCTCAGGCTGAAAACTCACCTGCATAATAAAAGACTAAGGTGGGGGATGCCAGAGATTCGCTCCTATGCGAATGGCACACATGTTCTTAACTGTTTTTTCATGCCCTATGTAGATCAGACACCACCTCCCCACCATTTCATCTATAAAACCTGCTGCATGTCACGGTGGATTGGCAACCCATTTTCCTGGGACCCCTCTCTGTGGCCGAGAGCTATTCTCTCTTTTGCCTACTAAACTTCCACTCTTAACCTCACTCTCTGTGTATCTGAGTCCTTGATGTCCCTGGCTGTGAAACAATAAACCTTGGATGTCACCCCAGATGAGGTCACAAACTGTCAGAGGCATCTGAACCAGAGCAGCTTCATGTTGAATAGGAGCTGAGTAAAATAAGACTGAGACCTACTGGGCTGCATTCCCAGGAGGTTAAAGCATTCTAAGTCACAGGATGAGACAGGAGGTCGGCACACGATAAAGGTCATAAAGACTTTGCTGATAAAACAGTAAAGAAGCCGCCCCAAACCCCCCAAAGTCACAAGATGGCCACGAGAATGACCTATTTGTCCTCACTGCTACACTCCCCCTGGACCAAAACAGTCTACAAAAGAGATGGCAACACCAGAAAGTTACCCTATATGGTCTAAAAATGGGAGGCATGAATAATCCATCCCTTGTTTAGCATATAATCAAGAAATAACCATAAAAACGGCAAGCAACAGCCCTCAGGGTTGCTCTGCCTATGGAGCAGCCATTCTTTTATTCCTTTACTTTCTTAATAAACTTGCTTTCATTTTACCTTATGGATTTGCCTCGAATTCTTTCTTGTGTGAACTCCAAGAACACTCTCTCTTTGGGTCTGGATTGGGACCTCTTTCTGGTAACAAAATCGCCTTTGCAAAAATTATACTAGTGAGAACATTATGGCAATGGGGGAGGTCTGATCTAGCCAACTCCCATCTTGCCTTTAATCTGCCCTTAATTATTCCTGGGCTTAAATTTTGGGAGACATTTAGTTTACAATTTAAATGACAAAGGCCCTTCCCCAAAACTCAACTGCCTTTGTAAAGCTAATGAGACACCACTAGGCTAGGAGGACAGAGGAGCCTGAACTAACTAAGCTGTGCAAACTTGTCCAACGCGTGGCCCACACCAGGATGGTTTTAAATGCGGCCCAATACAAATTTGTAAACTTTTTTAAAACATGAGAATTTTTGTGTTTTTTTAAAGCATATCAGCTATCATTCATGTTAGTGTATTTTACGTGTGCCCCAAGGTAACTCCTCTTCTTCCAATGTGGCCCAGAGAAGCCAAAAGACTGGACTCCCCCACTACAGGTAAAGGACTGCTAGCCATTATTCAGAAGGTAAAAAGACATGCAACTTCTCCAATTATTCCTGCAGATAACATCACTATTGTACAACCTAAGATTGGCCTTTCGAGAGGTCTTTCCAGGTTTGTTGCATGTCTAATGACCAGTGGCTCCACCTGGACCTGCCAACCTGTGGCCCCACCCAGCAATGACCAAGTATGCAGGAAGACCATTTCTCTTGCACCTCCAACCAATAAGCAGTAAGCACCCATTGCCTAGCCACCCCGCCCCTTCCCCTAAACTGTGTTTGAAAAACCCTAGCCCCCAAATGCTAGGGGAGACTAATTTGAATAATAATTATGACTCTGGTCTTCCCTTTAGCTGGTTCTATCTTGGTAAAACTCTTCCACTATTGCAATTCCCCTGCTCTGCGTGGACAAAGGGCATTCGGTGGTTCTACCATCATGATGGAGGTTATATCCTATGAGGCAGTCAAACAGGAAAACTAGTAAGAAAATATCAAGCGCTAAAAATGATATGCTGAAAATAAAAAAACAGTAATGTGATACAGAAAGTCTGAGTACTACTTTGGGCGCTTACTGAAGACCTCATTAAAAAGTTGACATTTGAGACTGGAGTAGGTGACTCATGCCTGTAATCCCAGCACTTTGGGAGGCCGAGGTAGGAGCATCGCTTGAATCCAGGAGTTTGAGACCAGCCTGGGTAATGCAGGGAGACTTGTGTCTACCAAAACTTTTAAAAATTAGGGCTTGGTGTGTGGTGATTCACTCCTGTAATCCCAGCACACTGAGAAACCAAGGCAGGAGGATCACTTGAGCCCAGGAGTTTGAGACCAGCCTGGGCAACATGGCAAAACCCTGTCTCTACAAAAAACGAAAAAGAATTAGCCAGGCATGGTGGTGCATGCTTGTAGTCCCAGTTAAGGTTGTGGGGTTGGGGTGACGGGGCGGGGCTGAGGCAGAAGCCAGGGAGATGGTGGTTGCAATGAGCTGAGATCACACCACAGCATTCCAGTCTAGGCGACAGTGAGACTCTGTGCCAAAAAACAACAACAACAACAACAAAAACCCATAAAAACAAAAACTAAAACTAACAAAATCAGCAGGCATGGTGGCTCAGGTGTGTAGTCCCAGCCTGGTATGGCAGTACACACCTATAATCCTAGCTACTAGGGAGGCTGAGGCGGGAGGATTGCTTGAGCCCAGGAAGTCAAGGTTGCAGTGACCCGAGATCTTGCCACTGCACTCCAGCCTGGGTGAGACAGTGAGACCCTGTCTCAAAAAAGAAAAAAGACCAGTGTAAATTAACTAGACTAAGGAGGCAAGTGGCAAAAGGCAGGGCAAAACAGATAACCAAAGGCCAAATTATGTAGGTCAGGGTAAGGAATTAAGATTCTATTTCAAATATGATGGGATACCACTAAAGGATTTTAAATAAGGGGAAAATAGTATGATCTGAATTACGCTTCATTTGAAATCATGGCTGCTGTGTAGAAAATGGATTGCAGAGGGGCAAGAAGGGGAAACTAAGAAACCAACCTGAAGGCCAATGGTGGCATGCATTATGAGGGTAGTGGGGATCAGAGAGAAGTAAGCTGTGATTTGGAGGTAGAATTATCAGGACAGCTGATGGAACAGATGTGGAGGGTAAGTGGAAAGAAAAATCAAGGGTAACCCCTGGATTTATCAAGGTTCCCTGGCTTGAACAAACAGGAAAAATGCTTTAACTAAGGTATTAAAACTGGGAGAAGGAAGTTAACAAGAGATTTGTTTGTACATAAAGATGATGGTATGTATCAGACATCTAAAAAGTGTGTTGCTGAAAGTCATTCAGAGATCTTCTGACTGGGTCACACTGTCTTTACTCAAACCTTTCAAATCTGAATCAAGATTTTTTTTTTTTTGAGACGGAGTCTTGCTCTGTTGCCCAGGCTGGAGTGCCGTGGTGTGATCTCAGCTCACTGCAACCTCTGCCCCCCCAGGTTCAAGCAATTCTTCTGCCTCAGCCTCCCAAGTAACTGGGACTACAGGTACGCGCCACCACACCCGGCTAATTTTTGTATTTTTAGTAGAGACGGGGTTTCACCATATTGGCCAGGCTGGTCTTGAACTCCTGACCTCGTGATCTGTCTGCCTTGGCCTCCCAAAGTGCTGGGATTACAGGTGTGAAGAAGAATTTAATAGCTGAGCTCTGGGAAGTGAAGAGCTGCATCTTACTCATATTCATATCCCTTGACAAAGTTTGAGACAAAGAGCAAGTACAAAACAAACATGATGAGCATTCGAAAGACACACAAAGGTACTGTTTTTATCTTAATTTAAAAAAATTATCTTAACTAGCAATAATTTCTTTAGGTAACACAACACATCCTAAAGAAACTTTTCAGGCCAGGCGTGGTGGCTCACGCCTGTAATCCCAGCACTTTGGGAGTGCGAAGTGGGCAGATCACCTGAGGTTGGGGGTTTGAGAGCAGCCTGACCAACACAGAGAAACCCTGTCTCTGCTAAAAATACAAAATTAGCCGGGGGTGGTGGCACATGCCTGTAATCCCCAGCTACTAGGGAGGCTGAGGCAGGAGAGTCGCTTGAATCCAGGAGGCAGAGGTTGCAGTGAGCTGAGATCACACCACTGCACTCCAGCTTGGACAACAAGAGCAAAACTCTGTCTCAAAACAAAACAAAACAAAAAGAAATTTTTCAAATTTTACTAGAAAAATAACATTTTTTGCATATTTACTATGTGCCAAATACTATTCTAAATACTTTAAAATATTAACTCAGTAAATTCTCATAACAACCTTTTCAATAATTCCACAAACATTTACTATGTGCAGACTATATGGCCGGAACTAGTCAAACGCTTGGATACCACGGTGAAGAAGACAACTTGTCATCATGGAGGCACTAAAATGGGTAAACTAGTAAGAAAATATCAAGCAGTGAAAATGCTACACTGAAAAGAAAATAGTAACATGATAAAATTCTCTAACAACCCTTAGATTGAAAGTAATGTTAACCTCAGGAGGAAAGTAGGGCAAAGTGGATATGTACTTTACTCAAAGAATGAGAGAAACAGGAATTGCAATAATCATTCTGGAGGACTGAAGCATTTATGGAACAGTGCTACGAGACATACCCTGTTTTAAATACTGGAAGGGCAAAGATGGATTAAAAGTCTCTGCTCCGAGAATTTCAGAATTCAGAGAGGAAGAGACAATTCATAAACAAACAATTATCAGGGGAGAAGTAGTCAGTGAATTATCTACAAAGTGAGTAACTGACATAGGTATAAAGTACTATGAAAACAGAGAGGAAACACTAACTCAAGCCAAGAGATGAAGGGAGACCAAGGAAACTTTTCTTCAGGTGGTAACATCTGTGCTAGGACCAGACGGATGATTGAGGTTTAAATGAATAAGGAGGTACAGCTCATTTCAGAAAGAAAAAAAACTGTTTTTTTTTTAAGGGGAGATGTGAATGATTATGGCATGTTCTGTCAAGGTGGAGTTGAATACAGTTCTTTATGCTAGAGCTCTAGCATAAAGGCTAGCATAGAGCCCTGGCATAAACGTTTTTGGGATTGGCAATGGACAGAGACAAGACCATGAAGGAAGACAGTGAGCAGGTCTATGAAAGTGGGTCATGCCTAGTAAATATGGAGACCCAACGAGGCTCTGGAGGTACTAATAGGAAATAGTCCTGGGGCCAAGCACGGTGGCTCACACCTGTAATCCCAGCACTTTGGGAGGCCAAGGCGGGTGGATCACGAGGTTAGGATATCGAGACCATCCTGGCCAACATGGTGAAACCCCGTCTCTACTAAAAATACAAAAATTGGCTGGGCAAGGTGGCGCATGCCTGTAATCCCAGCTACTTGGGAGGCTGAGGCAGGAGAATCGCTTGAACCCGGGAAGTGGAGGTTGCAGTGAGCCAAGACTGTGCCACTGCACCCCAACCTGGTGACAGAGCGAAACTCCGTCTCAGAAAAAAAAAAGAAAATAGTCCTGTTGGCACTGCAGGACAGACAGGAACACAGATTCTGATGTCAAGAGAACAACTAAAGCCTGTTGTAATAATTCAAAGGAAAGGTAACGAAGCTTGAGCTACACTGTGGCAGAGGATATTCAAGAGAAGTCAGATTCAGGCTGAGCGTGGTGACTCATGCTTGTAATCCCAGCACTCTGGGAGGCTGGGAGATCACTTGAGCTCAGGAGTTCAAGATCAGCCTGGGCAACATAGTGAGACACTGTCTCTAAAATAAAAAAATTTAAAAAATTAGCCAGGTGTGGTAGCGTGAGTCTGTAGTTCCAGCTACTGGGGAAGCTGAAGTAAGTGGAAGGATCACTGAGCCCAGGGGATCAAGGCTGCAGTGAGCTGTGACTGCGCCACTGCACTCGAGACTGGGCAACAGAGGGAGATCCAGTCTTTAAAAAAAAAAAAAAAAAGAAGAAGAAGAAGATAGATTCAGATTGTGCAAATATCTTAAAAGCAGTAACAAGTTTACATGGTTTTACCACTCACAAAAGAACTTTCACAGATTCCATTTTTAAGTGGATGTCCAGCAAAACCACAAGATTTCTGAAAAAACTCCAATTCATCTTTCTTTTACATTATACATAAGATTTCTTTTCAATGCAACATCCATCCATCTGTTGAGGAACACAGGTTGTTTCTACCTTCTGGCTACAGTGAATAATGCTGCAATAAACATTGGCATACAAAGATCTGTTTGAGTCCCTGCTTTGGAGTAATTATATATGTAGGAGTGGAATTGCTAGGTCATATGGCAATTCTGATGAGCTTTATGAGGAACTGCCAAACTCCTTTCCATAGCAGCTGTACCATATTACATTCTCACAAGGAATTTAGGAGAGTTCTAACTTCTCCACAAAATCACCACACTTACTTTAAAAAAAAAAAAAAAAGCCATCCTGTTAGGTGTAAAGTGGTATCTTACAGTTTTGAATCACATTTCCCCAAGGACAAATGATGAACTTCTTCTCATGTGTTTTTTGATCTTTGTGTATCTTCTTTGAAGAAATGTCTATTCAAAATTTTGCCAATTGGGTTGTCTTTATGTTGTTGAGTTTTAGGAGCTCCTTATATGTATCTCAAACATTAAATGCTTATCAGTTATATGATTTGCAATATGTGCAATTTGCAATATAATTTCTTCCATTCTGTAGGCTGTCTTTTCACTTTCTTCATAATGTTCTTTGATGTACAAATGTTTTAAAATTTGACAAAGTCTAACTAATCTATTTTTTACGTTGTTGCTCAGTCTTCCGGTTTTCTATATAAGAATCCATTGCCAGATCCAAGGTCATGAAGATTTCCCTTTATTTTTTTCTAAGAGTTTCATAGATTTAGCCCTTATATTTAGGTTGTTGATCCATTTTCAGTTAATTTTTCTATAAGATATGAAATAGTGTATCCATTGTATTTTGCAAGTTGTCATAGTTCAACAAAAAAGTATTTTATACTATAGGCAACAGTCAAAAGATATTTTAAAAATACCATCAACCAGGTGCAGTGGCTCACATCTGTAATCCCAACACTTTGGGAGGCCAAGGCAGGAGGATCACTTGAGCCCAGGAGTTTGAGACCACACTGGGCAAACGTGGTGAGATGCCATCTCTCCGAAAAATAAAAAATATTAGCTTGGCATTGTGGCACTTGCCTGTGGTCCTAGCCACTCAAGTGCCTGGGGCAAGAGAATCACTTGAGCCCAGCAATTAGAGATTATAGTGAGCTATGATTATACCACTGCACTCCACTTTGGGTGACAAGAGTGAAACCCTATCTCTAAAATAAATACATAAACAAAATACAAATAAAAATACCACAATAAAAACTCAATAAATCTTATATACTGCATTCTTCCATCATATTCAGCTCAGTCGAAAATCAAGAAAAGTATGTCATTAATATAGTAATACTTTACAATGAATTCCTAAAACTTTTTATAGTCATGAAATTTTAAGAAAAGACTTTTTTTCACTTCCACATTTATCTGCTTAGTGAAAGCAATGATAAACAACTTTAAAATGCTATTTTTATGTAACTTCTTTCAAAACACACTGACATTATACTTACAGGCATTCTTTACTAAGCAAGTTCTGTGACTATGAAGGAACAGTACCTTTTCTTTTTTGAGATGGAGTCTCACTTTGTCACCCAGGCTGGAGTGCAGTGGTGCGATCTCAGCTCACTGCAACCTCTGCCTCCCGGGTTCAAGTGATTCTCCTGCCTCACCCTCCTGAGTAGCTGGGATTACAGGCACCCGCCACCACGCCCAGCTAATTTCTGTATTTTTAGTAGAGACAGGGTTTCACCATGTTGGCCAGGCTGGTCTTGAACTCCCGATCTCTGGTGATCTGCCTGGCTTGGCCTCCCAAAGTGCTGGGATTACAGGCATGAGCCACCACACTCAGCTGCAACAGTATATAATTGATATTTTATAACTAAAACAAATCTTGCACACTTGAAAAAAAATTCAAGAGCACTCTTGCCACAGGAGGTTTCCCAGATATTAAAGTATTTAGCGAATGCGTCTCTGTGGGAAAAATATTTAGGCATTTTAGTATTACAAAACATTCATTGGACCATCTGAAGTCACATAGCAGTTCAGTAGAAAACTAGAGAAAATGCAACCTAACATTTCTACATCCACAAGTATAAATAATTTGACCCAAGTTCACACCAATTTCCAAAGGAATGCCAGCCATGGAAGAGAAGAAAACTTCTCTAAAATTACTCTCCTGTTGCTTTGGTAATTTATTATTAATATTTAAAGAATATTTGCTGGGTTCCAACTATTTGAAAGACACTATGCAGAGACTATACCTTCATGAAAAAACTTATACACCTAGTAATTAGCATTGTTCAGGTAAATGTTTTCCCCAATACAAATCCAATGTCCTTTCTGCACTACCACCTGCAATTCAGTTATGAGAATAAATCCTGGTTGCTCATACATTAGCACAGAGTAAATGGTATTCTCTAAGGAACATTTTACAAAGTTAAATGGTTCATATAACTTTGTAAAAGTTACATGAAGATGCTAAGGCAGGGCACAGTGGCTCACACCTGACCATCCTAGCCAACATGGTGAAACCCCGTCTCTCTACTAAAAATACAAAAATTAGCTGGGCGTGGTGGCGTGTGCCTGTAATCCCAGCTACTCAGGAGGCTGAGGCAGGAGAATTGCTTAAATCCGGGAGGCAGAGGTTGTTGTGAGCCAAGATTGAGCCACTGCACTCACTCCAGCCTGGTGAAAAAGCAAGACTCCGTCTCAAAAAGAAAAAAAAGAAAAAGAAAATCCTTTGCAATATATAAAGCATTAAGCATTCATGCTCTGCTATCAGACAAACCCGTGTTCAATCCTTGCTTTACCACCTGGTGTCTATGTGACCTTGGGAGTAATTTACCATTCTATGGTCCAGATTGTGGTGAGAATTAAATGGTGATGCATGTAAAAAAAAACCAAAACAAGCATAGCACTGAGTTTATAATAAGCTGTCAAATATTATCTATTATCATTATTATTAAAAAGTTACAAAGAAACTGGAAACCTCATAAATTGCTATCAGTACAATATAAATTGCTATGGTACAGCCGCTATGGAAAACAGTTTGGCAGTTCCTTAAAAAGTTAAACACAGAATTACCATATGACCCAACAATTCTACTCCTAGTTATATACAGGAGAGAAATGAAAATACATGTTCACAGAAAAACTTGCACACAAATGTCTACGGCAGCATTATTCCTAATAGACAACAAAGTAGGAAACAAGCAAATGTCCCTCAACTGATGACGGATACATAAAAGATGCTATTATCCATATAATGGATTAGTGTTTGGCAATAAAAAGGAATAATATGATACACGATACAATGTACATAAACCTGGAAATCATTATACTAAGTGAAAGAAAATAGGAAAGACCACATATTTTATGATTCCATTTATAAGAAATGTTCACAGTAGGCAAATCCATACAGATGGATACAGGGGAAAAGGTGGGGATGTGATTGATACTGATTGATAATAGATACAAGGCTTCTTACTGAGATGTTAGAGAAGTTTTGGAATTAGTGGCTATGTTTGCACAACATAGTAAATACACTAAAAACCAATGAACTGTACACTTTAAAATGGTGAATTTTATGTTACGTGAATTACATCTCAAAAAATAAAAACACAAAATACTAACAATGCAAATAAAAATTAAGAGTATTAATCTTAATTTACTTTTGAGAAATACAACAGTAAAGGAACATCCAGTTCTTGTCAAAATATAACCACAAATGACAAAAAGTGGCCTTTATGATTTGCTAACAGATGACAATGGGTCTTTCTGAAATTGCTGTTTAGATCAAGGGCATCTATTGCCAAATGTATTCATTTTCAAGGGATTTCTAAACCTAGTACTAGGTACTTTACTTTCAAGGTACAAATGAATATGGTCATTTTCTGTTGAGGGGTAGAAAAACACCCCAGAAAAGACACATTAGGTTATTTTCTTTCTTTCTTTTTTCTTTTCTTTTTTTTTTGAAACGGAGTCTCACTCTGTCACCAGAGTGGAGTGCAGGGCTGTGATCTTGGCTCACTGCAACCTCCGTCTCCTCGGTTCAAGCGATTCTCCTGCCTCAGCCTCCTGAGTAGCTGGGATTACAGGTGTGCACCACCATGCCCAGCTAATTTTTTGTATTTTTAGTAGAGACGGGGTTTCATCATGTTGGCCAGGATGGTCTCAATCTCCTGACCTTGTGATCCACCTGCCTTGGCCTCCCACAGTGCTGGGATTACAGGCGTGAGCCACCGTGCCCGGCCACATTAGATTATTTTCTACTTAATGACATCATGTTTCAAGTATTGAGCCCCCCAAAATACTTTCTGTGTATTCTAAGACACATATTTGCTTTCATTTTTTAACATTTCTTTGAAACACTTACTATATTTGATGTTATAGTGTTTTTTTTTTAAAACAACTCCTATTTACTTAGAAATTATTCTGAGGCTAAAAGAAATCAAGTGAGATTTCTTTTAAGGGATAACTTATGAAAAATCGGTTATCCCACTAGTTTTAAAGTCTTCACATGGTTGTCTTCAGGAAAGAGGCAGGGCAGAAGGAAGTAGAGGTGCGGGTACTAAATTTGCGAAGGCATGTGAAGGCAAATTGTTATTTAGCATAGTGGTATTCATTATCCATGGTCAAGGTGTCTGAAATTGCTCATCAATCAATCATTAACAATCACAGAAAACAGGGGAATTTCATGGAAGCATAAGGGAGGCGTAAGGGTTCACTGGCAGAGAAATTTCTTTATGACTTGCCAAGTAAAAGGAATGTGAAGAATAAGGCCAAGGCCCATCCAACTAAGCAAGAGTTAACAGGTCCTAGCAGAACTGCTAGTTTAAATTTCCATTCAATGATTTTTTTTTTTTTTGAGACAGGGCCTCACTCTGTCGCCCAGGTTGGAGTGCAGTGGCACAATCTTGGCTCACTGCAGCCTTGACCTCCTGGGCTAGCTGAAGCAATCCTTTCACCTCAGCCTCTTGCACAGCTGGGACTACAGACTTGCACCACCACATCCAGCTATTTTTTGTATTATTTTCTTTCTTTTTTTTTTTTTTTTTGGTAGAGACGGGGTTTTGCCATGTTGCCCAGGCTGGTCTTGAATTCCTGAGCTTAAGCAATCTACCTGCCTCAGCCTCCCAAAGTGCTAGGATTACACATGTGAGTCACTGTGCCTGGCTGGGTTTCTTTATTTTTAGAAGGATAATTGCACTGTAAAAGTAAAAAGTCATCTGCCTAGATTTTTGAGTTCCTGTCTACTACGGATGAATGTATGTTAGCAAACGCAAGATACAGCACAATAACAAATGAATGCCCTTGGTTAAGCTCAGTTCCTAGACACCTCTCTCTCTCTATCAATTATCAAAAGTTGTTGATTTTACCTTCCAAATAGCTCTTACATCCACCCCCTCCTTTCCATCCCTAGTGCCAAAACCCTAATTCAGGTCTCCTTATTGCTCAGTTGGATTATCACAGTAACCTCCTGAACACATGATTGTTAGGCCTCCACTCACTGTCATTTTCTCTAGGTACTTTGTATTACAGTAGGGCTAAGCTACTGGTTATTTCCTAACAAAATTTCTGCTCATTCTATAGGTCTTAGTTCAGCTGTCTTCGGGAATTACTAACAGGAGTTGACAAATACATGCCAACGCTGACTGATTTGTGTAATAATGTAGTCTGCTAAGTCTAGGCTTAGCAGGAAAGGCTTAAGTTGGTAATGTCTGCTATGAGCAAAGCAACAAGGCCTAGCAGATGCCAGATACTTGCTCTGGATTTAAACAGATTTTTATATTAATTATATTCCATTTACTTCAAAAGGAAAAGAAACAGCTTTCAGTAACACATATGTACAATGATGCCACAAGGAGAAAGATGAGAGAGCCATAAGAGCCATGTAATGGAAGGTAAAAATTCCATCAGAAAACTAGCTAATGATTATAACTAAGAAATAAATATAACAAAGTTAAGCTTACTGGCAGTCAAGGGAAAGAAAACTAAAATTGTCTCAGTGATTAATTGATCCATCTAATACTGATGCATAAAAGATTAAAAGAGGCCGGGCGCGGTGGCTCACGTCTGTAATCCCAGCACTTTGGGAGGCCGAGGCAGGCTGATCACCTGAGGTCGGGAGTTCAAGACCAGCCTGACCAACATGGAGAAACCCCGTCTCTACTAAAAATACAAAATTAGCCAGGCATGGTGGCGCATGCCTGTAATCCCCGCTACTCGGGAAGCTGAGGCAGGGGAATCACCTGAACCTGTGAGGCGGAGGTTGCGGTGAGCCGAGATCGCACCATTGCACTCCAGCCTGGGCAAAAAGAGCGAAACTCCATCTCAAAAAAAAAAAAAAAAAAAAAAGATTAAAAGAAGCCGCCGGGATGGTGGCTTACACCTGTAATCCCAGCACTTTGGGAGGCCAAGGTGGGCGGATCATAAGGTCAGGGGCTCGAGACCAGCCTGGCCAATATGGTGCAACCCTGACTCTACTAATAATACAAAAAAAACTAGACAGGCGTGGTGGCGTGCGCCTGTAGTCCCAGCTACTCAGGAGGGTGAGGCAGGAGAATTGCTTGAACCCGGGAGGCGGAGGTCGCAGTGAGCCAAGACAGTGCCACTGCACTCTAGCCTGGGTGACAGAGTGAGATGATGTCTTAAAAAAAAAAAAAAAAAAAAAAAAAAGATTAAAAGAAGCCTTCAAGAAACTTACAATATACAAGAAAGACAAATGTGAGGAACATTTCATCAGTGATATTTTAAAGCACTGGATTCACCAAGTCCTGGATTTGAATGCTGGCTCTGTCATTTTTAGCAATGTGAGACCAGTCAAGTTACTGTATTTAGTTTCTCAAAATCAATTTCCTTGTGAGTAAAATGAGGATAATCAGTATTTTAAAGTTGAGATAATGCAAAGAAAGCCCTAAACATCGCCTGGTACATAATGAACATTCAATATAAAACCATACGACAGTTTGTAAAACAGGGTTAAACAAATCCATGAAGGAACATCTTCCTGATAGAAGGACTCAAGGAGACAGTACTACTTGAGTTGAGACCTAAAGGACAAATAAGTTGGCTAGGAAAACAAACTGATGGGAAGGTATTCCAGGCAGAAGATACCATATATGCAAAAATGCTGAGGAACAAAAAAGATGGCACGTTTCTGCATCAGTGGTCCTCCACCTTTTTGGCACCAGGGACCAGTTTTGCGGAAGATAATTTTTCCACAGACTGGGGGTGGTGTGTGGGAGGGAGATGGTTTTGGGATGATTCAAATACATTACATTTGAATCAACTAGATGGTCCCCATCTGGAAGTGATGGGAAATAGTGACAGATCATCAGGCAGTAGATTCTCATAAGGAATGCACAACCTAGATCCTTTGCATGCGCAGTTCACAATAGGGTTCGCACTCCTACGAGAATCTATGCTGCAGCTGATCTCACAGGAAGCAGAGCTCAGATGGTAAGGAGAGAAATGGGGAGGACCGCTATTGGTCTGTGGCCCAGAGGTTGGGGACCCCTGTTCTATATAATAGAGTCTAGGGGAATCACTAAATAAGTCTGTGCATACTATGTGAACTAAAGCAAAAATGACAACATCCCTGAGCCTTATCAGTTTCTTATTTGATGTGATCAGGGTGATTGTAAGAATTAAACGAGAAAAGACATGAAAAGTCCTGAGCACAGTGTTAGGCACAAAAGAGATATATTACTACTAAGCAGTAGGAAAAGAAGAGAATTATATACTTGTAGTCACGTGGATTTTGGAGCCATAGTCTTACTTTTAGTAAACTAACTAAAAATTATGTGTATTATAAAACATATCAATTTATGCTACAGTAGTATTTCAGTAATAGAGCAGGAAATTTACGAATACTAGTTACCTTGATCAAGTATTTTTCCCATCTGTCTGCAGTAACAGATTTGCCAATCTTCCTCATCAGCTTCAAATGGAGCTCCACCAATTCTTTCGGTACTTAAAAGAAAAAAAAATATTGTTAGCCAACAAAATAAAACATTTGTAAACATTTAAGATTATAAAAAAAATAACCTTCCCCAACCCTGGATACTTTCTCAAAACAGACAGTGTTGATACTAGCTAACTTTTAGACCTCTGAATCAAAAAAGCCTAAACTACAGCAAGAAATGACCAAAAACCATTTTCTTAAAGATAAGCAGGAATATTCACATTTTCTTTCAAAACACCATCAAATAAGAGTAAAACCTAATATAAACTATGAACTTTGGTGATAATTATATGTCAATGTAGATTCATCAGTTATAAGAAATGTACCACTATTGTGGGAGTCAACAGTAGAGAAATTGTACGTGTGTGGGGACAGGGATATATGGGAACTCTCCACACTTGCTGCTTAATTTTTCTGTGAACCTAAAATCACTCTTAAAAAAATAGTTTGTTAAAAAAAAATACCATCAAGTAAAAGCACTTAACTATACAACTAAAGTTTGTATGCTGTTTATCTGCAATAACAAATATTTGGTTCCCCTGCTGAGATTTCAAAGACATACACTCATAGAATTAGAAAGCAATCAAGAAATATGAATTCCAAGTTGATAGATATGTCAGAAATTAAACTAACGGTTTCCAAACTGCTTTGGAAAACTCTTCCAATCTATCTCTTGTCTGATGTGTTCAACTTCTCTGTAGCCTTTCTAGGAATCTTTGCTTGACAAGCTTCATGGACAAAAAAATGACTTACCTTGCATAGCACTTAGTTCTGTTTTCTGGATAGTTCTAATTACTAGAAAGCTACCCTTACTCTCAAAATCTGCCCTATGACAACTTCCTCTCCTAATTCTGGCTCTTACTCTCTAGTCTCAAAGACAGTACTTTTAATCCCTCTTCTGTTGGAACCTTCAAATATTTGAGGACTGCTGTTATCTTCCCTCAGATTCTCTGCTTTGACTGTAAACAATCAGAGGTCCTCTAAGTATTATTTAGGCATGGTCTGATTGTATTTAATTATATTAATTAGACCAGAGGGACACATACGGCTGTCAAAAGAAGCATTTCTCTTTTTTATTTTGAAATGGTATCTCACTCTTTTTGCCCAGGCTGGAGTACAGTGGCACAATCTTGGCTCACTGCAATCTCCGCCTCCTGGGTTCAAGCGATTCTCCTGCATCAACCTCCCAAGTAGCTGGAATTATAGGTGCCCACCACTACTCCTGGCTAGTTTTTGTATTTTTAGTAGAGACGGGGTTTCACCATGTTGGCCAGGCTTGTCTGGAACTCTTGATCTCAGGTGATCTGCCCGCCTTGGCCTCCCAAAATGCTGGGATTACAGGCATGAGCCACTGCACCAGGTCTAAAATGACCATTTCTCAAATCCCAAATACCACTAGTAACCTTAGAGAAATTACAGTATACTACCTAAGAAGATCCCATACTCAAATATATTGGCAAAATGTTGGATCAAAAAACAAAAAAGTTTTTCTTTTTTTTTAAACCACAGGACTGTTGTCTTTATCATACGCCCTTTGTGCATTGTGAATATCCAAAATAGGTACACAATCTGCAGCATTCTCTAACATATTTGATCCACCATCTTGTAGGATACAAACACTCTGAGGGACAGGTTGGGAAATGATGACCTAATATTTTTCAGTCATTCTTTCCTTCCCTACTAAAGTTCCTTCTAAATTTGAAACACTTTGAAATATAAAAACATTCACCCATTCAACTAATTTCAATGGGTGAACTATTAGTAAGAAAGAAACAGTCCCTCTCTCCTTAATGAGCCTACTTGAGTGAATCTTCATAGCAGGTAGAGTGGTGGGTTGGGGGTGGGAGTGGGGAGCATTCACAACAAGTAAACAGACAAATCTACTAAGATGTGAAGTATGGGGTTAAGGGTGGAATGGAGAAAAGGAGGGAAAGGGCATTGCTTGCACAAAAATAACAGATGCAAATAGCTAAAAACCCAAAAAGAACATGGAACTGGAGGAATGGACATAGATAATTACAGCCTAATGAGGCCGGGCTCAGAAGTTTAGATTTCATGTAAAAGTTTAAGCAGGAAAGTCTGCTGCATTTTAGAAGCCCTTAATGACTGAATTGGAGGAAGACAGATTTTTAAATATTAATAAAATAAGTTTTTATTTGCTTTTTTGTTTTAGGAGGTGGGGTACAGGGCCGAAGCTAGATATAAATTCAGGAAAACCTCAATCCAGAAGATAGGAGTAGCCTAAACTAAGGTAGAGGTGGTACAGAGAGAAGTGGACAGATCTGAGAAATGTTTAGGAAACAAAATTATTAAAACTTAGTGATTGACTGGTTGTGCAGTGATAAAAGATCTGGGCTGGATTCTCAGCTGCCCCACCTATATAAGGAGACAATGGTTCTGGTCGAGTCCTTTAAACAATGAAGCTCAATTTCTCCATTAAAAAAGGCTGTGTTGGTTATCTCACAGAATTTTGAAACTGTAGAGCATTGTATAAATATAAAACACATTTATTTCTGTTGTGTTTTAAAACCAAGGTTACCTTCTTCAATTTCTCCTTTTCCCCAAACACAGAAGTCTTGAGGGTTCTCCCTTCCTATACATCTTAAACTTGCCTCCTATTTCCTTCTTTCCCTAGGACATTACTATACCTTCTCGCGTCAGAAAAACAGCTATGGACGGTCTCCTGCAATCAAACCAATTTTCCAAAAAGACTGCTTTCATATTACTTCCCAGTTGGTAAGTATTTTTTATGGCTCCTAAATACCTACATAAACCCAGCCAGATTTCTTACCCTAGCCTCAGAGCCCCAATATTCAGTCTCATCCTAACTGCAATCCTTCTCTCTTACTTTCTGCACTAATATCCTCGATTTGAATCATTCTGCCAGTTAATGGTCCACTAAACATACTCAGCCCATTACCTATGTGGGCTTTATTAAAGAGTTATTTATTGTTTTCTGCCCACTTGAATCATATTTATCTTTCAATGTCTAGGCAATACAAGTCCCAAAAGTCTCTGTGAGAGATTTCTAGTACCAGCAACCTCTTTGTCCCTGGAATGCCCACTGTATTCATACTGTCTGTGTCACTCATTTAGCAGTTGGCTAAAACCTTTGCACCAGTGTTTTACGCACGTCCCCCACCAGTGTTCTATGCTACATAGAATCATGAAAGATTTTGATACTATTGGTATTATTTTTTAAAAGCCACTACAAGACAAAAATAAAAGTAAATAAATATGTTTTCATCCCACTTTACAAATCTACTCATTGTTGATTTAGGCATGTACAAATAGATTATATATTACTTGATTTATTAGAGTACTGGCTCTTCTACAGTCAGCACTATGCAACAGAAATGTAAGATGAGTCATATAATTTCAAATTTTCTAGTAAAATATTATAAAAAGTAAAAAGAGATTAAAATTAATTTTAATAATATATTTTATTTAATGCCCTATATCCAAAGTTATGTCAACATATAATCAACTTTTTTTTTTTTGAGACGGAGTCTTGCTCTGTCACCCAGGCTGGAGTGCAGTGGTGTGATCTTGGCTCACTGCAACCTCCGCCTCCCGGGTTCAAGTGATTCTTCTGCCTCAACCTCCTGAATAGCTGGGATTACAGGCATGCGCCACCACGCCTGGCTAATTTTTGTATTTTCAGTAGAGATGGGGTTTCACCATGTTGGTCAGGTTGTTCTCGAACTCCTGACCTCATGATCTGCCACCTCGGCCTCCCAAAGTGCTGAGATTACAGGTGTGAGCCACCGCGCCCAGCCAATCACTATTTTTAAAGTATTACTTTCTTCTGTACTAAGCAAAAGATTTTACTTTTCGGACTATTTAAAATACACTGTGCATTTCACACTGACAGCACATCTCAATTCAAACTAGCTATGTTTCAAGTCCTCAAGAGCCACATGTGGCTAGAGGCTATGTACTGGATAGTACTGCATAGTGTAGACCTAGTATGCTTAAAATTAAAATTTATAACCCACTAAACATACCAATTGAATGAATATTTTGTTACAACTAGAACTGATACGCTGATAATCTTTAAGCGCACTAGTATAATCTGTCAATTGATAAGAAACAGGCTACAGGAAAACCAATCAACATTATAGTTTATTAAACATTAAAACCACCATACTTTTTATGCTTTAAAACGGCACTGTCTATTCAATAGATTGCTCCAGGATGATTGAAATGTTCTGTATCTGCACTTTTCAGTGCAGTAGCCATTAGCCACATGTGTCTACTGAGAAGTTGAAATGTGGCTAATAAAACTAAAGAATTCAATTATTAATTTTATTTATTTTTAATTATCTTAAATTTTAATAAACGCATAGTAAGTTGCTATGGCTTTGGACAGCTGTAAAGTATCAATCATATATATACATTTTTTGAGATGGAGTCTCGCTCCGTTGCCCAGGCTGGAGTGCAGTGGTGCGATCTCAGCTCACTACAACCTCCACCTCCTGGGTTCAAATGATTCTCCTGCCTCAGCCTCCCAAGTAGCTGGGACTACAGGCACGTGCCACCACACTTTGGCCTCCCAAAATGCTGGGATTACAGGTGTGAGCCACTGCGCCCAGCCATCAATCATATTTTTTAAATACACGATCCTTTTCTGAAACACTGACAAGCTCTAAATTCATTTATCGCCTGTGAGATTTCTAAAATAGTTTCATTTCCAGAAGATAATTATGAACTTCCTTCCAAAGATTTACTTATTAACTACTTCCCATCAATCCAAAAAACAGTAGTATTTGTCCCAATTAAACTGAAATTCCTCTACCTTTTCACATGATAAATTTCATAAAGTAACTTTTAACAAACCCTCTTCTTTCACAGGGCCTCAGGAGGTGAAAGATTCTGAAGGAGAAAGAAACAGTTTGGGGCTACGTGAATTCACAAAGGGTTGTCAATATGATGTAGGTATGAAGTAGCAGAAAAGTGGTAGAATCCCAGATTACATTACTGATCCAATTACTCGAAGATGTTTTATATTTTGACATTTTTCTAAGCATCTTTCTAGCACCATGTCTTAAAAATGTCACCGCTCCTGCAATTCTATTGTGTTACTTATAATTTTACTTTTTTGAATGGTAGAAATGTACAGCACCTCATAATGGCTAAAGACATAATTCTTATCATTCTTCAATAAAGTCTTCTACTTAAATTTAGTTTAAGCTTATAAGCAGAAATACAGTTATGAAAACAGTTGACTTTATCTAGGCCATTGATAAAAAACACTGATTTCAGATACAGTGATTCAAAGACAAGCTTACAATAAGCTTTTACTTACTGCCTAGTTTTTAGAAACTCTGTTGGGGGAGCATAGTTTTAGAATAATGAGACTGATCCCACAGGCCACTTGATCCTCGAAATCACTGTCATGTATTCGTATACCTTATCTTCGAAGAGTTCACTTAATCAATCATCCTAGTTTTCTGAAAAGCAAAGAAACAGCTCAAGACTATGAACTGTAACTTAGACGATCATCTAAAAAGGTATAGTACAGAAAGGCTGGGTTGCAGTGGCTCATACCTGTAATCCCAGCCTTTGGGAGGCCGAGGTGGGCAGATCACGAGGTCAGCAGATTGAGACCATCCTGGCTAACATGGTGAAACCCTGTCTCTACTAAAAATACAAAAAATTACCCGGGTGTGGTGGCGTGCACCTGTAGTCCCAGCTACTCGGGAGGCTGAGAATTGCTTGAACCTGGGGGGCGGAGGTTACAGTAAGCCCAGATTGTGCCGCTGCACTCCAGCCTGGGTGACAGAGTCAGACTCCGTCTCAAAAAACAAAACAAAACAGAAGTATAGTACAGAGATTCCAGCTAAGTATAAGCTCACCTCATTACCATTGCAGGAAAAAATAAATCTGAGAATAACTGTTATACAGACAGATAAACCAAGGGGTATCTGCTGCTCCAGTTTAGATTTCTGAGTTCTATTGAGAATCATACTGTTGTTCCCATATACATAAACACACCAAACATGGCTCAGATTATTTCAGAACCAAAAACTAGAAAATTTTATCTGCTACAAAGAAAGTCATCAGCATACTACAAATATCAGCATGGCTTGAGGTGGTGATCAGACCAGCAATTCAGAAAGAAGAACAGTATTAAGAGAAATGAAACCCTGTAAAACTGCAGCACCCTGTGAAACCACCTTTCCTGAAGAAGAATTCCTTAAAGAGAGGCACGGCCTCTATAAAATGAAGTGAATAACCCACACAGCAGTCAGTCTTTAAAGGGATACTCTTTGCTTATACTTACAACCACCATCCTGGTAGAGGGAATTTGTGGTACTTGAGGCAATGGCTTCCAGTACCAGATGTCTCCAGCTCCAATCAGATGACCCCATTTCCCTCTTTCTATTCTTTCTAACTCAATTTAATGATCATAGAGAGGAGTTGGGGGGAAGAAGGAAAGGGACAGAAAGGGTCAAAACAAATTTAAAAAGAGTGATGTGACAGTACTTAAGGGGGAAGGAGGGATTTTTTCCCCCAAACTAATTTCTTTCCCCAGTAATTTCAATCTAGTGAAAAGTTCAAAGACTAGTACACTCTTTACCTAGATGCACCACTTGTTAACATTTTTGCCACTAAAAGGGAAACATATGACACACAGTTAAAACCATCAGGAAATGCCTCTTTAATAAAGATGACACCATAAAGATAAGAAACAGCCAACCAAGCCAAGGAAGAAGGGAGCATGCCAGGAAAAAGGAAATGCAGGTGTAAAAGTACTGAGGAGGCCAACAGCTTCTTCCAATGTGGCTAGAAAAAGAAAAGGATACAAGATGCTGCTAGAGAAGGGAACAAAGGCCAAGTCTTTGAGCTATGTAAAAAGTTTAGATTTTATTCTAAGGGTAATGAGAACCCACAGGAGGAATGCAGGAAAGTGTCATGATTTAAGTTCTTAAAAGATCACTCTTTTAAATCCAGGGTCTGTTTGACAGGGGGCAGGAAGCAGGGGTAGATGGAGTTACTGAAGAAACAAAACTGTACTAATGCTGAGTGATGGGCACATGAAAGTCCATTATAAAACTTACTACTTTTATATATTTCATATTTTTCATAATTTAAAAATGTCCATAGGATAGAAAGATTACTTGGCTGCACTGTGAGGAACAAATTGGAGAGGGTATAAATATGACTAATTAGGAAGACATCGCAATACTTCAGACCGGATAATGATGGCTTGGACTAAGGCTGTGGCGCAGAGATGTAGGAAAGTACCCTGAAGGAAAACTGCAAAAATTTACAACTCTTCTAAGATTTTAAAACATTTTCTAAGAAGCACCTTTGCCAATCTTAATCCAAATAAGTGACTGCTTTATGTGTCCTGTACGATGATCCCTATTAGTTTATTCATTCTGAAAAGCAGAAATCATGACTTTTAGTTTAATCACACTCATATTTCAGAAAGGCAATATGTACACACATTTAATAATCAAGTCAAATAAATCTACTTGTACCACATTTTGTTTCTGACACTTTTTTTTTTTTTTTTTTTTGAGACAGGGTCTCTGTCACTCAGGCTGGATTGCAGTGGCACAATCCTGGCTCACTGCAGCCTCGATCTCCTGGACTCAACTGATCCTTCTACCTCAGCCTCCTGAGTAGTTGAGATTGTAAGCAGGCACCACCATACACGGCTAGTTTTTGTATTTTTTTTTTTTGTACAGACAGGGTCCCACTATGTTGGCCAGGCTGGTCTCAAACTCCTGGGCTCAAGCGATCTGCCCGTCTCGGCCTCCCAAAGTGCTGGGATTACACCTGTAAGCTACCATGCTTGGCCGGTTTCTCATACTCTTCATCATTTCAAAGGTCACATATCATTTAAAAACCTGCACTTAATATAACAACTATGACATTACTAAAAACTACGTTATATGTATATTACAAAAGCACTAGAAAGTCAGGAGAGGGGGTGCAAACATTGAATTTGTCGTTCATAATTGAAGGAATTACACAAGATGATATAAAGTCCTCCAGCTCTAATATTCAATGTCTATGTCTAGGTATTGAAGTATTTATTTATTTGCCTTATAACAAGGCAACAGTTGATAATACCATCTTAGAATTTTGGAACTGGAAGCAACGATCTAATTGACACTCTTTGACAGACTGGAAAACTTAGACCTGAGATGTGACAAGACTTGCCCAAGATGGAAAAAAAAAAAAAAAAAAAAAGGCCAGGAAGAACCCAGACTTCTAGCCTTCTATTCCAGGGCTCTTTCCGATGTTTCTCCAAGTATCAAATGGATGAAGAAATAGTTCACAAGACCTAACTTATGAATCAAACCACTCTTTCTGCACAGCTTCGTATCTGGTTTTTGATATTCGGTTGTTCCTGTCTATGCACCTTGAGGCATTATCCATTTCTAAAACATAACCCTGTCAAACAGTTACTGTGGAAACAGAAAAATTATTAATACTCCTTCCAATCCATTCTCCCTTTCTTAAAAAACAGCACTATTGAGATGGAATGCACACACCATACAACTCATCCACTTAAAGTGTACCATCCAATGGCTTTTAGTATATTACATTATTTATTTAACAGTGGTAAAATATATTTACTATGAAATTTGCTATTTTAATCATTTTTTTAGTGTACAATCAGTGGCACCAATTACATGCCCAGCATTGCACAACCATCACACTATTTCCCAATCTATTCTTACAGTCAGATTTTGAAGCAGCCATTCTACTTCCAAACTGATTTTGGAAAATTTTAAATACAAAAAGCAGAGTCTGCTATAGTATATATGCTCAATGGGGGCAAACGCTCGTTCTTGGAGGAAAAAAATCTAAATCTGGTCCTCTAAATCTTACTTAACCTTACCTGTCAAAATCTTATTCCTTTATATTTAATGTCTCTTGCTAGAGAAAAATTAATTTAAAATTAAATTACACTTTTCTCTTCAGTGGTGTAATATTTTTTAAAAATTCAAAAGAAGTGTTGTTACTCAAAATGTAATATGCTATCATAGACAATGCCCAACCTACAAAGTGGCTCTATCCCACTGAAACCCACACAAAACTTTAAACCGCCCAGTTACCCCTCAAAAACTAATTTTATCAATAATGTTTACTACAATAGATAAAATTATCTTGTAATTTTAATATTTAAAGCAGAAAAGGCAGGTACACTAGCTAAAAAAGTGTCTTAAATTTATCCCAAATGCTGATAATTAAGAGAAAACAAATACTTAGATTTCTGGCTAAGATCAAGTGTAATATCAGTTCTTATCAGTGTAATATCGACAACAACAACAAAAAATACAGAACACATGAACTAAGTAAAACCAGGAAAGGAGAAGAGAAAGAAAATAAAGGTAAGCTCTTTAACTTCATATAGTCCTAATTATCTTTAAGTCTCAAGTCCTAATGATCTATCTTCTATCTCCTCTTCCCTTTTCTCTCATCCTTAGATGTAAGCTCCATGAGCACATCCACCTGCCTTTTTCATCACTGTATTCCCAGCACCAAGCACAGTTCCTACTTAATGGTAGACACTCAACTATTTGATGAACTGGAACAGGGACAAGAAAATAAAAAGAGAAGGAAAGCAACAGGGAGAGGGGAGTAAGCAAAGTAAAATATTTCTGCAGACAGCTAGAAAAGAGAGTTCCAGGCTGGGCGCGGTGGCTCACGCCTGTAATCCCAGCACTTTGGGAGGCTGCAGCGGGCAGATCGCGAGGTCAGGAGGTCGAGACTAGCCTGGCCAATATGGTGAAACCCGGTCTCTACTAAAAAATACAAAAATTAGCCGGTCATGGTGGTGTGCACCTGTAGTCCCAGCTACTCGGGAGGCTGAGGCAGGAAAATCGCTTGAACCCGGGAGGTGGAGGTTGCAGTGAGCGGAGATCGCGCCACTGCACTCCAGCCTGGCCATAGAGCGAGACTCTGTCTCAAAATAATAATAATAATAATAATAATAATAATAATAATAATAGTAAATAAATAACAAAATAAAATAAATAAAGAAAGAAAAGAGAGTTCCCAGGCCAGGTGCTGCAGTGGCTCACACCTGGCAGATCAGCTTTCTCATGTAACTGGGACCATAAGCATGTCCCACCATGCCTGGCTAATTTTTAAATTTTTCTGTAGAGTTCAGGTTTCCTTACTATAGCCCAGGCTGGTCTTGATTCTCCTGGGCTCAAGTTATCCTCCGGGCTCAGCCTCCCGAAGCGCTGGGATTAACAGGTGTGAGTCACTGGGCGCAGCTCCCCTACACCCCTCAAAAAAGATGCCGGGCATGCTAACATGTGCTTGTAGTCCTTAGCTACTTGGGATGCTGAGGGAGGAGGACTGCTTGAGCCTAGGACTTCAAGGCTATAGTGAGCTATGATTGCACCAACTGCGCTTCAGCCTAGGTGCCAAAGTGAGACACTGTACCATTAAAAACAAACAAAAACGGGGAAAATACCTTCAACAGCATATTAAAAGATTCCTTTATGATTCAAAACCATAATTTTAGGTGTTACAAAATCAGTAGATGTTTCTTTTATAGACAATTCTACAGAACTATAAACTTATAAGAACTCCATTTCTTGGTGAAATTTATATTGTCTTTACTCCTTGCTAATTAGTGATCAGCTCATACCTTTTTTTCAGTTAACATTCATTTGACAAGCAGAGGTACCTAGATGGTAGCATACTATGTCATCTTATAATTTCCTGAGATTTTATCATAAAGCAGAATGAAATGAGCTCATTATAGTTTCTAGTTATTTCAATAAATTAGAAAATGTTTATGAATGCACTTTATATATCATAAAGCAATACCCAAGCCAAAGTTATCATTATTCACCAGCAGATGGTGATCATGTCTTACTTAAAGAAAAATTCTGACACCTTATTCAGGGGCTAGCCAGCCAACTGCTAAAAATGATCAATAAGCAAACTAGAGTATCTGAATAAAATGCTGGTGATTTTTAAGTACAATCAAATGGAACATCAGCAAACACAAGCAATAAAAAACAGGTTTAGAAGTCTGAAGACTTCTAAAGGAACCGTTTTCTCTATGTGAACATTTGCAAACTGGTAATTAAAGATAACAATGAATGTGTTTCTGGCAATCCTATATAGATTATTAAACCACTCATTCCACACTGAACTTCTTGAACTACAGCCAGAAAAACTTCTACCCAGCAAAATGGTGACACTAAACAATTTAGAAAAAAACACAAGGACAGACTAGTACAATAAAACCCCATGACCTCATCACCTCACTTAAACGATTAAAAATAAATGAACGAGACGTTTTTTCTTCTCCAATGGAAGAAAAGCAAATTCTAGATATCATTATTTCATCCATAAATACTTCAGTGTGCATCTCTAAAAGATAAAATTGCCATAATACCATTATTATCTCTTTGAAAATAATCATAATACCATTATGATATTAACCATAAATATTTTAAAATAACGAATCATTATTACCACATTTTCAAAATTAGTAATCCCCACCAGGCGCGGTGGCTCACGCCTGTAATCCCAGCACTTTGGGAGGCCGCAGCAGGTGGATCACTTGAGGTCAGGAGTTCGAGACTAGCCTGGTCAACATGGTGAAACCCTGTCTCTACTAAAAATACAAGAAATTAGCCAGGCATGGTGGTAGGCGCCTGTAGTCCCAGCTACTTGGGAGGCTGAGGAAGGAGAATTGCTTGAACCTGGGAGGTGGAGGTTGTGGTGAGTCGATATCGCATCATTGCACTCCAGCCTGGTCAACAAGAGTAAAACTCCATCTCCAAATAAATAAATAAAGTAATATTGCCTTCTAAAGGTTCAGGAAAGCTGAGATCTTAATGACATTTTTAAAAGAGTTCTACCAAAAGTACTGAGTTGTGCTGGGTGAGGTGGCACACACCTGTAATCCTAGCTACTTGAGAGACTGAGGCAGGAGGATTGCATAAACCCGGGAGTTCAAGACCAGTCTGGGCAACATAGCAAGACCCTGTCTCAAAAACAAACAAACAAACGAACAAACAAGCAAACAAAATTATTCAATTGTATTGAAATATTAACATCCTTACTACTCTTCATTGTTGGCAAAGAAGCATCATTATCTCAATACCTAGTTCTTATGTGTATAAAATCTAACCTAACAGAAAATAAGACAAATAGTATCTTAAACTTCACGCATGGTGGCTCACACCTGTAATCCCAGCAGGCTGAGGCATAAGGATCGCCTGAGACCAGGAGTTTGAGAGTAGCCTAGGCAACATAGGGAGATCCTGTCTCAGGAAGAGGAGGGGAAGGGGAGGGGGGGAAGAGAGAGGGGGAGGGGAAGGAGAGGGGGAGGGGAAAGGGGAGGGTGAAAAATACCTTCAGGCTTTAGAGAAAAACAATGTTCCTAGCAGTGTTTTACTAAGGCTGGGTCCCTTGAAAAATCATAAAACATAAAAATAAGTATTTTCATTTATATGTGACATTGAACAAATCTTTTACACTGCTGTTGGTCTCAAACAACAATAATATAAGGTTATCAAACATGTGGAAACTGTTTTTTTTAAATCAACTATTACCATGTTAAGAGTATGATAAAGTCCCCTCTAACGTATGCTCCCTCTTCTCTCTTTCTGAAAAAAGTTCTTTGCAAACTGTTGCACTCAAGTGATCCTCCTACCTCAGCCTACCAAGTAGCTTGGACTACAGGCACACCCCCATGCCCAGCTAATTTTTAACAATTTTTAGCAGAAGTGAGTCTCACTACGTTGCCCAGGACTAAATGGACTCTTCAGTCTTTGTCTTAATTTGGGAACATGTGACACTGTTGATCATATCTTCCTTCTTGAAACCTGGGCATTCTGTGACATCACTTTTCTGATTTATCTTATCTCTGTCCTTTTTTAGATTCCTCTGCAACCCCTTTGTCTCTGGTCTATCCTTGAAAGCTAATTATTTCCATTTTAGAATTTCATTTCTTTAGTCCCTAAGTTATCTGATCCACCGTTTTGTTTCAATTTATCTTTTCATTCATTCATTCATTCACTCACTCATTCATTCATTTTTTGGAGACAGAGTCTCACTCTTTCGCCCAGGCTGGAGTGCAGTGGCACTATCTCAGCTCACTGCAGCCTCTATCTCCCAGGTTCAAGCGATTCTCATGCCTCAGTCTCCTAAGTAGCTGGGATTACAGATGTGCACCACCATGCCCAGCTAATTTTTGTATTTTTCGTAAAGACAGGGTTTCACCATGTTGGCCAGGCTGGTCTCAAACTCCTGACCTCAGGTGATCCACCCACTTCAGCCTCCCAAAGTGCTGGGATTATAGGCATGAGCCACTGCGCTGGGCTATTTATTTATTTTTAGAGACAGAGTCTCACTCTGTTACTTGGGCTGAAGTGAAGTGGCGTGATCATAGCTCACTGCAGCCTTCAACTCCTGGGCTCAAGTGATCCTACTGCCTCAGCCACCCTAGCAGCTAGGACTACAGGCACACCAGTATGCCTTGCTATTTCTTAAATTTTTTTTTTTTTATTTTTTTTATTTTTTTTTTTTTTTGAGATGGAGTTTTGCTCTTGTTGCTCAGGCTGGAGTGCAATGGCGCAATCTTGGCTCACTGCAACCTCTGCCTCCTGGGTTCAAGCCATTCTCCTGCCTCAGCCTCTCAAGTAGCTGGGATTACAGGCATGCACCACCACGCCTGCCTAATTTTGTAGTTTTAGTAGAGATGGGGTTTCTCCATGTTGGTTAGGCTGGTCTCGAACTGCTGACTTCAGGCGATCTGCCCACCTCGGCCTCCCAAAGTGCTGGGATTACAGGTGTGAGCCACCGTGCCCAGTCTCTTAAAAAATTCTTTCTAGACACGGGCTGCTTAAATTTAAATATACTATTGTCCTGCTGTGCTAGTTAAACGTACGTTCAGGTAACAGAAAACCTTACTAGAGTGACTTTACAAATAAAAGGTTAGTTTTTCTCATGTAACAAGAAGTCCAGAGTAATGAGTTGCCAGTTTCTGTTTACAGACTCAACAAATCTATCATACTGAACTTCTTGGAGTTCCCAAATTTACCATGCTATTTCTACCCTTCAGGGCTCAGCATGTACAGTTCCCTTTATTCTCACTCCATCTCCTCCCATCATGGGGTTCAATTTAGACGTTGCTTCCTTTGGAAATCATTCTTTTATCCCACTATATCCAGACTAAGAGCCAATGCTGGGTGTCCTCAAATGATCCTAATTTGTACTTATGCAACACATTGTATCATAAATGCCTGTTTAATTAGCTCTATCCCACATTAAACAGGCCTGTATCTTCAGCACCTAGGACAGTGGCTAGCACATACCATGCGTTCCATAAAGACTTGTTTGATTGCATGGGTTTGGTCTTTTAAAAAACCAAATAACTGTTTTTGATAAACATGAACTTCTAACCCAAGTAACTAATCAATTAGCAAACAATAATACATGTTTCTTGCTCATACTTAAAGAATCAAACAGAAAAAAATAACAAATTTCTAAAACCACTAAGGAAACATGTAAAATAAAATATCTGTCTTCAGGATGTGCAATCGACCATTCTATGCCATCAACTTACAGGTGGCCAACCATAAACTGGCTTTTATGAAAACTGAAGTTTTAGGAAGTTTAGTGAGTTTGCTAATTAATACATGACAAAAGGTAGGCTACCTAAGATAATAAAAAACAAAACAGAGAGAGACTATGGGCCGGGTGCTGTGGCTCACACATATAATCCCAGCACTTTGGGAAGCCGAGGTGGGCAGATCACTTGAGGTCAGGAGTTCGAGACAAGCCTGGCCAACATGGTGAAACCTGTCACTACTAAAAATACAAAAATTAGCTGGGCATGGTGGCACATGCCGCTAGTCCCAGCTACTCGGGAGGCTGAGGCAGGAGAACGGCTTGAACCCGGGAGGCAGAGGTTGCAGTGAGCCGAGACTGTGCCACTGCGCTCCAGCCTGGCCAACAGAGCGAGCAAAAAAAAAAAAAAAAAAAAAAAGACTGTTACTAAATAAATAGTTCTCCCATGCTCCACTTTGCAGTCAGTCACCCTACTTCTGAACTCAGAAAACCATTGATCTATTTTCCATACTACAGATTTGTCTGTTCTAGAGTTTCATATAACATGAACTCTTTTTTGTCTGGCATTTTTGCCTCACATGATGTTTTTGAGATCCACATTTTGTAACATCAGTGTCCCTTTGTATGAATTTATCAAAATTTGGTCATCCAATCATTGGCCGATGAATGAACTGTCTTTTTTTTTTTTTTGGAGACAGAATCTCACTGTCACGCAGGCTGGAGTGCAGTGGCTCAATTTCAGCTCATTGCAACCTCCACCTTCTGGGTTCATGCAATTCTCCTGCCTCAGCCCCTTGAGTACCCAGGATTCCAGGCATGTGCCATCATGCCCGGCTAATTTTTGTATTTTCAGTAGAGATGGGGTGTCACCATGTTGGCCAGGCTGGTCTCGAACTTCGGACCTCAAGTGATCCGCCCACCTCAGCCTCGCAAAATGTTGGAATTACAGATGTGAGCCACTGTGCTTGGCCTCTGTGTTTTGACTATTATAAACAAAGTTGCTATGAATATTTCTGTGCATGTCTTTGTATGGACATACATTTTTATTTCTCTTGAGTAGATAGCAGTGGAGCTCATGGGTTGTGTGGTAGACATAGGTTTAACTTAATAAGAAACTCCCAAACATTTTGCCAATGTAAGCTGTACCATTTATTGTTGTCTAAGAGTTCCAACTGTTTCACATCCTCAAAAACACTTGAGGTGTCAGTCATTTTAAAAGAACGTTTTCTTCTTTCTTGGATAGTGTTCTAGAAATGTCAATAATATCATCTGTTGATAATATTGTTCATGTTTTCTGTATTCTATGATTTTGTCTAGTTGCACTATTGATTACTGAGAGGGAAGTGTTGAAATTTCCAATTATAACTGTGCGTTATATATATTTTTTAAGTTGTTTTTGCTTCATGTGTTTTAAAGCTCTGCTATTAGTGAAAATACTGTCAGAATTGTATCTTCCTAAAGAATAGCATTATGAAACACCCCTATTTATTTCTAATATTCCATTTCATTTTCTGATACTAATATAGTCATTAGTCTTCTCATTTTAGTTGGCTATAGTAATATAGCCATCTCATTTTCCGATATTAATATAGTAATTCCAGCTTTCTTATGATGAGTTTTTGCATATCATTTTACATTCTTTTACTTTTAACCTAATCTTTATGTTTGAAGTGAATTTCTGTAGACAGCATATACCTGGCTGGGTCTTTCTTTTCTATCCATTCTGCCAATCTCATTTAATTTTAATTAAAATACCACATGTGGTTTAGTGGTGACATATTGGAAAGAGCAGGTTTAGAACAAGGATTAGGCCAGAAGCGGTGGCTCATGCCTGTAATCCCAGCACTTTGGGAGGCTGAGGCAGGCAGATCACTTCGGTCAGGAGCTGGAGACCAGCCTGGCCAACATGGTGAAACCCCGTCTCTACTAAATATACAAAACTTAGCCGGGTGTGGTGGCATGCACCTGTAGTCCCAGCTACTCGGGAGGCTAAGACAGGAGAATCGCATAAATCCGGGAGGTGGAGGCTACAGTGAGCAGAGATCATGCCACTGAACTTCAGCCTGGGCCACAGGGCGAGAATCCGTCTCAAAACAAAAACAAAAAACAAAAACAAACAAACAAAAAAAACAAGGATTAGCGAACTACTGCCCACAGGGCAAATGCAGCATGTTACCTTCTTTAGCGGTGCCTGCAACTAACCATGCTTCTACATTTTAAAAAAGGGTGGAGGGGAAAAAAAAAATCAAAGAAAGCATAATATTTTGACACACAACAACACAAAACTCAAATCTTAGTGTCTGTAACGTTTTATTGGAACACAAAAAATGTAATTTCTATGGCTACTTTTGTGCCTCAAGAGCAGAATTAAACACTTTTAACAGACATTGTATTGACCACAAAGCCTAAAATATTCTTTAATGTCTGAGAAAAACTTGGCTGACCCCAAACTAAAATTATTTCTGTTTAATGCAATAACTGATTTGAGTTAAAATCTACAATCCTACCATTTATTTTGTTCTTATACATTTATTTGTTCCTTTCTTACTCCTTTTAATGTCTTCTTTTGAATTAACCTGATTAAAATTAACTTCATTTAACATCTACTCTTAGCTAATTAATTATACTTCTTTAAGTTTTCGTGGTTGCTTCAGGTTTTACAAAACAAAGCATCTTTAACTCAATATGGTCTACTATTAAATAATATTCTATCACTTCACATACAATGTGAACACTTTTTACCCTTACGACATTATACTTGCATTTCCTTGTTCTCATCCTTACTACTAGAGCTTTCATGTTTCACTTCCTCATATATTGTGAAATTTGCAATACCTGGTGATTTTTGCTTCAAATAGTTAATTTTTTTTAAGACTTTTTAGAAATTGGGTAAAATTTAATTTTAACATATTTATCCTTTCTTACACTTGTCATCGCTTTGTCTAGGTCCAAGTTTTCATCTGAAGATGTTTCTTGTAGTGTAAGTGGCTAGCTCATAACATGTTCTCTGGTTTTACCTGCCTGAAAAAGTTTTTATTTCACCCTCATTTTTGAAGGATATTTTGTTGGATATAGAAGTTTTCATCTAATACTTTTCATTCAGTACTTTTGCAACATCCATTATCAGCTGCGTGGAGTGGCTCACTCCTGTAATCCCAGCACTTTGGGAGGCTGAGGCGGGCGGATTGCTTGAGCCCAAGAGTTTCAGACCAGCCTGGGCAACACAGCAAGACCTAGTCTCTACAAAAAATTAAAAAATTAGCCAGGTATAGTGCTGTGTGTCAGGAGTCCCAGCTACTCAGGAGGCTGAACTGGGAGGCTCGCCTGAGCCTAGGAAGTTGAGGCTGCAGTGAGCCATGTTTATTCCACTGCACTCTGCCTAGGCGACAGAACAAGACCTGATCTCAGAAAAAAAAAAAAAAAAAAAAAAGTTAATTATCGCCTAGTTTGTATAGTTTCCAACAAAACGTCTTCTTTGTTCCTCTGTATATAATATGTCTTTTTCTTAGGTTGCCTTCAAGATTCTGTCACTGCTTTCTGACAACTGACAAACATACAAATGTCCGTGAATGTTTGTTTGTGTTTGTCCTGTTTTAGGTTTGTTGAGATTATTGGGCTTGTGGGTTTATAATTTTCATCAAATTTGAAATTTTGCAGCCATTATTCTTCCCATATTCTTGGCTCCATCCTCCTTCTAGGATCTCAAATACACTTTATGGAGCCTGCTTGATACTATTCCACAGACCAGTGAAGCACTTGATTATTTTCAGTTCTCTTTCTCACTGCTTCATTTTAGGATAAAGTCTACTGACATGTCTTTAAGTTCACTGGTTTGTTCTGCGCATCCAATCTTCTGTGAAATGCCTTTCAGTAATTTATTTAAGATACTAGTATTTTTTTAAATCTCTAGAAGTTCTGTATGTTTATTTTTCATATCTTTCATTTCTCTCAGTATGTTCATATTTTTCTTTAAATACTTTTACTAATACTTATTTTACTATCCTTGTCTGCTACTAGTATCTCCATCATTTCCGAATCTGCTTCTTTGGGTTCATTTTTCTCCTGCTTATGAGTTAGACCAGTTTCTCAGCGTATCTAGTAATTTGAGCCATATTGAGTAAATTAAGCTTGGATGTTGGAAAATATCAATGTTACAATGCTGCTAAGTGCTACTAAGATGTGCTGTTAAGATTTTGCAATGTGCTGTAAAAATGAGTTGGGCTTTGTTTTGGCAGGTACTTATTTGCAGATTCATCTGATCTTTTTAAGGCCTTTCCTGTCAGGTTTACTACAGTGAATCAATTGGGTTCTCCATTAATGTCCTGAGTGCTACAAAAAATACTTCACTCTGGTCAGAGTTCAAACATCTCCAGTGTAAGTTCTGGGAAATGTTCTGCTAATAATAACCTGGATGTTCAATGCCTAGCCTTGTGGATTTTCACTGTTTGCACATATGACCTAGTCTTCAGGAAAGACTCAAGGTAGCCCAATAGATTTCTGGAATTTTTTCTTCTGCATAGCCCTCTTCTTTTTAGAAGCTGGCCCTGCAACTTCTAGCTGCCTAAGCCTCTTGAAATCCAATCTTTGCCTCCTCAATTGAGTGAAGCTGCCAGACTCTCGTTAGATTCTATCTCTGTTTCTGCAGTCCTAAAGCTGCTTCCAGGCAGGAAACCCTGGTTGTGGTACAGGGCTCACTTCTTTTATTTCAGCCATCACCCAGGGATAACAGTCCTGATTTGCCTTAGTACAATATCTAAAAAGAGATGGTTCACGTGTCTTGATGCAGTTTACTAGCTGTTTATGACAAGTAGGTAAAAGCCCCTTTTTATTCCATCATGTCCAGAGAGAATTCTCAATTTTTAAAGCAACATTGGCTGGGCACAGTGGCTCATGCCTGTAATCCCTACACTTTGGGAGGCCAAGGTCGGTGGATCACCTGAGATCAGGAGTTTGAGACCAGCCTTGCCAACACAGTGAAACTGCATCTCTACTAAAAATACAAAACTTAGCCAGGCATGATGGCGTGCACCTGTAATCTCAGCTACTCAGGAGGCTGAGGCAGGAGAATTGCTTGAACCTGGGAAGCAGAGGTTGCAGTGAGCCGAGGTCATGCCATTGCACTCCACCCTGGGCAACAAGAGCGAAACTCCATCTCAAAAAACGAAAAAAAAGCAACATTACAGAAATAAAGATGTGTACTTGAGCAGATGATATGAATTTTTAAAAGAGTGAATTGGCTAGGTGCGGTGGCTCACGCCTGTAATTCCAGCACTTTGGGAGGTCAAGGCGGGTAGATCACAAGGTCAGGAGATCGAAACCATCCTGGCTAGCATGGTGAAACCCTGTCTCTACTAAAAAAAAAAATACAAAAAAATCAGCCGGGCGTGGTGGTGGGCGCCTGTAGTCCCAGCTACTCGGGAGGCTGAGGCAGGAGAATGGCGTGAACCCAGGAGGCAGACCTTGCAGTAAGCCGAGATCGTGCCACTGCACTCCAACCTGGGCGAAAGAGTGAGACTCTGTCTCAAAAAATACATATATTAAAAAAAAAGTGAATTATACGTACATCTATTTGTTAAACATGAACTACGAACTCTAACAAGAAACCATCCGCATACCGTATAGTGGTTTTTAACGTTTCCATAAGGAAAAAGATCCTTAAAACTTTATAGGAGGATATTACTGTCTCCATTATGAAGAAACTCTGAAGTTCATAAACTGCCAGGTCACACGAATACCAAGTGGCAAGGCTAAGAATCCAACCCAGCTAATACTAAAAATCATGACATTTACGACGTACCATCATGCTTCCCATTAATTTATCACCACAAATACTATGCATATTAAGAGATATACTCAACCAAACTGAATTTATTAAAGTATCCTATGTTGTGCTTAGCAAGATTATTATGAACTATCATTCAGAATATCTGATCAGCATGGGAGTAAAAAATTACCACATTTTGGTAAATAAATGTATTATTTATTTAAATTTAAAATTGGCATTTAAAAATATTTAAAATGGAGCCTCGGACACTTTTTCACTCAAACCAGGAGTACCCCAAGGAACACATGTATTTCCTGTTTCATATAGCTGAACATTATATTTATGATCTGTTGTTGAGACCACTAGAATATATGTTTCTTCAAAGTTTTAGTCACAGGGTCTAGAGAAGGGGTTAGCATACACTAGACACTCAATATACATTGAGGAATAAAAGATCCCCATAATTTTAATTCTCCTAAAACTATAATGGTGGAGGCATATTACCTCAAGATGGTGGGCTGACCCTCCTGCCCAAATCCCTTAAAATACAGTAAAAAAAAAAAAAAAAAGGGCTGTTCTTGTGTTTTCAATAAGCATGGAGTAGTAAGGACAAAGTTTACCTTACTGAAACTAAACAACAACAAAAACATATGAAACTAGACACTCAAGACATTACACAAGTAACAAAAGACTATGAATACATGAGAGATGCGAAACAGAGATAAAACCCATAACTACCCCAATTTACAAACTGGGTAAAGAGGCAAAGAGGGAGGATCAATCAAAAACCTGGCAACCTCCTCTAGAGAGATGAGGTTAAGAGCAGAGAAGGCAAAGGTAGAATTCACAGAGAAAAGAGTCAGAGAAGAAACCTGCAGAAAGTATTGTGGAAATTTGCAGAGTCTCTGTGAGTCTTCAGCAAAGGACTGAGCAGTGCATGTACACGAGGAAATTATCCAAGGTCAGGGATAGAACTGCTCCAAAGGAATAAAGGGAATAGCACCCAACACCTACACAGGCCTATGAACAAGGCCTGCCCCCCAACAGCAAGAATGGAAAAGCTCATCTTTTGACTAACACTGGTTAGAGCAGCACGGGGTCAGTAAATTATATCTTACAGATCAAACGTGGTTCAGCACCCATTTTTGTATAGCCCAAGAACTAAGAATGACTTTTACATTATTAAATGGCTGAAAAAGGTCAGAAAAAAAAGAACATTTCATGACAATTTAAAACTACATAAAATTTAAATTGGCCAGGCACGCTGGCTCCCGCCTGTAATCCTAGCACTTTGGGAGGCCGAGGCGGGCGGATCACGAGGTCAAGAGATCGAGACCATCCTGGCTAACACGGTGAAACTCCGGCTCTACTGAAAAATACATAAAATTAGCCGGGCGTGGTGGTGGGCACCTGTAGTCCCAGCTACTTGGCAGGCTGAGGCTGGAGAATGGCGTGAATCCGGGAGGTGGAGCTTGCAGTGAGCCGAGATGGCACCACTGCACTCCAGCCTGGGAAGAGAGCAAGACTCGGTCTCCCCCCCAAAAAAAAAAAAAATTAAAATTATAGTATCTAAAAATAAAGTTCACAACCATGTCTATTCTTTTAAATACCATCTATGGTTGCTTTTATACTCAGTAGAAGAGAGAGAGAGCTGACACACAAACTGTAGAGCCCACAAAGCCTAAAATACGTACTATCTGGGTCTTTACAGAAAAACAGGTCTTGCCTCAATATGAAAAAAATAAAAACTAGACTAAATGCATATCCAGTCCCACTTAACAAAGCTTAAAAATCAAGATGCTAAATAATCAATCTATTTCCAATCACCTTAATCATAATGCAGAACAAACATCAAGAATACCATAGGAATATAAAAATATCCAGCATATAGCATAGTAAAGTTCAGAGTTTAGTATCTACTAAAATCTTACCAGGCATTGCTGATGTACCTTCAGAACAGTTAAAAAAAAAAAAAAAAAAAAAAGTTTGAGTGCTGTGACTCACACCTGTAATCCCAGCACTATGGGAGACCTAGACAGACGACTGCTTGAGTCTAGCAGTTTGAGACCAGTTTGGGCAACACAGTGAAACTCCACCTCTACTAAAAATACAAAAAAATTTGTCAGGTATGGAGGTGCATGCCTGTAATACTAACTACTCAGGAGGCTGAGGTAGGAGAATCACTTGAGTCAGGAAGGTCAAGACTGCAGTGAGCCAAGATTACACCACTGTACTCCAGCCTGGGCAACCAGAGTGAGACACTGCCTCAAAAAAAAAAAAAAAAAAAAAGTAGAGGCAAAAAAAAAGTAAAATATTACCAGGCATGCAAAGGAAGCAGAAAAATTCAACCCAAAGTGAGAAAAACAAACAAAAAAACAATCAAACCTGACCCAGAAATTACTGATAATAGAATCAGTAGAAAAAGACATGAAAAGTTCTTACATGACTATGACTATAATCCATATGTTCAAGAACCTAGAGGAAAAACTGAAAACATGTTGAGTGAGATAAGGGTAATATAAAAAAAGACCCAAATGAAAATTCTAGAAAGGGAAACTCTAAGGTCTAATACTGAATGGGGTAAAAGGTAGATCAGACAGGTTAAAAAAAAAAAAAAAAAAAAAAGGCAAATTTAAAAATGTCAATGAAAACTAAACAAAATGATACAGAGAAAAAAAACCTGTCTTAGTCTGGTGAAAAAGGTATCCAATATAATGAAAATAACAGTTGTGGCATGCATCTAAAGCAGTATTTGTAGAAAAATTTATATGCTACAAATCCCAGTGGATACAGTTAAAGAAAAAGGAAAATTACAAAACTAAAAATCCATTAGAAACAAAGAAAAGTCTCAAATCTATGACCAAAGCTTTTACCTTAAAAGGCAACAAGGGAGAGATTTAAGATTGCTAACTAGAGGCCTCCTCTACTAAGAACCACCAAAATAGTGATAATGACACTTTGAATAGATCACCCAAGAGATAGATGCCAGGAAAAGAGAGGCATGTGGCTATAGTTCCAGCTACTTGTGATGGTGAGATGGGAGGATCACTTGAGGCCAATAGTTGGAGACCAGCCTGGGTCAAAAAGCAAGATCTCATCTCAAAAAACTAATTTTAAAAAACAGAACACTGGAATTCAACAGAAAAAGGACAGGAAACATCTACAGCAAGGAAGGAGAAAGGAATAAGGCAGCCTGCTCAACCCCCGTCAAATGGGAGCCAGCAGAACTCCCCAACGTGGAAAAAGAGAAAGTGAGAGAACTGAGCGGTCCACGTTCCCACCATGGATTTCTGCAATTCTAGCCATGGGAGAGGGCCTCAACTCTCACAGGCCCTGAAACTAACAAAGGAAACCGTCGGGAGATTGTATGAAGATGCAGCTCCAGGGAGGGAGCTTGTCCTGGGTTCCACAGATTCCCTGAGACCTAGGCAGCTGTAGCAAGGTGTCATTTTAGAGTCCTGTCCCCAACAGATTGCCCATTGTCCTGGGGCCCAATGCCACCAGGGCTGAGGCACAAGCGATGCATGGACTACTGCCGCCGGGGCTGAGGCACAAGCAAGGCACAGGCTACCACTGCCAGGGTTGAAGCATGAGCAAGTTGCAGGCCACTGTGGCCAAAGCTGAGGAGCGAGCACCCCACAGGCTGATCAGGAGCTGAGATGTGAGCAGAGCTTGTGCTCCCTACCCACCAGTCTAAGCTACTACCGTAGAAGGCAGTTCCACCCTCCACAGTGGCAGGACCTCAACACATCCCTGATGGTCCCCAAGTCAATTATCCTGCCCAGGGCCTGGGGAATGCCCCACACCTGCCCACCACTGATTGCACCTGCACACACCAACAGGGAGCCTGAGGATAAGTCCTTCTGGCCCAGCTTCACCCCCATTCACGCCATCCCAGACACACATTCTGGAAACAGGGGACTGCCCAGCCTACCACTGTTGGTATGTGAGCACACTTCCCAGGGGTCTGAGGTTGGGCCTGTCCACCCGCAGCTACCACCACAGCTATAACTACCTGCAGATGCCACCTGCAGGCCTTGGGAGTAGCTGGCCCAGTCTGTCACAGCCACTGCCAACACCAGTACACACTGCTCAGGACTGAGAGGGTAGTCCTGCCACTGCCATCAACCATGCCACGCTGGCTGCCTAAGAGCCTGTATTAGTCCATTTTCATGTTGATTTACTGTATTAATTCCATTTCCACACTGCTGTTATAGACATACCTGAGACTGGACAATTTACAAAAGAAAGAGGTTTATTGGACTTACAGTTCCACATGGCTCGGGAGGCTTTACAATCTTGGCAGAAGGCAAGAAGGAGCAAGTCATATCTTACATAGATGGTGGCAGGCAAAGAGAGCTTGTGCAGGAAAACTCCCCCTTAAAATAACTATCAGCTCTCATGAGACTTAGTTACTATCAAATTTTCCAAACTTTTATACTGTGCTTCCCTTATAAAACTGAAATCCTTTAACAGCACCCAAGTCACCTCTTGAATGCTTTGCTGCTTAGAAATTTCTTCTGCCAGAAACCCTAAATCATTTCTCTCAAGTTCAAAGTTCCACAAATCTCTAGGGCAGGGGAAAATGTTGCCAGTCTCTTTGCTAAAACAGAACAAGAGTCGTCTTTGTTCCAGTTCCCAGCAAGTTCCTCATCTCCATCTGAGACCACCTCAGCCTGGACCTTATTGTCCATATTGCTATCAGGCTTTTGGTCAAAGCCATTCAACAAGGCTCTAGGAAGTTCTAAACTTTCCTACATTTTCGTATCTTCTTCTGAGCCCTCCAAACTGTTCCAACCTCTGCCTGTTACCCAGTTCCAAAGTCGTTTCTACATTTTCAGGTATCTTTTCAGCAACACCCCACTCTACTGGTATCAAGTTATTGTATTACTCTGTTTTCATGCTGCTGATAAAGATATACCCAAGACTGGGCAATTTACAAAAGAAAGAGGTTTATCTCCTGTATCATTTTTTATTGTGTCTATTTGATTCTTCTCTCTTTTCTTATTAGTATTCCAAACAACAGGAAAAGAAGGAAACCTCCCTAATTCATTTTATGAGGCCAGCACCATCCTGATACCAAAACCTGACAGAGACACAACAAAAAAAGAAAATTTCAGGCCAATATCCCTGATGAACATCAATGTGAAAATCCTCAGTAAAATACTGGCAAACCGAATCCAGCAGCACATCAAAAAGCTCATCCACCACGATCAAGTCAAATTCATCCCTGGGATGCAAGGCTGGTTCAACATATGCAAATCAATAAATGTAATCCATCACATAAACAGAACCAATGACAAAAACTACATGATTATCTCAATAGATGCAGAAAAGGCCTCTGACAAAATTCAACAGCCTTTCATGCTAAAAACTCTCAATAAACTGGATATCGATGGAACATATCTCAAAATAATAAGAGCTATTTATGACAAACCCACAGCCAGTATCATACTGAATGGGCAAAAACTGGAAGCATTCTCTTTGAAAACCGGCACAAGACAAGGATGCCCTCTCTCACCATTCCTATTTAACATAGTATTGGAAGTTCTGTCCAGGGCAATCAGGCAACAGAAAGAAATAAAGCGTATTCAAATAGGAAGAGAGGAAGTCAAATTGTCTCTGCTTGCAAATAACATGATTGTATATTTAGAAAATCCCATTGTCTCAGTCCAAAATCTCCTTAAGCTAATAAGCAACTTCAACAAAGTCTCAGGATATAAAATCAATGTACAAAAATCACAAGCATTCCTATACATCAATGACAGACAAACAGAGAGCCAAATCATGAGTGAACTCCCATTCAAAATTGCTACAAATAGAATACAATACCTAGGAATCCAACTTATAAGGGATGTGAAGGACGTCTTCAAGGAAAACTACAAACCACCGCTCAAGGAAATAAGAGAGGACACAAACAAATGGAAAAACATTCCATGCTCATGGATAGGAAGAATCAATATCGTGAAAATGGCTATACTGCCAAAAGTAATTTACAGATTCAATGCTATCCCCATCAAGCTATCACTGACTTTCTTCACAGAATTGGAAAAAAAACTACTTTAAACTTCATATGGAACCAAAAAAGAGCCTCCATAGCCAAGAGAATCCTGGGCAAGAACAACAAAGCTGGAGGCATCAAGCTACCTGACTTCAAACTATACTACAAGGGTACAGTAACCAAAACAGCATTGCTACTGGTACCAAAACAGATACACAGACAAATGGAACAAAACAGAGGCCTCAGAAATAACACCACACATCTACAACCATCTGATCTTTGACACACCTGACACAAACAAACAATGGGGAAAAGATCCCCTATTTAATAAATGGTGTTGGGAAAACTGGCTAGCCATATGCAGAAAACTGAAACTGGACTCCTTCCTTAAACCTTATACAAAAATCAACTCAAGATGGATCAAAGACTTAAATGTAAGACCTAGGACCAAAAAATCCTAGAAGAAAATCTGACCAATACCATCCAGGACATAAGCATGGGCAAAGACTTCATGTCTAAAATACCAAAAGCAATGGCAACAAAAGCCAAAATTGACAAACGGGATCTAATTAAACTAAAGAGCTTCTGCACAGCAAAAGAAACTATCATCAGAGTGAACAAGCAACCTACAGAATGAGAAAAAAATTTTGCAATCTATCCATCTGACAAAGGGCTAATATCCAGAATCTACAAAGAACTTAAACAAATTTACAAGAAAAAACCAAACAACCCCATCAAAAAGTGGGCAAGGGATATGAACAGACACTTCTCAAAAGAAGACATTTATGCAGCCACAGACATATGAAAAAATGCTCATCACCACTGGGCATTAGGCAAATGCAAATCAAAACCACAATGAGATACCATCTCACGCCAGTTAGAATGCAATCATTAAAAAGTCTGGAAACAATAGATGCTGGAGAGGATGTGGAGAAATAGGAATGCTTTTACACTGTTGGTGGGAGTGTAAATTAGTTCAAACATTGTGGAAGACAGTGTGGCGATTCCTCAAGGATCTAGAACTAGAAATACCATTTGACCCAGCAATCCCATTACTGGGTACATACCTAAAGGATTATAAATCAATCATTCTACTATAGACACATGAACATATATGTTTATTGCAGCACAAATCATAAGAGCAAAGACTTGGAACCAACCCAAATGTCCATCGATGATAGAGTGGATAAAGAAAATGTGGCACATAGGCCAGGCGCAGTGGTTCATGCCTGTAATCCTAGCACTTTGGGAAGCCAAGGTGGGGGCTCACCTCAGGTCAGGAGTTCGAGACCAGCATGGCCAACATGGTGAAACCCCGTCTCTACTAAAAATACAAAAATTAGCCAGGCATGCTGGTGCGCGCATGCACACCTTTAATCCCAGCTACTCGGAAGACTGAGGAAGGAGAATTGCTTGAATCTAGGAGGTAGAGGTTGCAGTGAGTCGAGATCGTGCCACTGCATTCTAGCCTGCACGACAGGAATGAGACTCTACCTTAAAAAAAAAAAAAGGCACATATACACCATGGAATACTACACAGCCATAAAAAAGGATGAGTTCACATCTTTTGCAGTGACATGGATGAAGCTGGAAACCATCATTCTCAGCAAACTATCCCAAGAACAGAAAACGAAATACTGCATGTTCTCATTCATAACAGGGAGTTGAACAATGAGAACACATGGACACAGGGAGGGGAACATCACACACCAGGGCTTGTTGCGGGGTGAGGGGTTAGGGGAGGGATAACGTTAGGAGAAATACCTAATGTAGGTGACGGGTTGATGGGTGCAGCAAACCACCATGGCATGTGTATACCTATGTGACGAAACTGCACGTTCTGCACATGTACCCCAGAACTTAAAGCATAATTTAAAAAAAAAAAAAAGAAAAAAAAAAGAGCTCAAAAGCCTAGAACAAAAACAAAAATAAACAAATGGGACTATATTAAATTAAAAAGCTACATGCAGAAAAATAAGCAATCGACAGTGTGAAGACACAACCTCTTGAAGGGGGGAAAATATTTACAAACTGCTCATATGATAGAGGAATAAAATCTAGAATATACAAGAAACTCTAAATAGAAAAAAAAATAATAATAAAGACTAAAAATAAATTTCATTAGAAAATGGGTAAGCAGGCTGCAGTGGCTCACGCTTGTAATCTCAGCACTTTGGGAGTATGAGGCAGCAGGATCACTGGAGCCCAGGAATCTGAGACCAGCTTGCAACATGGCAAAACCCCATCTCTATAAAAAATACAAAAATTAGCCAGGGGTGGTGGCATGTGCCTATAGTCCCAGCTACTCAGGAAGTGAAAGGATCGCTTGAGATCAGGAGAGGTTGAGGCTGCAGTGAGCCATAATCTCATCTATGCACTTCAGCCTGGGTGACAGAGTGAGACCCCGTCTCAAAAAAAAAAAAAAAAAGGCAAAGGATATGAATAGACACTATTGTGTAACCATCACCACTACATAATTACAAAATATTTCCATTAACCTCCAGAAGGAAATCTTGTCCTTTCAAATTTCACTACCCCAATCTCGGGCAGCCATTAATTTATTTCCTGTCTCTATGAATTTGCCGATTCTGAATTTGTCATGTAAATGGAATCATACTCAAAGAAAACAAAAGCTGGTTGTTTGAAAAGATAAATAAAATTGATAAACCTTTAACTAAACTGATAAAGAAAAATAGAAGACTCAAGTTTCCCAAGTCAGAAATGCAAGCAGGGATAGTACTAACAATCTTACAGAAATAAAAAGATTGTAAGAGAATACTATGAAAACTGCATGCCAACAAATTAGATAACCTAGATGAAATTATCAACTTCACTGAAACAAACTACCAAAACGTACTCAAGAGGAAACAGAAAACTTGAATATCCCTGTACAGAGTAAAGAGATGGAGTCACGAATCAGCTTTCCCACAAAGCATTGCAGCTATGTGGGAGGCTAATGTGGGAGGACCACTTTAGATCAGGAATTTAAGGCCAAAGTGCCCTGTGATTGCTCCTGTGAACAGCCACTGCACTCCAGCCTGGGTAATGTGGCAACACCCCATTCTCTTAAAAAAAAAAAAAAAAAAAAAAATTTTAAGGAAAAATTTGGCCGTGGCAGGGCGCAGTGGCTCACACCTGTAATCCCAGAACTCTGGGAGGCTGGCCGAGGTGGGTGGATCACTTGAGGTCAGGAGTTGGAGACCAGCCTGACCAACATGGTGAAAACCCACCTCTACTAAAAATACAAAACTTAGCCAGGTGTGTTGGTACACACCTGTAATCCCAGCTTTGCGGGAGGCTGAGACAGGAGAATCACTTGAACCCAGGAGGCGGAGGTTGCAGCGAGCTGAGATCACACCACTGCACTCCAGCCTGGGCAACAAAACAAGAACCTGTCTCAAAAAAAGAAAGAAAGAAAGAAAAGAAACCCAGAAAAGAAAAAAAGTACTTCCCACAAAGAAAGTCCAGTACCAGATGGCTTCACTGGTAGATTCTACCAAACATTTATAAAAAGAATTAATACCAGGTATGTGGTAGCACATACCTGTCATCTCAGCACTTTGGAAGAGGGAGGGCGGATCACTTGAGGTCAGGACCATATATGAGACCAGCCTGGGCAACACAGCAAGACTCCATCTCTACAAAACACTCAAAATTAGCTAGGCTTGGTGGCAAACACCTGTCCTCCTAGCTACACAACAAGCTAAGATGGGAAGACAGCTTGAGTCCAAGACTTCAAGGCTGAAGTGAGGTATGACTGCACCACTGCACTCCAGCTTGGGCTACAGTGAGACTCTGTCTCTTCATTTAGCTGAGTGTGATGGTACACCTTAAGTTCTCAGGAAGCTGAGGCAAGATGACTGTTTGAGCCCACTAGGTCAAGGTGGCAGTGAGCCACAATCGCATTATCGCGCTCCAACCTGGGTAACAGAGCAAGACCTTCTCTCTCTCTCAAAAAAAAGAATTAATTCCAAACCTTCTCAAACTCCTCCAAAACACAGAAGAGGATAGAACACTTCCCACACTTTCCAATTCATTTTATGAGGCCAGGATTACTTTGTATGATATAAGAATACATGGTTGGGGCTGGGCTCAGTGGCTTACGTCAGTAATTCCAGCACTTTGGGACACCAAGGTGGCTAGATCACCTGAGGTCAGGAGTTTGAGACCAGCCTGGCCAACATGGTGAAACCCCATCTCTACTAAAGATACAAAATTAGCCGGGTGTGGTGGCACATGCCTGTAGTCCCAGCTACTTGTGAGGCTGAGACAGGAGAATCACTTGAACACAGGAGGCGGAGGCTGCAATGAGCTGAGATCTTGCCACTGCACTCTAACCTGGGCAAAACAGAGCGAGATTCCGTCTCAAAAAAAGAATACGTATTTGATCTCTGCTCCATAGTTCCTGACACAGAGCTCCTAAAATCCTTGTAACTTCCTGAGTGATAGGGTGCTAGCAGCATCTTTTGTTCTAATATGTGCTCTTTGGACCTGGTTCCTGACACAGAGCTCCTAAATTCCTTGCAATTTCCTGAGCAATGGGGTAACAGGCGTGTCTACACAGAGCTCTTAAATCCTGTGGAATTTCCTGTGTGACAGAAGCATCTTTTGTTCTAATGAGGGAACTCTTGGTGGGCTCCTGGAATCTTCAGAATGAGAACTGGTCACCAGAAAGACCAAGCCATGATTACATGCCTAGAGCCTGGAACTTTCAGCCCCATCCACATCCTCCAGAGAACGAAGAGAGTCTGGAGATTTGAGTTAACAATCAATCATACCTACATGATGACACCTCCATTAAAAAAAAATCCCTAAACTGACTGGGCACGACCAGCACTTTGGGAAGCTGAGGCAGGAGGATCGCTTGAGCCCAGGAATGCAAGAACAGCCTGGGCAACACACAGAGACCCCATCTCTACAAAATAATAATAATAATAATAATAATCATCATCATCATCATCCCTAAACTAGGGTTTACACAGCTTCTGAGTTGGTGAACGCATTAATTTGCTGGGGGACTGAAGTGCCTGCACTTGGGACTCTTCCAGACCTTGTTTACCCTGTGTACCTCTTCATCTGGCTGTTCATTTGTATCCTCTATAATAAACCTGAAACAGAAGTAAAGTGTTTCCCTGAGTTTTGTGAGCCAATACAGCAGGTTATTGAACCTAAGAAGGAAGTTGTGAGAACCCCCAATTTGTAGTCAAGTCAGACAGAAGTGTGGGGACCCTTGGCACCCAACACTTGCAACTGATGTCTAAAGTGGGAAGGCAGTCTTGTGGGTCTGAGTCTTTAATTTGCAGGACTGTGGTAACTCTAGGTAGTGTCAGAATCAAACTAAATTGTAATACACCCAGTTGGTGTGTGCAAAGAAATGGAAAATTGCTTGACGTCGAAAAACCACAAATTTGGTGTCAGAGTATTCTGTGGATAGAAGAAACAATTTTTCATTTACTTTAATACCAAAACCATTTAATTAATTTTTTTTTTTTTTTTGAGACAGAGTTTCACTCTTATTGCTCAGACTGGAATGCAATGGCGCGATCTCAGCTAACTGCAATCTCTGCCTCCTGGGTTCAAGCGATTCTCCTGCCTCAGCCTCCCAAGTAGCTGGGATTGCAGGCACGCACTAGCACGCCTGGCTAATTTTGTATTTTTAGTAGAGACAAGGTCTCGCCATGTTGGCATGTTGGCCAGGCTGGTCTCAAACTCCTGACCTCTGGAGATCCACCCGCCTTGGCCTCCCAAAGTGCTAGGATTACAGGAGTGAACCAACAAAACCATTTAACAGATATCACAAGAAAAAAACTTTTAACAATATACTAGCAAACTATGATATATAGTGCCTCTCCAGTGCCTCTCACTCCAGTCTGGGTGACAGAGTGAGGCCTCATCTCTAAAACACAAACAAAAAACTAGCAAGCTGAATTCAGCAACATATGAAAGACATTATATACTATGAACAAATGGGACGGGATAGGGGCTAGCCATGCCAGAAGGACCTATTGTGAAATTAGATGGTAGGGGCTTTAAGCCACATACTATCAGCCCAACCTCCAGGGAGAGGATAGGAGCTAGAGAGTGAGTTCTTTTGTCTGTGCAGTGGCACAATCGTGGCTCACTGGAGCCCCTACCTCCCAGGCTCAAGCGATCCTCCTGCCTCAGTCCCCCAAGTAACCAGGACTTACATTCGTATGTCACCACACCTGGTTAATTTTTGTATTTTTTGTAGAGACAGGGTTCCCCATGTTGCCCAGGGTAGTCTTGAACTCCTGGGCTCAAGCGATCCACCCACCTAGGCCTCCCAAAGTGCTGGGATTATAGGCATGAGCCACTGTGCCCAGTCAAGACAGAGTTCTATTGCAAAACAAAAACCCTAATAAAAACTGTTATGCTGGCTGGGTGTAGTGGCTCACGCCTGTAATCCAGTGCTTTGGGAGGCCAAGACGGGCAGATCACTTGAGGTCAGGAGTTCCAGACCAGCCTTGTCAACATAGTGAAACCCTGTCTCTACTAAAATTACAAAAATTAGCTGGGCATGGTGGTGTGCACCTGTAATCCCAGGTATATAGGAGGCTGAGGCAGGAAAATCGCTTAAACCCGGGAGATGGAGGTTGCAGTGGGCCGAGATCCTGTCACTGCACTCCAGTATGGGCGACAGAGTGAGACTTCATCTCAAAAAAAAATAAATAAAAAGGCTGTTATGCGTGGCCAAGTGTAGTGGCTCACACCTACAATCCTAGCACTTTGGGAGGCTAAGGCAGGAAGATCATTTGAGGCCAGAAATTCAAGATCAGCCTGAGCAATATAGTGAGACCTCATCTCTAGAAAAATATAACTAAATTAACTGGGCGTGGTAACATGTGCCTGTAGTCCCCCCTACTCGGCAGGAGGATCGCTTGAGCCCAGGAGCTCAGGGTAGGCCATGTTGCACCACTGCACTGCAGCCTGGGCAAGAGAGCAAGACCCTGCCTGAAAAGAGAAACAAAAACCTGTCATACTGAGCAGTTTCCTGACTGGTGAACACAATGATATGCTGGGAAGGTGACATGCCCTGATTCTACAGGGAGAGGGGCACAGAAGCTCTACATCCAAGACCCTTCCAGACCTTGCCCTATGTGTCTCTGCATCTGGCTGGTCTTATGTTGTATCCTTTATAATAAAGCCGTAACTGTAAATAAAGCACTTTCTTGAGTTCTGTGAGTCATTCCGGTGAATTACAGAACTTGAGGTGGGTTATGGGAACTCCTCAGATTTGTAGCCAGTTGGGTAGAAGTGCAGGTAGCATGGGGACCCCACCTGTGGCTGGCATGTGAAATGGGGACGGTCTTGTTGGTGACATTCTACCTTGTAAAATGATAGAACCATCCTTCACTAATTAAATGGCATGAGACCAGACTTGACTTATAGCTCAAATAATATTACAGGTCTACATTAATACATGGTGTCTAATAGCACATTTAATAGTTGGGGAACCAGGCACGGTGGCTCATGCCTGTAATCCCAGTCTTAGGGAGGCCAAAGTGGGTGGATCACTTGAGCCCAGAAGTTTAAGACCAGCCTGGGCAACACAGTGAGACCCCATCTCTAGGAAAAAAAAAATAGCTGAGTATGGTGGCACGTTCCTGTGGTCCCAGCTACTCAGAAGGCTGAGGTGGAACGATAGCTTGAGCTCAGCTCAAGGCTGCAGTGAGCTATGATTGCACCACTATACTCCAGCCTGGGTAACAGAGCAAGACCTTGTCTCAAAAAAGGCTGGAGAAAGAGTTGTTCCCCAGATGGAATTCAAGTCAAATTGTATTTCTGCTAGACAGTTTTTCAAGATCAATCAAGAATCTCTTCATCAACTTTCAACCCCTACAAACACACATATCACTTATGTGTACTTCTCATTTACAATGAACTAAATCCACACTATATATTAAACATATGTGTTTATTTATCTAGAGTGGTATTTCAAATTACTTGAAGTTCCCGTTTGTTTCTTTGTGGGGAGAAAGGAACAGAAAGGATGTCTAATGAGGATCAAATCTCTGTACCAAGCAGAAAAAAGCAATCTCTAAACTTACAACAAACTTTTTTTGCAAATAAAAATGACATATCTCGGCAGGGCACAGGCTTGTGCCTGTAGTTCCCACACTTTGGGAGGCTGAGGTAGGTGGATCACCTGAGGTCAGGAGTTCAAGACCAGCCTGGCCAACATGGTGAAACCCCGTCTCTACTAAAAATACAAAACTTAGCCAGGTGGGGTGGCATGCTGAGGCAGGAGAATTGCTTGAAACCAGGAGGTGGAGGTTGCAGTGAGCCGAGATCACACCACTATACTCCACCCTGGGAGACAGAGCGAGACTCCATTTCAAAAAAAGAAAAAAAAAGAAAACAAAAGATAAGATTATTTCATTAAAGAAAACTTTACTTATAACAGAAAACTGGGCACAAATGCCAAGATAGTTAATTAAAGTTAATTTTAATTACCTTAAGTACATAAATAAGGTACTCTAATTCAATCCATTAACTAAGTCCTTATCTATTCTACCTGCAAATTCTCTTTCTCAGATCTAGCCTTTTCTCTCACTCCCTACTGACACTTGCCCAATTCACATTTTACAATATGAATGTAATATTATAACAACCTCCAGCTGGTTTCCCTATCACCACCCCAAACTGCCCACTGCCTTTCCAACACCGCAAAAGAATTGTTTCAGAAATGAGAATTTCAGATCACCCCTGGTGAAGATCATATAAATCAATTCAGAGAAATTGGGGTGGGGCTCTTAAAAAAAAAAAAAAAAGGTAAATAACAGAAACGGAATAATGACTTTTCCCTCATGGTGTCTTGGGAAAGATAAATTAAAAATTGGATTTTTAACTATACTCAGAGGATTCAAATAAAAAGTAATAAGCTTAGAAGAGGTTAATAACAAATGCTTTTCATGCAGTTAAGACATGGTATAACCAAATAACCCAAGAAATGAGTTGAGGGATTACCCAAAGATTTTCCATCTCAGGCATCTCAGGCACTATTATACAACCCGGCGTGGGCTACGTAGCAACACCCATCTCTATAAAAAATATATATATATTTTTTTTAATTAGCCAGGTGTAAGGGCACAAGTAGTGCTAGCTACTTGGGAGGCTGAGGCCGGAGGATCACTTGAGTCCAGGAGTTCTATGTTACAGTGAGCTATGACTGTGCCACTGCACTGCAGTCTGGGCAATAGAGCAAGACCCTCTCTCTAAATAAAGAGAAAGAAAGAAAGGAAGAAAAGAAAGACAGACCAAAGATGGGGAAACACCTGAGAAAGACCAAAAGGAAACACCTGAGTCATTAAAAAAAAAAAATTAAATAAGTGAAAAAACAAGCAGGGGCAGGGGAGGGGGAATTCAGTAATGTATATCTTTACAGCAATACCCAAAAGAAAAAAGAGTTACACCATGAAAAATGTGTAGCAAACAAGGGATGAAGAGAAAATCTAAAAATATTTTGAAATATGTGACACATTCATTCAACTAACACTTGAGCATCTACTATATGCTAAATACTAGGCTAGAAATAGAGTGAATAAGAGAAAATGAATTCCTTATGGAACTTATTGTCAGTCACTGGCATGTTGCCTTTATTTAATGTGCTACATTTTTACTTTAAAGAAGGGAAAAATACATGCAAAGCATTTATAACTCCCAATCTAATTTTCTTATATGGTCTTAAGTTCCTCAACCACAAACCTTATCAGAAACCTAATGTATACAGTTAGGTTACAATTTCCCATACATGCCATATTATCAGAAACTTCTATGCCTTTTCCCATGCTGTTCCCTGCCTTGAACGCTTTTCCAACTTTTATTCAACCATTCAAATTTCCATAATGCTTACAGTGATGTTATGATTTCCCCTGGCCAAAATTAAGTACTTGCTCATTTATATTCTCAAAGCACCTTAGAATTACTCTAAACAGCAGTTATACTTTGTATTATAATTGCCTGCATAATTATATTCATGCAAACAAGATCATGCAAACATGATACAAATATATGCTGTCTACAAGAAACAAAGTTTAGAATCAAAGACACAAGGAGGTTGAAAGGATAGAAAGGAACACACCATGCAAAGTAAACAAAAGACAGCTGAAGTGGCTATGCTAATACCAGACAAAACAGACTTTAATCTCAGCATAGAGTTTAAGACGAAGTTTGAAGTATTAGGACAAATAGGTAAGAACAGACATTCCTGATTACACATTAAAATCACTGATGCCAGGGCCTCAATCCCCAGAGATTCTGATTTCAATGGAGCATTGTTAAGGCCTAAGCATCAATATTTTTCAGAGCAATTCAAGGGATTCTAATGCATAGCCAGAGTTAGTTAATGACACATGATTATTATAAGGGTTGAAAAACACTGAACTACAAGGAAAAATAAGACAATTGGTTTAATTAGGGTAAATGGAAGTCAAGGCAGTATGGGAACACACCCTGGAAGCATCTGATAACACAATGCACAAAACTTTTATAATTATAGGAGATGGAGTCTAATTTCCAAAATATTCAAGAAGAAAATTATTTCGTTGAGCCAATCCCATTAAAAAAATTTTTAAAAATAAAAAAAGTAGGCTGGGTGTGGTGGCTCACACCTGTAATTCCAGCACTTTGGGAGGCCAAGGCAGGCGAATCACTTGAGGTCAGGAGCTCAAGACCAGCCTGCACAACACAGTGAAACCCCGTCTCTATTAAAAATACAAAAATTAGCTGGGCATGATGGTACGTGCCTGGACTCCCAGTTATTCAGGAGGCTGAGACAGGAGAATCGCTTGAACCCAAGGTGGAGGTTGCAGTGAGCCGAGATCATGCCACTGCACTCCAGCCTGGGCAACAGAGAAAGACTCTGTCTCAAAAAAAAAAAAAAAAAAAAAAAGAAAAAAAAAAAAAAAAAAAAAAAAAAAAAACCCAAAACACCAAGAAGAAGAAAATTGTTTCAAAGTGTGAGGAAAACTAGGATTTTCCCAAACAATGATGAAAAGCTGGTTAAGATTCATGTTCAAATATCAAGGCATCAACTGTACCTATGACTTGTAGTTCTTTGGTTTCAATATATTTTAGTATCCCATTCAAATATTATACCTTTTAAAAATAATGTTCATGCTAATAAAATTTAAACTTTTAAAGTAAGAAGAGGTGAGTGGGGAAATATGCTACATTATCTGACTCAGAAGCCTAAGTGTTCAGATCATTGCTTAGTGTTCAGACCACAACCATAGTACTGTGGATCACACTACAATCATTGTAAGAGCGTACCTGTGGGGACAAAACACTGGTTAAGAGTTGGGCTCCGAAGCTCCAGACTTACCCAGTTTTAAATTCCCACAGCATTACAAACACATTTTTATCAAAATTTTCTCCAACTCTTTAACACTGTGTGACTTCAGGCAAGTTACTTTACCTCTCTAAATAGTTTCCTTATCTATAAAATGAAAATAATGATACTATAAATAGAGTGGCTCTAAGGATTAAATAAGGTAATCTTGGTAGATGGCTTTATCATGGAGTCTGGCTCAACAGTAAGCTCTGATAATTACAACAGTACTACTCCAGGCATTTAACCTATAAAATTATGGTAAAGCATGCATACTACAAAGCCCCTTATTTTTGCATTTTTGTAATTTATTTTTCTGTGAAAGATAAGAATGGAGAAGATAATTAAGGTTTAAAGGGGAGGTCCAAAATATGGGAAAATAGGACACTAAAGGAGATATAGATATCATGGTGAATAAAACTAGGTAATAATAGAAGATACGGTATAAAATGAAAAGGCCATGAGGCAAAAAGATAGCAAGGAAAAACCAGTTGACCACAGTCAAAATTCATAGGACAAAAAAATCTCAAAAATGAGGAATATTATGGAATGTGTGAATTCAGATGCCAGACCAAGTTAGTGCTGCTGTAGATGGCTTACTTATGGTTCTGATAAACTGGAGGTTGGCAAGACTTTAATGGGAATATAAAGTAAGCTCCATTATACTTCTGATTAATCAAAGTTTTCCAACATTACAATATTGCTATATCCCCAAATACCAAAAGCAAGTTAGAATGTATTATTGGAATAACTCATTCTATCTAATTTTCTTTTCCTAAAACACTTTTAACATCTAAACATCGAAGAAGTGACAACTATATTTATTTACAGAGCCAACTGTGAGGATGCTAAGGACAAAAGGAAAAGAGTAAGTATCAAATTCCCTGAGATATCTAGCATAACACATGCCTAAGCTTCATAACGAGTACTGCCCTTTTGCTGCAAAATACACTGATGACCAAGGCATTTAATCCCACTTACTAGGAAGCTATTATCTAGTAGATTCTTTCCCAGTCCTGTGTCCTTTAAGTAACCCAAGTAAATCTTTTAAGTTCTATCTTTAATAACTACATCCTTTCCCATCTGAGTACACGGCATCACCATTCATCCAACCTTACCCTCATCTAATCAGTTCACTTGGATAAGACTTTGAGGCTGGTATAGCAGCAATGTTACAATAACTCTTACCCTTACTACCAATTACTATGTCACATGGCTCCCATCCTAGCATTGCCTTATGACAATTAGGCAGAGGTAGCCATGGCTATTCTTGAATGAAAGAAATTTAGTTCAATGTAATGTCATCACCCTGTTAACAAAAAAGCTTTTAGACTCACCTAACCCAAGAGAGAGGAGTAATTAATACCAAAACAGTTGGATGCAAAATTAGATCAATATTGAGACTACTGTTCCACTAACAGTTTCATTCACAGGACATTCTAGGCATTTAATTTGTATTATATTCGTTCTTTTTTATTTTTTTTTTTGCGGGGGGGGAGGGGTGGAGTCTCGCTCTGTCGCCCAGACAGGAGTGCAATGGCGTAATCACGGCTCACTGCAACCTCTGCCTCCCGGGTTCAAGCAATTGTCGTGTGACAGCCTCCTAGGTAGCTGGGATTACAGGTGTATCCCACCACATCCAACTAATTTGTATTTTTAATAGAGACCAGGTTTCACCACGTTGGTCAGGCTGGAAATTTGTATTATACTCGTTCTAAATGCATTTTCAAACACAGCGATCATCATCTGATAAGACTTCCATCTTCGCACACTGGAATACGGATCAGCAAATTTTTTCCCGTAAAGGGCTAGACAGATAATAAGTTCTTCAGGTTTTGGGTTTTGTTTTGTTTCTGAGACAGGGTCTTGCTGTGTCACCCAGGCTGGAATGCATTGGCATGATCAGCCTCAACCTCCGGGGCTCAGATAATCCTCCGAAAGTGCTTGGATTGCAGGCATGAGCCACCATACCCAGCCCAATACTTCAGGTTTTGAAGTTATATGTTCTCTGTGACAATCACTCAACTCTACCATAGTTGTGTGAAAGCAGCTACAGACAACAGTATGTAAACAAATGAACGTGGCTGTTTACCAATAAAACCTTATTTACAAAAATAGAGGACAGGCTGTAGATTGCCCACCCCTGTACTAAGCTATCACAGACTAGGCTTTAACTTCAAAGTTTTAGAGCAGAACATGGTCCTGTAAGTTGAGGAAAACTATTAATTTCACAAACATTTACTACATATATTTGCTATTACTCACCAATTGCTAGCAATAAAATAAAATAAGAATCCCTGTCCTCAAAGAGTTTACCATCTCGTAGGCTAGGCAGTAAGTGCAAAAAGTTTTATGAGTACTGTGACATAAAATCTACAAAGTGTACATGCAGGGTAAGGAGACAGAAGTGGTTAATTTAACTTGAGAGACAGAAAGCAGGAAATTTTTCACAGAGCACTTGATGCTTAACGAGCAGACTAATGACAGGTAGAGTGAACAGGCAAGGGAAGGAAGATGGGGATGGGATATTCGACTCAGCGGGAGGAGGATGAGGAAAAAGCACAAATGTAAAACAACCTTTCACATTTTCAGAGATGTGAAAGCAGTTCAGTGTCATTAAAAGTAGCAATGAGAACAGAAAAGCAAAGTTGAATATAAAAGGGGATAAATAGACTCAATATGACTTGGTATCAAAGTAGAAAGTGTTTAGGGCTAAGGTTTAGGATGCCTCCTTTGTTTCTGATCTGAGTGACTCGAGTAGATGACAGTAACATTCATTGTAAGAGGTAATTCAAGATTAAGAATAAATAAATAGGCTGAGCTTCGTGGCTCACGCCTATAATCCCAGCACTTTGGGAGGCTGAGTCAGGTGGATTGCTTGAGCCCAGGAGTTTGAGACCAGCCTAGGCAACATAATGAAACTCTGTCTCTACTAAAAATACAAAAAATATTTAGCTGGGTGTGGTGGCACATGCCTGTGGTGCCAGCAACTTGAGAGGCTGAAATGGGAGGATCACCTGAGTCTGGGAGGTAGAGGTTGCAGTCAGCAGAGAACAAGCCACTGCACTCCAGCCCGGATGACAGAGTAAGACTCTGTCTTTTAAAAAAAAAAAAAAAAGATAAATAAATACAAGCAGAAATTCAATTTTCCTTTTATAAAGCCTCTTTAGAAATCTTGTTTTAAATAATTTTTGTGGTGATTATCAAAGAAATGCACAATTAACATAGAAAATAAAATGTGAAAAAATGTAAGAAAAAACAAAGGAAAAAAACCTATATAACCCTACTATCCAGAAAATGATTAAGATAAACATGTACAAATACTGGGGGGAAAAGCTTAGAGTCTAAAATAAACACAGACTAAACCTTCACTATGAGAGCTTTCTGGAGGAACTCTTGCTTACATGAGCCATATACACATTATATACTTTATGTTGCTCCTCAAGCAATCTTTGTTCAACTACAGGAGGCTGAAGCCTGGTCTGTCTACTGGTGGGGCACTTGTCAAGTTCTCCCCTTATGCTCTTCTTTCTTAAAATCAGTTTGGGCTGGACGTGGTGGTTCACGCCTGTAATCCCAGCACTTTGGGAGGCCAGGGCGGGCAGATCACTTGAGGTCAGGAGTTTGAGACCACCCTGGCCAACATGATGAAACCCCATCTCTACTAAAAATGCAAAAAAATTAGCTGGACATGGTGGCAGCCACCTGTAATCCCAGCTACTCAGGAGGCTGAAGCAGGAGAATTGCTTGAACCCGGGAGGCAGAGGTGGCAGTGAGCCCAGATCACCGCACTCCAGCCTGGGCGACAGAGTGAGACTCCATCTCAAACAAACAAACAAACAAACAAACAAAAACAGTCTGGTGTAGTTTCTGCTTGGTGTGCCCTCACAGCTCATGTTCTTACATTGAAAAGATCACCTTGATTTTGGACAAACATTCTAAGCGTAACTTTTAGTTCTTGCTCTTTGTCCATATCTGGACTGGTAAGATTAAATAAACACTGCAAATTCCCCATCACCTCATCCCTGCTTCTTCAGAAATTTTACCTTTTATTCACAGAAAGGCACAAATTATGAAGTAATTTGCTATCAGAATATCTTACACAACTTACTTTGAGAGAAACCAAATTTATTTAAGTATTTTTAAATGAGTATTAAAACTTAATTCTGAGCAAAACATGAGAGCAAAAAGTAGTCTAATGATGAATGGGATCAAGTCTGCCATTTATAATTTTTTTAACAACTGGTAATCAATTTATTAAAATAGTTGACTTAAGCATCTGCAATGGTGACTTTCACCTCAACTCCTGGCTCAAACTGATGGAAGCAATCTGCTTAACAGTCTCAGAAGGACTGTGCAAGTCAATGAGTCGTTTGTGGATTCTCATCTGGAAAGGATCCCATGTCCTAGAACCTTCACCACAAAGAGTTTTTCTTGTAGTCATTCTCAAAGTCTTGGTAGGCATTCGAACTGATCCTTTCACTTGGAGATTCTTTTCCTTTGCTCCTCTGACGAAGTCAGCACATATCTTTTCCAGGGATTTTACCGTGACGCCCGTTAGAGTGATTCGATTTCGGTGAATTGCCACCTCTGGCTCCACGGGTGTTTTTCCGGTATCCTTAAAAGCCACGGCTGCTGCGCAGCTTCCTGACTGACTTGTTCCTCGGCGAGAGTGAACAGTGGTGAGTTAAGAAGCAGGAGCCTGCGGATCAGCGATCCACAGCACCTACACCACGTCTTCCTCAAAGAGCAGCCATTTATAATTTGTAAAAGGAAATACACACACACACACACACACACAAACGCACGCACACACACAGAGATAATGGAGAATTAATACAATTTAACACATCCCTAAACTCAGGATAAAAATAAGAAGTGGCCGGGCACAGTGGCTCATGCCTGTAATCCCAGCACTTTGAGAGGTCGAGGTGGCTGGATCTCCTGAGGCCAGGAGTTCAAGACTAGCCTGGCCAACATGGCAAAACCTGTCCCTACTAAACACATAAAAATGAGCCAGGCATGGTGGTGCATGCCTGTAATCCTAGTCACTTGGGAGCGTGAGGCAGAAGAATCACTTGAACCTAGGAGGCACAGGTTGCAGTGAACCAAGATCACGCCACTGCACTCCAGCCTGGGTGACAGAGCAAGACTGTCTCAAAAAAAAAAGGAAAAAAAAAAAAAAAAGGAGTTTTAGCCACAAGTGCTGACTCATGCCTGTAACCCCAGCACTTTGGGAGGCCAAGGTGGGAGTATCACCTGAGGTCAGGAGTTCAAGACCAGCCTGGACAATATAGCAAGATCTCATTCTCTACCAAAAAAAGCTTTAAAAATTAGCTGGGCGTGCTGGCATGCACCTGTAGTTCCAACTACTCAGGAGGTTGGGGCAGGAGCATTTCTTGAGCCCAGGAATTCAAGGTCCTAACTCTGGGGGCAGAAAAAAAATATATATATATATATATATTTTTTTTTTTTTGAGACAGAGTCTCACTCTGTCACCCAGGCTGGAGTACAGTGGCACCATCTTGGCTCACTGCAACCTCTGCCTCCTGGGTTCAAGCGATTCTTCTGCCTCAGTCTCCCGAGTAGCTGAGATTACAGGTGCCTGCCACCAGGTCCGGCTAATTTTTGTATTTTTAGTAGAGACAGGGTTTCACCACATTCACCAGGTTGGTCTCGAACTCCTGACCTCAGGTGATCTGCCACCTGGGCCTCCCAAAGTGCTGATTACAGGCATGAGTCAGCACTTGTGGCTAAAACTCCTTTTTTTTTTTTTCTTTTTTTTTTTTGAGACAGTCTTGCTCTGTCACCCAGGCTTGAGTGCAGTGGCGTGATCTTGGTTCACTGCAACCTGTGCCTCCTAGGTTCAAGTGATTCTTCTGCCTCACGCTCAACCAAAAAATACATTTTTATAAAGTAGGCATTCACCTCAGAGATCCTTTGATAATGTTTGAAGCAATACCAGTTTAATACTGCTTAAGTCAGTTTCCTCTATTATTGTGGTTCAATTGTTTAGTCACTTGGAAACCCCAAAAACATGGGTTTTTTTGAATTTCAGTGCCTCCCTTCTTCCTAACACACTGGTACAAACCTCATACGGAGCACACTTGAGCTAGCAGGCACTGTGTTTATGGCATACAAGTGAAAGAAAGCATAATATGGAAGAAGCAGCCCCTTCAAATGGCTAAAGGTGGTGCAACTTCAGACATAAGGATCAGGAAATGGAAGTAGAGGGGAAGTGGAAGAGTAAGGAGAGAATGCCTGCTGTTCTCTCTAGTTTGGGCATCAATTTGCCTGGAGGCACTGCTTGTGCCCAACTGTGCAAGAGTGAGCAAAAATGTTTAAAAGTTAGCTAATATAAACCTAACTTACAGATATGACCATATAAAGCTAAACAAATTATAAATCAAATCCTGATAGAATATATGTAATTACAAAATGTACATTATACTTGCCCATATAATTAAATGTTTTTAAAACAAAACAGAAAATACCCTAATACCTTTGTGGGATCTACTCTGCAATAAAAACACAAAACAACCAGAAAAAAACAAGCATAATATATTAAGACTATACTCATCATGTAGAGTAAAATTTTATTAAATCCAACAACACACATAACTGTCTTCCTTGAATATATGATTCAGTTTAACATGTACTTTAGGCCTGAATCATTCTTACTTTTTCATATTGCATGTGGTCATACATCACACCATAAAATTGTTAGATAATTTTAGTCTACAACTGTAGACTAGAATGCACAGACTATTGCTCCACTTGATAAAATCTCAGAGAAAAAAAATAAGTCTTTGAATGATGTCATTAGTTTCAAGCTCATTAGCTACCTCTTACTAGATTAGAAATTTCTTTTAAAAGGCTTATGTTTAATGTTTTTTTTTTAAAAAAAATCTCCGCAATATTTACTGTAGCTACATCTGTACACAGCAGATGCTCAATATTACATATCAAGTGAATGAACTCACAATAAATGCTTACTTACCTTCTTACCAGTGTGGTCTGTCTGAGAATTTAACAAAACATCTAAATTTAATGCAAACTTTTTAATCATTAAAAGACTAAAAAGTCAGCCAGTTTGCATTAACAGGCTCATGTTAGCCAGACAAGTCCCTCTGTCTCCATTACCTCCTAGTTCCTAGGACAATGCCAACAACCTCCTTCCAAACCTCCATAACTTCAGGACATATCAAAAACGGTAGAGATGAAATCTATTTCTCTCTTTCCCTCTAATAAGTGCCCCAAAGAATATTTACTTTTTCAAAGACAGAAGAGCCACAACTAAAAAGTTTCAACCTAACCAGGCTCTGGCTCCAGCAATGCTACTATGAATGTATGTATGCCCTATTGGTGTCTACCACTGTAGACTCGTGCAACCTCTAGTACATGCACTTGGTAAAATCTTTTGTTTAAATCAACACATGGTGGCCCTAGTTACAGTAGTCACCTTCTACTTTATCAAATGCACCTAAAAATATATTGTCACACACAGATCAGTTACAGTACCAGTAAGAGAGATCATAGTTATAGTTACAATTCCAGCTAAAAAAGCATACTTTTTTTTTAACCTTGATATTTTGACTTCAAGAGTTAAAATTCAAATCATTAAAATTAAATGCAAAAATGAAACAAAAAACTAATGGCTCAACTTAACATACAACTAATTCAGCCAACCATAGTATAACCTATGAGAATCCTAACACGTTATCTGTATTTACCTTAATAAACTTATTAGATACAGATAACATCTCAACCAATATCCAGAGTGTTTTTAAAGAATAAAGTGGTATAGTTGCCTCTTGAAAAGAAATATTCTCTGCAGGAGAGGAAAGATACTTAGGAGCCTTGGGTGTCAGGAATCTCACAAAGTCAATGTTGACTTTATCCATAACCACCATTATCTACCTCCGGTTAGGAGAAACCTGGGGAAGCCCACACAAAGCACAGAATCGGAAGGACTAAAGTAGACTGCAGAGAGAGGAGGATAAAACACCACCTTCATTTGGCACATCCTTTTATACTGAGTATCAACTATAAATCTCAATTTTTTGACAATTTCAGCATATACGTGGGCTTTTCAAATAAGAATCTGATTAACACCAACAGTTAGCTGTATACACTTGAAATCTCTCTCTGTAGCTTGATTTTCCTCCCTGAAAAATAAAGGCAATGATATAATAGTCCCTTCTTTCTGGCCCCAAAACTCAATGATAGTTTCTAGAACAAAGGTTCCCAAACGTTCTATGTTCACAGCACCCTCAGTATCTCAGCAATTTTCTCTCAGCAGCCCTAGGCCAGAAATAATAACACTTCCACTTATTAAGCAGTCAGTAGCCATGTGAAAAAATAACCTAGCTACATTTCAACAAATAATGCTTTTACTTCATTCTTAACCATAATTACTTGTGAAATGTGTATTACTGTTGGGCACTGCACAACTTTTCAAACCTTGGAATCAGAGTGGGCCCTGCTATCCTTTTTCCTGCTGCATACAGATTTTTTTGTGCATTTTACCACAGCAACCACTAAAAAGCCAGCTTCACAAAGACATATCATCTACAGAAATGTAGCACAATCTTGAAACCATGAACTATGTCAAGGCAGTAGTTCGCCTGGCAACCAGCAAATTTCGACTACCACTGTATCCTACTTGAAAATTAACTATCAGATGGAGTTGGCAACAATGCTCTAGGGTGCCTTGGTGCAGTTTGGAAACCATGATCCTATGGCAAGGTATATAATTTTGTGGCTTTGGACTCAGACTTGGGTTGGAAATAATATTTCACCCTTAACTATATAATCTTGGGCACCTTAATCTATTGAGCCTTACTTAGTTTCTACGCCTGCCAAATAGGAATAATACTATCAACTTCAGGGAACAGTAGCAAGAACTAAATCCATGTCTTTTAACTCTTGTACACCACAACTCTTTCCCAAAAAGACTCAGTTCAAATCTTGTTGGCTGAGCCACTATCGTCTTATCAGCTATTTGAAACAGGCAAAAAGTCTGTAATAGCTGATAAAACGATAGTGGTTCACCCAACAAGCTAACTTTGATGATGATATCATCATCAAAGTTCTGAAAATCTTTTCCCTGCACAGTAACAGCATTTCACCTGCAGAGACTTCTCATTTGCCAAGTGTTCTGAACTGTGTAACATTAATTAATAATTATTCTAAGATCACCTTATGACAGGATCTATTATCAGTCCCCTTAGCAACTCTATACCAACGGTAATGCAGTGGTTGAAATAAATGATCCTCCTTAGCCCAGGTTACCTGTCATTTTTACTTACTTAGTGGTCCACTATTCAATTCAACTGACTCTAATATTTTATTCCTCTGATATTAATATAAACTAAATGCAGTGGTCAAAATACCTAAAAGAAATGGAGATGCAAGCAATCTCATATACTACCCAAAATACCACACCACCCCAGAAAACCTGCATTTCAACTTGGTCCAAGGGAATCAACAAAACAATTTACTAGCCATCCTTTCCCCACACGCCCACAGTTCGTTCTCTGAGAAATACATTACTATCACTTCCCAAGGCATCCTAAAAGCAACTTACTAAGGCATTCTACTTCACAATGACTACTTTCTTAAAAATTAAAAAAGGGGCCAGGCGTGGTGGCTCACGCCTGTAAAGCACTTTAGGAGGCCAAGGTGTGTGGATCACGAGGTCAGGAGTTCAAGATCAGCCTGGCAAACATGGTGAAATCCTGTCTCTACTAAAAATACAAAAATGAGCCGGGTGTGGTGGTGCACGCCTATAATCCCAGCTACTCTGGAGGCTGGGGCAGGAGAATCGCTTGAACCTGGGAGGCAGAGGTAGCAGTGAGCCGAGATCCTGCCACTGCACTCCGGCCTGGGCAACAGAGTGAGACTCCGTCTCCGGCCTGGGCAACAGAGTGAGATTCCGTCTCAAAAAACAAATAAATAAAAATAAGAAAAGGAAGATAGATATAATTTGATAATGAAATTACCACAATGGAGCTTAATTTTTAAAGAAATTCTGCAGGAAGCCTTTATATAATGTCACCCTCCTATTTTGTACTATTTTTAAAAAATAAGCTTTTTGTAAGTCAGTTTGTTATGGGTAGAGGGGATGTGGACAGGTAAGAAGAGATTAATAGGCCTGTATAATAGGCCTTATAACTGTTGTATTAATCTGAATCTTCAGTAGCCATAACATCATACAGATTCTTTATAGGTAATATTCTGAAGAACTTTATACTTGGCACTTCCTAGCAATGCAAATAAATTCAGTTAACAGAAACTTCTTCATTTACATAGAGAATAGAAGAGCGACCCTGCTTTCTTGGAAAGGAAACAGCTATCTGTCTTGTACAATACCCAGTCCACTTTGGCCAGCTAATACGGACAAAAAAGAGATCTATTTGGAAAACGTTTCTTCTCCAGCCAAGGGCTGTTTCCAGATAAAGGCAATGCTCAGAGTATAACAAAAAAGCCTTCTCTGAGGAAAGAAAAGTGCCAGAAAAGGAGAGGCAGGGATCGGGAATAAATGGGGATGAGTATAAGCACTCAGTGTGAAGGCTGGAGGCAGCAGGCACAGCGCTGAGATGCTCCAGCAAAAGAACCAGCAGCAGCAGCAGGAAGTTTCAATGGGGCCGGGCAGAGCATGCGCCCTGCACCCGCGCGGTGGCCTTATGTGGAAGGAGCACCACTTGCGAACACCAATAATAGACCAGCGGCACCAGAGAGAGAAACATGAGCAACAAGCACCTTCTTCAACTGTTTCCCCCTCCGTCAGAGCCCCTCCTCCAGCCTACATACTAACCACCCCACCCTACCGTGCAAATGGGAGGGAGACGACTTCTTCGCCTAAGCCCGGCTGCCAAGATGAAGGGGGAAGGGATTGGAAAAGTGGGGAGATGCTAGTCTATTATTTTGGGGGAGGTGGGGAGAGGAAGGAGAAGAACTATGGAGGAGGAATTAACCCTCTCCTCTCCAAAGTGGAGCTGAACCGACTTCGCCCCCCTACCGAGAATGGAGAAGAACCCCTCCAGTGGGGGAGGAGCAGACCTCCCCACTCCAAGGAAGGAGTTTTAGGGGTTAAACCAGCCCTCGAGGGGAAGGGAAAAGGGACAAATCTGTCGGGGGAGTTCCCAACAGAGGGAGGGAGAGTTGAGTGACCGCTGGCCCCCGCCCACCCAGGTGAAGGGAGATAAGGAGGTGTCCGGAGCAGCCGAGCCCAGCCTTCCCCGAGATGGTCGGGAAGACTGGTGGGAGGAGGGGAGGGAGTAAGGGTGGGGAGGAGGAGAAAAGCGCAAAGCTGGCCGGAACCTGCGCTCCCCTTCCCCCGCCGCCAAGGGGGAGACGGGGTGGGGGGCCGCCCTCCGCCGCGAAGCAGCAGTCCCTGGGGTTGCCGACCGACACAATGACCCCTCCCTGCCTCCAGCCCACACCTAGCCCGCAACGCCCCCACCTCAGCTCCCCGCCCGGCCGAGTGGCCCTAGGGGGCCTCCGCCCCGCCTCCCCACTGCCCAAGACCCCGGGGGCTGGGCGGAGAAGACCAACACGGTGGAGTTGCGTCCCAGGGGGAGGACAGAGCCGCGGAGGCCCAAGCCGCGAAGAACTGGAGCGTCTGTGAGGAGCAGAGAACAGGAGCGCGCCAGGGCCGCTTCCCGCCGGGCGTTCGGGCCCCTCGCTTACCTTCTCCGTTGCCGACGTCCGGCGGCGGCGCCTGCAGCACCCGCTCCAGCTCAGGGAACGGCAACTCAGGCAGGTCTAGCAGCGGCCCGTAGCGCTCCAAGAAGGAGCAGACTACGGCGAAGTTGGGGCACGAACCCGGGCAACCCGGAGGAGCCATCACCGCCGCCGCTGCCGCCGCCGTCGCCATTTTGAACTGGAGGATGGAGGAGGAGGCGATGGGGGGGCGGGGGAAGTTGGGGTGCCGAGGGATGGCAGGACAGCCTTACGGACGACAGGAGGCGCTCTCAAGTGGGCTCCTCTGCGGATCCCAGCGTCTCAGGGACGGCTCTGCGATCCCACAATACATCGGCGGCCCGGAGCAGTCGAGAACCGAGTCAGACGGGAGACAGAGAGGCCCTCTGCGCCTTTCACTTTCCGCCCTCTTTCCGCCCCCTTCTCTCCTCCCCTTCGGGCTTGCCACTGCCTCGTGTGACAGGGGGAATGAAAACAAGGGAAGCGGGACGGGGAGGCGGGCTGGAAGCGGGAGGGGCGGGACTTCTCGAGAACAATGGCCAATGGAGGCAGAGGGGGCGGGGCTTCGGGCGCTGATCAACTGCAAGGCGTATTACCCGAGGGCAGTTGGGGAGCGCAGATCCCGGAGCGGCGCTGGCAACCTAAGTACGGGGAGAGCACTGCGCCGTTTGGGAACGCAACTTTGAGGAGACAGTGCGGTGGGTGAGTTTTCGGGGGAATCCTGAAACTGGGCCACGAGAGGGAGGTGAGGTTGAGGAGAATTAATAAACAAAAAGAGAATAGGGCGGGGGAAAGCCCAGTTGTGGGAGAAGGTTGGGAAGGGGAAAGGTAGAGAGGTGCCCTGGGCTGGGACTTCTGTAAGACGTCTCTGTGAAAGTTTGCCGAGGGAGTATTGCTCTCTGCTGAGGTACAGGAATCGCAGCTTTGCTGGAAAAGCAGGATCTGAGGGAACGGAACTCTGGGGGAATCGTCGGAGTGAGGAGTTGGGGCCCTGCTGGGAGAAGAGGGTCTGAGGAGACCAGGCTCTGCTAGGGGACTATGGTGTGAGGGGAAGGGGCTCTGTTCAGGGACCAGAGTCGGAGTGTGGGCTGGGACTCCACTGAGAGGCCGAACATGACAGGAGACGGTGGAACAGCAAAAAGTTTGTTAGAAGACAGGGTTCCACTTCGAGACGGGGCGGGGTGGGGGGACAGTGAACATTCCCACAAAGAACCCCAGAGAGAAACTACCAATAATGTAAAATAGAATGTGCAGCCTGAGAAGCAGGTTGAGCTTAGAAGCCTGAGCTTTGGATTCAGCCAGGCTTGAGTCCTAGCGGGACCACTTCATGACATTGTGGAAGTTTCTTCATTTCTTTAAACTCCTTAAAGTGGGGTGATATTAGTACCTACATCATACGGTATTACTAGATAAATCACAGAAAAGTGATTAGTGCCTTAGCACATAGTGAGTACTTTAAAAATATTAGTTATCAAAAAAGGAGTTCCTATAATTGAAACTGAATTCCGCTATATTTATTTAGTGTACAATTTATTACTCTGAGAATTTTTTGAGTGCATTTAAAACTTACGTAGTACCTAATTCCTAAAAAGAATTTGGCCGGGCGCGGTGGCTCATGCCTGTAATCCCAGCACTTTGGGAGGCTGAGGTGGGTGCATCACCTGAGCTCAACAGTTCCAGACCAGCCCGGGCCACATGGTGAAACCCCGTCTCTAGTAAAAATACAAAAATTAGCCAGACTTGGGAGACTGATGCAGGAGAATCCCTTGAACCCGGGAGGCGAAGCTTACAGTGAGCAGAGGTCGCGCCACTGCACTCCAGCCTGGGCGACAGAGCAAGACTCCCATCTCAAAAAAAAAAAAAAAAAAAGAATTTGAAGCAAGGTACAACACAAACCCTGTAAAAAAGAGAAATCTATAATTAAAGAAAGATAAGAAATAGATGGGCAAATAATTATATGAGTAACAGGAAAAATAGTGACACAAACACTGAACTTTGTTCTTCATTTCCAGGTTTTAAAAAGGGGAAAAACCATAAGGGTGTATATTATTCCCATTATCTAAAGAAAGAATGCTCAATTTATCAAGAGAAAAATTCTATATTGTAAGAATAATTTATTACCTTGAATAGTGATTCGTAGTCTTGAGTAGTATACAAACCCTTTTTAAAGGAAAAAGGTTCTTTTGAAACTTCACAAATACTTTTGAAAATTTCACTGTAAAAAATACTGATGTAAGAAATGAAAGTCTAAAGAACACTGTAAATGTACTTAATGCCACTGAAGTATACACTTAAAAGTGGTTAAAATGGCGTATTTTATGTTACATGTATTTTACCACAATAAAAATGTTTTTAAGAAATTAAAATCCTACTTCAGGAAAATATCTTTATGGTTATGAATTATCACTGCCAAAGAAGTTTTAGTTTAATGAGTGGGAAAATACTGTTTTTAAGCAATTACTGAAATGAAACACTAAACTAAAACATTTTTATAGAACTCCCAAACTGTCAAGTATATATCTCTTGACCCTGGGGACGTGAAGACTCCAGTTTAAGAATAATCTGGGCAAGGTGGGGTGGCTCACGCCTGTAATCCAAGCACTCTGGGAGGCCTAGCAGGCGTATCCCTTGAGCCAAGAAGTTGGAGACCAGCCTGGGCAAGGTAGTGAAACTTAATCTGTAATCCAATGTAGGGGCAGTAGTTGCCACTGCACTCCAGCCTGGGCAACAGAACTAGACCCTGTCTCAGGGAAAAAAAAAAAGAAAAAAAAAGGAGTAATCCGACCCAGAATACAGTTTTTACAGTTTGTGGAAACATACGAAGACTTTCATATACTGGTTACTTAACTGACCTTAAGTAAAAGCCAGGTACAGGTTATTTTAAAATAAAATTATATCTTTGTGAAGGAATATCTATGGAAAGAACCTTCAAACCTAAAAGGAAGATTAATTATGTGAACCTTGCCTGTACTTTCTATCTTTGCTTCCAGCTTTTGCAGTACTCCACTTCCCACATTCCAGTGAGGTTGTGAAATAACATTCTAAAAAAGAAATAAAGCTTTATTACTATGGTTTTCTTTTCTCACTGCTCACACTGTTAGTCAGAGACTGATAAATAAGGTTAGAGTTTCTACCTTTTATAATCTAGATGGGCACGGAAACAGAGTCCTTTGGCATCAGAAAGTTACATCCACCCAAAGATATGAAGTGTTTTACTACAAAGCAAGGTTTAAGTCATGCCTTCCTTCACTGAAGTCTGTTCTTGAAAATAAATGACAACCATAATGCTGTCATCACTTCTTGCCTTCCTGGGCTAAGAGAAATTGTGGAACACAGAGCTTAACCACAATTTATGTAATTATGTAAATGAGTTATATTTATCTGACTGAAATGTAAAGGTGCAAAAAAGAGTAGCTATTTTTAAAACCTGTGTTTGATTTATTGCTACTGCCATGAAGAGGCCTTTAAATAAGCATTAAGTTACACTTGGTTCAACCTTGTTTATGAATAAGAAATTTCTTAAGGTATTTCAAATTTCATGTCCTATTGGGGGAAATATTTTGCTCAATAAGAATGAATGGCTAGTTTATTAAAAATACCAAAAAGTCAAAAACAACCCAAATATTCATCAACAAAAATATAAATTGTGATAGACTACTCAAGAGTGAGAAAAGAAAACTATAGAAATAAACACACTGTTGATACACACTACAGCCTGGTTGAATCTTAAAAACATGTTGAGTAAAAGAAGGCAGACACGAAAGAGTTAAGTACTGTACAATTCCATCAATATGAAGGTCAAAAATAATCTGTGGCAATAGAAATCAAAGTAGTTGTTTCCTTTGAACTTAGTAGGGTATTGACTAGAAAGGGACACAAGGGGACTTTGTAGATAGTTTCTATATCTTTATTGGCAAGTTTACTTCTCAAAATTCATTGAACTCTATAAACACTACATTCAACTAAATGCAATGCAATTATGCTTCAATTTTATTTTATTTTATTTTATTTTTTTTTTTGAGACAGTCTCGCTCTGTCGCCCAGGCTGGAGTGCAGTGGCGTGATGTCAGCTCACTGCAAGCTCCGCCCCGCCGGTTCACGCCATTCTCCTGCCTCAGCCTCCTGTGTAGCTGGGACTGCAGGCGCCTGCCACCACGCCCGGCTACTTTTTTTTTTTTTTGTATTTTTAGTAGAGACGGGGTTTCACCGTGTTAGCCAGGATGGTCTCGATCTCCTGACCTTGTGATCCGCCCGTCTCGGCCTCCCAAAGTGCTGGGATTACAGGCGTGAGCCACTGCGCCCGGCCTATGCTTCAATTTTAAAAGTTAATGGTTTATTCCTATATAATCCCAATTAGCACTGGTACCAGTCTGCCTTTTATCAAAATTTACACACATTTTTGTCTCCTTCATATATTATCTTTGCATTTGTTACACAGTTTTTTGTTTTTTTGAGACAGAGTCTCGCTTATTGCCCCAGGTTAGAGTGTAGTGGCGCATTCGGCCACTGCAAGCTCGATTCCCAGGTTCACGCTATTTAGCTGTCTTCAGTTCCGAGTAGCTGGGACTACTGGCATCTGCCACCATGCTCAGTTATTTTTGTATTTTAGACGGTTTTCATCAGATGGATCTTCCTGACCTCATGATCCGCCTCTCAGTTTCTAAACTGCTGGGATTACATGAGCCATACTGGCTGCTTTTTTTGCGAATATTATAAGCTCAGTAAATGTATATTGAGGCAAACTGAATTCCATTTTAGAGCCAATTTGGGGAATTCCTAATCAAGGATGAGCAAATTAGGTATATTTAAAACTCACTTTAAAGAAGCTAAAATAAGCTGGGCACGGTGGCTCACGCCTGTAATCCCAACACTTTGTGAGGCCCAGGCAGGTGGATCACGAGGTCAGGAGATTGAGACCATCCTGGCCAACATGGTGAAACCCCGTCTCTACTAAAATACAAAAAATTAGCCAGGTGTGGTGGTGGGTGCCTGTAGTCCCAGCTACTTGGGAGGCTGAGGCAGGGGAATCGCTTGAACGTGGGAGGCAGAGGTTGCAGAGAGCTGAGATCGCGCCAGTGCACTCCAGCCTGGCGACGGAGACTCCGTCTCAAAAAAAAAAGCTAAAGGTTTTTAGCTTCATGTACCTTCAGCTCAAAAAAGCTGAGGTAGGGCGGGCGCGGTGGCTCAAGCCTGTAATCCCAGCACTTTGGGAGGCCGAGACGGGTGGATCACAAGGTCAGGAGTTGGAGACCATCCTGGCTAACACGGTGAAACCCCGTCTCTACTAAAAAAATACAAAAAACTAGCCGGGCGAGGTGGCGGGCGCCTGTAGTCTTAGCTACTCGGGAGGCTGAGGCAGGAGAATGGCGTAAACCCGGGAGGCGGAGCTTGCAGTGAGCTGAGATCCCGCCACTGCACTCCAGCCTGGGCGACAGAGCGAGACTCCGTCTTAAAAAAGAAAAAAAGAAAGAAAAAAAAAGATTGGTTTCTCTGATGGAATAAAGATTTTTACTGAAAAGAAAAATGAATGGGGGGCCAAGTGCAGTGGCGCATGCCTGTAATCCCAGCACTCTGAGAGGCCAAGGTGGAAGTTCAAGACCAGCCTGGTCAACATGGTGAAACCTCATCTCTACTAAAAATGCAAAAATTAGGTGGGCATGGTGGTGCATGCCTGTAGTCCCAGCTACTCGGGAGGCTGAAGCAGGAGAGTTACTTGAACCCAGGAGGCAGAGGTTGCAGTGAACCAAGATCACGCCATTGCACTCTGATCTGGGTGACAGAGTGAGACATCATCTCAAAAAAAAAAAAAAAAAAAAAAGATGGGGGACAGCCTGTGTTACTATGTTTTATGTCTTATAGCTATGTGTCTGCATTTAAAATTTTTATTATTAAATATTTCAGAACAGGGATAATCATTGACAGTTTGACATCCTGTACAGCAAGGCCTGATATTCACTTGTATGGACCAGAAAGGCTGTACTGACAAACTGTTAAGATACTATATTTACATGCCAGTTGCAGCATAGTCGCTACCGTGAGCCTCCTGAGTACACCCCTGCTACACCGGCTACCCAGTCTTTCTCCAACAACACCCAGCAACTGAACCTTTGAAACAGATACACCAGACCCTATAACTGTGCCTGCAAATTAGATAATCTCAATGAAATGAACACATTTCTAGAATAACACAAACTATGGAAACTCACTCAAGAATAACGAAAATCTGAATGAACCCATAATAAGAAAAAATATTGAATTGGAGCTGGGTGCAGTGGCTCATGCCTGTAATCCCAGCACTTTGAGAGGCCGAGGTGGGCGATCACCTGAGGTCAGGAGTTCAAGACCAGACTGGCCAACATAGTGAAACGCCATCTCTACTAAAAATACAAAAATTAGCTGGGTGTGGTGGCACATACTTGTAGTCCCAGCACTTTGGGAGACTGAGGCAGGAGAATCACTTGAACCCAGGAGGCAGAGGTTGCAGTGAGCTGAGATGGGGCCACTGCACTCCAGTCTGGGTGACAGAGTGAAACTCATCTCAAAAAAAAAAAAAAACCATCAAATTGGGAATTTGAAATTTGCCCCTGCCCCCACCCCCCTCAAAAAAGAAAAAAAGCTCAGATTCAGATGGCTTCGTGGTCAAGTCTACCAAAAGTTGAAATAAGAATTAATACCAGTGCTTCACAAATTCATGCCAAAAACTAGAAGAGAGGGAACACTTCCCAACTCATTCTGTGAGGACAGATTTTCCCTAGTAGCAAGATAGAGAAAAATATCACAAGAAAAGCCCAGTACCTCGTGTGAATTTAGCAAACACAGCAATTCTCAATGAAATACTAGCAAACCAGTTCCAGCCACATATAAAAATGATTATACACCATAAACAAGTGGGATTCATCCCAAGTATGCAATATTGGCTTAAAATCTAAAAATCAATATATTATAATATATTAACAGAATAAAAGATGGAAACAACACAGTCATCTCAATAGATGCAGAAAACTCATTTGACAAAATGCAATATTCTTTCATGTTAAAAATAATAGACTAGGAAGAGAAGGGAACTTTTTCAGCCTGATTTTAAGTCCATTATGAAAAACCCATATCTAATATACGGGATGCTGAAAACTGATTCCTTCCTCCTAAGGTCAGGAACAAGACAAAGATGTTTGCTATATCCACTTATATTTAATATTATACTGGAGGTTGTAGCCAGTGTAATGTGTCAAGAAAAAAAAGGCATCCAGATTGGCATGGAAGAAGTAAAACAAGCTGTATCGTAAATTACTGATCTTGTATATAGGAAATCCTAAAGAATCCACAAATAAAGCTATTAGAACAAATAGATAAGCATGTTTGCAGGATACAAGATAAATACTCAAAAATCACATGTTATTCTATACATTAGCAATGAACAATCCAAAAATGAAATCAGACCAGGCATGGTGGCTCCTGCCTGTAATCCCAGCACTTTGGGAGGTGAGGTAGGTGGATCACTTGAGGCCAGGAGTTCAAGACCAGCCTGGCCAACATGGTGAAACTCCATCTCTACTAAAAAGTACAAAAAATTAGCTGGGCATGGTGATGCGTGCCTGTATTCCCAGCAACTAGGGAGGCTGAGGCAGGAGAATCACTTGAACTTGGGAGGCAGAGGTTGCAGCGAGCCAAAATTGCACGACTGCACTCCAGCCTGGGTGACAGAGCGTGACTCTATCTCAAAAAAACAAAACAAAATACACAAACAGCAAAAAAAGATATCAATAACTCTATTTACAATAGAATCAAAAAATATTTAGAGATTTCTTAAAAAGAAATACAAGACTGAAAATTATAAAACATTGTTCAAGGAAATTTAAAAAGACGTACATGGGAAGAAAACACATATTCATGGATTGGAAGACTTAATATCGATAAGATGCCGATACTCTTTAAGTTGAAGTACAGATTCAACAGATTCACTCTCCATCAAAATTCCAGCTGGCTTCTTTGCAGAAACTGACAAGTTGATCTTAATAATAATATGGAAATTCAGAGAACCCAGAATATCCAAAACAGTTTTTCAGATGATGAACAAAGTTGAAGGACTCACACTTCCTGGCTTCCAAAGTTACTACACAGCTACAGTCATCAAGATTGTGTGTAGTAATGGCATATGACAGGCTGTGTCTCCCCCGGATTCATATGTTGAAGCCCTAACCCCTAATGTGACTCTATTTAGAGATAATGCCTATAGGAAGGAGTTAACTAAAGTTAAACAATGTCATCAGGGTGGGGCCCTAATGTGATAGAACTGGTAATTTTATAAGAACAGAAATAGAGAGCTCTTTCTCTTCACATGCATATGCCAAGGAGAGGCCATGTGAAGACACAGAGAGATGGCAGACATCTCCAACCCGAGGAGAAAGCCCTCACCAGACAAGTCAGGCCAGCACCTTATCTTGGATATGCCAGCTCCAGAACTGTCAAAAATAAATTTTTGTTGTTTAAGTTAATTAATTCCATATAAATAATTCAGAATGTTTCAGATGACTACATTTGTAAGACCTGAAACTATGCAACTCTTAGAAGAAAACAAGAGTAAATCTTTAAGACCTTGGATATGGCAATGGATTCTTAGAAGTAACACCAAATCCACAAGCAACAAAAGGAAAAATAAATTAATAGACCTCATCAAAATTAAAAACCTGTGTGCTTTACAAAAACATGTATCAAAAGTCAAGACCATCAGTCCAAATGTGGGGCTTAAGAAAGAAAATCAAGTCTGGGCACAGTTGGTTCATGCTTGTAATCCCAGCACTTTTGGAGACCGAGACCAGAGGGTCACTTGAGGCTAGGAATTTGAGACCATCCTGGGAAACATAGTGAGACCCCATCTCTACAAAATTTTTTTGTAAACTTAGCCAGACATGGTGCTGCACACCAGGTGGGAAAATCACTTGAGCCCAGGATTTTGAGGCTGTGGTAAGCTATGGTTGTGCCATTGCACTCCAGCCTAGGCAACAGAGCAAGACTCTGTACATAAAAGAAGAAAAGAAAGTCAAAAGACAACCTACAAAATAGGAAAAAATATATCCAGTAAGAGATTCATCTAGAATATGTTAAAAACATGTTGGGAGCTGAAAAGGCCAAAGAGATCGTGACCAACTCAGCATTCCGCTGGAGGCTATATGATCAAACAGCAAACTGTTTATCATGAATGCAGGATGTTGGCAAACTGATACTGCCCTGCCACCAAAAGGTTGCTGAGGACCTCACTCCCTGGCCCTGGGATAGTTATCTGTTAAGAAATCTAGCGCCTATTGTTCGAAGAATGCAGTCTTACAAGCCCGCCAACACCCACCCCCCACCCACCTCCATTTCTTGCTATCTCTTTTGCCTAATAAATACGGAGGGCTGTGTAAAGCTCAGGGCCCTTGTCCACTAGAGGCAAGGTGCCCCCGACCCCTTCTTCCAAATACACTCTTTTGTCTCTTGTCTTTTATTCCCGCATTTGCCCCCCTTTATTCAGTCCCATAGGTCCATGTGGGTTACATAGTGGCACCCCAAACAGCAACAGGATTGGGTGCTCTACAAAAATACATCAATAATAAAAAAACAATTGGCATTTCATCAAAGAAAATATACAAATAGCCAACAAGCAAATGAAAAGATACTCAACATCTTGAGCATCAGGAAATAAATAATGAAAACCACAATGAAATAGTACTTTATGGTTGGGCACAGTGGCTCATGCCTGTAATCCCATCACTTTGGGAGACTGAGGTGGGAGAATTGATTGAGTCCAGGAGTTTGAGACCAGTCTGGGCAACATGACGAGACCCTGTCTCTACAAAATATACAAAAAAAAAGAAAAAAAAAAAGCCAGGTGTGGTGGCATGCAACTGTAGTCCCAGCTACTTGGGAAGCTGAGATGGGAGAATTGGTCGAGGCTTCAGTGAGCTGTAATCATGTCACTGCACTCCAGCCTGGGCAACAAAGCAAGACCCTGTCTCAGAAGAAAGAAAGAAAGAAAAAATATCACTTCACACCCACAATGACGGCTTGAAATTGGCGTTGACAAGGATATGGAGAAAGGAGAACCCTCGTCACTGCTGGTGGAATTACAAAGTTGTGGATCTGCTATGTAACAGTCTGATAGCTCCTCAAAATGATAAACATAAAGTTATTTGAACCAGCAGTTCCTTTCCTAGCTATACTCAAGAGAAAGGAGCATATGTCCATGCAAAAATTTTTACATAAATGTTCATAACAAGCATTGTTTCTAATACCAAAACTTGGAGACAACCCAATGACCATCAGCTGATTAATACAGATTCTTTGGCTACTCCTTGAAATTCTTACTTAGTAGATCTCTGTTGGAGCCTTGGTATCTGCAAGCACATGATGTGATTATCATTCTGGTGTTCTGGGAACCAATCTTAATATACCCTGCTCTACCCTTACCTTCTTGATTTTACTCTCCCAAGCCATGCCTACTATGGGATATAATTTCTTCCATACAACATGAAAGAAGCAGCCACCTTTCGCACTACTTAGGTATCTTTTTTTTTTTTTTTTTTCTGAGACAGGGTCTCACTCTGTCACCCAGGCTGGAGTGCAGTGGTATGATCTTGGCTCACTGCAACCTCCAACTCCCAGTTTCAAGTGATTCTCCTGCCTCAGCCTCCCCAAGTAGTTGGGATTACAGACATGTGCCACCATGCCTGGCTAATTTTTTTTTTTTTTAATAGAGATGAGGTTTCCCCATGTTGGCCCGTCTGGTCTTGAACTCCTGACTTCAAGTGATCCACCCACTTCGGCCTCCCAAAAGTGCTGGGATTACAGGCATGAGCCACCATGCCTGGCCAGGTATCTTTTTAAATCTTGTATGAAATTATGTCACTGTTCTGTTGACAAACATCTTGTGACTGCATTTTCTCTAAAGTCCAAATCTCTTGACATACCTATGATATCCACCATAATCTGAACTCAATTTACCTCTCCAGCTACATCACTCACTGTACTCTAATCACACTGACAATAGACAACTGTACTTACAAAATTACAGGTTTGGAAGTGGCAATACACAAATAACCATCAGCATCATGTATTTCTGGCAGGGTTGATTCTCATATATAAATTTATTCTTTGAGTTTATAAGTTTATAAAATGAAACTTCACAAATAGAGGAACTTTTTTTTTTTTTTTTTGAGATGGCGTTTCACTCTTGTTGCCCAGGCTGGAGTGCGATGGCGTGATCTTGGCTCACTGCAACCTCCGCCTCCTGGGTCAAGTGCTTCTCCTGCCTCAGCCTCCCCAGTAGCTGGGATTACAGGCATGCGCCACCACGCCAGGCTAATTTTGTATTTTTAGCAGAGGCGGGGTTTCTCTATGTTGATCAGGCTGGTCTGAAACTCCCGACCTCAGGGTCCACCCGCCTTGGCCTCCCAAAGTGCTGGGATTTACAGGCATGAGCCACCGCGCCCAGCCATAGAGGAACTTTTATGTTTATTCTTCAAATGTATTTCCAGTATTTTCTCATGTAGTACCCTCTGTTTTAAGAAAAAAAAAAAAGTCCCCCTACCCCTCAGTTCTCCCCATATTTGCCTCTTGAAATTTTTTTTATACCCAGGCTTACAGTGATGTTGTCAAAGAAGAATTCAGTCCATTTGTGCTCTGTAACAGCAGTCCCTAACCTTTTTGACACAAGGGACCAGTATCGTGGAAGACAGTTTTTCCACAGACCGGGGCAGGGATGGTTTCAGGATGATCCAAGCTCCTTACATTTATTGTGCACTTTATTTTGTATATATATGTGTGTGTGTGTGTATGTATGTGTACATATATGTGTGTGTGTGTGTATATATATGTTTTTTTTTTTTGAGACAGGGTCTCACTCTGTTGCCCAGGCTGGAGTGCAATGGCGGATCTCAGATCACTGCTCTATAAGTCTTCTCAGAGTTAATCACTATTCCTGCTAATATCCCCTTGTACTTTGTTTGTACCTATTAGAATGTTTATCAATACGTAACATTAAAATTCTCTACTCACCCTGGACTTAGCACAATCTGATTTGTATTACAGTTAATTGTATATTAATATTTATCTACCATTCCGTCTAGATTTTGACCTTCTTGAAGTCATGAAATGATTCCATTTATTTTTGAGTAATTCTACCTTCCTAATTATTTATTCTGCCAGCTCTTAGCACAAAGAGTTATACATGTTAGAAGCTCAAAAATGTCTCTTGAGTAGAAATAAATTGAAAAGGCAACTGAAAGCAGATACAAACTGTAGATGAAGAAAACTGCTTTTGAAACTAGTTACCACCATGTATTAAGTAAAGTCAACAGCAGAAAAAGTGTCCCATTATATGTCTTTTTTTATGGTGCTTTAAAAGCTTATAATCCTAGACATAGTCATGCAGATTCATATATACTCCATACAGAAACCAAGATTATAAATACTAATTCAATGAATAAAATGCAAATTACATATCAACAAATACAAATGGTAAACAAACTCACTTAATGGTTAAGGAAGCAATGGTTTCATTCCCAACAAAGAACTAAACACTTAGGTAGTTTTGAAGAAATGAGAAGATGCAAAGTTTCTACAGAAGTAAAAACATAATGAAGATCAGAGAACCTCTTAATTATGATTTTATTATCAAAGTGAGAAGGGCATGAGGAAACCATTACATCTTTTGTGATGAATTTCATGGAGAAAATTTTTTTTTTTCTTTTTGAGACAGAATCATGCAATCTCAGCTCACTGCAACCTCCTCCTCCCAGGTTCAAGTGATTCTCCTGCCTCAGTCTCCTGACTAGCTGGGATTACAAGTACATACCACCTTGTTCAGCTAATTTTTGTATTTTTGGTAGATACAGGTTTTCACCATGTTGGTCAGGCTGGTCTCGAACTCCTGACCTTAGGTGATCCACCCACCATGGCCTCCCAAAGTTCTGGGATTACAGACGTGAGCTACTCAGCCTGGCTAAGAAAATGGATTTTAAGGGTAATTCAAATGCCTAGTAAAAGACTGATTAAGTACTTGCAGAAGAATGTTTCTAGTATCAAGATAAGGAGGTATAATGGAAAGGACATAACTTTTGACATCTGGTGACTTTAGTTCCCAATCTTACCTTTACCACTCAGAAACTGTAACATTATTGATAATTAATACTACGAGTGGAATATAGAAGTTAAAAAAATGAATGTTATCTCATGAGCTACACCAGAGTAGTCCAAAGGGTATCCATATTTTTATAAAAAGAAAGAACAAAAACCTGATGTATAAGGATAAATAATTATTTCGGAGACTAGTACCTTCTTAATACATATTCTCCCCTTGAAATCTCTACTTTTAAGCTGGGCACATTGCCTGTTAGAACAGATAGATCTAGCATTCTTTGCAATTGAGTGTGACCACATGACTGTATTCTAGCAAATAACATGCAAACAGAAGTATTCTCTGAAACCTTTCAGGAAATTTCTTAAAGGACATCAGACATATACCCTTTGCCCCTTCCCACTTTATCTCTTTATTCTGTTGCTTGGAACATGGATGTGATCGCCAGAGCTCCATATTAAACTATGAGAGTGAAGGCCTCATCATCAAGACTGTGAGGCTGAAACCTGCAAGCCGCCTAATTCCTAGACTTTGAGATAACCACTATACCTGCCCTATGTTGACTACCTCTGGACTTTAAACTTTGTCTTATTTAAGCCACTATGCTTTGGGGTATGTTTAACTCATGTAATGATTATGGTTTATTTTCTAAATCAGACTCATCTTCCTTGTTGATACTCCCAAAAAAGCAACAGTGACATTTTATCTACCAAAAAGTTGTTTTCCTAATACTAAATTCTATAATTTTCCTATACATTTCCTTATTTAATAGTTGTTGAATCTTAAGTTGGGGTCAGGTGTGGTGGCTCACACCTGTAATCCCAGTACTTTGGGAGACTGAGGTGGGCGGATCGCTTGAGGTCAGGAATTTGAGACCAGCCTGGCAAACATGGCGAAACCCTGTCTCTACCAAAAAATACAAAAATTAGCCAGGCATGGTGGCATGTACCTGTAATCCCAGCTACCAGGGAGACTGAGGCACAAGAATCCCTTGGAGGTTACAGTGAGCCGAGATCATGCCACTGCACCCTAGCCTGGATGACAGAGTGAGACTCTGTCTCAAAAAAGAAAATAATAATATTGGTTGGAGGAGAATGGTAAAGTGAATTGAAGAATACAGGCTGTAGAGTCAGACAGACTTGGATTCAAATTCTCATTTTCTCACTTATTAGCTATATAATTTGGAACAAAGTTCTTAACCACTCTCGAATCTTGATGTTGTTGAGATAATAGATCTAAAATATCTGGTACATAGTAGGTTCCCAATAAATATTCCTTTTTTTTTTCTCAATTGAATTTTAAGATCCAGTTCAAATACTATTCCCTCAAACATATTTCTTTAATTTCCTACCTAGAAATTGCGGTGGACTGAATGTGCAGTCCCCACCAACTTCATATATTGAAGCCCTAACCCTAAAAATGACTGTAGTTAGAGATAGGGTCTTCAAGGAAGTAGTTGAAATTAAATGAGGTCGTAAGAGTCAGGCCCTAATCTAATAGGATGGGTGAATTTATAAGAAGAGAAAGAAATACCAGGTGTGCCCATGCAAGCAGAAAAAGCCATGTGAGAAAACAGAAAAAGGCATCCATTTCCAAGCCAAAAAGAAAGGCCTCGCCATAAACCAACCAATCCTATTGGCACCTTGATCTTGGACTTCTAGCCTCCAGAACTGTGAGAAAATAAATTTCTATTGTTTAAGACACCCAATCTGTGGCACTTTGTAATGGAAGCCCTAGACTAATAAAGAAATCCTCAAAACATACTCATTATGTCTCTCCTTATATCACTTTTTTCAAGTTACTTTGGTTTTTCTTAAGAAGTTACCTTGTGGCTGGTTGCAGTGGCTCATGCCTATAATCCCAGTACTTTGGGAGGCCGAGGCAGGTGGATCACCTGAGATCAGGAGTTCGGGACCATCCTGAACAACATGGAGAAACCCCGTTTCTAAAATACAAAATTAGCCGGGCATGGTGGCGGGCGCTTGTAATCCCAACTACTCAGGAGGCTGAGGCAGGAGAATCGCTTGAACCCGGGAGACGGAGGTTGCGGTGAGCCGAGATTGCGCCATTGCACTCCAGCCTGGGCAACAAGAGCGAAACTCCATCTCAAAAAAACAAAAAAGTTATCTTGTAATTATATGTGTATAATTACTATAATCTAATACTGTAGTATTAGATCCTCAAAAACAGGAATCATGTTTTATGAATTTGTATCTTCCTTCCATAGCACCCAAAACAATATATTGAACTTCTGTGTTATTTGTTTTTGTTTCTTTGGGTTTTTTGTCTGTTTGTTTGCTTGGTTGTTTTTTGAGACATAGTCTCGCTCTTTTGCCCAGGCTGAAGTGCAGTGGCACGATCTCAGCTCGCTGCAACCTCTGCCTCCCAGGTTCAAACGATTCTCCTGCCTCAGTCTACCCAGTAGCTGGGATTACAGGTGCCCGCCACCACACCCAGCTAATTTTTGTTATTTTTGGTAGAGACAGGGTTTCACCATGTTAGCCAGGCTGGTCTCTAACCCCTGACCTCATGATCCATCCGCCTCGGCCTCCCAAAGTGCCGGGATCACAGGCGTGAGCCACTGCGCCCGTTCCTTTGGTTTTTTTGTTTTGTTTTGTTTTTTTGAGACGGAGTCGCACTCTGTCACCCAGGCTGGAGTGCAATGGTGCGATCTTGGCTCATTGCTACCTCCGCCTCCTGCCTCAGCATCCCGGGTAGATGGGATTACAGGTGTGCATCACTATGCCTGGCTAATTTTTGTATTTTTAATAGAGACAGGTTTTCACCCTGTTGGCCAGACTGGTCTTGAACTCCTGACCTCAAGTGATCCACCTGCTTTGGCCATCCAAAGTGCTGGGATTACAGGTGTGAGCCACCACGCCCAGCCCTCTGGTACTTATTTTTTTACATGGACATTCAGAAATCGAGGCTGGGCACAGTGGCTCATCCCTGTAATCCGAGCACTTTGGGAGGCTAAGGAGAGAAGATAGATTGCTTGAGCCCAGGATTTGGAGACCAACATGGGCAACAAAGTGAGAACCTGGCTCTTAAAAAAAATTAAAATAAAAATTACAAAATTAGCTGGACGTGGTGGCACATACCTCTAGTTCCAGCTAGGAACTAGCCTGAGGTGGGAAGATCACTGGAGCCCAGGGGCTTGAGGTTGCAGTGAGCTAAGATCACGCTACTGCACTCCAGACTGGATGAAAGAATGAGACCCTGTCTCTTTGATATTAATAATAAGTTGAACTTGCAAAAATGGGTTCTTAGTTGTTAATGTTAATCAGAAGTAAGACTTTCTAATCATCTTTATATGGAGATTAAATATGGTTAAGGAGATACATATAGGTGCCAAATTGACAAGAGGTAGACTGTGACTGTTAGTTTTATGTGTCAACGTGGTAAGGTTATAGTATGCAGTTATTTAACCAAATACTAATCTAAGTGTTGCTGTGAACATACCTTGTAGATATGGTTAACATCTACAGTCAGTAGACTAGTGTATATATGAGATTATCCTTGATACACTGAGTTGGCCTCTTCCAGTCAGTTTAAAGTCCAAGCAAAACTGATGTTTCCATGAAGAAGAAGAAACACTGCCTCAGTACCATAAGAACTCTTGCCCAAGAGAGAGCAGCTTACCAGTATTATCTACACATTTTACACTTGCCAGCTTCCAAAATTTTGTGAGCCACTTTTTTGAAACAAGTCTGTCAATATTTATAGTCATCTGCTTCTGTTTCTCTGGATAACCCTGACTGATACAAGTACCTTTTACTTACTGTGCTTACCAGTTCTAGAATTTCCATTTTATTCCTTTTTGAAATGTTTCCTTATTGAGATTCTGTATTTGCTGAGTCATTGTTACCATATTTTTGTTTATTTCTCTGTGCTTTATTTGCCTTACAATACTTTCTTTGAAGTCTTTGCTAAATGTCAGACTTCTGGGAATACTCAATTACTCAGTTTATTTTTTAATTAATTAATTAATTAATTTTTGGAGACAAGGTCTTGCTCAGTCACCCAGGCTGGAGTATAGTGGCAAGATCATTGCTCACTGCAGCCTCAAACTCATGGGCTCAAGTGATCCTCCTGCCTCAGCCTCCTGAGTAGCTAGCACTATAGGTGCAAGCCACCACACCTGGACACCTGGCCTTTTTTTTTTTTTTTTTTTTTTGTGGAAACCAGGTCTCCACCATCCTGGCTAACATAGTGAAACCCCGTCTCTACTAAAAATACAAAAAATTAGCCGGGCGTGATGGCGGGTGCCTGTAGTCTCTGCTGCTTAGGAGGCAGGAGAATGGCATGAACCTGGGAGGTGGAGCTTGCAGTGAGCTGAGATCGTGCCACTGCACTTCAGCCTGGGTGACAGAGCAAGACTCTGTCTCAAAAAAAAAAAAAAAAGAAACTGGGTCTCCCAATAGGAATGCTTTTACACTATTGGTGGGAATGTAAATTAGTTCAACCTTTTTGGAAAACAGTGGGGCGATTCCTCAAAGACCTAGAACTAGAAATACCATTTGACCCAGCAATCCCATTACTGGGTATATGCCCAGAGGAATATAAATCATTCTGTTATGAAGATAAATGCATGCATATATTCATTGCAGCACTGTTTACAATAGCAAAGACATGGAATGAACCCATATGCCCATCAGTGATAGACTGGATAAAGAAAATGTGGTACATATACACCATGGTATACTATGCAACCATAAAGGGGAACGAGATCATGTCCTTTGCAGGGACACGGATGGAGCTGAAAGCCGTTATCCTCAGCAGACTAACACAGGAACAGAAAACTGAACACCATGTGTTCTCACTTATAAGTGGGAGCTGAACAAAGAGCACATGGACACAGGGAGGGGAACAACACACACTGGGGCTTGCTGGTGGGGGTCATGGGGAGGGAGAGCATCAGGATAAATAGCTAATCCATGTGGGGCTTAATACCTAGGTGATGGTTTGATAGGTGCAGCAAACCACCATGGCACATGTGCACCTATGTAACGAACCTGCATGTCTTACACATGTATCCTGGAACTTAAAAAAGATGTTACATACATATAACAATTTCTAAGGTATCAGAAAGCAAAAAAGCAAAATAAAGACCAGGGTTGATAGCATGTTACCATTTGTGTAATATTAGAGTATGGAGAGGGGGACAGTACACACACAAACACAGCACCCAGAAATTTGAATGATTAATACACAATATACCTTTGAAAAGAAACACGAAAACTAGGTATCTGGGGTTCATGGGAGCAAGGAAACTTTCGCTCTGTACTGTTTACTACCTTTTGAATTTAAAAGGGTCTTTAGGCCGGGCGCAGGGGCTCACGCCTGTATTCCCAGCACTTTGGGAGGCCAAGGCAGGTGGTTCATCTGAGGTCAGGAGACTGAGACCAGCCTGGCCAACATAGTGAAACCCTGTCCCCACCAAAAATACAAAAATTAGCCAGGCATGGTAGTGCACGCCTGTAATACCAACTACTTGGGAGGCTGAGACAGGATAATCACTTGAACCCCGGAGGTGGAAGTTGCAGTGAGCCAAGATTGCACCACTGCACTCCAGCCTGAGCAAACAGAGCCAGACTCCATCTCAAAAAAAAAAAAAAAGTGTTTAATGTATTTCTATTAGAAAAATAAAATTCTAATAAAAACATAAAAGAAACTGGGTATCTCTGTGTTGCTGAGGCTGGTCTTGAAATTCTGGCCTCAAGTGAAACTCCCACCTCCCACCTTGGCCTCCCAATGTGCTGGGATTACAGACATGAGCCACCACACCCAGCCCCAGATAACAGTTTCAGTTTACTGAGTGTGGGTCATAGTTTTTGTTTATTTGCATGCGTGGTAATTTGTTGTTGAAAAGTGACATTTTAGATAACATATTGTAGGTAAGTCTGGATATCCAGGCATCCAGCCTGGGGAAACAACTTTTCCCCTTGAAAGTTGTTCTTTGTTTGTGTGTGTGGGTTTAGCTGTTTGCCTATACTAAGTGTCTTAATCCATTTTGTGCTCCTATAACCGAATACCTGAAACTGAGTAATTTATAATTTATAATGAAAATAAATTTTTGTCTCACAATTCTGGAGGCTGGGAAGTCCAAGATCAATTGGCTCTCATCTGGTGAGAGTCTTCTTGCTGCATCATCCTATGGTAGAAGTCATCACATGGTGGAAGCTCAAAGAGAAGGCCATACTCATTCTTTCATAATGAACCTACCACTCCTGCAATAACAGCATCATCCATTCATGAGGGCGGAACCCTCATGGTCTAATCAGCTCTTAAAGGTCCCACCTCTTAATGTTGTTATAATGACAGTTACATTTAAACATGAATTTGGAAGGGTGCAGACATGCAAACCATAGCACTAAACTAAATCTATGAATTCTCCCATGCAATATGTGTCTACTGAAGTCTCTGTTCTGTTAGGGTTTTTTCTTTGATTTTATTCTTAAACCCGGTTTCCCAAGGTTCTCCTTGGTGTGTATATAGCTTAGTGTTCAGCCAAACATTAATTAAACATTTGGCTCAAACACTATGAGCCAGTAAGACTTTCTCTCTCTACTAATGGATCACTGTGTGTACTGGGGAGTGCGTGCAAAGTCCAGCTGTTGTATGTCTTCACTGGCTTTTACATTCTGCAAGGCCCTCTTGAACCTTCTTGCTTATCCACTGTGTATGTGGTCAGGATCCATCAGCCTAGAATGTTTGGGTGTCTTGGGTCTATCTTCCAAGTCTTTGATGCAAATCCTTGCAGCCTCTGGTTCACTTGGGATATGTAGAGAGCTTATAAAACCCCCTAGGGCTGTGTCATCCCTGGGCAATTCCTGTTAAATCCCACCTAGTTTGCCAATCCATTGCTTGTCCTAAACAAAAGGCAACATAAGGCAAGCAGAGCTACCTTCTATCCATGTTTGCTTGCCACTGAGATCACCTGTTTAAACTGATAATGGCTCTAAGTGAAGTAAGCCTGCTTTGGCCATGGCGGCAAGGCTGTTCATTTTCATGTCCTGCCCCAACCTACTTGAACTTCACTTACAACAGAACTGGAGTGGTGGAATGGGAGTTGTTCCAGGCAAGAACAACAAAAAAATTGTTGTTCTTACCTGAAATTCAGTGATCTTCATGAATAAGCATTTCTCTGATTGTGGTATATGCCTTTAATTTTATTTCTAGAGTGACAAATTTTTGGTTTTGACAGTTTTTTTCTACCTTTATAGTTTCTTCTTGGGAAGAGAATGTGTCAACTTCACTCCATCATGCTGAAGTAAATCTTCATCTCTTAATTTTCTCTCTCAAAAATATCCTGAGGATTCCCTCTGGAGTCTGATAAGTAATTGTAGTATCTGGTTTCTATGGTTGGATGATTCAGGATTCCAAGAATAATAGTTACTTTTTAGATCTCTAAAGAAGAAGTGACAACCACATGAATGAAAAGATGCTTCTTAAATCATGGAGAGTCGGGACTTACTATCACTGTATTTTGAAACTGTTTCAGCCTTACTTTATAACTGATTTAGTATATTTTTCTTTTAATTTCAGATTTCAGTGAAGTTCCTTATGACTTCCCCTGAAATTGCTTCCTTATCATGGGGGCAAATGAAAGTAAAAGGCTCTAATACAACCTATAAGGACTGCAAAGTATGGCCAGGGGGCAGTCGGACTTGGGATTGGAGAGAAACAGGAACTGAGGTAAGATATTAGTCTTTGGTTGACACTACATGAGGCTGGCCAAGTGATTTCCAACCTCTTAAGCTGCAATGACTAAGTGAAAAACTATTTCTCTTGTGTCTTTTTGAGATGTAATTCATATACCATTAAATTCACCCTTTTAAAGTATGCAATTCAATGGACTTCTTACATTCAATGCCCCTGTAGTGACATTATAGTGACTTATATTCATAAACTTGTACAACAGTTACCACTGTTAGTTCCAGAATATATTTATCACCTCAGAAAGGAACCACATAACCACTACCAGTCAGTGCCCATTCACTACCACCCCAAGCCCCTAGCAATGATTAATCTACTTTCTGTTGTTATAGATATGCCTATTCTGGATGTTTTCTATAAATGACATCATTCAGATATCTTAGGTGTGTTCCCAGGAGTGGATTTCTGGGTTATATAGTGTTTAACCTTTTGAGGTACTGCCAGACTATCTTCCAAGGCACCTGCACCATTTTACATCTCCACTAGGAATATAGGAAGGTTCCAGTTTTTCCACATTCCTCCTCAACACATTGTTCTTTTCATTGTTTTGTTTTTATTAGAACCATCCTATTAGGTGTGAAGTATTGTTCTCATTGTGGTTTTGATTTGCCTTTCCCTACATTTCCTCAAGGATTCCCAGTGTGCCATGCCCAAGGTAGAGCCTCCTTTCCATGAGTATAAGTTGGGCAAAACAAGGGAGCCTCTACCTTTTGACCCCACTCACATGGGATGTAGCCTCAACAACAGAAAGATGGGGGCAGGATGAGAGGCACTAAAGTCCTGCTCCTCCTGGGAAGGAAGCCTTCCAGCTAGATGCTGAAGGGAGAAAGGGTCTTGTGTTCTTGGCTACAGCAGTCTGGAGAGTAGTCTCTGCCTCACAATGGGGGTGGGGCAGGGAGGCATTTATCTTGATGCCTCCACTGTACATGTGCACAGATTCTTACTTGTCTTACCAAATATCTCAATGAGTTCTGGCTTCTGTAAAAAAATTGTCATAGACTGAGTACCTTAAACAATAAACATTTATTTCTCACAGTTCTGGAGACTGAAAGTGTGAGATTAGGATGCCAGCATGGTCAGGTTCTGGTCCTTGCATTAGTTTGTTTTCACACTGCTGATAAAGACATAACCGAGACTGGGGAGAAAAAGAGGTTTAATGGACTTACAGTTCCACAAGACTTGGGAGGACTTACAATCATGGCAGAAGGCAAGGAGGAGCAAGTCACATCTTACATGGTTGGTGGCAGGCAAAGAGAGCTTGTGCAGAGAAACTCTTCGTTTTTAAAACCATTAGATCTCATGAGACTCATTCACTATCACGAGAGCAGCACAGGAAAGACCCACTCCCATAATTCAATCACCTCCCACTGAGTTCCTCCCACAACATGCAGGAATTGTGGGAGTTACAATTCAAGATGAGATTTGGGTGGGGACACAGCTAAACCATATCAGCCCTCTTCCAGTTTGTAGACAGCCAACTTCTCTTTGTGTCCTTACGTGGTGGAAAGAGAGGTAGCTAGCTTTTGAGCTTCTTATAAGGGCACTCATCTCATTCATGAGGGCTCCACCCTTAGGACCCAGTTACCTCCTGTAGGTCCCACCTCTAAATAATATTACATTGGGATTAGAGTTTCAATGTATACATTTTTAAGGGACAATCGTATTAAGTCCATTGCAGCAATTTTTTTTTTTTTTACAGTTTTTTTCTTTCTTTCTTTCTTTTTTTTTTGGAGACAGTCTCCCTCTGTCATCCAGGCTAGAGTGCAGTGGTGAGATCATGGCTCACTGCAGTCTACACCACCTGGGTGAAAAGGATCTTCCTCCCTCAGCCACCTGAGTAGCAAGGACCACAGGCATGCAGTCACACCTGGCTTATTATTTTAGTTTTTATAGAGATGAGGTCTTACTACATTGCCCAGGCTGGTCTTGAACTCCTGACCCCAAGAAATCCTCCCACCTTGGCCTCCCAAAATGCTGAGATTACAGGCATGAGCCGTCATGCCCAGCCAAATTTTCTTGAATACACGTTTATTCATTGGGTATTTGCTCTTAGGACCATTTACAGAGGCTTTAGGGGTTTTGTTGTTGTTGTTTTGGTGAGTTCTTGGTTTGAGTTTTTCTTTGTTGTTATTATTAATAATTTTCACATAGGAGTGAGTCAGTGGAGCTCATCATGATGTAATGATGGAAGTAGATCCTTCGTTTTTGAAGAATAGTTTGTTGGATATAGATTTCTTGATCAATAGTCTTTTTCTTTTCAATATGCCATCCCACCACCTTTTGGCTTCATTGGTTTCTAATGATAAATCAACCATTAGCATTATTAGAGCTCCCTTGGACTTGTTGAGTTGCTTCTTTCTAACTGCTTTCAAAACACGTCATAGTAATTTAACTATGATATGTCTAGGTATGAATTATCTTTGAGTTTGTCCTACTTGGAATTTATTGAGCTTCATGAAGATGTAGATTATTTTTTTTTTTAAATCAAATTTGGGGGAGTTTAGAGCCATTATTTCTTCAAGTATTCTTTCTACTCCTATCTCCCTTTTCTTGTGACTCCCATTATGAATATATTGGTAGGCATTAGGGTGTCCTACAGGTCTCCGAGTCTGTATTCTTTGTCTTCATTTTTTTTTCTTTTCTTTGTCTTAGATTGGATAATTTCAATTGACCTATTTTCAATTTTGTTGATTCTTATCTGCTATTGAGCCTCTGTAGTGACATTTTTATTTCCATCATTATACTTTCTAACTCCAGAATTTCTTTTTCTTTTGTTTTTTTTGGCGGGGGATAGACTATTGCTCTGTCGCCACAGCTGGAGTGCCGTGGCACAATTTCGTCTCACTGCACCCTCCGCCCTGCCTTAGCCTCCTGTGTAGCTGGGATTACAGGTGCACTCCACCATGCCCAGCTCTTTCTGTATATTTAGTAGAGACAGAGTTTTACCATGTTGGCCAGGCTGGTCTCAAATTCCTGACCTCAAATGATCCACCCACTTCAGCCTCCCAAAGTGCTGGGTTTATAGGCGTGAGCCACCACACCTGGCCCAGAATTTCTGTTTGGTTGTTTTTAACAATTTATATTTCTTTATTGATATTTTTTATTTGGCAAGATATTGTTATACTTTCCTTTAGTTCTTTTGAACAGTGTTTCCTTTAGCTCCTATTACATATTTAAAATCACTGATTTAGAGTCTTTCTCTGTAAGTCCAGTGTCGGGGCTTCCTCTGGGATAGTTTCTACTGTCTGCTTCCCCCAATCCCCATATGGACCTGCCTTTCTTTTTCTTTCTTTATGTCTTTCTTTGTTGTTTTGTTTATATTTCTGAATTTTTTTGTTGAGAACTGGACATTTATATAATATAATGTGGCAACACTGGAAATCAACTCCCCTTTCTGATTCTGAGGGTTTGTCGTTGCTATTTTTTGCAGTTATTTGTTCCTATGTGGTTCTGTAAAGTCTGTAAAGTCTGTATTCTTTGTTTGTGGCTCATTTACCTTAGTGATGAGCTAATGATTTGACTGAGATTTCTTTACATTGCTGGAATCAGGTGTTTAGATTTACCCATGTGTCTACCAGTTGCCTTTCTTATTATTCCTTTTTGTAATTTAGATCTTTTGAGTTCAATTTCTTCTTTTAGAAAAATCAGTATCCAGCTGGGCGTGGTAGTTCATGCCTATGATCACAGTACTTTGGGAGGACAAGGTGGGTAGCTCATTTTAGGCCAGAAGATTGATACCATCCTGGCCAACATGGTGAAACCCCGTTGTCTCCTCAACTTTGGGAGGCCGAGGTGGGCAGATCACCTGAGGTCGGGAGTTTGAGACCAACCTGACCAACATGGAGAAACCCCGTCTCTACTAACAATGCAAAATTAGCCAGGTGTGGTGGCACATGCCTGTAATCCCAGCTACTTGGGAGTAGCTGGAGAATCACTTGAACCCAGGAGGTTGAGGTTGCAGCGAGCCAAGATCGCGCCATTGCACTCCATCCTGGGCAACAAGAGTGAAACTCCGTCTTAAAAAAAAGAAATTAGTATCCTTTAGAAGTTCTTTCAATAAGGATTTCTTGGTGATCTCTCCCAGTTTTTATTTGTCTGAAAAAGTCTTCGTTTTTTAATTCTAATTTGTCTTGTATTCTAAGTTGACAATTTTTTTTTAGAACTTTATTTGTAGGAATCCTGAATAATCAGACTATGCCATTTGAGATCTGTCCCATAAAGGAAGATTCATATTTGCTTCTTTTCTGTATCCTGTGTTACTCTCAATCTGGGATCACTTTTACTTTTTTTTTTTTTTTTGAGACAGAGTCTCGCTCTGTCGCGCAGGCTGGAGTGCAGTGATGCGATCTCTGCTCACTGCAAGCTCCACCTTCCAGGTTCACGCCATTCTCCTGCCTCAGTCTCCTGAGTAGCTGGGACTACAGGCGCCCACCACCATATCCAGCTAATTGTTTTTGTATTTTTAGTAGAGACAGGGTTTCACTGTGTTAGCCAGGTCTCGATCTCCTGACCTTGTGATCCGCCCACCTCAGCCACCCAAAGTGCTGGGATTACAGGCGTGAGCCACCGCGCCAGGACCACTTTTAATTTTTTTGACGGCTTCCAAAACTAGGCTGATAGTGTAAATTTGAGCCCCAAACTGACGTGTGAGCAGGTTTGTGGTTATAAATTATCAGGGAAGACATTTTTCCCCTCTAGCGCCACGACTGAGCAGAAAGCTTTCCTCATCTTTTTCATTTGCCAAGGGGTGGAATTTTTGCGTCTCAGAATGTGTGTAAAATGGAAGACTCTGAGAATGGCAGTGCCTCAGGGTAACTTTAATATCAGTTCACCATTTTGATTTCCAACTCCCCCTTCACTTTGGCCTCTGGGAATTTCCCTTTCCTTTCTGCAAGCTCAGTTACATATTTCAGAGGATGTTTATTTTTATCTGGCATTTTGTTTAAGGAAACTTTGTAGGTTATATAGTCTATCACATTGTTCTTCATTGTAAACAGTTATGCCTACAAAGTTAGGCCCCACATAGAAAGAGAGCCCTAACACATACTCTTTGTGTATGCCTTGGTTTTGAACTGCATGCACTCATTGATGATCGTGACACCCAGTTTGGTTTGTTAGTTACTAACCTAGATCATAATGGATGGAATATACCTAGATTGGTAAAAAGAATAGAAGGGCATGGAGATATAGAAGGGACAGAATGAAAGAAAACTGAGGAATAAGAAGCCTTAAATCATGTAGCCTACTTGAACCAAATGGCTCCATCGGAGTGAAGTTGGAGAATGGGAAGAATAGGTGGTGGTGTGGTTAATAGAGCATCTATATATGCAGAACTGAGTTTATATTGTATTCAGTGAATAAGTCAGAACCACTGTAGCTAGTGTATTAGTCAGGGCTCTCCAGAAAAACAGAACTAGGAGGAGATACATATATGTAAAATAAGGTTTACTATGAGAAATTGACTTGTCCATGATCTGCTGTCTGCAAGTCTGAAGTCCTAAAAACCCCAGGAGCTGAAGGTTTAAATCCCAGTCCAAGAGCAGAAGAAATTGAGATGAGATGTCCCAGTTAAAGTGGTGAGGCAGAAAAAAAGAGGCAAATTCTCCTTCCTCTGCCTTCTGTTCTTTTCAGGCCCTCAATGGATTGGATGATGCCTACCAATACTGGGGAGGGTAGTCTACCGAGTCCACCAATTCAAATACTAATCTCCTCCATAGACATTCTCACAGACACACCCAGAAATAATATTTAATTTGGGCAGTCTGTTGTCCAGTTGAGCTGGCACATAAAATTAACCATCAAAGGTACTTATGTGGGACAGTTGATGTGTCTGACAAAGGTTATGCAGACTGTGGTTTAAGTTATACTGGAGCACAAACTTATATGGGTTCCACACGAGAGATTCGTTTCCCTTCAGAAATGGCTTTAGCACTGTATATTTCTATTTTTCCCACATGAGACCATATGAGTTAATCTTTATTCTTTTTTTTTTTTCTTGAGACACAGTCTTGCTCTGTCACCCAGGCTGGAGTGCAGGGCACGATCTCGGCTCACTGCAACCTCCACCTCCCAGGTTCAAGTGATTCTCCTATCTCAGCCTCCCAAGTAGCTGGGATTACAGGTGCCCACCATCATGCCTGGCTAATTTTTTTTGTATTTTCAGTAGAGATGGGGTTTCACCATGCTGGCCAGGCTGGTCTCAAACGCCTGACCTCAGATGATCCGCCTGCCTCGACATCCCAAAGTGCTGGGGTTACAAGTGTGAGCCACCGCATCTGGCCAACCTCATTCTTTATAGAAAGTTAAGCACAGAGAAGTTATATAACTTGTGTAGGCACAGAGCTAGAAACGTGTGAAAGCAAACAGTAAGCTCAGGTCAGACTGTAACTTTCTTTTTTTTTTTTTTTTTGAGACGAAGTCTCGCTCTATCGCCCAGGCTGGAGTGCAGTGGTCAGGTCTCAGCTCACTGCAAGCTCCGCCTCCCGGGTACACGCCATTCTCCTGCCTCAGCCTCCCGAGTAGCTAGGAGTACAGGCGCCCGCCACCTCACCCGGCTAGCTTTTTGTATTTTTTTTTAGTAGAGACAGGGTTTCACCGTGTTAGCCAGGATGGTCTCGATCTCCTGACCTCGTGATCCACCCATCTCGGCCTCCCAAAGTGCTGGAATTACAAGCTTGAGCCACCGTGCCCGGCCTGTAACTTTCTTTCCTGTTTCTTTCTACTACATATTGTTTCTTCTTATATCCACAACACTGTCTCCCAAGCTGGAGTGCAGAGTTGTAATCATAGCTCACTGCAACCTCAACCTCTTAGATTCAAGCGATCCTCCAGCCTGCTGTTATCATCCCAACAAGCTAGAAGTAGAAGCATGTCCCACAATGCCTGGCTAATTTATTTTTATTTTTTGTAGAGACAGAGTCTGTCTATTTTGCTTAGGCTGGTCTCAAACTCCTGGCCTGAAGTGGTCCTCCTTTTTTTTTTTTTTTTTTTTTGAGAGGGAGTCTCGCTCTGTCGCCCAGCCTGGAGTGCAGTGGCCGGATCTCGGCTCACTGCAAGCTCCGCCTCCCGGGTTTACGCCATTCTCCTGCCTCAGCCTCCCCAGTAGCTGGGACTACAGACGCTCGCCACCTCGCCCGGCTATTTTTTTGTATTTTTTACTAGAGACGGGGTTTCACCGGGTTAGCCAGGATGGTCTTGATCTCCTGACCTCGTGATCCACCCGTCTCGGCCTCCCAAAGTGCTGGGATTACAGGGTTGAGCCACCGCGCCCGGCCTCTTTTTTTTTTTTTTTAAAGATGAGGTCTCACTCGGTCCCCCAGGCTAGAGTGCAACGGCACCATTATTGTTCACTGTAGCCTTGATCTCCCAGGCTCAAGCGCTCCTCCCATCTCAACCTCCCAAGTAGCTGGGACTACAGGCAATTGCCTCCATACCTGGCTAATTTTTTATTTTTTATTTTTATTTTTACTATTTTTTTTGAGACAGAGTCTTGCTCTGTTGCCCAGGCTGGAATGCAGTGGCGTGACCTTGGCTCATTGCAACCTCTGTCTCCCAAGTTCAAGTGATTCTCTTGCCTCAGCCTCCTGAGTAGCTGGGATTACTGGCGTGCGTCACCACTCCCGGCTAATTTCTTTTGTATTTTTAGTAGAGATGGCTTTCACCATGTTGGCCAGGCTTGTCTCAAACTCCTGACCTCAGGTGATCTGCCCATCTCAGCCTCTCAAAGTGCTGGGATTACTGGTGTGAGCCACTGCACCCGGCCTAATTTTTTAATATTTTACAGAGACAGGGTCTCACTCTGTTGCCCAGGTTGGTTCAAACTCCTGGGCTCAAATGATCCTTTTGCCTTGGCCTCCCAAAGTGCTGGATCTGGTTTTTTTGTTTGTTTGTTTTTTGTTTTTAAATGATGCAGTTCCCAGTTATCCTTTCACCCTCCTATATTTCAAAACACATATTTGAAGACCTAGCTATTCCATATCAAATGCTTTTTCTCTTCCAAACTTATCATGATCTTTCTTTCCTCTTCACCTTTGCTAAAACCATTTCCTTCTGTATCTGATGAAATCTTATACATTCCTCTATTCTTGGCTTTTGCATTATCTCCTCTATGAAGCATTTTCTTAATCCTGAGAATGAGCTGCTTACTCCCTTCCATTATTTAATACTCTGTGCTTCTATTATAGTACTTAGCACAGTTCACTTGTATTATAATGAGGATCTGTTTCCCCCACTAAGTGGTAAACTCCCTAAGGTTAGCAAGAACTATGCATTTAACACAGTGCCAGTAAAGCAAGAACTCAATAAATGTTTGCTGAATTGAAATTTCCATTATAAATGTCATTAAACAAACTGTTTTTATCCTTTTTAACATTCCCTCTGAGATAGGTTAATGTTATAATTCCTTTTTTATTAGTTTAAAAAGGGAGAGAGCAGATTTTGTAGTGATTACAGAATGGAAACAAGAAAATTTAAGGTCTTCAAGCAGTATCCTGAAATAATAATTAGTATAAACTCCAAAATCTCTACCAGTCATTAAAACAACTAATATGTACCTTTATGTACCTTTAAATAGGTACTAATGTGTACCTTTATGTACCTTTAAATATGTACTAATATGTACATATTACTAATATACATATGTACTAATATGTATGTACTAATATGTACTAATGTGTACCTTTAAATATAACTTTTTCAGGGTCACATAACTAATACTTTTTGTAACCAAAATTTGAGCAGAAGTTGTTCTTTCTCTAAAGACCACATACTTTCCTTCTGTTTTATACTATTCTTGCTCATTTCTATCCTACGGCAATACCTATCTTATTATAGAAGAGTTTTCTATATGGAAACATGCATAGATCATTCATTCATCTGTCCTTTTCGTTAGACTGAAAGGGGTCAAGAATGAAGGTATAAATATATAAGTATAAAATTAAAAGAAAAAACCAATTAGTAGCCACCCAAAGAAAATTAAAGGAAGTATGGAAATGTTTACCCCAACTTTTTATTTTTAAAAATGTTAAACCTACGGAATAGTTATGTGAATAATATAATACATTTCCATATATCCTTTACCTAAATCCTCAAGTTGTTAACATTTTACCATGTTTGTTTCTTTTCTCTCTCTAAACACACACACACACACACACACACACACACACACACACACACTCTTTGTCCCCCTATCATTTGACAATAAATCACAGATACGATATTTCAGTATTTCTCTCCTAAGAACATGAATATTATCCTCTATAACTACAGTTCTCTTATCAAAAACAAGGATATTATCATTGATACAATAATATCTTCTTTTTTTTTTTTTTTTGAGATGGAGTCTCGCTCTGTGGCCCAGGCTGGAGTGCAGTGGCATGATCTCGGCTCACTGCAACCTCCGCCTCCCAGGGTCAAGCAATTCTCTGCCTCAGCCTCCTGAGTAGCAGGGATTACAGGCATGTGCCATCACGCCCAGCTAATTTTTGTATTTTTAGTAGAGACAGGGTTTCACCATCTTGGCCAGGCTGGTCTTAAACTCCTGACCTCGTGATCCACCCGCCTTGGCCTCCCAAAATGCTGGGATTAAAGGCTTGAGCCACTGCACCCAGCCGATACAATAATATCTAATATACGGTCTGTCTTCAGATTTCCCCAGTGTCCCAAGAATGTTCTCTATAACTTTTGTCGATTCTCAGAGAATTGTACAATTGACCAGGCTAGAGTTTCTTCTGCTCAGGACAGTTCTTCTTAAGACTGATGAGCTGTTCCTAGCTGTTCCTTGTGTTTTTGTTTGCTTTTGCTTTTGTTTTCGTATTCACCTTCTAAAGCTGATTGTTGTAGAAGGCTGATCTAATTGGATATTTGTCCCCACCCAAATCTCAGGTTGAAATGTAATCCCCAATGTTGGAGGTGGGGCTTGGTGGGAGGTAATTGGGTCATGTGGGCAGTTCCCTCATGATTGACTTAGTGCTGTCTTGGTGATAGAGAGTCAGTTGTCAGGAGATCTGGTTATTTAAAAGTGTGTGGTACCTCCCCCAACCTTGCTTCTGCTCTCATCATGTGACATGCCTACTCCCACTTCACCTTCTGCCATGGGTAAAAGCTCCCTGAGGCCTCCTCAGAAGTCAAGCAGATACTGATATCATGCTTGTACAGCCTGCAGAACTGTGAGCCAATTAAACCTCTTTTGTTTATAAATTACCATCTCAGGTATTTCTTTATAGCAATGTAAGAAAGGCCTCTGTTGAACTTCTTGAATTTTGAAAATTTTCAAACTGATGTAACAAATTATAAAAGAAATAGAATAAACAGTTGTATACCATCAATTGAGATTCACTAGTTGTTAACATTCTGCCACAATTTGCTTTATCTAGCCCTCTGTGGTCCTCTTCTCTCCTTCTCATAATTATTTTTACTAAATAATTTGAAAGTAAGTTGTGGGCAGTCACAGTGGCTCACATCTCTAATCCTAGCACTTTGGGAAGATGAGATGGAAGGATCACTTGAGCACAAGAGGTCAAGGCTGCAGTGAGCCATGATTGCATCAATGAGCTTCACTCCAGCCTGGCCAATAGAATGAGACCCTATCTCAAAAAAAAAAAAAAAAAAAAAGAAAAGAAACGAAAAGAAAAAAAGAAAAAGAAGAAGAAAGAAAAGAAAGAAAAAAGTCACTGAAATTAATTATTTTTAATGTTGTCAATTTGACATACAGAATTTGGTTTATTTGTTTCTGTTGGCATACAATTTTAGATGCCTCTCATTTCCTGTCTTTCTTGATTTAACTCTTTGAATATGTAAAATATTTACATGATTCAGAATTCAAACTTCAAACTATGACAGTCACTTGCTGTTCACTATCACCAGAACAGCAAGGGAGATATCCACATCAATGATCCAGTCACCTCCCATTAGGTCCCTCCTCCAACATTGGGGATTACAATTCAATGTGAGATTATGCAGGGACACAAATCCAAACCATATCATAGATGCACTTGGAAAGTCTTACTCACCTCCCTATGTCTTCCATCACATTCCCATCTCGCTCCATGTAGGTAATTATTTTGTATTAGTTTCTGGTTTATCCTTTTTTGTATTTTTCTGGAAAAAATAAGCAAATGCAAATATACGTATATAAATACATTTTTTTCTTTTTTCCCCGTTTTCCATACACAAAAGGTAGCAACCCTTACTTCTTTATATTCTGTTCACTTAATATATACAGAAAATCAGGGTATCAGTTCATAGAGATATGTCTTTTTCTTTTTTACCACTGTATAGTAACCAACTTTGTGAATGTAATATCGTTTATTCAATTTAGTTCTAAGGGGTGGGCACTCTATTGCATTCAATATTTTAGTACTATAAACAATACTACATTGAATAACCATGTATATCTTTTTTTGTATTATTGAAAGAGTATATCCAGGGTAAATTTTTGGAATTGAGATTGTGGTTAAAGAGTAAATGTAAATTTAGATTTGTTAGATATTGCCAAATTCTCCTTTATAGGTGTTGTACCATATTTTAGTATTACTAACAATTTATGAAAAGGCCAATTTTAAAATGTAGAAATGTTTAAATTTGTTAGTAAAAATTAACAGTATTTGTATTAGTCCATTCTTTCATTGCTATAAAGAACTACCTGAGACTGGTTATTTCTAAAGAAAAGAGGTTTAATTGGCTCAGGTTTATATAGGCTGTACAGGAAGCATTGCTAGGGAGGCCTCAGGAAACTTACAATCATGGCAGAAGGCAAAGAGGAAGCTGGCATGTCTTAGATGGCCAGAGCAGGAGGCAGAAGGAGAGTGGGAGGTGCTACTTTTAATCAACCAGAACTCAAGAGAATTCACTCACTATCATGAGAACTGCAAGGGGGATATTGGCCCCATGATCCAGTGGCCTCACACCAGCCCCCTTCTCCAACATTGGGGATTATAATTTGACATGAGATTTGGTCAGGGACACAAATCCAAACCATATCATTCTGCATCTGGCCCCTCCCAAATCTCATGTCCTTCTCACATTTCAAATTACACCCATGGCGGGCTGGGTGCAGTGACTCACCCCTGTAATCCTAGCATTTTGGGAGGCCAGAGAGGGCAGATTGCTTGAGTTCAGGAGTTCAAGACCAGCCTGGCCAACATAATGAAACCCTGTCTCTACTAAAAATACAAAAATTAGCCGGGCATGGTGGCACAGCCTTATAATCCCAGCTACTTGGTAAGCTGAGGCAGGAGAATCACTTGAACCTAGGAGGTGGAGGTGGCAGTGAGCCAAGACTGTACCACTGCACTCTAGCCTGAGTGACAGAGTGAGACTCCATCTCAAAAAAAAAAAAAAAAACAAAAAACAAAAAACAAAAACCATGCCTTCCCAACAATCCCCCAAATTCTTAACATATTCCAGCATTAACTGAAAAGTCCACAGTCCAAAGTCTCATCTAAGACAAGGCAAGTCTCTTCTGCCTATGAGCCTATAAGATCAAAAACAGTTAGTTACTTCCAAGATACAATGGGGTTATAGGCATTGGCTAAATACTTCCCTTCCAAAACGGAGAAATCAGCCAAAACAAAGAAGCTACAGGCCCATGCAAGTCTGAAACCCAGCAGGGCAGTAATTAAATCTTAAAACTCCCAAATAATATCCTTTGTCTCCATGTCTCACATCCAGGTAACATTGATGCAAGGAATGGGTTCCCAAGGCTTTGGGCAGCTCTGCCCCTGTAGCTCTGCAGGGTGCAACCCCTGTGGCTGCTTTCATGGGCTGGCATTGAGTGCCTGAGGTTTTGCCAGGTGCATGGTGCAAGCCATTGGTGGATCTACCATTCTCATGTCTGGAGGATGGTGGCCATCTTCTCACACCTCCATTAACCAGTGTCCCAGTGGGGACTCTGCGTAGGGGCTCCAACCCCACATTTGCCCTCCATACTGCCATTGTAGAGGTTTTCCATGAGGGCTACGTACCCCCAGCAGACTTCTGCCTGGACATCAGGCATTTCCATACATCCTCTGAAAACTAGGTAGAGGCTCCCAAGCCTCAACTGTCACACTCTGTGCACCCACCGGCTTAACACCTCATGGAAGCCACCAAGGCCTATGGCTTGCACCCTCTGAAGCATCAGCCTGATCTGTACCTTAGCCCCTTTTAACCGTGGCTAGAGCTGGAGTGGCCATGATGCAGGGTGCCATGACTCAAGGCTGCACAGAGCACTGAGGCCTTGTACCTGGCCCACAAAACCATTATTTCCTCCTAGGTCTCCAGGCCTGTGATGGGAGGAGCTACTGTGAAGGTCTCTGAAATTCCTTCCAGGAATTTTCACCATTATCTTGGTTATGAATATTTGTCTCCTCTTTACATATGCAAATTTCTGCAGCTGGCTTAAATTCCTCCCTTGAAATTTTTTTTTTTCTTCTTTTTTTTTTTTGAGACAGAGTCTTGCTGTGTTGCCCAGGCTGGAGTGCAGTGGCGCAATCTCAGCTCACTGCAAGCTCCACCTCCTGGGTTCATGCCATTCTCCTGCCTCAGCCTCCTGAGTAGCTGGGACTACAGGTGCCTGCCACCACACCCGGCTAATTTTTTTTTTATTTTTTATTTTTAGTAGAGACGGGGTGTCACTGTGTTAGCCAGGATGGTCTCAATCTCCTGACCTCGCGATCCACCCATCTCGGCCTCCCAAAGTGCTAGGATTACAGATGTGAGCTACCGCACCTGGCCTTTTTTTTCTTTTATGCCACATGACCAAGCTGCAAATTTTTCAAACCTTTATACTCTGCTTCCTTTTTAAATGTAAGTGCCAGTTTTATGTCTTTTTTTTTTTTGCTCAAGAATATGAGCATAGGCTGCTAGAAGCAGCCAGACCTTGTCTTGAGTGTTTTGCTGCTTAGAAATTTCTTCCACCAGCGAAGTGCAGTGGCTCATCCATGTAATCCCAGCACTTTGGGAGGCTGAGGTTATGAGGTGGGCCAAGGTGAGCAGATTGCTTAAGCTCAGGAGTTCAAGACTAGCCTGGGCAACATGGCAAAACGTTGGCTCTACCAAAAACACAGAAAATTAGCTGTGTGTGGTGGTGTGCACCTATAATCCCAGCTACTTGTGAGGTTGAGGTAGGGGGATTCCTTGAGCCCAGGAGGCAGAGTTGCAGTGAGATGAGATTGCCCCATTGCACTCCAGCCTGGGTGACAGAGTGACACCCTGTCTCAAAAAAAAAAAAAAAAAGAAGAAAAGAAAAGAAACATCTCCCACCAGATACCCTAAATCATCACTCTCAAGTTCAAAGTTCTACAGATCTCTAGGGCAGGGGCACGATGCCTCCAGTCTGTTTGCTAAAGCATAGCACAAGTAACCTTTACGCTAGTTCCCAGTAAGTTCCTCATCTCCAATACCTTCTCAGCCTGAACTTCACTGTCCATATCACAATCAGCATTTTGGTCACAACCGTTCAGCATGTCTCTGGGCATTTCCAAATTTGCCCTCATCTTCCTTTCTTCTTCTGCGCCCTTCAAACTATTCCACCCTCTGCTCATTACGTAGTTCCATAGCTGCTTCCACATTTTCAGGTATCTTTGTAGCAATACCCTCTTCCTGGTACCAATTTTCTGTTTCTAGTCTCTTCTTGCATTGCTATAAAGAGCTACCTGAGACTGGTTACTTTCTAGAGAAAAGAGTTTTAATTGGCTCACAGTTCACAGGCTGTATAGGACACATAGCTGGGGAGGCCTCAGGAAACTTACTATCATGGTAGAAGGTGAAGGGAAGCTGGCACATCTTACATGGCTGGAGCAAGAGGAAGAGAGCAAGCGGAGGGTGCTATACACTTTAAACAACCAGCTCTTACTCAATATCATGAGAACAGCAAGGGGGATACTGGCTCTATGATCCATTCACCTCCTACCAGTCCCCTTCTCCAACATTGGGGATTACAATTAGACATGAGATTTGGGCAGGGACACAAATCCAAACCATGTCAGTATTCCATATTTCTTTCTTTACTGAAGTCAAAGTTGAAAACAGAATACAAGGTGGAAGCTCCCAAGAATGAAAGGACAGACTGGTGATTTCTCAGAGCATATGAGAATCCTTCATTTAAGCTCAAACATTCTAGCATCCAAAAATGAATTTGGATGTGAAGCATCATTAATTCACTATGAAGTAATAGTGCATATATCGTCACCCAACATTAAAAGATATGTAGAGTTTGCTTACTGGCATTGTCTTTAAGATAAATCACCTGTTTCTGTCTTCAAGCAGCTCTACAGAGGAATGAAGCAAAAAGGTAATTGTAATGAGTGCCACAGTAAATGAATCAAGAGAGATATAATGGTAATGAGAGGAAGGAATACCTAAGACTGCCTAGATGACTTAGAGGGATTCCTCACAGAAAGTGGGATCTTCTTCTTTTTTTTTTTTTTTTTTTGAGAGGGAGTCTTGCTCTGTCACCCAGGCTGGAGTGCAGTGGCGCAGTCTCGGCTCACTGCAAGCTCCGACTCCCAGGTTCACGCCATTCTCCTGCCTCAGCCTCCTGAGTAGCTAGGACTACAGGCGCCTGCCACCACACCCGGCTGATTTTTTGTATTTTTAGTAAAGATAGGGTTTCACTGTGTTAGCCAGGATGGTCTCTGTCTCCTGACTTCGTGATCCGCCTGCCTCTGCCTCCCAAAGTGCTGGGATTACAGGCGTGAGCCATCAAGCCCAGCCGAAAGTGGAATCTTTGACCTGACTCTTGAAAGAGAAGTTTCCCAGGTAAACAATGGTAACTAGCTTACTGGCAGGAAAAACATATGTCTAGATGTAGAAGTGTAGGGAAAAAAGCAGGAGTAGAATCATGGGAAGAGCTCTTCAGTTGGTCACCAATATCTATAAATATTTATTTTTATAGGAAGCTCTAAAGTCATATAATTGGTTGAGGCTAGATTGATATTTAAGGTCCATCCAATCCTTGGATCCTATGACTCTGATTATTTTGTTTTATTTATTTATTTATTTTATTTTACTTTAAGTTTTGCATGTGCTGAACATGCAGGTTTGTCACACAGGTATACATGTGCCATGATGGTTTGCTGCACCTATCAACCCGTTAACTAGGTTTTGTTGTTATTATTGTTGTTTGTTTGTTTGTTTTTTCTGAGACGGAGTCTCGCTCTGTCACCCAGGCTGGAGGGCACTGGCGCAATCTTGGCTTACTGCAGCCTTCACCTCCTGGGTTCAAGTGATTCTCCTGCCTCAGCCTCCCAAGCAGCTGGGACTGCAGGCGGGCACCACCATGCCCAGCTAATTTTTGTATTTTTAGTAGAGACAGGGTTTCACTGGACAGTATTGGCCAGGCTGGTCTTGAACTCCCAACCTTGTAATCCGCCCGCCTTGGCCCCCAAAGTGCAGGGATTACAGGCGTGAGTCACTGTGCCCAGCCATCATCTAGGTGTTAAGCCCCACTTGCATTAGGTATTTGTCCTAATACTGTCCCTCACAGGGTGACCCAGGCTGGCGTACAGTGGTATGATCATATATCACTATAACCTCAAACTCCTGGACTCAAGCAATCCTGTCATGTCAGCCTCCTGAGTAGCTGAGACTACAATTGTGTGCCACCATGCCTGGCATGTGTGTATATATATACACATACATATATGTACACACACACACATATACACACACATATATACACATATATGTGTATATGTGTATATATGTGTGTGTATATGTGTATGTATATATGTGTATATATGTATATGTGTGTGTATATACACATATATGTATACATGTACACATACATCTATGTGTATAGGTGCACACACATATATACATATATGTGTATATGTGTATGTATGTGTGTGTACATATATGTGTGTGTGTGTGTGTATATATATATGGTTTTTGTTTTTGGTTTTTTTTTTTTTGAGACAGACTCTTGCTCCATCACCCAGGCTGGAGTGCAGTTGTGCAACCTCAGCTCACTGCAACCTCCGCCTCCTGCGTTTAAGCAATTCTTTTTTTTTTTTTTTTTTTTTTACAGTTTTAAGATTTAATAAAGTGAAAACAGAGCTCCCATACAAAGGGAGGGGACCCAAAGAGGGTTGCCATTGCCGGCTCGAATGCCTGGGTTTATATCCTGATCATTGTCCCTCCCGTTGTGCTCTTAGGCGATAGATGATTGGCTGTTTCTTTACCTCCTGTTTTTGCCTAATTAGCATTTTAGTGAGCTCTGTTTACTACCTGATTGGTTGGGTGTGAGCTAAATTGCAAGCCCTGTGTTTAAAGGTGGATGCGGTCACCTTCCCAGCTAGGTTTAGGGATTCTTAGTCGGCGTAAGAAATCCAGCTAGTCCTGTCTCTCAGTACCCCCTCTCAACAGGAAAACCCAAGTGCTGTTGGGGAGGTTGGCCGACAACCGCTCTAACTGCTTCCTGCTGAATTGGGGTGTAGTAGGGGTTGTGCAGTTGAGATTTCCTTGGGAGGGGTGTCTTCACTTCAATGTCATTAACATCAGAGCATGGGCTAGCAGGCCAGTCCAGGGGTCCATGGTAGGTCTTAGTCATAGACTGCATCTGGGGCTCCATTTGAAGAACCAATTGTAATTTTACAGCTTTGATTCTGGAAAAGACAAACTTAACAAGGAGGTTAAAGATATAGGGATTGAAATGTATGGCCTGCAGTGCAGGGGATTATTTCTTTGGCACACTTTACAGGCCCTGACTATCTGCTTGATAGTTTTGAAAAGGCCTGGTCCAGTAAATAATGATTTGGCCATCTGATGGGTGTTATCAATGCCTAAGTGAAAGGTTTGGTGAAGGGTTTTAAGTAATTTCCATTGGTTAGCTGCAAGCAAACGTATTTTTCCTTCTTCGGTGGCTAGCCATCCTGGGGGGAGGAAACTATGTTCTTGTGAGGTTCCCCATTCTATTTCTTCTTTTGAGTAATGGGGCTTGGTTTCCCAGAGGGGATTACCCCACACTAGGGGTCTTTCTATAAGCATTTCTGATGGAGGGTCCTGCCTTGCAGCTCTTTTGGCTTCAATATCTGCTTGGCGCTTCTCTTCTATTTCCCTTTCCTTTCCTTTCTGATGACCCTGGCAGTGTAAGATTGCCACCTCTTTAGGTTTCTGTACAGCCAATAATAATATCCTAATGGTTTCCTGATGTTTGATTGGTGTTCCCTCGGAAGTTAGGAATTCCCTTTCCCTCCATATTGCTGCATGGGCATGGAGGACTAAGTAAGCATACTTAAGAGTCTGTATATATATTTACCCTTTTTCCTTCTCCTAATTCTAGTGCCCAAATGAGGGCTATTAGTTCTGCCAGCTGAGCACTAGTTCCTGGAGTGAGGGGTTACTTTCAAGTATTCCATTATCACTGACCACTGCATACCCGCTTTTCGAAGTCCTTTTTCTACAAAGGAACTTCCATCAGTATACAAGTTGATGTCGGGATCAATCAAGGGAACCTCTAAAAGGTCCCCTTGAGTGGCGTAGGTTTGAGCAATTACTTGATGACAGTTATGTTCTATCTTTTCTTCGTCTGGAAGAAATGTGGCGGGGTTAAGAGTTGCACAAGTGCGCAGTCACAGCACTGGCCCTTCAAGTAATAGAGCCTGATATTTAAGTAAATGGTTGTCTGACAGCCACAAGTCTCCTTTAGCAGTGAGTATGCCGTTCACATCATGAGATGTCCACACAGTAAGATATCTTCCCTGTGTTATTTTAAATGCTTTAGATACTAAAACTGCTACTGCTGCCACTACCCGTAAACAATGAGGCCAACCCTTTGCCACTACATCAGTTTTCTTACTCAGGTATGCCATGGGTTGCAAGCTCATCCCTCGGACCTGTGTAAGGACTCCTAGAGCTATTCCTGTTTTTTCCGTGACATATACGAAGTCTTGCCCCGTTGGCAAGCTTAACACTGGGGCTTGGGTTAGGGCCTTCTTTAAGGCCTAGAAAGCCGCTTCTGCTTCAGGTGTCCATCTTACTAAATGGGTATTGGCTTTCTGAGTTTCTTTAATTAATGTATATAATGGTCTGGCTATTTCGCCATACCTGGGAATCCATATTTGGCAGAAGCCTATTATCCAAGGAACCCTCTTAGTTGCTTTAGGGTTTTGGGATGAGGATAAGCCAGTATGGGCTGGATACGTTCCTCACTGAGGACCCTGGTGCCTTTGGATAATTTTAGCCCTAAGTATTTAGGCTGCTGTGAGCAGAGCTGAGCCTTTGGTTTGGAAACCTTGTAGCCACAGGTAGCGAGGAAATTTAAGAGCGCTTGGGTGGCTTGATGGCACAAGGTTTCTGAACGGGCAGCTAAAAGTAAATCATCCACATACCAAAGGATAAGAGTGTCCAGGTGTGAGAACTGGCTCAAGTCTTGGGCTAATGCCTGGACAAATAGATGGGGGCTATCACTGAACCCTTGGGGTAAAACAGTCCAGGTGAGTTGAGACGTTGAGTTCAAAGGATCTTCAAAGGCAAACAAGAATTGAGAGTCAAGATATACAGGGATGCAGAAAAAGGCATCCTTAAGGTCCAGGACTGTAAACCACTCTGCTTCCTCTGGTATTTGGGAAAGCAGAGTATAAGGGTTAGGTACTGCTGGGTATAGAGGGACAATGACCTCACTGATAATCCTGAGATCTTGCACTAACCTCCACTGTCTGTTGGGTTTCTGTACTCCTAAAATTGGAGTATTGCAGGGGCTATTGCATGGTTTTACTAGGCCTTGGGCTTTAAGTCCTTAACAATTTTTTTTAGTCCTTGTTGGGCCTCGGGTCTAAGGGGGTACTGCCTTTGGTAGGGAAAGGAGGCAGAATCCTTTAGTTTAATTTGAACAGGATGGGCATTTTTTGCTCGTCCATAGTGTCCTTCTGTTGCCCAGACTTCAGGATTAATTCCTTCCTCAAGCAGGGGACAACAAACGGGTGTTCCTTTTCCTATGTTTAGGTGTATAATGGCCCCTGCTTTTGCTAGAATGTCTCTCCCTAACAAGGGAGTGGGGCTTTCAGGCATAATTAGAAAAGCATGTGAAAAGAGTAAAGTTCCCCAGTCACAACTTAGTGGCTGGGAGAAGTATCTAGTGACTGGCTGTCCTAGGACCCCTCAGATAGTGACAGATCTGGAGGACAGTTGTCTGGGACAGGAGAGTAAGACTGAGAAGTCCGCACCAGTGTCCAGGAGACAGTTAACCTCCTGGCCCTCAATGGTTAAGCATACCCGGGGTTCTGTGAGGGTGATGGCATGGGCTGGCACTTGCCCTGGGCACCCTCAGTCCTGCTGGATCATCTGGTTAGTGGCTTCTGACTCAGAGGACCTTTGTCCCCTAGGGCAGTGGGCCTTCCAGTGATTCCCTTGACATAAGGGGCATGGATGAGGGGGTGGCTTATTTCTATGCGGACAATCTTTTATAAAGTGTCCTTGTAGACTGCACTGGAAGCAAGCCCTATTAGGCATTCAATTTCCCTAGGCTTTCTGTGTTCCAGAGCCTCCAAAGTCCGCTTGCCTGAGGGCCATGACTAAAGCAGTGGCCTTTTTTTTCATCCCGTTTATCCAGTTCTGCCTGCTGCTCCTGATCTCTATTATAAGAAACCGAGGTTGCCAAGTTCAATAGGGTTTCTAAGTTTTTTGAAGTTTTTTCTAATGTCTGCAGCTGACTGAGTGATAAACCTATCCTTTAAGATTAGTTGGCCTTCAATAGAGTCAGGTGACAGAGAGGTATGCTTTCTCAATGCCTCCCTTAGTCTCTCCAGAAAGGCAGTAGGATTTTCTTCCCTTCCCTGTGTTATAGTGGACATCATTGAATAATTCACAGGCTTCTTCCTAGTTTTCCTTAGTCCTTCTAGCACGAAAGTTAGCGAATCTCTGCAGCACCAAGCTCCATGTTCTGATTCTGTGTCCCAGTGAGGGTCTACACTGGGAACTGCCTGCTGGCCTGTGGGGAATCGTTCTCTTTCCTCTGTTGTCATCCTATCATTGACCTGACTGAGATACCAGAGATCGCCAAACTCTCAGGCTACAGTTATGGCAGCACTTCTCTCATTTGGGGTTAGTGTCTGACTTAGCAGTAACATTATATCTCTCCATGTCAGATCAAAGGATTGTCCTAACCCTTGTAAAACATCAATATGGCCATCACGGTTATCTGAGAATTTACCTAGGTCTATTTTAATTTGCTTCAAATCTGAGAGAGAAAAAGGTACGTACACTCTGGCTGGGCCGAATTCTCCTCCTCCCACCGCTTGGAGGGGGCATAATTGGGGAATATTGGCATTCTTTGGTTCATTGTTTATCCCTTTGTCTATCTCCTTTTGGACCGTTTGGGTTGAAGGGGATTCCTTATTAGTTGGGGAAGGAGTTGGGGGGACGCCGGGTAGGGAGGTAGACTCTAAGGGCTTCCTATGGGGTATAAATCACACTTTTTACATAATTGCGAATTGTCTCTTAATGAAAAGAAAGTTTGTACATGTGGCACTTCACTCCATTTGCCTTCTTTTCTACGAAAGAGATCATGGTGTTATAATTTATACTTCCTTCAGGAGGCCAGGTTTCTCCCCCTTGAAGATGATATCGTGGCCAGGCGGTACTGCAGAAAAATATAAATCATTTCTTTCTTAGTGTCTGAGAGTCAAATTGGTCCCAATTCTCCAGAATATATCTTAGGGGCGTTTTTGCCTTACGGGGAACGTTTCCCATTGCTTTGGAGGTCCCTTCATGGTCGCCAAATGTTACCGGGGGGCCCTTGCTCCCAGAGCTCCCAAGATGGCGGTGGGCTGCTTCCAAGATGGTGGCAAGCCTTGTGTTCTCTGACCTGGGGTTCTTGGCCTCACAGATTCCAAGGAATGGAATCTTGGGCCATGCTGTGAGTGTTATAGCTCTATTAGAAGCCATGGGTCACAGAAGAGAACCGTGGAACCCAGTGACTAGTGTTCAGCTCAATTAGGACGAACCTGGGCACTTAGTCGTGCAGGAACAATGGCAAGCCTTTAGCCCGATCGGGAGCGGCAGTGGGCACCTCACTGGATCAGGAGCACAGCGGACACCCTGCTGGATCCAGAGGGATGGAAGTCAGCGGCAGGTCTGTGACGGCGGCAAACAGCAGTGGAGGACATGGAAGAGTGCAGCTGCAAGATTTAATAGAGTGAAAACAGAACTCCCATACAAAGGGAGGGAACCCAAAGAGGGTAGTCCGTGTTTAACCAATTCTTGTGCCTCAGCCTCCTGAGTAGCTGGGATTACAGGCATGTGCCACTATGCCTGGCTAATTTTTGTAATTTTAGTAGAGACAGGGTTTCGCTATGTTGGCCAGGATGGTCTTGAACTCCTGGCCTCAAGAGATCCACCCACTCTTGGCCTCCCAAAGTGCTGGGATTGTAGGCATGAGCCACCACACCTGACTGATTTTTTTATAGAGACAAACTCTCACTATGTTGCTCAGGCTGGTCTCAAACTCCTGGCCTCAAGTGACCCTCCTGCCTCAGCCCCTCAAAGCACTGAGATTACAGGTGTGAGCCCCTCTGCCTACCCCTATAACTCTTATTATTGCAGCTAATATGGTGGACTTGAATCTTACTAAGGGATTATATTTTAAAGTTGGCAATTATGGTAAAATTTGCAAATAGTTCAAATCCTTTAAGATGATCCTTTTTTTTTTTTTTTTTTTTAATGCAACAGTTTCACTCTTGTCACCCAGGCTGGAGGTCAGTGGCACAATCTTGGCTCACTGCAACCTCTGCCTCCCACGTTCAAGCGATTCTCCTGCCTCAGCCTCCCGAGTAGCTGGGATTACAGGTGCCTGCTACCAAGCCCAGCTAATTTTGGTATTTTTAGTAGATGTGGAGTTTCACCATGTTTGCCAGGCTGGTCTCGAACTCCTGACTTCAGGTGATACGCCCGCCTTGGCCTCCCGAAATGTTGGGATTACAGGCATGAGCCACCGCTCCTGGCCAAGATGATCCCTTTAATGTTAGAACATAATGATTATTCTTGGGCCCGTCTCTATTGAAGATACAAAAATTAGTCAGGCGTGGTGGCACACGCCTGTAATCCCAGCTACTTGGGAAGCTGAGGCAGGGAGAATCGCTTGAACCTGGGAGGCGGAGGTTGCAGTGAGCCGAGATCAAGCCACTGCACTCCAGCCTGGGCAACAGAGCGAGACTCCATCTAAACAAATAAAAAATAAAAAAAAAGAACATAGTGGTTATTCTTGATTGAGAACCAGATTAATTAGTTGCCTTGCATTTAGGGTGTATATTATATGAAAAAATGCATACTGTAGTTCTAAACACTAAGAATACACTCAGTGAGTCATAGGTTCATATTGGAAGCAGCAACTATGAAATTGACATAGAACGAATAGTAGATACTTGTCTGCTATCTCATGTACAATCCAGGGCATATGTTCCTTGAATGGAATGACTGAATTGCCAGGCACAGTGGCTCACACCTGTAATCTCAACATGTTGGGAGGCCAAGATAGGAGGATTGCTTGAGCCTAGGAGTTCAAGACAAGCCTGGGCAATAGAGAAAGACCGCGTCGCTACAGAAAGTTAAACAATTAGCCAGGCACGGGGGCATGCATCTGTATTCCCAGCTACTTGGGAGGCTGAGGTGGGAGGATCACTTGAGCCTGGGAGGTTGAGGCTGCAGTGAGCCCTGATGGCACCACTGCCCTCCAGCCTCAGTGACAGAGAGTGAGACCCTGTCTCAAAAACAAAAAACAATGACTGAATTACTCTTATTTCCATAGTTCTTACTCTCTCCTTCTCTGGACCATATAGCTGAATCCCCAAAAGGTAAAGGCCCCTATAATATGGTTCCCTTATATATATTTTGCAAATTAGACATAGTATCTAATGTGGTTGAGTCCCCAATATTTATTCTACAGCTCATGATTTGCCTAACTAGTCATGGTTTAGTTTAGTAATGGATTACTTAGCGTGATTACTTAGTGTGAAGGCCAAGGTGTTGTAATAGAAGTCTCAAAATTCAGTAGCATAAAGAAGATGGAAGTGTCTTTCTCTGATAAATTATTGTGGCCAGTCCAAACTTTTGGTGGGGTGAGAGAGATGTGAATAGCACAGGCTCATTTAGGGACCTTGGTTTTTTCCTTTTTATTGCTCTACCATCTCCTAGAACATTTGAATTGTAGGAACCAGTTGTAGGCATGGCAGGGCTCTAACTTGCAAGGAAGAGGAAAGAGAAGAAAAGCTCATGCCAAACCTAGATATGAAATCGTTTCTTCTGCTCACATTCCATTGAATTTTATATTAGTGACAGCACAGTCACATGACCACACTTAACTGCAAGAAGGACAGAAAACGGAGTGTCTAGCTTATCAGCTATGTGCCCCAGAAAATAGGCAGAATAGATTTTGAAAGAAAAACTAGTCATCTCCCATTATGAGATGGGAGGGTAAGTTGGCTAGCAGACTTTTGGAAAAGATTTCCATTGTCCTAAACTAATAAAGAAACATATAATACTAGACCAAAAGTTTGTTAATATTTTGATAATTCCACTTGTAAGAAATGTTTCCTCTATAATCTTACATATCTTCTTTTGTATATTCTAAAACATTATTCTGAGAAGGGGACCATCGGCCTCAAAAGACTGCCAGAGGGGCCTGTAGCACAAAAACAGGCCTCTGCCCTGGCAGAGGCAGCAAGATTATTTAAGAGCCTGTTAATTCAGACAAGCAATAATGACAATGTGACTCAGGCAGCGTCCACAGGGGATAGATTCCAGAGATCCTTTAACCTTCACTCACAGAATCTGCTTTTATCAGCAATACAGCAAGATGATAGCATTGCTACTACCCATTTGTGCTCACTTAATTTTGGCAGAAGGAAATACTTCTTTGGAAGTGTAGTTTAGGAATGTTTTCTTTTTAAAGTTAACATGAAATAGGGAGAAACGTTCAAGACAGATAGGATGCCATCTTGTTGCTTAGCCGGCATAATGGATATTAGCTGGACATTTTTCCATAATTAATAGCTTCTCCCACAGAAAAAACAGTAAGCTTTTACCACCTTAGGTCGTGTGACAGCCTCTTAAAGTAGAAGAACAGAATCAGACACTCAGTAGGAACAAGAGCCTAGTCATTTGCCCTGAGGGATTGGAAACAGCACAGGAATTGCTAGTGGCAGGTTGAGGATGCCTCATTAACAGTCTCATGCTCCAATCCCAGGCCTCTGCACAAAATTGTGAGTAATCACTGCCAATGCTTGGATCCACAGGCCTTTGCAGTTATCTTTCATTGCTTTGTACATGACACTGTGAGCCTTCAGTAAAGCAGCAGCAGCCCAATTCATCACTTGAGTTCCATTGATCCAGCCACTCCAATGGGCTGTGGCTGTCTCTAGTCTAATCTCCAGAGGATTATGGGTCTGCAGTCTCCTATGACCTTACACTTGGATTTCCAGCAGTCAGTGGCCTTGTTTCATTTTACTAGAATGTGAGCTCTGGGTGAGAGAGCGAGACTCCATCTAAAAAAAAAAAATTAAATAAATAAAATTGCACATGTAAATATGTAAGACATTATTATTACAGGATTTAACAAAAACTCATATTCATCCTCCCCATACGTTTCTTTTTTTTTTTTTTTTTTTTTTTTTTTGAGACAGAGTTTCGCTCTTGTCGCCCAGCTGGAATGCAGTGGCACAATCTCAGCTCACTGCAACCTCCACCTTCCGGGTTCAAGCAATTCTCCTGCCTCAGCCTCCTGAGTAGCTGGAATTACAGGCACACACCACCACATCTGGCTAATTTTTGTATTTTTAGTAGAGACAGGGTTTCGCCATGTTAGCCAGGCTGGTCTTGAACTCCTGACCTCAGGTAATCCGCCCTCCTTGGCCTCCCAAAGTGCTGGGATTACAGGCGTGAGCCACTGCGCCTGGTCCCCATACCTTTCATAAATATATACATTTTAGTCCTATCTCCATGACGCCTCATCTTCCTGAACTGGAAAACTCTTCTTTGGCCCATTTGTTATCTCTTTGAGAATTTCAACAGCTCTTTTCCTATACCATCACTACCATTAGAATGTACCCCTTCTACAACCACTGCTTCAAGGCCTATTCATGTTCATACTTCGAGACCCAGTTAAAACAGCATTGTCTTCGATGACAGTTTCCCATTTGGGTTTATTCACTCTGTCTTCTGAGATCCTCAACTCCATTTCTTCTCATCCTACTATAAATATTTGCACATTTTCACTAACCTTACCTGAATGAAACTCCATGGAACATTTGGTTCATCTTAGTATTTCTATTGCTTAGAAATACTGAGACACGGCACAGAGTTAAGTTCTCAGTAAATGCTAGATGAATGAATGAAAGGATAGAGGTATATGGGTCAGGAAAGGAATGCTTTGTCTCTGAGAGCTTCAGTGCTAAAAGCATTGTCCTTGTGCAGATGCCTACCAGGCGGAGACCGGTAGGTTGGGCTGGTAGTTCCCAAACTCTAACTCCCATATCCCCTCTGCTGACGTAGAGGTAGTTCAAGAAGCCACCATCCTTTAATGCTCAATTCATCTTTATTAAACACTTCACCTTAAATGTGCCTGGAAGACTGGGAAGACTTTTCAGAGTGATAGGTAGATTTTAAAGCATAAAAAGAAGTTTCCTGGAGTTAGCTGGGAAGGTTAGGAAGTTCAGAAAAAAGTAACAATATAGAGATTCTTAGGAAATTTTTCTAAAGTCAAAATTTTAGCATGCTATGCAAGTGCTTTCTTTTCCCACCTCAGCTGTCACTCTACATACAAGTTGTACTGAATTAACTGTTCTTCTAGTCTTTTTCTTTCCTCTGAGCCTTTTTTTTTTTTTTTTGAGACAGAGTCTCACTCTGTTGCCCAGGCTGGAGTGCAGTGGCAAGATCTCAGCTCACTGCAAGCTCCATCTCCTGGATTCACACCATTTTCCTGTCTCAGCCTCCCAAGTAGCTGGGACTACAGGTACCCGCTACCACGCCCGGCTAATTTTTTGTATTTTTAGTAGAGACAGGGTTTCACCATGTTCGCCAGGATGGTCTTGATCTCCTGACCTTGTGATCCGCCCACCTCGGCCTTCCAAAGTGCTGGGATTACAGGCATGAGCCACCGTGCCTGGCTGCTTTTTTTTTGAGATGAAGTATCGGTCTTGTTGCCTAGGCTGGAGTGCAATGGTGTGATCTCAGCTCACTGCAACCTCTGCCTCCCAGGTTCAAGTGATTCTCCTGCCTCAGCCTCCCAAGTAGCTGGGACTGCAGGCACGTGCCACCACGCCCAGCTAATTTTTGTATTTTTAGTTGAGACGGGGTTTCGCCATATTGACCAGGCTGGTCTCAAACTACAGACTTCAGGTGGTCTGCCCACCTCAGCCTCCCAAAGTGTTAGGATTACAGGCATGAGCCACCATGCCTGGACACTTTTTTTTTTTTTTTTTTTTAAATGTACAGTCCAGAGTTTTTTTTTTTTTTTTACACAAATTATGGCATGAATTCGCAGGGAATAGGCTCCAGCAACTCAGGCTTCTTCCCATTGGTTCTTACACAGTGTGCTTCTCCGGGCGGGGCAGGCTGGTGTTTCATTTAAACCCAGGTACCTTTCTCTCTGGCTTCCTTCTTTTACTGAACATTTTCCTTCATGCATTTCAGGAAGCTATATTGGCTCTTAGAGTGCTTAATGTGCTCAATAGGCACATTAATTCTCGTGGCAAGAAAATGGCCCGTAACTTACTTGTTTACAACAATGCCAACAGCATGTTGGGTAATAGTGTAGATTCTTCCAGTTTTGCCATGGTAACATTTGTGGGACATTCCTTTTTGAACAGTATACCCATTCCCTTGATGTCTACAATATCACCTGTCTTATAGATTCACACGTACCATGTGGCCAAAGGAACAACTCCATATTTTCTAAAAGGCCTAGAGGACATATATTGGGGGCATCTCCTCTTTCCCTTTGTATTTGTCATTTTGGCAAATTACTGGAAGATGGTTGTTCTAGTCAAAAGGTCCTGAGCCTTTTTAAATGCTTTTTCCTGTACTTGGAATGCCTTCTTTCCCTGATTTCCTTGATTTATCTCTTTTTTTTGTTTGTTTTTTTTAGACAGGGTCTCACTCTGTTGCCCAGGATGGAGTGCAGTGGTGTAGTCATGGCTCACTGCAGCCTTGACCTCCCAGGTTCAAGCAATCCTCCCAACTCAGCTCTCCTGAGTAGCTGGGACTACAGGCCTAAGTCACCATACCCAGCTAATTTTTTATTTTTTGTAGAGACAGGGTCTCCCTATATTGCCCAGGCTGGTCTTGAACTCCTAGATTCAAGGGATCCTGCCTCGTCAGCCTCCCTAAGTGCCTTAAAGAGCCTATGAGTGATGCTTGGCACAAAGTGAACCTCAGTAGACATTTCTTGAATGAATGAATCCCACAAGAATGCCTATTGCAATGAAAGATTGAGAGCAGGTAACTGTCTACTTTCTCTTTCCACATCCAGCATTCTCCTGGTGTGCAGCCTGCAGATGTGAAGGAAGTTGTTGAGAAGGGTGTACAGACTCTTGTGATTGGCCGAGGGATGAGCGAGGCCTTGAAGGTAGGTGTTGGTATGCACAGCATTTCTGAGGACAGGTGGGGATCTCTTGGACCTTTGTCTTACAGATTTGTCCTTCTTGGGAGGTCATCTTTATATATCATGTACCCTCGTTTTGCTGACCCAGGATAGCAATGGCTGCATACATTCCTCTGCCTCATCAGCGTTGGGCTCTCCAGTCTACCTAACCCTGAGACAGTGTCATTTCAACTATTTCTCAGAATCTCTCAAGTTCTACAAGGATCACTACTTGGTTCTTTACATTTTAATAATACTTTCTATCCTCATAGTATATTTTATAGTACTTCTAATTTTTCTTTTCTTGGACACATTTATGTTTTTCCCCTCTTCAGAAAAAAATGTAATTTTATTTTTCCTTTTTAAAAAATATAGATGGGGTCTCACTATTGTTGCCCAGGCTGGTCTTGAGCTCCTGAACTCAAATGATCTCCCGCCTTGGCCTCCCAAAGTGCTAGGATTACAAATGTGAGCTACCACGCCTGGCCTATTTTTAAAATTTTTTTTTTCTTTTTTTTTTTTGAGATGGAGTCTTGCTCTGTCACCCAGGCTGAGTGCAGTGGTGCCATCTTGGTTCACTGTAAGCTCTGCCTCCCAGGTTCACCCCATTCTCCTGCCTCAGCCTCCCGAGTAGCTGGGACTACAGGCTCCTGCCACCACGCCCGGTTAATTTTTTTTAGTTTTAGTAGAGTTGGGGTTTCACTGTGTTAGCCAGGATGGTCTTGATCTCCTGACCTTGTGATCCACCTGTCTCAGCCTCCCAAAGTGCTGGGATTACAGGTGTGAGCCACCGCACCTGGCTTATTTTTTAATTTTCTTACAGAAATAATACATGCTCATTGCAAAATATTTAAAAATTCAATGCAGAAATGTAGAAGTAAAAAGGTGAGATATTCCCTTCCCCGTCTTCACATTTGGTGTATATTTCTCCAGTCTTCTCTGAATGCATCTGCAAATATATACACACTTACACATATAGATATACGTTTATATACTTATAACCATTTTACATAAATATGTATTCTGTAACTTTTTCCCCCACTTATATTACTATATTTTGTATAGTCTTCCACATAGAGGCCTACCTTATTCTTTTCTTTATAGATGTCCTACAGTCCTGTTCCCTACTGATGAAGGTGCCCCTTATATCTAGGGCTTTATGTATATAGGGCACTTTCATCAATAGGGCTCAAGCAATCCTCCTACCTCGGCCTCCTGAAGTGCTGGAATTAAAGGCTTGAGCCACCATGCCCAGCCTATTTATATTTTAAAAATTTAAACTAGTTTTTTTTTTTTCCGCCAATACAATAATTCCTATCTGATAGGCTACTTTTATAAATCTCAAATATATAGAAAATATAGGGCATATTAAAAAATATTTCACTTGAGTTCTTTCTGAGGCAGAGTCTAATTAAAATCTATTTTTAAAAAATATTCAGGACAAGCCAGAGTTGAGAAAATATCATCTAATAATAGGTGTCACTATTAAGAACATCTTTTATATAAATTCATTTACAAATATTTATTAAGCATTTTCTATGGGTAAAGCACTATTCTAGGCACTGGGGATGGTGTGATAAACAAGACAAACAAGGTTCATGCCCCTCATGGATAATAAAAAACTAGACAACTTCAGATAATAATAAACAGTGAAGAAAATGGTGACTTATGCGGGGCTACTATGGGGTGAGCAAGAAAGGCCTTTCTGGGAAGACTTTTGAGCTGCAGTGTACATACATGAGTCAATTTCATCCTCACACCAACCCTGTGATGTAAGCACTATTATACCTATTTTACAAGTGAAGAAATTGGGGCTGGGAGACTTTAAAGAGCTAGCCTAACATTTCTTAGTATGTGGCAAAGAAGACATTTAGACTCAGTTTAGACTACCTCAAACATTTAACATTTATGGAGCTTGCACACCAAGGTAGATGTTTCACATACCCTTAGCTCAGCTAGTTGTCATACCAACCCTGGGAGCTAGGTGTTAATATCCCTAATTTACAGACATGAAAACAAAGACTCAGATAACTTAATTTACTTACCCAAGGTTACAGTGCTAGTAAAGATGTAAATCCAAGGCTAACTGCAAATTCCACGTTCTTTCATTTCCATTTCACTTGAGCTTTATGCTTGGGTATTATGATACCTCTGTCAAAGAGGGCTTTTTGACTCATTGGGGCTCCCTGCCCAATTTTGAACTGGTGATACACTGAGTGATCGTGAAGTGGCGATTGTCAACGTCTAATTCTGTAGAGTACACCTGCCTCATGGCAGTAAAGGAAACCCTGGGGGGCCTTTCCCCCTACTTACTCATCTCTTTTCCACCTTCCCAGGTGCCTTCATCAACTGTGGAGTACCTCAAGAAACATGGCATTGATGTGCGGGTCCTCCAGACAGAGCAGGCAGTGAAGGAGTATAATGCCTTGGTTGCCCAAGGGGTCAGGGTGGGAGGTGTCTTCCATTCCACCTGCTGATGGAGCCTTGAGAGGAGAATAAATCACTAAGTACCTCTGCCTGTGACTGTCACTCACCATTCTCCAAACCAGCCTCCCCTAAGCATTTTTGGACACCTGCTCATGCCAGGCTGTGCTAGGCTCTTGGGATGCAGGGATGACCAAGACAAGGTCCCTGTCCTTGAGGGTGTTAAAAGAAAAAAAAGAGGAGACAGAAGTTTAATAATGTAGTGAATGAACTGAGGGAACATTTGAGTAACAGGAACAGTAGGAGTATGCCCTGGGAGTTGGGTTCTAGACAGGCTGTTCTACTAACCAACCCTGAGACTGGAGCCAGATCATTCTCTCTGGACTTCGAATTTCAACTATAGGCCAGGTGCCATGGCTCACACCTGTAATCCAAACACTTTGGGAGGCTGAGGTGGGCGGATCACTTGAGGTCAGGAGTTCAACCCCAGCCTAGCCAACGTGGTGAAACACATCTCTATTAAAACTACAAAAATTAGCCGGGCGCAGTGGCTCAGGCCTGTAGCCCCAGCACTTTGGGAGGCCAAGACGGGCGGATCACGAGGTCAAGAGATTGAGACCATCCTGGCTAACACGGTGAAACCCCGTCTCTACTAAAAATACAAAAAATTAGCCGGGCGTGGTGGCAGGCGCCTGTAGTCCCAGCTACACGGGAGGCTGAGGCAGGAGAATGGCGTGAACCTGGGGGGCAGAGCTTGCAGTGAGCCGAGATCACGCCACTGCACTCCAGCCTGGGCGACAGAGCGAGACTCCGTCTCAAAAAAAAAAAAACTACAAAAATTAGCTGGGCGTGGTGTCACGAGCCTGTAGTCCCAGCTACTTGGGAGGCTAAGGCAGCAGGAGGATCACTTGAACCTGGGAGGAATAGGTTGCGGTGAGCCGAGATGGCACGACTGCACTCCAGCCTGGGTGACAGTGAGAGACTGTTTAAAAAAAAAAAAATTCAACTGTAAAATGTTTGTGCTGGACTAGATGCCCTTTAAAGGTTCCTACTGGCTCAGATAGTCTTTGTTCTACTAAACACCCAGATGGCCTTTGTGAAGCCTTAGAATAGACTGAGAGAATTACAAGTTATCAGCATCACCTTATTTTTAGTTTTTCTTTCTTTTTAAAGAACTATGGGCTTTGGTGTCAAATAGCCTTGACTTTGAACTGCAACTCACTGCCACTCACTGATTGGGCATTTGTCTAATTGCTTAGTTTCACTGTTCTCATATGTAAGATCAGGATAACATTATCAGTACCTGGAGTCACTGTAGGTATTAAATGAGGCAATTCATAGAAAGTTATTAACTCACTGCGTGGCATTTAGTAAGGACTCAATACATTAAACCACTGTTGTCCTTTTCTTTCTACTAATGGCGATACTGTGTAAAGCCAACTAGTTTCATTTTATGTCTTAATATAGCAGCTTATTATTTCAAAGAGTCATAGAATGTTGGAGCCCAAAGGAACTATCTCACTCATTTATTCAGTAATCCTCTTTCATATACATTTGTGGACAGCCTATTACTAATTTTCTTATGACCAGTTATTGTTGGGCCCTGGGGGAATAAGGATGAATGTTACAATTCCTGTCCTTAGGAATTATGTTGTATGAGAGAAAGACAAGTAAACAATAATGATACAATGCTAATATTATAATAGTTACTACGTCCAGTGGTGGCACAAAGAAAAGACTAATTTATCCTACTAGGATGGAAGGAAAATTAGGGAAGACATCACTAAGGAGATGACATTTAAGCTGAGTCTTAAAAAATGGAAGGTTCATTAATTCACTGAAAAAAACATTTACTTGGCAGCTCTTTTAACTAGACATTTACTAGGTATGGTATTTATCACAGCCATAACTAAATAAAATCGCTTCACCCCCGCCATCATTGGAGCAGCAGCAGTGGAAAGATGATTTCTGCTTCACATGATCCTGCCACCTGACTATATAGTTAGGCTTCTTACCTACAGGGACCAATCCATAGACTGGACAGCAACTTAAGATGTGGCTTGGCAAGAAAAGCTGAAACAGTATGGAAAATGAAGGGATTTATTTTTTTCCAAGTTCACCAAGTAAGTGGCAGACTTAGGATTAGAACCCAGCACTGTGTCTTGACCATTTTATGGCATACACCTCCTTGCTCCCTAGAAGCAGACGGGAGTGAGTGCTTCACAGACCTGACACCAAGCACTGAAGTCTTGGAAGGATCTGCTTGGTGCCCTTTCCACAGCCCTTTCACTTGTCAGATGGCAGATCCTTCTAGATCTGTTCCCTCGGCTCATAAAGCCAGCCCTCTGTATAGCTAAGAGGGATGTTTGATAAAATTCAGACTGTTTTCTCTACTGATGCAGTCTTTTTTTTTTTTTGTCAAATGTAAAGTGAGAGCTCCAATGGGTGTTGAATTCAGTGTGGGTGTAATCATTGTTCCTAAGTGAGTTGTCTCCAATTAAAGAGAACTTAGTGCAAACTTCTTAGAGACAGAAGTATCTGTCAGTGACATTATTAAACTTTTAAGAAAACCTGCTAATACATAGCCCCTACTTTTGAACCTGGTGCACATGGTCAATGATGGAAATATGTAGAGCTTGAAGAGAAGCTGTTTCTTCACATAACTATACTTAGTACTGTGTCTTAATCGTTAAAGCATCTCAGTTAGTTTGTAGTTAACACAGCCCTCAAGCTGCCCACAGGTAATTTCTTCTAACCTGAGTGGTTAAGACAAGAAGTTGGCTGGGTGTGGTGGCTCACGCCTATAATCCCAGCACTTTGGGAGGCCGAGGTAGGCGGATCACCTGAGGTCAGCAGTTTGAGACCAGCCTGGCCAACATGGTGAAATCCCATCTCTACTAAAAATACAAAAATTAGCTGGGCATGATGGCACATGCCTGTAATCCCAGCTAGTCTACTCGGGAGGCTGAGGCAGGAGAATCGCTGGAACCAGGGAGGCAGAGCCTGCTGTGAGCTGAGATCGTGCCACTGCACTCCAGCCTGGGCAACAGAGCAAGACTCCGTCTCAAAAAAAAAAAAGATAAGACAAGAAGTTGGCCACGGCTAGGTGTGTACCTTTCTTCTCCATAATTGTGTATGCTGAGTTCAGTCATCTCAAAGAAAATATAAAATCCTTTCAGAAACTTGAATCTTTTTTTGCAGCATGCCATGGTACCGCTACCTTTGCTCTGGATTCATGGAATCATTCTTTCCTTGCCGGGTATGTGCCAGGAGTTGTGCTGGGGATACAGCACAGACATTCTTACAGTCCAGGTACAGATCAGTTGGAAGAAATAAAACATGTAAACATACAGTGAGGATGTAGAAGTTGCAAACTGGCAAAAATCTACCTGGAGACATGTTTTGTTTGTCTCAGTAATTTTAACATTTACTGTAGTTACCAAGGTTTTTTAACTTTCATGAAAATGAAGATTTCTGGCTGTTTTGGAAGAATGGGAAGAATTGACACCACTAGGCCCACATTTATAAATGAAAATAACTTGAGTGGAATGGAATAGAGAATGTGCTTCTCTGATTGCCTTCTCCAACAGAGAATGTGCTGATTCTTCAATTGCTGTTATATTCTAGACCACTTTATTCCTTTACTTTTCCTGCCTACCTTTCTTAAGGGGTTTGCATTTGTGAACCTGCAATGCAGTATTAATAAATAATATACTATGTGTGAAGAATATCGTATAGGAGGCTGTGGGAACATAGAGGAAATGTTCCAAGCCCATAAGAGACACAGATATGTCCTAGAACAAGGCCCAGTCATGAAGAATGGAAGGAAAGGAGCCATAGGAGACAGTCTGAGGAGCACATTCCCAGGCTCAGCAGGTCCAAAGGCCTAGAGGTGAGAGAACACTACAGGTAATTCTGTTCAGCTGGAGTAGTACAGAGACAGTTTGGGACAGGGAGTATGAGGCTGGAGATGAAGCAGAGGCATGAAGAGCCTTCAAGATAGGAGTTTTGACTTTTTCCTGGGATGAGTAGTGATCCACTGAAAGGGCCTGATCTGGTCAGATGAGCTCATCACTTTAGGAGGGCTGATGGTGGCTCCATCAATATAGAAACAGTATAAGAAGAGGACTAAGAAACATGAAGGAAGAGGAATCTAAAGGACTTGATGGCTACTTCTGTATGAGGGATGAGGAAGGAATCCAATGTGACAAACAGGTTTCTGACTCTGACTGCTGGGTTCATGCTAGACCGCTCACTAAGAACAGACCCCTGTGATGCAAGTCATCTGGGGAAGAAACAGGAGGCCTGGGTTCTAGCCTTAGCTTCACCACTAACTCAGTCTCTCTGGGCCTGCGTATTCATTTGCAAATGAAGGTGCCACACTGGAATGCTCTTTATGCCCTCTTCCAAGCCTTTATAAAAAGGTCTTTTTATTTTTTCACTTCAGTGGAAAAGTACAGAACCAGAGAAAACCTAAAATTCTCATATTCCCCAGAAAGTGAAAATTCAGGGTAAAAGCAATTTAAAAAGTTGAGTCCAACCCCGATATGATACTAGAATTCCTTAGCAACACATTTTTCAGGAGCTTGTTCAACCTTTGCTCAAACTCATCTAGCCTGGAGAATTCCATATCCCCTAGTGCAGCCCGTTCAATTCTTATACAGCTTTTAAAAATGTATTCTGATACTAAGCCAAAACCTATCCCTTAGTGCCTGTCTACCTTTAATGGAAAAAGTACTACATTTTACATTTTCAAGACAGGATTAAGTCCTGGCTTTGTCTCTTAGACAGACACTATCTCAAAGCCTCTGTTTCCTTACATGGAAAATGAGGGCTAACTTGGAGGATTTTTTATAAAAGGGGTACTTATCTGAAAAATATCCAGCATATTCTTCCCTTAGGCTTTCTATAATTACAGCATGATGGGCTCAGGCAGCAGCCATGGTTCTTCATGTTTTTGTCTAGGCTCCAACCCAGCAAATGCCATCAGATGTTCATGTCGGGGCTGTGGTAGAATTCCACCTGGCTACAGCTTCATGGCACATCCTTGAGAGATGCAAAACAGGTAAGCACACTAGAAAAGTCAGCTCCCTGGAGTTAGTCATTCTTCCCCTAGTCCCTCTTTAGCACTCATGACCTCGTGGAAATAGACGGCCTAGAAATAGACTGCCGGATCTGTCATTGATTAATTGTATGACCTAGGACAGGTTACTTACTTCTCTCGACTTCAGCTGCCTTGTTTATAAAATGAAGACAATAGTACCTAGAGAGTTAATTAATTAATGTAAAGAGCTTACAAAACTGCCAGGTACACCAAAGTACCTTAAACCAAAAGTTAAAACATGCTTGAATTTAAATTCCAGCTCCACCTCTGAGTAATTGTATTATCTTGCTATTATTTTTATAAGCTTGCCAAGTGGCAAATACAATCAAGACTGGCTGCAGGTTCAGATTCTACCAATCGTTATTTAATCCGTCCTATTCAACCACCATTGAGGTCCAATTATCTCTGTTTCACAGATGAGGAAACAGAGGCAGAAAGAGCTTTTTCCCATATACTTCCCCTGAGGTGATATAGCGTAGACCTTTGGGATCTTCTCAGATTTGAATGAATACAGGCTTTATTACTTACTGTATAGTTGTCCCACCAGTGACTTAAGTCTCTGAGCCTCATTTGGCTATTGTGAAGATTAAATGACAGGTGAAGTACATAGCACAGGCGGTACCAAAGGGTAACCTCTCTGGAGCACTGACTGTTGTTGTATCACACCTGCAAGGTTTTTTTTTTTAAAAACAGAGATAGGGTCTTGCTGTGTTGCCCAGGCTGGTCTTGAACTCCTGGGCTCAAGTAATCCTCCTGCCTCCCATAATCCCAAAGTGCTGGGATTATAGGCATGAGCCACAGTCCCCAGCCTCACACCTAAAACTTTAACTCACATGCAGCATCAACTCGTGAGAGATGCTGCAGTAAATGACTTTATTTCTTGCACTGGTTCCCTATTTCCCATAATCCTGATTTCTTTTCTAAAATTTAGCTCTTCTATATTATTTATTTAAAGCCATAGAGGTCCTAAGAATAATGGCAGGCAAGATCAAGAATTTCCCTCAAAGCCAGGCACAGTGGCTCACGCCTGTAATCCCAGCACTTTGGGAGACCGAGGTGGGCATCACTAGGTCAGGAGATCGAGACCATCCTGGCTAACATGGTGAAACCCCGTCTCTACTAAAAATACAAAAAATTAGCCAGGCGTGATGGCGGGCGCCTGTGGTCCCGGCTACTCAGGAGGCTGAGGCAGGAGAATGGCATGAACCTGGGAGGCAGAGGTTGCCGTGAGCCAAGATCACACCACTGCACTCCAGCCTGAGCGACACAGCAAGACTCCATCTCAAAAAAAAAAAAAAAAATTTTCCTCAAAGATGAAAATGATTCATTCTCCAGCTATTCAGTCCTTGGCCCAGCTACTGCCTGCGTTAGGGAAGAGACTTCCTAGCAAGATAACGCATGTTTAAGGTCCTTCAGCAACTGTCAATGGTAAAAAAGTACAGTTGTTAAAGCGGCCTTGGAGTTGCCCTGACAAACACACCGTCACTTTAAGAAATAAGACTACAGCTCAAATAACCAGTTATCAGGAGGTAGCTGGACCTTTGTGTTTCACACCTGAGGAATAGCATGTAAGCATGCAGTATAAAAGCTGAAGCTATAGCCACACATTTCTTTACAGACCAGGAACTAGAACAGCTTGGTGTTTTCTCAACTTTATTGTGGAGATAGGGAGGGGAAGTAGACTTGAAGGTTTTTTATTTTTTAATGAAGAAACAATTTATCCTGTGTTTGATATCAGATGAGACTGTAAGGGTCACATACTCCTTAAGCCTACATATCAATTCCAGGTGAAGTGCTTCAGGCTTGGCTCATTCTGACACCTAAGAAGGACCCTCTAGGCCATGGTTGGAAAGACTGTTTTTGCCTCAGCGCCGTGCAGGTTTGGGCATTATGTAAACTTTTACAGGCTTGCTGAAGGGAATCGTGCCCTCGATGCTGGTTTCCACCTGTGGTGACACCTCACCACCCTCCATCCAGGGGCATTTTGGAATGCGAGCGCTGGAGTTGTAGGCCAGCAGCAGCCTCACTTCCACCTGGCATGCCTCTGAAAAAAAGATAAAAGAAATCGTCTATAACTAGGCACCTGCTAGGAATGAGGATGAAATGTGAAGTTAAAGAAATATCAAAATGGAAGCAGTAGGAAGAAATTTCTTCATCCGTCCGCATCCCTCCCCTTACCCTCACCAAACAAAACACTTCCCACGTGAAATCCTGGTAGGCTGACAATGAGCCTGCAGATGTGATGCTACTCCATCACCTTCCCCTCGGGCTCACTGTGGCACAGAGCCAAAGCTGCTGAGACAACTGGAGAGCAAGCTAAAAACCCTTTCAGAAAGATTAATTGCTTCATGATCTGCTTTATGAACTGGGCTAAAATTCTTATGCAGGTGTGGATTTGGGCAGTTTCTGAGAACCTCTCAGCGTTTCAAGACTTCCAGCCTCAGAACAGAGGGTCAGAAGGTGCATGTGGCTTATTCTCATACCCAGCTGGGCTCTTCCTGCGCAGTTCCATCTCAAGCCTCAGGGCTGCATGTACCACAGACTACTTTATTAGTGGAGAGGAAGCCTTTGAATAGGAAATGGTTGGCCAAAAATTTCTGGCCAATGAACAGGAACATGTTTCAGGGACCTAAAATGTCTGAAAACATTTCATTCTCTCATTACATTATCTTACAATATAATCATCTAGTGTCTCTATGTGGCAGGTCCTAGCAAGAATAAATAAGAACCCCCCTCAAGTTGCTGGCTGTTTGGTTGAGGAAACAGATAGTTGCAATGGAGTACAATACACGCTCTAACCAAGCCTGCAAGAAGTACTGAGGAAGGGAGTGCAGGAAGACTTTGGAATAGAATATCCATTCTGTGCCAAGCACATAACCCCAAGAGTTCTTATCCTGCTACATTATGAAAGACTGTCAAAATCTTGGCAAAAGTTCCAAGAATCAGATAGGTTCTCAGAGACTCCCCAAATGCACACCTGGGTAAGAATTCGAGCCCACTTCGTAAACTGAAGCAGTTAATCATTCTATTAACCACATGCTTCTATAAAGAAGAGGGAGAGAATTTCAGAAAAATGAAAGGGCAAGTGCAAAGGCCAGAAACGGAGTGAACTTGGAATGTCTCCTTAATTTGGTACAACCAGAGTAAAAAGTGCAAGTGTTGAAAATGATCCCAAGGCTAAGAAGTTCAGAGGGTATGAATGAAGGCTAGATGGATCTAAATTAACAAGGGCAGACACTCCAGGACTTCTCAATGCCTCCCCAGACCTCTTCCTGGTTACATCCAAACTTCTCTCTATGATCAGAGTAGAGACTGGATTGCTATCCTCCAGGAAGGGAAAGGTTTGCAGTCAGCCCAAGGCCAGAGCAATCCAGTGCACCTCAGATTTCAGCATGAGACCTAAGTGCAGCCTCAGCATCAGCAAGTACCAGCCATGTGGTAAGCACACACTCACATGACAACATGAGGGTCATGCAGCAGCCACGAGTGTAACTGTCATGAAACTAACACTGTTCTCTGATACCAGACTCCAGATGAATCTCCCACTCAGGATGGAATCAAGATAGGTACCTGTATCTGCTTTCCTGCCACACCCTCCCATTCCATCCCAGGTGGCAGACCACAACCAAAGCCCCAGTTGGCATAGCACTTTCAAGAAGCCAAATCCTGGTAAAAGCTGGATAAGGCTCAAGCCTATAATCCCAGCACTTTGGGAGGCCAAGGCAGGAGAATCAGTTAATCCCAGGAGTTTGAGACTAGCCTGGGCAACATAGTGAGACCCCGTCTCTACAAAAAAATAAAAATAAGTTAGCCGGGCGTATAGTCTCAGTTACTAGGGGGACTGAGGTGGGAAGACCACTTGAGCCCGAGATGATCACACCACTGCACTCCAGCCTGGGCGACAGAGGGAGACCCTGTCTCAAAAACAAACAACAACAACAACAACAAAAAACAAATAAATCCTGCTAAGATCAGAGGGAGTTGATGTAGGACTCAGCCCTACAGGGTCATTTTGCATTCCCTTACCAACATTTGATAAGAATGGCAATTCAAGGCAATGCCATAGGAGTAAAGTGGAGAAGAAAGAAAACAAGAGGGAGGGGAACTAGGGAGAGACAAGATCATCTAGGACAACTCAGGCAACTTATGCGTCATGACTGGAAGAATATATCTCCTAGGAGGTTTATATTCTTATTCTCATCTTAATGAGACGGGGAGGTAAAATAACTTTCTCAGGATCACACAGCAAAGGAGGCAGAATTTGAAACATGGTCTGTGACTCAGCTTCCTACATGGCAGCATCCTGCCTCCCACAGGAGAGGCCCCTCCCTGGTGGGGAGCTACTGAGGGATTGAAGGAGCTCCCTAAAAACTCCAGGCCCCACCACCTAGATTAGGAGAAAGTGCAAGCTCATTTACAATGAGACATATTTCAATTCAGTGCCCCAAACCGGAAGGGACATAGCACAGTGAGGGCTGGGAAGGGTGACTGCCAGCTTTAGCACTATCACTGATCAGCTATGTGGGCCTCCATTTGTGTATCTGTAAAATGAACCAGAGAATACCAATTCCCACTGCAGAGTTGGTCTAAAGATTAAATGAATTTTTATTGCACATTTAAAACCTTGTATTCAATTTTCATTATTTGTTGAGTGCCTACTACGTCAGGCACTAGAGACATATGCTACTAAAACACTGGAGATACAGAGGCAAAGACAAGCAAGTTCCCTGCTCTACAGGAGCCTACATCCTAATGGGAAAGTCAGTAAATAATTAAATGTGAAAACACATCTGACACCAGTACACACTATAATATATAAAGAATTAAAACAGGGATTTGTAATAGTGACTGGGTAGCAACCACTTAGAGGAGGTGATCTTGTTTTCTTGTTTCTGATGGTTTTTTTTTTTTTAGTCAGGGTCTTGCTGTTAGCCAGGCTAGATTGTAGTGGCACGATCAGGGCTCCCTGCAGCCTTGACGCCCCCAGACTCAAGCAATCCTCCTACCTCAGCCTCCTGAGTAGCTAGGACTACAGGCACATGCCACCATGCCCAGTTAACTTTTTTATATATATTGTAGAAATAGGGTTGCCTTATATTGCCCATGCTGGTCTCAAACTCTTGGGCTCAAGCAATCCTCCCACCTCAGCCTCCCAAAGATTATAGGTACAAGCCACTGTGCCTGGCTGTGATCTTATATAAGTTAAAATTATTCAGGCTCAGGATCACCTGGCATTAACAAACAAGGAAGTCTGCAATGAACTAGGATACCTTAAGAGCAAATGGGGCCTAGGAGAAAGAACCTTGAGCTTGGGGGCAGATCAGCTGAGTTCTAACTCTGGCCTTGGCAATGACTTGCTGTGTGACCAGGGACAAGTAACTACCCTCTCAAGACCTTCCATGATCTTTTGAGCTATGGCATACTGTAATATGCTTTCCTGAGCCTTGTCCCTCCCAAAATGCTCCCACAGCATTTCCTTCCCCATATCCAGGATCCCTTCATCAGAAGGTATTAGAATAAGGAATCTACTTTCCTGTGGGGCCAGTGGTTTGGCAAATAGTGCAAAAACATTCCAGGCAGCCATATTATGGAATGAGGAATGCTCAGGGAAGCACATCCTGGGCAGCAGAACCACTGGATGCTCCCTCAACTACACCAGGCCTACCGCCACCAGAACCTCAAAGGGGCTGCCCTGACATCCAACAGCTTTATAAAGTCATCACTACCCATCTAACACCCTGACAGAGGGAAACCATTAATAAAGGCCCGGCGCAGTGGCTCACGCCTGTAATCCCACTACTTTGGGAGGCCAAGGCGGGTGGATCACCTGAGGTCAGGAGTTCGAGACTAGCTTGGCCAACATGACGAAACCTTGTCTCTACTAAAATACAAAAAAATTAGCCAGGTGTAGTGATGCGCACCTGTAATCCCAGCTACTCGGGAGGCTGAGACAGGAGAATCGCCTGAACCCAGGAGGCAGAGGTTACAGTGAGCCGAGATCACACTACTGCACTCCAGCCTGGGCAAGAGCAAGACTCTGTCTCAAAATAATAATAATAATAGCCTTATAATTATGTATTTAAAAACACAGAGTGAAAGAAGATTCCAAAGGCATTCCCTATCTCTAAAATAAACCAAATTTGGTGGCATTAAACACCTCCAGTGATAGTGCTCCTGAATCATCTCCAATTATTTGGGAAACACCACTGAGGTCAATTCTGCCCCCTATTCTAGGTTCTGCAGACTGAGGTCTTCTTAAGTTTTTTAAAGCAGCCTTACTGGCTTGAAATGTAATCTCCTTTGTACTTGTATTCTCCCATTTTATTCTTATGGATTAAAAATCCTCAAAATTCAGACATAGAAGTTGGAGAACGAAAAAAATTTTTAAAATTCCTCACAACTAATTTGTAGATTGAGAATTATTATTGTCATTTGGAAGATGAAGAAAAAGACTCAGAAAGGGAGAGACTTGTCCAAGGTGACCAAGCAAGTCGGTGGCAGAGTTAGGATAAGAATATAGTCTCCTGGTGTCCAGACCAGGGCCCTTTCCATGAAACTCCATTCTATCATAATCGCCTGTATATCTTCTAACAGAATCTTATCTCTCATGCAATCAAAGCACTGTAGCAAATTAGCCCAAATATACCCAGTTTGGCTTATAAACTCATAAGGAATCAAGTTCAATTCTTAGAAGGCCTGATGTATCCACATTTTTTTTTTTCAAATTTTAAAAACCAAACGCTTAAGGGTAGGTGTGATCTCCAGCAGTATATTTTCCTGCCCACCCTGGCCCTGACTCCTTACCTGTCCAAGCAGTGTGGGAGAGGTAAACCTGAGTGATGAGCCGGTGCCGCCCTGGGCCAGGATTCCGGAAGTCTGCAGGCTTGGGGTGAATCATCTGAGCCTGGCCATCTGGATATAAGACCTAAAGGGTGACAGAAATGAGAAAAAGAGACAGAAGCAAGAGGAGCATTTAACAAAATGGATGATGACATCTGTTGTGAACCTCAAAGCACAAGAAGAAAGATGACACCAACTTTCCTAAGACGGGGCCTTGAGGGGAGGTCAACACTGTAGACATCTCTATTCCCCTGATCCAGCATGAAGCAGTGTCCAGTAAACATTTCCTGAATTCATGGTGAATGAGTAATATGAACAGAGTGTCACTATTAAGTGCAAGGACAGGTAAGAACATTAATTCCGATTATGAAAAGTGTTCTCAGGCACCTTCACCAGAAGAGCACTCCCTCCCTGGCTCTGAATCACACCATGGCCCAGTATCCATCACCAACCACCAGTATTTGGAGTTATTTTATAACTGCATTCTCTCCACTAAATTTCAAGCAGCTAGGAAGTCATTTATCTCTCTTTCTACAAAGACACGGCTCAATGAAGGGTCCACTCAAATCATTGGCCAATTCTTTAAGTCTCACGAACTGCGACAGAGTTCTTTCCTCAGCATCCTGGGGGACCTCCCAGCTCCCTGTGTAGACAGCCTACTATACTGCAGCGTACAAAGGAACTACAGGAACAAATGAAGCTTATCCTAGGACCAGGACTTGCTCTATGTAAATATGCTTATGAAGGCAGACTAGGGAACCACACAGGTCTTCCAATGTTGAAACTGTGGTCAATGTTGAAACTGTGGAAGACATGTCTCACCCACTTGCCATATAATCCTTCATCTCTCCTCAGGTCATGGGGCCTCCCCCTGATTCTACACTTTTCTTTCTTTTTTTTTTTTTTTTTAAAGACAGGGTCTTACTCTGTCACCCAGGCTGGAGTGCAATGGCACGATCATAACTCATGGAAGCCTCAAACTCCTGGGTGCAAGTGATCTTCCTGCCTCAGCCTCCTGAGGAGTGGGGATTGCAGGCACGTGCCACAACACCAGGTAATTTTAAGCTTTTTTGTAGAGAAAAAAGTTTGCTATGTTGCCCAGGCTGGTCTCCAACCCCTGACCTCAAGTGATCCTCCTGCCTCAGACTCCCAAAGTGTTGGAATTACTGGCGTGAGCAACTGTGCCGGGCCTACCCTTATTTCTTTTTCTTTTCTCTTTTCTTGAGACAGTCTCACTCTGTCACCCAAGCTGAAGTGCAGTGGCGCGATCTCAGCTCACTGCAACCTCTGCCTCCAGGTTCAAGTGATTCTCCTGCCTCAGCCTCTCAAGTAGCTGGGATTACAGGCACCCACCATCATGCCCGGCTAATTTTGTATCTTTAGTAGAGATGGGTTTTCACCATGTTGGCCAGGTTGGTCTCGAACTCCTGACCTCAGGTGATCCTCCTACTTCAGCCTCCCAAAGTGCTGGGATTACAGGTGTGAGCCACCATGCCTGGCCTACCCTTATTTCTTAAAGCTGCTACTCCCCACTCTAGTTCTAGGTTCCAAGCTCCCAAACCTACTATAGAAGAAAGATGCAGGTGTCTCAGTTTCCTGATCCTTATTATCTTTAAAGACAAGTGCTTGGGCTTCTTTTTTTTTTTTTTTTTTTTTTTTTATTAAGAAAATGAAGGGGAGGGCCGGGCACAGTGGCTCACGCCTGTAATCCCAGCACTTTGGGAGGCTGAGCCAGGTGGATTACTTGAGGCCAAGAGTTCAAGACCAGTCTGGTCAACATGATGAAACCCCTTCTCTAATAAAAATACAAAAATTAGCTGGATGTGGTAGCATGTGCCTATAGTCCCAGCTACTTGGGATGCTGAAGCAGGGGAATCGCTTGGACCTGGGAGGCGGAGGTTGCAGTGAGCTGAGATCACTGCCACTGCACTCCAGCCTGGGTGACAGAGTGAGATTCTGTCTCAAAAAAAAAAAAAAAAAAGAGAGAGAAAAAGAAAGAAAAAGAAGGGCAGAGGAGGGCTGAAATAGCAATGATATTGGGAAAAACAAATGAACAGGGGCCACAATTTTTGTGTTCAGTGGGCATGGTGGCTTATGCCTATAATCCCAGCACTTTGGGGGGGCAGAAGCGGAAGGATTGCTGGAAGACAGGAGTTTAAGACCAGACTGGGCAAAAAAGTAAGACCCCCCCCAATCTCCACACACAAAAAATTAAAATTAGCCAGGTGTGATGGTGTGTATCTCTAGTTCCAGCTACTGAGGAGGCTGAGGCAGGAGGATCCCTTGGACACAGGAGTTTGAGGTGACCATGCCACTGCACTCCAGCCCAGGCAACAGACAGAGACCTTATCTCAAAAAAAAAAAAAAAATTCCCAGCATTCTCAGCAAAACTGTTCTTGGTGAAAGGCCTTGACTGCTCTGTGAAATGGTTGCTGGAAGCCTTCTTTCATTTGTCTACTCCAAAAGTGGAGCTTAGAAACCTATGGCCCAAATAGGTCAGAGGAAGGAAATGGCCAGTATGAATGATTATCAGGTAGAATACAGTAACCTAGATTAGGCTTACAAAAGTGTTAATGAATGGAGTTCTGCAGGGTCTGCTTTAAAGAACAGATCTACAGTATTTTAATGGGGAATGTAATCTCAGTGTCATCTCTGAGGCATGTTTACTGCTATATCTTTATCAAGCACCTGAAGTAGTGCCCAGAACAGAGGGATGATTCAGGGTGTGGTGACTGCACTGGATGGCACTTTCGAACCACTGGAACTGTCCCATGATGGGGCAGTGAGTTTCCCATCCCTCTACCTATAAGGTATCTAAAAAGTTTAGCCTTGCATGTGGTAGATGTGCTTTGAAGGGGTTTTTTTAGGAGACAGTCTAGGAGATGACCCTTAAATAACCTGCCTACAATCTCCTTCATGCTCAGTTCATCAGTGAAGTTATTTTCAGGGACAATGTAAAACAGTAGTTCTGCTGGTATCACGGACTACATATTAGAATCATCCATGAACTCTTAAACACTAGTGTCCATGGGCCCTATTCTCAGGATTTTGATTTAGTTAATGTAGGCTGACACCTATTCATCTGTTCTTCTTAATGCTCTCTGAGTAATCCTACAGTGCAGTGAAGGTGGACAACCGGACAACCATTAATGTGGGGAAAAAAACACATACACCAAAAAAAACAAAAACAAAAAGACACTGCAATATGCAATACAACTTCACAGCTAGCTCAGAACTAGTTCTCTGCAGGTCTCATAACTTATAATAATTCCTGCTTGGAAGCCAGAAGGCCCGTTCCTCTACTGTCACCATAGCCAAAAAAGCATCATCTTCAAGGCCTGATTCATCCTTACCTCCTCCAGGAAGCCTTCTCTGCCTGTTCCAGCCTATTTTTCTGTCCCCTTATTGTACTTCCTGCCATTGCTTGCATCCCTGCTTTGACTCATATCCCTTCAGCCCTTCTCCCATATCCCTTGTGCCCTTCTCCTTTCCTTTCCTGAGCCTCCACCACACTCCAAATTGAGTACTCTAAAAGGTTTAGCCCTGCATGTGGTAGAGGTGCTTTGAAAGGGGTTTTTTAGGAGGCAGTCTAGGAGATGACCCATCCTGTGCATGTCTGCTCACCAAACCCTGTTTTCTAATTGCCTGCCCATCTGTGTATCTCTCACTGAAACTGCACACCCCGAAAGCAAGAACTGTGACATATTTACCTTGGCAACCACAGCACTTAGCACTTGCAATAGAGTAAACACAATTGCACAGATGGATGGAAGGAAGGATGAATGAGCGGACAGATGGATGAATGAAGTACTACCACTTCATTGTGAGGCTTAACTGCACTGTCTGAATTGATTAGTGTCTCTACTACATTTCTCACGTGTATCTATTACATCTATGTAACTTGGGAAAGAATATTTCCTAGTCATCGCCTTTTCCCATCCATAAATTTTATCTGCCAGCTCACTGACTCACAGCCTGAAAGGAACTTGTTTATTACAGTTTTCTGTAACAAAAGACCAAATCTTAACGTCACATTACAAGATTAGAAAAGGTCTTATCATTCAGTGAACCCTTACTGGGTCCTGGGGGCTTTAAATACATTATCTCTTTATGTCAACTCCTCCTGTTTGTTAGTTGTAGAATCTCAGACTCAGAGTTTAAAGTAACTTGCTCCAAACCACACTCAGCAGTGGTTGAGATTCAAGCCTAGGTTCTTTCCCATGGAGGCTCATTTCTTCTCCTGTTCCAGTTTCTGTCCCTCCCGTAGAGACTACAGGGGTACTAACATTAAATACTTCAACACAAGGTCAGTCTAGAAGCTCCATGAGGACCCACACTTGACAGACCTGGACCTTAACAGTGTTCTGAGGATCCTGCACATGCTCCAGGGTTGCATCAACATCCAGAGCCACCACCAACCCGGAGGTAAACCGCAAAGGGTTGTCTGACTCGCCCGCTGGCTCGATGATGGTGGCTGAGGCTTTGTGGATCTGTAAGCAAGAAGAAAATACTGTGATTCTAAAGCCAGGTCATTCCTGGATAAGAAAACACAATCTTTTTTCTGTCTCCTTATCTAATGAGTGGGCACGTGGGAGCCACTCAGAGGAAGAGCCTAGCCCAGCTGTTCCATTGGTCAAAGAAGATCACCAAGGTAAAGATTTTTGTCCGTCTGGACAGATTTGGCCTATACGGGCCAAATAGACCCTGACCTGCTCTGGAAGTGGGAGATGCAGGAAGGCACTCTGTCGCAGCATGGTCTGTAGAATTTTGACCACTTCTGCAGGTTTAGATGTCATGAGTCGGGGCATAAGGTCAAGGAGTTTGTCCACAAAGCTGTCCTGCAAGTGGGGCAAATCAGCGATGAAATACCTAGAGGAACAAACAGAAGCAACTGACTCATTCAACTGTGTACTCATTCACCACAGGTTGGGCCCCAGACACCTACCAAACCCCGAAGCAGGAAGAATGATGAAGTGAGAGGACCTTGCAGTTTATGACCAAGATAGACTGGTACCTATACAAACATGCCTCACTCATGATCATCAGAAAGGCCTCTGTTTACTGATAACCATTATGTGCCAGGAATACTCTTAAGTGTTTTACATGATCTTATTTAAGTCCCAGCAATCCTATGCATCGTTAGAATTTTTATTTTCATATTATAGATTCATTAATTATTTTAACAAATACATTTTTAAGACCTACGAAGCGCCAAGCACTATTTCAGGTTCTGGAAACACAGTGAACAAAAGAGAACAAAATGATTGCTTCAATGGAGCTTGCATTCAAGTGGCAGAAACACTGAGACTCAGAGGGGATGATGCCACATTGAGGCTCAGAAAAGTTAAGTACGTCACTTCTGGCTCGGACTGATCCAATTTTGTGCCTTGTGCCAGGGGACAGTCAAAAAATATCTCACTGAGGAGGTGATATCTATGCAGGAACTCAAAGGATGAATTAAGAACAACAGATGAAGAACTTTGGGGATTCAGAGCTATCATCTTCCCAAAAAATCTTTTCATCCCAACGGTGCAAAAACAGACTCTCTACTTTAAAGAATCTAAAGCCAAAAGTAAGGCATGAACTTATTTCAGATTCAAAACTAGAATTTTTTTTTTTTTCTTTTTGAGACAGAGTCTCGCACTGTTGCCCGGGCTGGTGTGCAATGGCATGATCTCGGCTCACTGGAACCTCCACCTCCCAGGTTCAAGCAATTCTTCTGCCTCAGCCTCCCGAGTAGCTGGGATTACAGGTGCCCACCACCATGCCCTGCTAATTTTTTGTATTTTTTAGTAGAGACGGGGTTTCACTATATTGGCCAGGCTGGTCTCGAACTCCTGACCTCATGATCCACCCACCTTGGCCTCCCAAAGTGCTGGGATTACAGGTGTGAGCCACCACACTCAGCCTCCAAACTTGGATCTTAAAAAGCCAAGCTAGATGGTACAATTTGCTAGAGAGCATTACCTGCTGGTGAAGGTAGTGTTGCAACTCAGCCCTATAAGAAGCTGTCATCATCCAAATGACAAGTACAGAGTCATAAAAACCTCAGGTTTGGTAAACTTCATGAGGGCAGAGACGATGAGTGGAAGAAATGAAACAGACTTCATCAGTGCTTTAAGATCCTATGTCTTCTCCCAGTATTATTCTGCCAGCATACCAAAAGTCTGGTCATTCCCTCGACTCCTATTTCTTCATCAAGCTTTCTATTCAACTACTGCATGTGCTTTAATGGATTCATTCCATATAAAATTCTGAAAAAATACATGTATTCTACAAAATAAAATTTACCTACAGAATTACAAAACAATTGTTTGTAGATTATAGAGAAATATGCAAGTGTAAGAATAGTGTGGGCCTGGTGCAGTGGTTTACACCTGTAATCCCAATACTTTGGGAGGCAGAGGCAGGAGGATCTCTTGAAGCTAGGAGTTTGAGACCAGCCTGAGCAACACAGCAAGACTCCATCTCTAAAAAAATACATTAAAAATTATCTGGGCATGGTGGCACATGCCTGTAGTCCTAGCTACTCAGGAGTCTGAGGTGGGATGATAGCTTTAGCCCAGGAGTTCAAGGGTGCAGTGAGCTGTGCCAGCCTGGGTGACAGAGTGAGACCCTGTCTCAAAAAATAATAATGAGGTCAGATGCGGTGGTGGCTCACACCTATAATCCCAGCACTTTGGGAAGCCAAGGCAGGCAGATCACTTGAGGTCAGGAGTTAGAGACCAGCCTGGCCAACATGATGAAACCCTATCTCTACTAAAATTACAAAAATTAGCCGGGTGTGGTGGCAGGTGCCTGTAGTCCCAATTACTTGGGAGGCTGAGGCAGAAGAATCACTTGAACCCAGGAGGCGTAGGCTGCAGTGAGCCAAGATTGCGTCACTGCACTCCAGCCTGGGCGACAGAGCAAGACTCTGTCTTAAATAAATAAGTAAATAAGAATGGTGTGAACGAACAGTGGTGAAAAAAACAGATGACTAATGATTTTTTTCAACAAACGTTATTTACACGTTTTCTTCATATTTTTATGGCCTAGCTGAGTGCTAAATGCAAGTGATTCCTGGTAGGTTTAGTTTTGAAGCTCTAACTTCAAAGAAGTTTCTACAACATTAAGGAAAAAAAACCAAATTAGGGTTTTTTTCCTAATTTAAGGTTAACGACATGGCCACAGATGATAGCTTGGCTGCACTAGCTATACCAAGGAATGTGATTTGTGATTGTTCCTATTGCCTGCAAGTGCTATTCTCCGTGTAACCAATATTTAATAAGCCAGAAGAGTTATAAAATACTTACCTCTGAAAAAAGTCCACTTCTTGTAAAAATTTTTCGCACATCCCAAATAAGGGATCAAGTCTGTAGAAAAGAAATGTAAAAGGATTTGCTTGTGAAACCTGCAAACTGAGGAGGACCAAAAGTCCCAGAAACCTGAGCCTAAATTAAAGGAAAATTAGCATATTACACTGTAAAAATGATCTCTAAAAGTAACAGAAGACTCCTAATGGACCTGGTGGAAACACCTGTCAGGATCCCAAGACCTGATTAAACCACTGCAGTGCCCATTAAGCTCAAAGAATATTAAAAATCAAAGACTATCACAGGCTACACTTGGCACTAGACTCACTACGAATACAGGAGAGAAGCATAGCATGTGGGCAGTACAGTGTCAAGTTCCCCTTCTGCGGGAGTCCTGGCTTCATTAGCATCTCAGCTAGTATGGTCTCTATACCTACCTGATTTAGAGCTCATCTCCTTGCACATGAGCTGTCAGCATTGGGATGAAAGCTCCCAGATAGCTGTGTGGACTGCTAAAAGATCTATCCAGTTTCAAGAATCATTGCACTCAATGAAGCCTACAGCCATTGTATCTGCATCTTGAAACTACTTTATTTATATTTCCTTCTGGTCTACATGCAGTTTACTCAGAGATCATTTTTCCCATAGCGGTATAGCCTACTAATGTAGTTGACACTGTAAAGGCTCCAAGAAACATACCTAAAAAGTTGAGTAAATTCTTACGCAAGAGGGGAAAAGGTTTTGTTACTACTTTGCCCACGGACACAGATGGTGTTCCTTCCCCTCTACCTTGATTTATTTGGCCTCACAGTACTTGAGAACATTTCATTTCAGGAAAAAGTTATTGCATACCTAAATAATCCAGGCAACATGCTAGGTCCATATGACTTACTAAGTTTTGACCTTTGTATGTTTTCTTCCTATTTCTTGTATGTAATTTCTGCATGAAACTTCCCACTTGTTTTCTTTAATATTTTATTCATTGGAGGAATAAAGTTCCCACTGAGATAAAACAAGTACTCTTTCCTTATATAAAAATATGTAAGAGAATCATGTCAAGGTTTAGTCTTTTTATTAAAATATAGTCTCCTTGGCTGGGCGCGGTGGCTCAAGCCTGTAATCCCAGCACTTTGGGAGGCCGAGATGGGCGGATCAGGAGGTCAGGAGATCGAGATCATCCTGGCTAACACGGTGAAACCCCGTCTCTACTAAAAAATAAAAACTAGCCGGGCGAGGTGGCGGGCGCCTGTAGTCTCAGCTACTCAGGAGGCTGAGGCAGGAGAATGGCGTAAACCCGGGAAGCGGAGCTTGCAGTGAGCTGAGATCCGGCCACTGCACTCCAGCCTGGGCGACAGAGTGAGACTCCATCTCAAAAAAAAATAAAATAAAAATAAAATAAAATAGTCTCCATGAGTAGACTTTGTATCCTTCATCATACATTTCCTAGCACAGGCAGCATTCAATAAGTATTTGCTGAATGAACAAAAAATGAGGGCGAGGGTAGATGGCAAATGGAAACCTACTCTGGAAGCAACATTCATTCTAATTATTTTCCTGAAAAAAAAAAAAAGTAGCACTTGAAAGTTTTTAAACTAATCTTCTACCAGAAATGGAAGTGAAATTTCACAGTGAGGTCACCCACCAAAGACCACAAGGAGTAAGAGGGCTAGAAGGGAGAATTCCAGCCAAGCAGGGGCACAAAGGAAAGCAATTTGGCCAAGCAGTGACATTTCCTTATTTATTTCCCTGATTATATAGAGAATCATCTTGGAGAGACTCCAGGCAGTAAAATACAAAAAGATTTGGGAACTCTCCCCAAACGTCAAAAAACACCAGGCATCCTCTTCAACATGCCATATATATGAAGTAGGCCTCTAATACTAAGAACTCCTACTTCTCCTTTGGTGTGAGGAAAGGAAAGCTATGAAAGTAAGGCTCACTCGGGGCTAACAAGCATTAAAGAAGAATACAAATTACCAATTTAAACTAGTCTAGACTTTCATTGTAAGCATGCAAAGACAATGGAAAATGACTAGGTGTTGTAAACGACAATCAGGAGCTGTAAATGAGACCGAGCAGTTCTCAAAAACAGTTAAGGCAAGAAAGCACAGAAAACTTTTTTTAAAATTCTAATCAACAACCTCGGTGAGAGTTAACAGGGATTTAAAAGGATATTACACTGACAAAGCAAGAGAAACTGCTACAGAAACAGCAGATGAGAAGATGAGAAGCTATACAGCAGAAAAAAAAAAAAGGAAAAAAATAGTAGAGAAGCACACTTGGAAATAAAACACATAATAATGAAATCAAAGTCAACAGTTCAGAACAGTGGAATCGACAACAATGTAAACTGAAATGATAAACTAAAAAGAGCATATTAAAGAATTTACTGGCCAGGTGCGGTGGCTCATGCCTGTAATTCCAACACTTTGGGAGGCTGAGGTGGGCGGATCACCCAAGGTCAGAAGTTCAAGACCAGACTGACCAAACATGGAAAAACCCCGTCTCTACTAAAAATACAAAATTAGCCGGGTATGGTGGCGCACGCCTGTAATCCCAGCTACTTGGGAGGCTGAGGCAGGAGAATTGCTTGAACCTGGGAGGTGGAGGTTGCAGGGAGCTGAGATTGTGCCATTACACTCCAGCCAGGGCATCAAGAGCAAAACTCTTGTCTCAAAAAAAAAAAAAAAAAAGAATTTACTCAGAATATAGAATAGAAAAACAAAGAAATTGAAATTACAAAAGGAAAGGTATAGGAAAAACAGATCCAGAAAATCCAATGTTCAGTGTGACAGACTAAAGTGTATACAAGAAGTAAAGAAATAATGGAGGAAAAAGAAAATCCCTGAGCTAAAAACAGCTGATACTTCAAACTCCCACTGAAGATCAGCAAGAATATTGAAAGAAAACACATACCTAGACATATCCTGGTGAAATTAAAGAAAGAAAATTTTAAAGGTGTCAGCATGAAAAATAAGCTGTAGGGAAGAGAACCAGACTGACATAAGACATCCAACTGTAACATTAAATACTAAAAGGGAACAAACATAGCAGAGGCAGAGAGTCTCTATGAACCTATTCTGGTTTGGCAGGGGTTGCCCAATAAAATAAATAAATAAAGGCACCATAGCAATATGGAAATATGGGAAAAGAATTCCATTTATGTATGAGAGCAAAGGAATTTAAAAAGCGACGGAGAACAGTGGTGGCAAAGCTGGAGCTAAACTTATAAAGATTATAAGTGGTGGCTCACGTCTGTAATCCTAGCACTTTGGGAGGCCGAGGTGGGAGGATCCTTTGAGTTCAGGAGTTCAAGACTGGCCTGGGCAACACAGTGAAACCATGTTTCTATTATTTTTAAAAATAAAAAATACTTTATAAAAAAATTAAAAATAAAAATAAACAAAGATATAGAAAGATTATGTACTTACAACTTTAAAAGATCATATTTATAAACATAAAAAGTAATACAAGCTACATTATAAAAACATAATCAGCTGAAACAAACTTCCAAGTTATTATTTTTTTATTATTTTATTATTATTATTATTTTGAGACGGAGTCTCGCTCTGTTGCCCAGGCTGGAGTGCAGTGGCGCGATCTCAGCTCACTGCAAGCTCCACCTCCTGGTTTCAAGCCATTCTCCTGCCTTAGCCTCCCGAGTAGCTGGGATTACAGGTGCCCACCACCACACCCAGCTAATTTTTTTTGTATTTTTAGTAGAGACGGGGTTTCACCATGTTAGCCAGGATGGTCTCAATCTCCTGACCTCATGATCCGCCCACCTCGGCCTCCAAAAGTGCTGGGATTACAGGCGTGAGCCACCACACCCGGCCATATTTTTATTATTTTTAAGAGATAGGGTCTTGTTCTGTTGCCCAAGTTGGAGTACAATGGCATGATCATGGCTCATTGCAGCCTGGAACTCCTGGGCTCAAGGGATCCTCCCAACTCAGCCTCCCAAGTAAATAGGACCACAGGATGCACACTACCCATGTCCAGCTAATTTTTCATTTTCATTTTTTAGAGACAGGGTCTCACTATGTTGCTTAAGCTGGGGTCAAACTCCTGGCTGGGCTCAAGCAATCCTCCTGCTTTGGCCTCCTAAAGTCTGGGATTACAGGCATGAGCCAGTGCATCTAGCCCAAATTGTTATTATTATTTAGACCTTAACTGGCCTAAATTATTATTATTATTTTTTGAGATGGCGTCTCTATCGCCCAGGCTGGAGTGCAGTGCCATGATCTTGGCTCACTGCAACCTCCGCCTCCTGGGTTCAAGCAATTTTCTGCCTCAGCCTCCCGAGTAGCTGGGATTACAGGCGCCCACCACCACGCCTGGCTAACTTTTGTGTATTTTTAGTAGAGATGGGGTTTCACCATCTTGGCCAGGCTGGTCTTGAACTCCTGACCTCGTGATCCACCTGCCTCAGCCTCCCAAAGTGCTGGGATTACAGGCGTGAGCCACCACGCCCAGCTAACTGGCCCAAATTATTTAAGCAGTAAGAGACAAACAAAAGCATACTAAAATCTTCATCTTGATCTTAGATCATCTTGATCTCTTAGATCTCTTAGATCATCTTAATCTTAGAGAGGTGACCATAAATTCTGTTTAACTTTTTATGCTGATAAATGTAAGTTCAGTATGTTCATTAAAAATATAAGTAATAACAGTATTACTAAAACTAATATTAGTTAACATGTATCAAGTATTTATAATGGACGTGACAGACACCATTTTAAAGACTTTGCCTGTAATAATCCAACCAGGGGCAGTGGCTCACACCTGTAATCCCAGCACTTTGTGAGGCCAAGACAGGTGGCTCACTTGAGGCCAGGAATTTGAGACCAGCATGGCCAACATGGTGAAACCCCATCTCTCCTAAAAATACAAAAAATTAGCTGGGCGTGGTGATGCATGCCTGTAGTCCCAGCTACTTGGGAGGCTGAGGCATGAGAGTTGCTTGGACCCGGGAGGCAGAGGTTGCAGTGAGTTGAGGTAGCGCCACTGCACTCCAGCGTGGGTAATAGAGCAAGACTCTGTCTCATAAACAAATAAAATAAATAAATAAATATATGGTTTTGCATATAATAATTTAATAACCCTTACAATAACCCTGTGAGGAAGAGGTAGGTACTACTATAATCTCAATTTAACTTATGAGAACAAACTGAGGCCAAGAAGTGTTACGTAACTTGTCCAAGGGTTACTTAGTTTGCAAATGGTAAAGTCAAGATCTGAAGCCAAGCAGTGTGATACCACAGCCCTCTTAACCAGTATGTTCTACTGTCTCTCACTTGAAGAGTTTAGAATTAGGGTGCATAATTTTCAAACCCCTGGAGGAAAAAAGAAAACAATCCAGCAAAACTCAGAAAGAAAAAAACAGCAGGAATGCATACAAATGAAAAATATAGGCTGGGTAAAGTGGCTCACGCCTGTAATCCCAGCACTTTGGGAGGCCAAGGCAGGTGGATCACCTGAGCTCAGGAGTTCGAGACTAGTCTGGCTAACATGGTGAAACCCTGTCTCTACTAAAAATACAAAAATTAGCTGGGCATGGTGTTGCATGCCTGTAATCCCAGCTGCTTGGGAGGCTGAGGCAGGAGAATCGCTTGAACCCGGGAGGAGGAGCTGAGATCGGACCACTGCACTCCAGCCTGGGTGACAGAGCGAGACTTTATCTAAAAGAAAAAAAAAAAAAAGAAAAATATAAAATATTATAGCCTGAGTAAAGACCTAAAAACATTAGTATCTTTATATAATGACATGACAAGATAAGTATATTATAATGTTGGGTGAAAGGAATAGGAGGCAGAACAGCAAAGAATGGTATGATCCCCTTTATGATATTGTACACACCTTTATAATCTATGTTTATATGGTTTGGGAAAATCTGGAAGTATACACATGAAATACTGGCAGTTGTTTTAGAAGTGGTAGATTACCAGGGAACTTTCACTTACCCTGTAATATTTTAATTTTTGTAACAATTATACATAAACTAAAAAAAACTTTTTTTAAAAAAAAGTATAGATGCCATCACAAGCACCTTTGTTTTTTCAGCTGTAACTGGCACATAGTAGGGATTAAACATTTGTTAAATGAATATATGATACCTTTTTTTTTTTTTTTAATGACGGAGTCTCGCTCTGTCGCCCAGGCTGGAGTGTAGTGGCGTGATTTCAGCTCACTGCAACCTCTGCCTCCCAGATTTAGAGATTCTCCTGCCTCAGCCTCCCGAGTAGCTGAGATTACTGGTGTGGGCCACCACGCCCAGCTAATTTTATGTATTTTTAGTAGAGACAGGGTTTCACCATGTTAGCCAGGATGCTCTCGATGTCCTGACCTCGTGATCTGCCCACCTTGGCCTCCCAAAGTGCTGGGATTACAGGTGTGAGCCACCGCACCCGGTCATATATTAATATCTTTATGATTAAATGATTCTCTGACTTTATGAGGTCACTATCAAGATAAGTGAAAAAATAAAATATTTTATTTTTCAGGATGTCATTTCTGACCTAGTATATTTCTGTGTTTAAACATTCATATTTATATCTCTATGCCACTTTTCTTGTTGACACAGTGGCTTGACTGAGCGTCAAACCTGTCTGGGAGCTGGCAATGAGTCTCCTAAGTATTTTTTGTATCAAATCTATGATGCCATTATTCTTAAGATGCACCTTTATTTTATGAAATAGTGAGAAACAAAAAACACTATGGGGACACCATCAAAATATCTGATTTCAGAGAAGTTACAATAATAAAAAATGTGTATCTTGGAATCAGTGAAATGTGGCAATTCCAGTTATCTGAAAGTCTTACAGCTATAATTACACTGAGCTCTTATTACGTATCAAGTACCATGCTAAGTATTTTTACATGTATTATCTCATTTATTCTTCACAGAAATGCCATGAGATAGATGCTATCTTCATTTTCATTTTGTACAGGGAAACAAGGTACAGAAAGGCTCATCACCAAAAAACTAGTAAGTAGATAAAGCAAGATTTGAACGAAGTAGTCTGACTTCCCAGTACATCCTCTTAATTTATCCTTTCTGCTTGACAAAAAGCTTATTAGTCCCTTCAGAACAGAAAAATGGTCCCTGACAATAAATTCTTAAGGAAATCTATCAAGTAGGAGGATACAGAATGTCCTTATTGCCAGATAAAGTCCTGTGTTGTGCTATATGTAATGGAGAGTCACCAGAGGGTTTTTAGCAAGGGAGAGACACAACTGGATTTCCAAGGGTCTAATGTGACCCAACAACAGAATCTGTAATATCTGAAAAAAAATGAATAGATCACACATTCCTTAGCTCGTCTTTCCTAAATCTCATTTTACTTATCATTAACTTTCGTGTGATGTCTGAATGCATTTGAAGTATCTTTGAAAGGAACATGCCACATATTTTGGCCAACCCCACATCTTACCCTCGTGTAGTTCGTGCTGTTACTATAAGCTGCAAAGCTTTGGCCTGCAGTCTCATGTGATGTATAATCACCACCTGCTTATTCTCCACACCACTGTACATAAACTCCATTTTGTAAGTCTCTTCCATAATCTATAAAGAAAAGATAATTAACAATCAATAAAAATATCATAGTCTTACTTGAGAGCAGCATAGAATTCTACTGTTAAATGACCTTAGGTAAAACTCTGAACTGAGATTTTACATCCCTATGCTTTTAAGTGTTGAAAGAAATTAGTATAGTATGCCTTGTGAAAAGAGAATAAATTATTTTGCCTATTTAAAAAGAAGACTGACCTGGTAATAAAATCATCTTAGTTGATGATGTGAAGATAAGAAAGCTTAATCACTAAGCAAACTGCAAAGCACTGAAAGCACCGCTTGTTACCCTAAACGAAGCCCACTCTGCTGTGGGAACAAATTAATATGTATTATGTATGGAAACCCAATCCCCAGGAAGTCCTCAAGTATTCAGCATCAGGAACTATTAACCAGATGTTAGTTATCCTGACAGACTGTTCTATGGGCCTGGTCTGAGGGAGTTTGGGACAGAAATAAGTGCAAGAAAACATTGTCTATGACCCCAGATCAAGTCCACGATCTTGCTCGGTTCTATCCAAATAAGCTACTTTCATCAAAATGATGCTTCTCTTTCCCTTCTGTGCTTGCCTCCCAGTGAACACTCTGGGGTCACAGAAATGACTCCAGATTCTCTTACAATTGGCAGTAAGACAAGTTAAATTACATGAGTGTCTCGATCCCTTTCTGTAAACAGGGAAGAAACAGTACCAATATCATGAAGTTTCAAGTATCAAATCGAGCATGCAACGTGTTTATCACAGTATCTGGTAAACAGCAATGGTAATTCCTTTCCTCTTTTCCTTCCAAATTATTGCTCCCATCCTTCCAATATGGCTCAATTATTGGGTTCTAGTCATTAAATTCTGCTCCTCTACAATAAGCCACATACCAGGTCTGAGAGAGAGAGTCTGGATCAGACAAGAGTTCAGCACTGTAGCAGAAAATAGGTTCTGAGTATCAGAGGATCTGGTCTCAAGTCCTGACTGTATTACCTATAGCTCTATGAATTTAACCTTGCTGAGCCTTAACTGCCTCATCTCTAAAATAGACTTAATACTTATTCCTATCTAATGGGATTATTATGAGGGTTAATTAAGCTAATAGACTTGAAATCATTTAGTGAACTGTAATGTAACAATAACAGTCACCATCATTAGCTTCCTGCTGGGTCATTTACAGACTTCCTATCTGGAAGACTTGACCTGCAAGAGATCACCAAGTCTCAATACTTAGGTACAAAGGGGAACTGCTCAAAGCTAAAAAGAAATAAACTAGAGGCAAATAAAATTAAAGCCTACTTAATGAACTATCCAGATATGTAAGGACCTTTTAACGTTGAAGAGATAGTACAGGCTAAAGATATAAACAACCTTAATTGAGTTGGGCTACATTTTCAGATGAAAGATTCACGATAGTAAAGACAGGGTTTCACCATGTTGGCCAGGCTAGTCTCAAACTCCTAACCTTAAGTGATGCGCCCGTCTCAGCCTCCCAAAGTGCTGGGATTACAGGCGTGAGCCACCGCGCCTGGCCCAACTGCCACATTTTATAGAAGAGAAAAAATCCAGGGAATTTAAGTAACTTGCTCAATATCACTCAGCAAATCAGAGGAAGACCTGGAACTAGGACCCAGGTCCCCTGAGTCCAAAGCGAGTGCTGTGTCCCCTAGTTACGCTCCTTCTCATATCACTAACTTCTGTCCTAGCCTAAAATTAGGGAGGCCACACCAGAGGTAGAGAGCTATAGGAAGGCCTCTGGCTCTGCCTTGGACTGGACAATTCCTGGCCAGAGATCTATTTGAAGGGAAGGTCTGAATAAGCTTACCTGTTTCGCTGCTGCTGAGGCCAAATCACTCTGCTTCAAATACAAAGGGGCAGCTACATTCCACAACTTTTCCTGCAAGGCCTACACAGACAAATCAGGAGGGAACAGAATACAGAGGTCACAAAGACTGGCATATCATTTGGGATTTACATTTTTGTTTTCCTTTGAAAGTCTACCACGAACAGGACTTCTCAATCTTATTCTTTTAATCCAATAAGCTGTATTTATTATGGAGAAAGATGAGACCAATGGTTTGGGCTAAACCATTTGATCCAATTCCTGGCCCGAAGGCTCTGTGTCCCAGATCAGTGCTTCTGGAAGCAGAGGACAGGAACCATGAAAGCTTCGCCAGAATGCGCAGGGCAGCCAGCTTCCGGGCTCTAGGCACTCCTTGTTCCCAGAGCCACTGGACTAACCTAAGCCACCTAGATACTTCTTCCTTGACTGTGGTTTTTTCTTTTCCCCTATGCTCATTATGTGATGAATGACACTTGCCCCCAACCACTTTACCAACATATTCAACCAGAAATCTAGCAGTTTTCCTAGATTTCTCTCTCTTTCAATCTTTCTACATTCAAAACCATCACTAAGAGCCACGATTTTACTTTCCATCTCTCTCCTCACCTATCCATCCACATGACCTCATATCTTGCACAAACTTCTGTGACAGCCTCTTATTTTCTCAGTCCTTTTGAATTACAGATGTAATCAAATGACATTACAGAAAACCTAGACTGACACTGTCCAATAGAAATATAACATGAGCTATATATATGTAATTTTAAATATTCTTGTAGCCACAGTTTTTAAATTACAAAGATGTAAGTTAATTTTGAAGATACAAAGACTAAGTTAATTTTTTAAAAAAGTTTATTTAACCCAGTCTCCAAGATATTAACATTTCACCACACAGTATTTTTTAAATTATTGATTAGATAGTTTACATTTTCTTTTCATACTAAGTCTGAGAAATCCAGTGTGTATTTTGCACTTAATAACACATCTCAGTTTGGACTAACAACTTTTCAACTGCTCAAGAGTCCCATGGATCTGGTGGCTATCAGATTAAACAGCAGTAGGTCTAAACTATAGATAAACTATAGGAATTTCTGGAATATTTACTTGTAATCATTTGTTGTATGCATGTTTTTTGATAGTTGTAGTCAGAAAGCAGAATTAAGTTTGGGGATTAGATCATAATCCCAAAACATGCAATCCCAAATGTTGAAATCCTGACATCCAAATTCTGGGGAAGTGATTAGTGTGTTTTGGGTTGTATGCAGGATAGCTGCATCATGTTAGCTGTATCATGTTAGGCACAACTATTGCCTTGTTATCGTCTTTATTTGGAAATTAAGTATGGCTTAAGGAGATGCGTATGAGTGCCAAGCTGACAAGGGGTGGACATGTGGACCTAATTTTAGGTATCAACTTGACTAGATTAAGGAATATCAGAAACCTGGTAAAACATTATTTTGTTTTACACATTGAGGGTGTGTCTATGAGAGTGTTTCCAGAAGAGATTAGTGTATAAATCTGAGTGTACCAGGCGGAGACTACCTGCCCTCAATGTTAGCAGGCACCATCCAATCAGCCAGTGGCCAGGAGAGAACAAATACTAAAGACAAAATGGGCTGGGAGTGGTGGCTCATGCCTGTAATCTTAGTACTTTGGAAGGCCGAGGCGGGTGAATGACCTGACGTCAGGAGTTACAGACCAGCCTGACCAACATGGCAAAACGCTGTCTCTACTAAAAATACAAAAATTAGCCAGGCGTGGTGGTGCACACCTGTAATCCCAGCTACTTGGGAGGCTGAGACAGGAGAATTGCTTGAACCCAAGACGCAGAGGTTACAGCAGTGAGCCGAGACCACACCACTGTATTCAGCCTGGGTGACAGGGTGAGACTCTGTCTCAAAAAAAAAAAAAAAAAAAAAGATAAAATGGCAAAATGGACTCTCTGGGTTCTGCTGCTTGGATATCAGAAATCTGACTCCATGAAACTGCATTATCACAATACTGACTTTGTGTATAAGCATTGAGTGTGTACATAAAATGTTGAAACTTCCTCAATAAATGAAGAGATATCCTTTTCGTACATCTGCATTTGTGAAAGATAAAATTTCTTGAGATCTCAGCTCTTTGGGTGACTGCATATGCAGTGGTGACCCAACACAGTTTCTATCAATCTTGTCAAAAGACTTGAGGTTGCTGGGCACAGTATTTCAGATGACCACAGTTAAAAACTGGGTATATGCAAGTAACAACCAAGTGATATGCATTTATACCTTTCCCTTTATGACCAATTTCTTTATAAATATGGCTCATCTGCTCATAACTGTTATACTTACCCAACTGTCATTAGTACCCTGAGTGTTTATGCTTGCAAATTTGTTGTTATTGTCTATTTTATTATATTAAGTGGTATATAAAGTATTCTGTTGTGTTTTTATGTTTCTCAAATAAATTTCCCTTTAAAAAATAAACAAATATCTTTAAATTTTTAAAATTATTTCTTCCATAATTGTATTCTGGGGATTTTGGGGATTTTGATCTTTTCCGGGCTGTGGTTTTTGGGATTTTAGTCTTTTGGAATTTAAACAGTTTAGGACTATGATGTTGTGGACTGTCTTTTGGGATTATGATTGGCTCCCCTTCTTTTGGGTACATAACATTACACCCTAAGTATTTGGTCGTGTTGTTGTGTAATTCTTCATAAAGATCATTACTGACTACAGAATATACTGCTAGGTAGCTGTATCACAATTTATTTAGCTTTTTTCCTGTTATTAAACACACTTGCCTTGGGTTCTGGCTCAGCCCCTTACCTACACTGTCACCCCTTGCCATTGAATAACCAACAATTATGTGTTCTTTTTAGGAGCAATCGCTTCCCTTTCCTCACCCATCTTTTGCTACTATAGAAAAGTAGATTCTTCTCCATGGCCTCCTTGAATTCCTGGGGTTTCACAGAGGCTTGGAAAAGCCGTTTAAACAACTTTGCAAAGGGGTATGAAGGAACTTCTTGGAGTGACGAAAATGTTCTATGACTTGCCTGTGGTGGTGATTACACAGATATATACATTAGAAAGAACATATCTAACCTAACAAGGACCATTTAAGTACCAAGTACACATACCCACCTTTACATGTATACGCACACCTGCACAACTGTATATATAACATTTAGCACAAGATCACACAGTAGAAAATAACTTTTGACTCCCTGATTTACTCTGACTTTAGTCAAATATCATTAATCACTTTGAAAACAAAGAATATTTTGAACTAGGGCCAAGATAAAAGTTTGTCAAGTGAGAAGGGCTCTCCTAAATTCTGGGCCAAAATTTATAGTAAAATTTTGCTACAGAAGCTGAAAGATACTGAACTCATTTAATTGTTTTTTAACTCAGCAAAACTAAATAGATTCTTGGGTACCAATTCTGTGTATAGCTGACTACTGAGTAAGAAATGCCAGCAAGTTGGTCCTTTTAAGAGCAATGAAATTAACCTTTTAACTTTGATGAAGTGCAATGAGTTTTGTTTGTTTGTTTGTTTGTTTGTTTTCTTTAAAGACAGGATCTTGGTCTGTCATCCAGGCTGGAGTGCAATCTCACTGCAGCCTTGACCTCCTAGGCTCAAGCAGTCCTCCCAACTCCAGCCGAGTAGCTGGATATACAGGAATGCACCACCACACCCACCTATTTTTAAATTTTCTTGTAGAGATGAGGTGTCACTATGTTGCCCAGGCTGGTCTCTTGAGCTCAAGTGATCCTCCTGCCTTGGCCTCCCAAAGTGCTAAGATTACAGGTGTGAGTCACCACACCTCACCTTCAAATGAGCATTTTAAGAAAATAGTCTAAAACTTCATACAATTCCTTTGCTAATCAAATTATACAAAACATTTACAACCTTGGGATTCTAACTAAACTGATTATCCAATCTGCTCTAATTACATTATGATAAACGAATTCTCCCCAAATTTACAAATTCCTGTATGAGTTAATATTTTGCTAATTAGAGACAAATGTAATCACACTGCAGAGTACGTAATTACTCCATTGTCAAGTGGTTGCACTAAGATCATAAGTTTTGCAACTTATGGCCTCACACACTGCTGGATCCACAAAGATGCATTTTTAGCATCACAATCATAAATGGAATGGATGCAAACCAACCTTGATGAGAAGTAGTTGACAGCGAAGATAGGTGGCAGAGAAATCAGCTACTCCTGCCAATTCAGACTGAAGTTCTCCAAGTCTCTGCAGATCCCTATAGTGAATAAAACCCCAAGGCAAATACAGGATAATGCCACCAACATAAAGATCATGTCAAAAGCATTTTACCATTTTATACCTAGTAAACTGGTCATACATTTTTAAATGACAACACTGAATGCTGGAGTGTTTATAATAAAATTGGTTCACTCACACTATGATAGTAAGTTTAAGCTGATGTACCCCTTTAGGAAAGCAAAACCGTACTGTTATAAACGCACATATATGGTAAAATATTTTGATTCATAGCTTTACACTGAAAAGTAATACTAAGAGAAATATTCAACAGAAATGAAACACTTTATGGGCCATAATATTCATTGTTATGTGGACTATTACAGTAAAAACTCAGTAACTACTTATTCAACGGTGAAAGAAACATTGAATAAATTACGATGCATCCAATCAAGTAAATTTTTTATTATTATTATACTTTAAGTCCTGGGGTACATATGCAGAACATGCAGGTTTGTTACATAGGTATATACGTGCCATGATGGTTTGCTGCACCCATGTTTTTTTTTTTTGCTGGGGGGGGGGTGGAGTCTCGCTTTGTTGCCCAGGCTGGAGTAGAGTGGCATGATCTTGGCTCACTGCAACCTCTGCCTCCTGGGTTCAAGCAATTCTCCTGCCTCAGCCTCCTGAGTAGCTGGGATTACAGGCGCACACCACCATGCCCAGCTAATTTTTGTATTTTTAGTAGAGACATTGCTTCACCATGTTGGCCAGGCTGGTCTCCAACTCCTGACCTCGTGATCTGCCTGCCTCAGTCTCTCAAAGTGTTGGGATTACAGGTGTAAGCCACCGCCCCCAGGCCAAATAAATATTTTATAGCCATTAAAATACGAAATGGTTAATAAGGTGTATGATCTCAACTATGTACAAACTGTAAAGAGGAGAAAAATACATTGAGTTGGTTTTCTGGATAGTGGTAATAGGGTACTCTTTAGTACCTTCTCCCAACTATGCTTTATTTTCCGAGTTTTTAAGACAATGAACAAGTATTTTTTTGTATCAAAAAAAAACCATTATTTTTTAAAAAGGTATTATGGTAGACACTGTTGGTTGCCTGTCTAGTTAACCATTCTCCACTTCTTTATTACTAACTGAACTCTGATTTTGTTCAAGAGAACATGTCCCCAAGCCCAATTCCAAGTAGTATCTGATTGAACTAAGCCAATTAGTGCATATTATCCGTCTGGATATGTGACCTGTGTTGACCTTATCAGTTCAGATGAAAGTACTTATATTCCATGCTTACAACAAATTGGTGTGTCTATCTGTCTCTCGCTGGACTGGGCAAGGATGCTTATAGCCCTGATTGCCATTGGCGGCATACTGTTACTCTAAGTGGGGAAAACCTTAAGATAAAGCCAATGCTGAAGACAAGAAAAGTCCAAAGAGAAATAGAGAAACTGGGTCCTCAATGATATAAACAAGCCACTTAATCATACCATATCTCCAATTTCTGGACATCTGGAAAAACATCTTAGTCATTCAACTGCTATAACAAAATATCATAGACTGGGTGGGTTATAAACAACCAAAATTTATTTCTCACAGTTGTATAGGCTGGGAAGTCCAATATCAAGGCACCTACAGATTTGGTTTCTAGTGAGGGCTCATTTCCTCATAGGTTGCACCTTCTACATGTATCTTCACATGGTGGAAGTCACAAATGAGCTCCCTTAGGCCTCTTTTAAAGGTTATTAATCTCATTCATGAAGGTTCTACTCTCATGACCTAATCACCTCCCAAAGACCTTACTTCCTCATAACATCACCTTGTAGATTAGGACTTCAGTATATGAGTTTGGGGAAGACATAAACTTTCAGATCACAGCAGGAAATAAATAGCCATTATAAGCTAGCTTGTGAAAAGCATCCTAACTGGATATAAGTATAGACACAATGATTGTAACCATATGAAAACATATCTGCCTACAGTAAGAAATTAGAAAGTGTCATACACAAATAAAATAGTTGTGCTAGAATTATTGGTGATTTAAAACATTTAATTTTTTGAATAGGTAACACATACTTAAGGTATAGAATTCAAAGGATATACAATTAAATTAAATTAAATTAGTCCCCCTTCCTATGCCTGTACCCTGTAGCCCTGCCACCTTATACACCTTCCCAGAGGCAACTACTATTACCAGTTTCTTTTGAATTTTGAGATATGCCATGCATTTACAAAAAGTATTGGTTTTCTTTGCTTTCTTCTTTTTTAGGGGAGGAATGTGTGTATGTGTTTGTGTATTACCTAACCATCTCAGCATTCATAGAAAGCCGCCTCATTACTTTTTAATAGCAACATTAAATTCTGAATAGAAATGGAAACTGTGGGAAACCTTAAGGTTTCAGTCACTTGGGAAGCTGTCTGTTTCAGAGCTGGCATAACACATCAGGTTTCACAGTAGCCTGGAAAAAACCGTCCACTGGACTATGCCACTTCCTCTCATCTCATGCTCGGCAGGTAACGTTATGATAGTTAAAGATGCCTCCTAGGGACTTTGACATCAAGAAGGAGATGCCTACAAAGGGGCACAGAGTAAATTACTCTCAAAGTGATTGAAGAATTAATGTATGATATATATCACTTCTTATTTGTTTGGGTTGCTTGAACTGGTCCTGGAGGGCCTACCCAAAGCATGGGAACCCAGCACAACGAAAGCCAAGACCACAGACTAGCTAAGCCCAACTGTGAACTGTGAGTTTGGTGGCCAGATGGTCTTTTCCTTTCACTTCTCTGATTTTTCTCTTGCAAGAGACAGCCCTGAAGTATTCTACTTCAGAAGCATTTGTGTTTCCTCTCCAGGAAGATTCTGCCTTCTATGACAATTATACAGAATACAGACCAACTGACTGTACATTAACTAACTGATTCCAAGTGTTACTTTATTCCCCTGCCCCAGAATTGTAGCAGTTGTTCTGAAGTGCACAGAACAAGATGTAACCCAATCCAACACAATTAGCCATAAGAAATCTGAACTTCTGTACAAACAAAAATGGAAACTTGTTAGCTCTGGGAAAAATCCTCTGTGTCCCAGTGTTTCCTCTCTTTATCTCTTTATGCTTACGAGGCTTCTCAGGAAGCCTCAGTCTAGACATCCATCACGAGACTATAGGCTCTAATGAGAAAGGTACACTGAGCACATTCTATGTGCACTGTACTGTGCTAGCTGTTTCCTTACTTGAGCTCACTTAATCCTCACAATATGAATTGCAATTAATCCTATTTCACTGAACAGGAAACTAAAGATCAGAATTTAGGTGGCTTGCCTAAGGTCACAGAATAAACAACAAAACAGGACATGAACTAGACAGAGTTAGCTCTGACTCCAAAAGTATTTTTTTAACCATGTCATATTGCATCTCATTTATTTATTTGCTATTAAACTCTTTTCATTTATTTATTAACTACATCAAACACAGATGAGACCAAAACTAATTTAAAACTAGATACGGCTGGGCGCAGTGGCTCACGTCTGTAATTCTAGCACTTTAGGAGGCCAAGGTGGGCGGATTGCCTGAGCTCAGGAGTTCGAGACCAGCCTGGGCAACACGATGAAACCCCATCTCTACTAAAATACAAAAAATTAGCCAGGTGTGGCAGAGTGTGCCTGTAGTCCCAGCTATTCGGGAGGCTGGGGCAGGAAAATTGCTTGAACCTGGGAGGCAGAGGTTGCAGTGAACGGAGATTGCACCACTGCACTCTAGCCTGAACGACAGAGGAAGACTCCGTCTCCACACACACACATACAAACTGGATACACTGGACCACTTTTCTATAGACGCTATCAGGCAGAGCAAAACAGTTCCTCCCAGGAACACACACATTAGCAATCTATATGATGCCACTATGCCACTATGTGTAAACACATTCACATATCGTGTGACTCTTTTTAAGCTTACACAATAGGCTGAATTATTTAAATCACTATTAAAGATAGTCAAAAAGATTCTGGATGTGCAAATCAAATGTAGTTTATTTTTTTCAATCTCTTAGAATCTCTAACAATCAAATTTATAATTAATGTCTCTTAGTAGCTTAGTAGAGCAAAAAGGAATGTTAGGAAACACAAAATAAACACAAAGTCTTGGTGACTTCTAAAATGCCATCTTTATTCCTGTGCCTAGATAATTACAGATTACAAACGTGCATTTCTACTCTTTAATTACTAGACCAGTTCCCATACTACAAAATAGGCACTCTCCCTTAAAGACAATAAAAGTTTCAAAGCAAAAAGAGGATTTTAAAGAATTCAACTAAAAAATCCCATGTTCTTCAATGGTTAGTATGTAAAAGAATTCCCATAAGAAAAGTAGTATGTTTCTTCCTATTTCTCATAAATGAAGTCCCTTCTGTTTCAGATTATAATGAGCTATTTTACTCCAAAAGAACAATTCTCTATTATAGAACACTTCTAAGGTGATATGGTTCTTGAAACAACAGTGTGTATAGCAACAGCACTTTCATGGACTTACACAAAAATGTAAACTTTGAAAGACAGGAGGTCACTATTCATACTGAGAAATAGCAGACAAATCACTGCAGCATTCCTTAAAAAACAATGCCCTTCAACCCTGCTAGTGAATTTAAACATGATTACATTTATAAAATTTGATTTACTTACAAAATGTCAAGAGCATGTCCAGTATGTCAAATAAGCCATAGTTAGTTTAAATTTTAAAGCAAACATCCATAAATGTCCAACTATTATCTATGTAACTGATATTCTCAAAATGCTTTTACCACATATTATTACAATAATCTTCACAACAGTTCTACAGGCGCAAGCCACAGCATCTGGCTCATAGGTGAGAACTTCATTGGGTTAAATGGCTGTTTGTATTACAAAACAGGGCATTGTGTATGACAGTGAAATTTGTTTTACACTCATACTAACAAATACATGGGTCCAGTCCTCATCAGAGAACCTTCTATATGAAAGGCTAACATTTCACTCTATAACAACTCAGAAAATGTAAGTTGTGGAGAACCCCAGGGGTCAACTGATCTAATCTCATATGATACAGGAATCGCCTGTTTATCACTGCACATCACAGAATATGGATTTTAGAGTTGACAAAGCTGAACTCAAATCCTGGTTCTGCCTCTTCTTAGCAAATTACTTCATGTCTGCAGTGATGGTTGTAAAGCATCGCAGGTGCCTTCAGTGCTATGGTCCATCTGCTTCCCTTTCCAGATTTTTCACATCCTGCCTATGCTCCTGAATACACACTCAAGCTAGAAACACACAGTCCCGAACTTAGAACAGTGATCTGGCCAGCCACTGCCCAGCAAGACTATCACTTCAGGAAACCCAGACCATGAAGGCGAGTACCTTCTACGAGCCCGCGCTGCAGCTGATCACCAAACTGGCTAGCTTTTGTGCCTTTTGCACTTGCTTTAGTGCCAACAGGATAAAATTGTCAAGGACAAAATCTAAATGTTTATTTAAGTGGGGATGAGTCAGGAAGTAGACTTTATTTTACGGGGCTCAGGGCCAACAACCTCATTCAGTGGCCTCCAAAACTAAGCACTTTGTTGAGGGAGAAGAGAAATCACTTCACAAGAGGTATAGAAAGGACTGGAATCTCTGCTTACAGAGCTGTGGACTGCCCAGAGCTTACAGCAGGGTCAGCAAATTTTTCTATAAAAGGTCAGATAGTAAATATATTAGGTTTTACAGGCCATATGGTCTCTGTGGCAACTACTCAACTCTGTGATTGCAGCATGAAAGCAGCTACAGACAATACCTAAACAAATGAGCATGGCTGTGCTTCAATCAGGTCTTACATATAAAAGCAGGCAACACACCAGCTTTGGTCCACAGGCTGTAGTTTGATGACCCCTAGTTTAGAGTACTGTTACTGGCACATCACAGACACACAATAAATATCAAGTATATGATTCAATGTACAGTGGCAAGAAAACAAACTGTTGTGCTAAAATCTTTTCAACCTTAAAAAAAATTCAGTTTTCCCTTTTATTGTTACTGATTACAGTGATGGTATTCAGGCGAACACTCAGAACAGGCCATTCAGAGTATCATTTGGGCTAAGGCTGTGCAGCTAATGCAGCTTCTTCACACCACACAGCCGTCTTTGCAGTGTTTCAACTTGTGAATGATTCATATTCTGCGGCCCTTTTGGCTGATGCTATCACTGCAAAGCAGTGATATGTGTGAGTCCATTCATTATGGTAACAAGCTTTCACTCAAGCTTTGTTTCTTACAGTATCTATCATTTCTAGTGTGATCTCCTCCGATGATTTTTGAAAATCAAGTCAACAGTAGGATTTTCTTGTTGAACTGTGAAGGCCTGTGCTTGGTAGGGACTTTTGTGAATCATCCCTGCGTGGGTCCCAGAGGTACTGGGGTCCCATCACTGGAGTAGCTGGTGAGACCCTCCAGGGCATGAGAGTTGCTATGGGCCTGTGTGTGGCTTCTAGAGGCTTCCCAGGGGCACAAAGACTATGTGACCCAGGTGGAAGCTCAGGAGGCTCACACTGGACACATGCTGCACACTCTGGCTCTCCTGTGGCTGCAGCTGCACCCACCTACCCAGCATTCTCCCCACAGCCTGTCCAGCCCAAGCCTATGGCACTCCCAGGGGAGCCCAGGACACCCTCAACTTTTTATTGGATTACTAGAGTATCAAACCACCCATCTATCTCTCTCAGTTCCTCACTCCCACCCCTGTACCCAGCAAGTCATCAAGTCCCCCAGATGAGTAAACTGGAGTTAACAGCAGTTGGCACTTATGGCATACACTGGATTTGGCTCACTCACATGTGGTATTCCTATCTTCATCCACTGTATCTTCCAAAACTACATAAGCTGCAAAGTTAAAAACTGCATTTCTCAGATTCCCTTGAGCTAGGTTCCAGACATGATTTATTATCAGTCAATCAAACACATTCGCATGGATTTTGCATGGGGAACAATGTTAAGTGGGGAGAAAGGCAGAATGCAAGACATGGTTCTGCAGCCAGTAGCTTTATTGGTAGCATCCTGACTCAATAGGCAGCTTCCTGATCATAGCAGGAACATCAGCCTCCTTGGTGGCCCACTCATTGTGTGGCTCTGGAAATCATTCCTGGATATTCCACCTAGTCTGTTTCTTTAGCCTTCCCAACAACTCTGTGAGCCATGTAACATTCTTTAATAAATTTCTTTCTGCTTAGTTAAAAGCCTATTTTGTTTTCTGCAAATGAACTCTGAGCAATAAGCTTACGACTAAGATCAAACAACTACAAGTCATGTGTTGCTTAACGATGGAGATATATTCTGAGATGGACACTGTTATGTGATTTTGTCACACAAACATCATAGAGTATATTTATACAAATCTAAATGGTATAACCTACTATACACCTAGGCTATATGGTATAGTCTGTTGCTCCTAGGCTTCAAATCTGTACAGCACATTACTGTACTAAATACTGTAGGCAACTGTAACACTGGTTACAATGGTAAACACTGGTAAATATGGTAAATATTTGTATATTTAAACATAAAAAAGGTACAGTAAAAATATAATCATGGGACCACCACAACGTTGTTATTCAGTGCATGACTGTATTAGCTCAGACATTAACCAAAATGAGTCTGCCTTCAAAGCTCCATTCACTCAATCACTACACTAAACCACTGCAGTTCTAGGGGGCTGTTCTCCCTCAGGTCTCCCAGATCTTCTAATGTCCACTGAAGTTGGAATTCTCTTCTGCACATGGACTACAAAACTGACATGCTTAGTTATCATTTCATACTAGCTAAAGGATCTTCTCCTTTGTAAAGCATCCCTCACCACCACTACTGTGATGGGTCGGGGACTTTCATCTGTTTTTCCACAGCATCTATGCTTCTCTTCACTGTATCATTTATCAAATTGATGATTTCTGGGTCCTGTAATAAACAGTGAGTACCTTAAGAACAAATGCCATTTCTTATTTCTCTCTACCCTCAGCAACTGGCTTATTAGAATAAACAAATAGTTAATGCTGCTAAGTGAATGAATGACCTAATACAGTGGGAAAACATAACTTGGAGGATGGTTCAGTTGGCCTGCTTTATAACATATTAAGATGCAATAATGGACAGGAAAGTATGAATAAAGTACAAAGCGCTATTATCCACCATCATAAGTCTTTGTCTATATCCATCTTGTCTACATGGGCTCTCTAAGGGCAGAATCCTATCTAGCTGATCTGTATCTAGCACAGAGTTTGTTTCTTAGTGTATGGAATGAAATCATCCACTAAAAATTATTAATTGAATGTGGCTGATACTAAATACTCTTTGGGGCAGATCAAAAGAGATCTCAACCAAGATACAAATGATATAATATTTTTCTTTTTTTTTTTCTTTTGAGATGGAGTCTCACTCTGTTGCCCAGGCTGGAGTGCAGTGGTGTGACCTTGGCTCACTGCAACCTCCACCTCCCGAGTTCAAGCAATTCGTGTGCCTCAATCTCCCAAGTAGCTGGGATTACAGGCGCGTGCCACCACACCTGACTAATTTTTGTATTTTTAGTAGAGATGGGGTTTCACTCAACGGGGCTGGTCTTGAACTCCTGGCCTCAAGTGATCCTCCCGCCTCGGTCTCCCAAAGTGCTGGGATTACAGACGTGAGCCACTGCGCCTGGCCGATATAATATTTTTCTATCTTTTAAGAGCAAACAATAAAGAATTTAAACTCATTTGCTTTTAGCAAAAGCAGTATTGTTTGCTCTTAAAAGATAAATATATCTTTTAAGATACTGCTTTTGCTAAAAGCAAATGAGTTTAAATTCTTTTCATAACATTCAGGCCATTTTGAGAAGGTCTGGCAGAGCCTTTTGGTTGTTCCCCAATATCTTTCTTCCATTCTTCCTGAGTATTAGAGTCATCGTATGTAAACCAGGCATTAGTCACCCAGAATAAAGATGGTATGTCCTCGTTTCTTGAAGTGAGAGATGGCCATGTGACTTAAGTTCTAGTCAATGGAATGCAAGTAAAATTAGAGTGTACAACTTTTGGGAAATGTCTTTAAAAAACCTGCAGGGTGGAGATGATACCTTTCTCTTCCCGTTTCCTTTTCCCCACAGGATGGAATACAGGGGGGACAGTTAGATTCTGGATTGTTAAGCAGAGGCTGCTTGATGCACAAGATGGAGACACAAGAAACAATGAGCCTAGGCCAGACGCAGTGACTCACGCCTGTAATTAAAGCACTTTGGGAGGTCGAGGCGGGAGGATCACTTGAGCTAAGGAGTTTGAGACCTGTCTGGCCACCATGGTGAAACCTCGACTCTACAAAATAAAAAATGCCAAAAAAAAATTAGCCGGGCATAGTGGCAAATGCCTGTGGTCCCAGCTACTTGGGAGGCTGAAGTGGGAGAATCACTTGAGCCCAGGAGGCTGCAGTTGCAGTGAGCTGATATTATGCCACTGCACTCCACACTGGGTGACAGGGCGAGACCCTGTCTGGAAAAAAAAAAAAAAGCATGAGCAAGCCTAGATCCCTGATGGTTATCTCAGCCCTGTCCTATCTATGAGAAAGAATTAAACTTTGCTCCTGTTTTAGCCACTGTTACTTTGCATTTCGGTCACTCATCCTAATATATAAAATTAAAAAGCTAAAAACAGGTTCTTTGTAACTACTTCTGTTGTGTACTAATCATCAATCGAGTCATGAATTATAAAGAGCTCTTTTAAAAAATGTTCACATCACAATCTAATCCAAATATAAACAGACCATAAAACCGTGTGTGAATGTAGACCAACAAAGTCAGAATATCAAGCCTAGTAACCAACACTAGAATTCAGAACAGTCAAGCTGAGTGTAACAGCACTAACTCTGTCAGATGAAGGGATGATTACCCTTACCTGATAGTGAATTCCAGTAGCTCCTGGGCTCCCTGAGGGTCCAGGTGCTGAAGACTATACACTCTTTCAAGGCTCTGCTGCAGAAACTGCTGGGAAGGATCCTCTTGAGATATGATGCTGGGAGAAACAGCTGATGACACTAGTTTTCTACCTGGTAACTAAGCAAACACAGTGGGATTATACAGCCATTAAGTTTGGTGGCTCAACTTTTGGTAACACACACACACAAACACATAAAAGCACATTAAAAATGTGAGCTAAACAAAACAAAGGGGAAAAAAGGCTAGGAGATTCTATAAATAACCTTTTTCCCCTTCCTCAGCAACATCGGGAGTTAAAGAGAAAGAGACAAAATGCAAACATGGTCCACCCAATACAGCCACAGCTGCCAGGAGAAGAACAGAAAAGTATAGTATTTTCTATTGCTAACTGAAATAAATGGGCCAACCATAGGAAGGAGACTAAGGAAGGAGACTAAAAATTAAACTGTTGTTACTTTTTTTTTTTTTTTTTTAGACAGAGTTTGGCTCTTGTTGCCCAGAGTGCAATGGTACGATCTTGGCTCACTGTAACCTCCGCCTCCCAGGTTCAAATGATTCTCCTGGCTCAGCCTCCTGAGTAGCTGGGATTAGAGGTGCATGCCACCACATCCAGCTAATTTTGTATTTTTAGTAGAGCCAGGGTTTCTCCATGTTGGTCAGGCTGGTCTTGAACTCCCCGCCTCAGGTGATCCACCTGCCTCAGCCTCCCAAAGTGCTGGGATTACAGGCATGAGCTACTGCACCCAGCCACATTTATCTTTAAAACACTATCTTATCTTTCACTTGACAGAAGAGTAATGATTTATTTCCAAATAAGTTATATAGCATATAATTTTTTCATGAGAAATTTTTTTTTTTTTTGGCCTTTCAGACATACTTATTCTTACTGTTAAAAGTGGTTTCCTTTTAAGATGGATGGGAAGGAGACAGCAAAGAGTATTTCACTTTTCATTTTGTATCTCCTTGTTTTTTGTTTTTTGGCTTTTTTTTTGAGATGGAGTCTCATTCTGTCGCCCAGGCTGGAGTGTAGTGGTGCGATCTTGGCTCACTGCAACCTCTGCCTCCTGGGTTCAAGCAATTCTCCTGCCACAGCCTCCCGAGTAGCTGGGACTATAGGTGCCCACCACAATGCCCAGCTAATTTCTGTATTTTTAGTAGAGATGAGGTTTCACCATGTTGGCCAGGCTGGTCATGAACCCCTGACCTCAGATGATCCACCCGCCTCGGCCTCCCAAAGTGCTTGGATTATAGGCACGAGCCACTGCGCTTGGCCTCATTTTGTATCTTCTATAAAGTTTGTTTTCTAACCATATATATATATATATATATATATGTTCCTCTAAATAAACACATATTACTTCATTGTCTTTCTCTCTTGGGCTCCTTGCCATTGTTTTATACTTTTGCTTTTGTATCCTTTACCTTTTAAGATGATTCATTTTTTTTTTTGGTGTCCCTGCATTACTGATATTAGGCAAGAAGAAAGGAATCTGGAGCAATAGATTATATTTTAGATCAAGAATTTAAATTGTTATATTTTAACAATTACATAAAGCCATGATTCTCCATAAGTGCTTATTTCTTAAAAATAAAACCGTTACTATTTTTAAAACCTAGAGATATGTAGAAGAAAATTTAGAAATGGATCATAATAATAGCAGCAAACACTTACTGAATGCTGTGGCCCAGGTACTTGTCTAATCTTTCTATTTGCATCAACTCATACCTGCAAAAGTATAAAACAATGGCAAAGAGCCCAAGAGAGAAAGACAATGAACGAACAAGTTTTCAGAGAATATATGGACTGCTTTCTACTATTTAATAACTACAAAGCACAAAAAATAAAAAGCCAAAAACAAGCTGCACACAGTGGTGCGCACCTGTAATCCCAGCGACTTGGGAGGCTGAGCCAGGAGGATGGCATAAGCCCAGGAGTTTGAGACCCGCCTGGGCAACATAACAAGACCCTCATCTCAAAGGAAAACATGAACAAAAACACCCCTACCCCATGCAAAATAAAAGCAAGGACAACAGATGTTTTCAACATACCCTCAAGGCAGGAACAAGATGAGAAAGACTGTCTCGGAGGTAGGCATAGTGCCTGAAGGTGTGATCTGAGAACAATGCTGGCATTGTTGGACAGGTTTTAGCAGCATTGAAAATAAGGACCAAAACTGCAATATCTGATAGATCAGTGGGTTAAGTAAACTTGCAAGTATAAAAGGTTGGCCAGAATCTGGCACTCTCACTTTCCACCTCCAAAATCTCCATCAAGAGACTATGATTTTCTAATAATCAAAGAAATGCAAATACAAACAAGAAAATACATTCCCCTACTCCACCCACACCCCCAATTACCAAAGGTTTTTAAAAATGCCAGATGCTGCCAAGAATACAAAAAAATGGAAATGATTTTGCCTGTAAAGTAGGTAACTATATTGCCTATCAAATTACATACTGGACAGGCGCGGTGGCTCCCAACACTTTGGGAGGCTAAGGCGGGTGGATCACTTGAGGTCAGGAGTTTGAGACCAGCCTGGGCAACATGGTGAAACCCCGTCTCTACTAAAAATACAAAAATTAGCCGGGCGTGGTGGCAGGCACCTGTAATCCCAGCTACTTGGGAGGCTGAGGCAGAAGAATCATTTGAACCCGGGAGGTGGAGGGTGCAGTGAGCTGGGGTGGTGCCACTGCACTCCAGCCCAAGCAACAGCTTAGGAATTTGAGACCAGCCTTGCCAACATGGTGATACCCCGTCTCTACTAAAAATACAAAAATGAGCCAGGTGTGGTGGTGGGCGCCTATAATCCCAGCTACTTAGGAGGCTGAGGCAGGAGAATTGCTTGAACCTGAGAGGCAGAGGTTTCGGTGAGCCGAGATCAGGCCACTGCACTCCAGTCTGGGTGACAGAATGAGACTCTGTCTCCAAAAAATAAATAAATAAAAGAAAAGAAAACTCAGATCACCCTAGCTACACTGCAGAAGGGGATGCCAAAGCTGTCTGCCAACACATCAGGGCCCATCCTAAGCACGGAGGATACAAGCTGGATCATCCATGTCTGGTTCAGCCGTGTCAAAAAATGGGTGGGTGCTCAGAAGCTCTGGCACCAAGGGAAGCACCAGGGTTGGATGACGACTTCCCAGAAACTTCAAGCACCTGAAACAAACAAATAAGAATGCACATCAACAAATTAGTAAAGTTAGCCCTTTGAAAAGTACTAGGAACTGGAATCAGAAAACCTGAACTGGAATTGGAAATTCTCGATCATATACTTTTGCTAACTCTATGACTTCAGATATGTCACCCAATTATTCTGGAACTCGGTTAATTCATCTAAAAAAATTGGTTATTATAAAGATAAAAGAAATGGTTATTTAACCAATAGCCATTTCCCCCATCTTTCTTCCTGAGAGGCGCCGGATTTTACTCAGGTATCAGGCAGGCAGCAATGTGCTCAGAAAAGGCAGGTCCAGCCCAAGAGCTGAACCATTATTGGTCTAGACCCATCTCGGCAATCCCATTCCCATTTTCCAGTGACTGGTTTGCTGGTAGGCAAGTAAACCAGTCCTAGTCAATGAAGCACGAGAGCATGCTGGCTGGGTTGGCTGGGGAGCTACTCAGGGATGTTTCTGCAAATCAAAAGAGCAATGAAGGAAAGGGAATGACCCTTCCTTTCTGTCTTGACATACTATATTATGAGGCAGCCATCTTACAACTATGAGAAGAAAGTCGGCCGGGCGTGGTGGCTCAGGCTTGTAATCCCAGCACTTTGGGAGGCCAAGGCGGGTGGATCGTGAGGTCAAGAGATCAAGACCATCCTGGCCAACATGGTGAAACCCCATCTCCACTACAAATGCAAACATTAATTGGGCATGGTGGCACGGGCCTGTAGTTCCAGCTACTCAGCAGGCTGAGGCAGGAGAATTGCTTGAACCCGGGAGGTGGAGGTTGCAGTGAGCCGAGATTGTGCTATTGTACTCCACTCTGGTAGAGAGAGACTCCATCTCAAAAACAAAACAAAACAAAAAAGCCAAGAGAACTGCAGAGAAACCAAAGAGAGCCCTGGTAACCTGTTGAACGACCAATCCTGAAACCAACCTTCTGACTTCTTGTTATGAAAAAACAGACCTATTGGCTAAGATATTTTTAATCAGATTATCTTTTTTATTTGTGGGCAAAAACACTCTAATTGATATCCTGGGTGAAGTTCTGAAATCACAGATCTGTCTGAAACTAAGTAGCCTTATGCAAGTAAAGGCTTGCGTAAGGCCAGGCACAGTGAGCCACTGCGCCTGGCCAATTTTGTGCACCTTCTAAACCAGAACTTAACAAATAAAAAATAGTAAGGCCGGGCACAGTGGCTCACGCCTATAATACCAGCACTTTGGGAGGCCGGGGCAGATGGATCACCTGAGGTCAGGAGTTCAAGACCAGCCTGGCCAATGTGGTGAACTCATCTCTACTAAAAATGCAAAAATCTGCTGGGCGTAGTGGCACACACCTATAATCCCAGCTATTCAGGAGGCGAAGGCAGGAGAATCACTTGAACCCTAGAAGCAGAGGTTGCAATGCGCCGAGATTGTACCACTGCATGACAGACCAGCCTAGGCAACAGAGCAAGACTCCGTCTGAAAAAAATAAAAAATAAAAAATAAATAAAAAAACAGGCACACTAAATTGAAAATGTATGTATCTTAATTCTGTCCTCATGGAATTCATAATTCAGCTGAGGCAAAGACGACCAATACTACAAGGTAGGAACTATCAAATGAATGACATTCTACTTCTACGTGTCAAAGGTAGAAGAGATCAATATGATCAGAGAAATATTCACATAGCAGATGGTCACATAGGAGATTTTACCAGGAACTGGAGAATAGGTAGATCAGCAAAAGAGACAGAAATAAACACTGAAAAATTCATTAATATATGTGGTCTGAAAGTCATTTCATCTAACGCATGTGATCTTCTTGAGAAGTATGCTTTTCCCAGTCTTTTGTTTTTCCTTCTATGTGGAAAGAACTTCATTCATTTATTTTCAGGCCTCTCTAAGCCCTTGTACCTCAGGGCACACTGTAAAGGAAGAATTTTGGCTTCCAGGTACTACTCCTTTATTTTGATCTTATTCTATTCAGAACTCAGATGGGCACCCCAAGTGCTATTAAATGGGTCACCTTACAGACCCCTACACATGTGGGCCTCTCTAAAGCTAGACTTCAATTCTGGCTTCTTAATATAGTTAATTTCTTACTATCTCATCCACCTCCCTATACACATATTTGCTACCTCTCTCCCTTCTTGCTATTTGAGGGCTAGGTCTGAGCCCAATCCATTTTTAAATCTCTACAGCACCTAACACAGTGACTGGGTTATAACAAATGTCCAGTAAGGATTTGTGGAATGAACTAAAGATACATAAACAGAGCAAACTATCTCCTTCGGAACTTTCATTTATGCATATATGTTTATCAACATTTTAAAAATATGTCACTCTATTTCTTTACTCTTTTATCATTTTTTTCCTTTCTAAGAGACAAGGTCTTGCTCTGTCACTCAGGCTAGAGTGGACTAGTGTGCACATAGCTCACCGCAGCCTTTAAATCCTGGGCTCAAGCAATCCTTCTGCCTCAGCCTCCCTAAGTAGCTGGGACTATGGGTGTGTACCACCACACTGGGCTAATTTTTCAATTTTTTTGTAGAGACAGGGTCTGGTTTTGTTGCTCAGGCTAGTATCAAACTCCTGGCTTCAGGTGATCCTCTCTCCTCGGTCTCCCAAAGTGCTGGACTTACAGGCATGAGCTACCGTGCCCAGGTTCATCTATTTTTTATTTCTAAATAAAGCCACCATTCATTGGAAAAGGTGAAAAAAATGTAAGTGATAATTAGAATAAGTAGGCCAGGTGCACTAGCTCATGCCTGTAATCCCAGGAGTTTGGGAGGCCAAGGCAGGAGGAATGCTGGAGCCCAGGAGTTCAAGACCAGCCTGGGCAACATAGTGAGACCCTGTCTCTAAAATTAAAAAAGAAAAAAAATTAGGATAGGTGACTTCAAAATATTTTGGAGCACTATGTGGTTGAGGAGTTCTTTGTCCACAATCACCCAATAAAGACAGCCTTATGTAAATATTCTAAGTGGACCAAATAACCACAAATCTTATTTTAATGCTAGAAGAATGTTCTAGCATTCCTTCTGTATTCATTCTAGGTCTCCACAGAACTCCAGTTACTTATATAGGTGTTTATCCCCACTGCAATCCCACACCCTAAATGACTGAGAGTTCCTTGAAGACACTCAATAAATATATGTCAAATTGAGCTGAATGGGACTATACAAAGGAACGGCAAAACAGAAAACCAGATACCAAAAATGTTACCGAGAGTAAGATTCCCCTGGTATTTTTAGTTTTAATACACTTTCTTTCTTTCTTTCTTTCTTTCTTTTTTTTTTTGAGGTGCCCAGGCTAGGATGCAATGGCACTATCTTGGCTCACTGTAACCTCCACCTCCTAGATTCAGGCGATTCTCTTGCCTCTGGGACGACAGGTGCCTGTCACCACACCCAGCTAATTTTTGTATTTTTAGTAGAGACAGGGTTTCACCATATTCATCAGTTTTAATATATTTCCTAAGTAGCTGATTCACCCCACAGTTTTTCTACTTTTAGTAACAAAATTTTTAAAGATAAACTAAACACAGTTGAACTGGTCTTATCATATAAACTTATTTAAACATGTGGAACACACATTTTATATTAATTACATGTATGGAAGTCATTCTCCAAACAAAGGTTCATAAACAGTATTAATAACTTGATGGTAATCAGTAAAACTAGAGATAATCAAGGAACAAAATGATCGTGATTTCCCACCTGTAGGTCAAGTGCCAGCCCTGCCTCCTGCCCTGTCTCTAATCTCTATGATGATGGATCTGATTCTTTACAAAAATGCAAAGTAGACACAGGAGTGATTAACACTATATAGGAAAGGCTGGGTGTGGTAACTCACACCTGCAACCCCAGCACTTTGGGAGGCTAAGGTGGGCGGATCATTTGAGGTCAGGAGTTCAAGAACAGCCTAACCAACATGGTAAAACCCCATCTCTACTAAAAAAAAATACAAAAATTAGCTGGGTGTGGTGGTGTGCACCTATAATCCCAGTTACTCGAGAGGCTGAGGCAGGAGAATGGCTTGAACCCAGGAGGCAGAAGTTGCAGTGAGCTGCAATCACGCCACTGCACTCTAGTCAGGGCGACAGAGCGAGACTCCGTCTCAAAAAAACAAAACAAAACAAAACAAAACACTATATAGGAGAAAGAGGAAATCTAATTCATTTCTGTACTTCTAACAGCTACCACAATGGTTGGTGCGTAGTCAGCACACAGCAGGCACATAATATTTGCTAGGTGGATAGATGGACAAATTAGTAAGTAATCTAAAATGTGATACTCAGCTTAGGAATCAGATTCCTGAGAGTTTGGTTAGGTTGAATCAGGTTTCTAAAGTAAAGGCAAAACTCAAGGCCATACTATCCTCAATCTATAAGGATGGAACAATGTCAGCATTGTACATTTACCACATTATAGGACTCAGTGAGTAAATGGGCAAAAAAGTCATTACTTCCATATGGAGTCCCTATCAGTAGGGTACTTGGTTAAATTTTTCAGCAGCTCCACCAATGCAAGATGAATCCCTTCTTTGGTTGAAACATTAGTACAGCATAAGAGTTCATGAAGAGCCTCTCGAATATCTCTGGATGAATCCTTTAAAAAAAAGTAATAATAATAGTAGTTACTGTTGGTTAGCAGACTCAGCCTCTATCTACCATCCCCTTCTCCCTAGCCACCTTCCCATCTAGGGTGGCCATGTAACAAAGTATGTGGAAGTTTTTTGGCTGAAATTCCTGAAACAGCTTCATTTTATTGATAAATAAAGGACCAGAGGCAGTAGCTTTGTCCCCTTTGTTCTTTAACCTTCCTTTTCCATCCTATCTGGAACTCAGTCATGATGCTGAAGGTACAAGAGCCTTTTTGCAACTAGGAAAAAAGACAGGCTAAGAAGAAAGGCTAAGAGAGAGGCTGGGAATGGCCAGTTAGCAGAACACTCAGAACACACACACTTATTAAGTTTGCCATCTCATATAGGCACAGTTTGTGGCATCCCAAAACAATTACAACAGTAACATCAAAGATCACTGATCACAGATCACCGTAACAGATGTAATATGAAAAAGTTCGAAATATTGCAAGAATTACCAAAATGTGACACAGACATAAAGTGAGCACATGCTATTGGAAAAATGGCACCGATACACTTGCTCAATGCATGGTTGCTGCAATCTCTCAATTTATTAAGAAAACACAATATCTGCAAAGCCCAATAAAGAGAGGTATACCTGTATGTGTTAAATGGAGGAGTGAGGGAGAGTCAATCTAACTGATGTGAATTTCAAGAAGACTTCGAGAATGAGAAATATTAAAAGAGAGGCAAATTGAAACGTCACTCCTATTCATAAAATTCTGCAACAGTTTTCCATAATGTTAGAATAAAATCCAGACATCTTAAAACGGCCTACAAGGCTTTCTACCTGTCCTTAATCCCTTCTCAGACTTCATCTCATGCCACATTTCTACTTTCTCACTGGAGTTCACTCCTACTGGCTTTCTCTCTATTTTGCAAACACAACAAAGATCACTTGTGTTTTAGAGCCTTCCCACTAGCTGTTGCCTCTACCTGAAGTTATTCTCCCAGTCTTCACATAGCTAGCTTCTGTTCATCATTCAAGACTCAACTTGAAAATCATCTTCTCGGAAAGTCTTTTTTTTTTTTTTTTTTTTTTTTTTGAGACGGAGTCTCACTGTGTCTCCCAGGCTAGAGTGCAGTGGCGCGATCTCGTCTCACTGCAAGCTCCGCCCCCCGGGTTCACGCCATTCTCCCGCCTCAGCCTCCCAAGTAGCTGGGACTAAAGGCGCCCGCCACCACGCCCGGCTAGTTTTTTGTATTTTTAGTAGAGACGGGGTTTCACCGTGTTAGCCAGGATAGTCTCGATCTCCTGACCTTGTGATCCACCCGCCTCGGCCTCCCAAAGTGCTGGGATTACAGGCTTGAGCCACCGCGCCCGGCCAGAAAGTCTTTACTAACCACTCAAATTACAGTGAAATTCCCCATTCCTCCATCATACTGTTTATCTTCTGCATAACATTTATCACCATCTGAAATCATTTTGTTTGTTTACTCCACCTCTCTTTAGAATATAAGTTTTATGGCAGCAAGGAGCCTATCTGTTTTGATAACCCTATATTTCTAATACATAGACAGTGCTTGTTGAATACAGAAGTGAATTTTTCTAGGCAGGGTAGGATCTTGGCATAGCAGGAAACAAAAAAAAAGTGAATTCCAACTGAAAGGGTCAGCAAGGTAAGGCTCAAAGCAACGAAGCACAGTGACACAGAAAATATAAAGGAGCAGTGCACAGCAGGGTGGAAGAATAGTCTACTGTAAGTTTATATGGGTCTGAACTCCTGAAAAGAATTAAAAGGCAAGGATTCTCTATGAGCTATATACATAAGTACTTATAAATAAGCATACCTGTGAACAATTCTGTACATCAAAACATAGCTTGGAACATAGCTCAGCTATTCAGCAAACATTTACCGAGCACCTAATTGTGCCAGATACTGCTGCAAGACATTGGTAATAAAAAAATGAAGAGTCGGCCAGGCACGGTGGCTCATACCGTAACCCCAGCACTTTGGGAGGCCAAGGTGGGTGGATCACTTGAGGTCAGGAGTTTAAGACCAGCCTGGCCAATATGGTGAAACGCCATTTCTACTAAAAAAATACAAAAATTAGTGTTGTGGTGCATGCCTGTAATCCCAGCTACTCGGAAGACCAAAGAATTGCTTGAACCCAGGAAGTGAAGGTTGCAGTGAGCCAAGATTGCACCACTGCACTCCAGCCTGGGCGACAGAGCGAGACTCAGCCTCAAAAAAAAAAGAAAAGTCAAGACACCTTGAGAAGCTCACAGTCTTATGAAATAGAGAATTACTGAAAAATGCTAGAGCAGTATACACAGGGTACTATGGGAATAGAGAGGTGGCATTTAGCCCATCCAGGGCTGGGAGTAACAGTTAGGGAAAGCTTCCTCGATATGTTACCTAATATAGGCTGTGGGAATAAGTGGACATCTCCTAGGTTGAAGTGGCGGTTTTGCAAACAGAGGGGGAAAATTACATTGAAGCTAAAATTGTGAGGAAAAGCAATATGTGTAGGAAAGTGACTTTAGCATCAAGTTCAAGGTGAGGAATGGTGGAAAAGAAAGCTAAAAAGGGCTGGGTGCGGTGGCTTACGTCTGTAATCCCAGCACTTTGGGAGGCCGAGACGGGTGGATCACGAGGTCAGGAGATCGAGACCATCCCGGCTGACACAGTGAAACCCCGTCTCTACTAAAAATATATTTAAAAAAATGAGCCGGGTGCAGTGGCGGGCGCCTGTAGTCCCAGCTACACGGGAGGCTGAGGCAGGAGAATGGTGTGAACCCGGGAAGCGGAGCTTGCAGTGAGTGGAGATTGCACCACTGCACTCCAGCCTGGGCGACAGAGCAAGACTCCATCTCAAAAAAAAAAAAAAAAAAAAAAAAAAAAAAGCTAAAAGAAAGCTAAAAAGGAAAGGAGTGGCTAGACTATGTATGAGGCCACCCATGAAGAACCACACATAGAATGTAAACTTATTTTCAGGAAAAGATACATGAAAAAATTATAAAGATTTATAATTCAGGAAAAATCTTAGTAAAGTGCTAAGCAGTTGAGAGAATGGTAGGAACCTTCAAAACCAAAGCACTAGCTATTTTTTCAAGTATGCAGTAGAAATCTGTTACAAGTGTTCTAAAAACTAAGCACCTAATTACTATCCCTTTCATATCTGAACCCCATCTTCCCCAAAAAAGGAAACGAGAGGCCAAACCCCATTTATGAATACTCTGAAGAACTTCAGTAGTTGCAATTAAAATACAGACATTTTAGAAAAATAATCCAAGAACCACCTAGAGTTGTACGGCCTGGGGAGCAACTCTGTGTTTACGTTCTGGTTCAGCCACTAACTCAGACAATTTATTTTTTTCTCCATAAAATTCCCAGGGTAGAATGAATCAATCCCTAAGAGCACCTGCTGCTATAACAGCCTATGATTCACTACAAGAATAAAATCAAATTAAAGGTTGAAAAGAACTCTTCATTATTTAGCCCCTCCCTTATCTATAGCCATTTCTTCCACTCTCCCATCTCTTCAACTCTACGCTATCATTATATAATAAACTCTTTTTAGTTTCTTGAATATATCATATTCTATCTTATCTCTGTATCTTTAGACATTGCTCCCTCTGGGCCGGGCACGGTGGCTCACGCCTGTAATCCCAGTACTTTGGGAGGCCAAGGCAGGCGGATCATGAGGTCAGGAGATTGAGACCATCCTGGTTAACACAGTGAGACCCTGTCTCTACTAAAAATACAAAAAATTAGCCGGGCGTGTTGGCGGGTGCCTGTAGTCCCAGCTACTCAGGAGGCTGAGGCAGGAGAATGGCGTGAACTCGGGAGATGGAGCTTGCAGTGAGCCGAGATCGCGCCACTGCACTCCAGCCTGGGCGACAGAGTGAGACTCCGTCTAACAAAAAAAAAAAAAAGACATTGCGCCCTCTGTCTGGTACCCTTTCATCCTACCACCAGTGTCACTTCTCCTTTAAAAAAGATGCACTTCAGCTTGAGTGACAGAGTGAGAGCCTGTCTCAAAAGAAAAGGGAAAGAAAAAGTCCAGCTAAGTCCTACTCCTCCTTCAAATGTCCACTACAGCACTTCCTCCTTCTTCCCAACCTCACCTCAGCCAATTCAGGTTAGACACTATGTATTCTCTAGGCATCCTATCCTTTCTTGATCACAGAAAGACCAAGCTTATTCAAATTTCCTGTTTCACAGTCAATTTCTTCCATTTTTGGGGGGTGGAGTATGGTGAGAAAACAGAACTGTGCTGCCTGATACACTGTTCTGTCACCAATGCCTAGCACAATATCTGATTTTAACAGTGGGGGTGAGGGATGAATTAATGAGTAACAAACTAGAAACACTCACCTCTAGCACAGCCAGGACAGTGTCAAGCTGATCTTCTCGGAGGGTGATGTTGTTAGAGATTTTTCTCATGGTATGTATGGACTGCAGACGTACTTCCTCAATTTCATCGTTGAACATGTCAACTAGGAAATCAAGGCACTTCTCAGCAAAAGAGGGTGAAGACTGGGCCAACATGCAGAGGGCCTCCACAGCAGCAATACGAACCTCTAGAAAAAAGAGAAAAAATAAAATTGCACATCAGGCTGGGGACAGTGGCTCACGCCTGTAATCCCAACACTTTGGGAGGCCGAGGTAGGCAGATCACTTGAGCCCACCTAGGAAACACGGTAAAACTCTGTTTCTACCAAAAACAATTTAAAAATTAGCTGCGTGTGGAAGTATGCACCTGTTGTCTTAGCTACTTGGGAGGCTGAGGTGGGAGGATCACTTGAGCCTGGGAGGCAGAAATTACAGTAAGCCAAGGTCGTGCCACTGCACTCCAGCCTGGGTGACAGAACGAGACCCGATATCAAAACAAAAACACAAAAAAACAAATTAGCCAAGTGTGTTGGCACACGCATATAGTACCATCTACTTGGGAAGCTGAGGCAGGAAGATCACTTGTGCCCAGGAGTTTGAGGCTGCAGTGAACCATGATCGTGCCACTACACTCCATCCTGGGTGACAGAGTGGGCCCCTGTCTCAAAAAAAGAAACAAAAAAAATAATAAAAACAACAACAATAAAAAAAAAAAACCCAAAAAACAAAACAAAAAAACTGCACATCAGCCAGGTGCAGTGCCATACACCAAAGTCCCAGCTACTCAGGAGGCTGAGGTGGGAGGATCATTTGACCCCAGGAGTTCAAGGCTGGCCTGAGCAACACACTGAAGCCCCATATTTTATATACATATAAAGTAACTCATATCAAATTAAGAGCCATGGGAAAAGTCCAAGATGGATTCCTTCTCCTTCAGGCTGTCTTCTATTCTCTACTCCTCTCATTCTATAAACTCTCCCTGGGAGATCTCTATGCGCACAGTTTCACATACCACCCACCTTAACATTGATCTAAGAACATGGAATTTAGTATCACAAGAACTATGGCTTAAATCTGACTCCACATATGTGTGAAGTCGCATGTCTGTCTATATTAACTTCTTGAAAATTAAACTGTCTTACTTATCTCAGTATTCCAACCACAGTACTTTTTAAAAAGTCAGTTAGTAAATCATGTTATCATTATTATTAAGATTAAAGTAGACTAAATATCATTGTTCCAATTTTAGAGGTAAGATTCAGCAACATGGATTAACTTGCCTCAAAGCAAATGAGGGCAGAAATAGGACTAATACCTAGGTCTGTTGACTGCAGGTTAAAATCATATAGTGGTTAAGGATACACACTTGGAATGATAGAGGTCTCAGAGCAAACTGTAGTGAATGATCCCTCCACTAAGTTGGAGGGTAATCTTAAATAAGTAACTTCCTGGCACCTCAAATTTCTCACCTGGTAAATGGAGATAATACTCATTTCCTTACAGAGTTGTTAGGACTAAATGAGATAATACAGGTAAAGCACACAGGGACTCTGCCTGGCATATTTTAAGAGCTCAGTAAGTATCACCTACAGTGTAGATTTGGGTTCTGTAAGCACCCTTAAAACAGGGACATGTTTTCGACCCCTTGGTATGCTCAGAACATGTAAGCAATAAAGCCACTGATCTGAGGAAACCCTTTCTTCATTCACTAATAAGTGGGTCCTGCACACGTACTATATGCTAGGTGCAGTACTAAGGGCTAGGATACAAAGATGAGAAATGAGTAAGACACAGAAAATGTTTGCAAGACTTCTATACATGGTTGTTTTTTTCTAGTGATTCCCATATGCTTCTGTGACAAAATGGACTATTTCAAAACAAAACAAAAACTACCTAAAGTTGTAGTTAAAACTCACAAACACAATTTCCTCTTTGTATAAAGAAAGGTTTTATAGACATGTTAAGAGTAGAGTTACTACATTAAAGACAGATGATTCAGGTTTTTCTTGGTAGTTATGAATTCCTCCTTTTCATCAGAAGAGAACAATTTTCTTCACTTCACAATAATATAATTTAAACATGAAATTGCTAATTATAAGGCAAGCTAGAGATAAACCCAAGTATGTTAAGTGCTGGCTCTTCCTCCTAGAATTTTATCCATTACACCACACTGACTCATATGTAACCTTTGCAAGTCCACCAAGGCAATCAGGAAGGAACTTCTGACCAGAAAGAGATAATCAGTGTGACCTCAGCTGATACAATTCCAAGCAGAAGCAAACATATGTGGTATTTTACTTTGCCTGAACAGCCAGACTATAAGCAGGTAAACTGACATTTTCCACTGAACTTTTTGGAATGTTGAAAATATGTTGACCAGGCATGTCACACCTGTAATCCCAGAACTCTGAGAGGCCAAGGCGGGAGGATCACTTAAGCCCAGGAGTTTGACACCAGCCTGGGCAACATAGTGAGACCCCATCTCTATAAAAAAAAGTTAATTAAAAATAAATAAATAATATGTCACAGACTCCCTATGGGTACAGAGCAGAGAAAAGGAATCTACTACACTACATTTTAAAAAAGACTGATCCTCAGCATCTGCACATGTACAATTGGGTCCAGACTTAGCTACTTATTAGCTTTGTACTTAGTACTAAAGATAAAAAGATGAACAAAAGCAAGACTATCCCCCAGGCTTACAAACAAGAACAGTTAATTGCATTACAGAGTGATGACTGTTGCTATGGAAAAGTACAGGGATGTAAGAAAATGCATATGAAGAAATACAGCCCAATCAATGGGATCAGAGGTGGCTTTCTGTAATATGTGATCCCTAAAAACAATACCTAAAAGAGCTGCTAAGCCAAAAGAAAGAAAAAGGCCTTTCTAGAAGAAAAGCTACATGCACAAAGTCCCAAAAAGGAGGGAGAAGATGGATAAATTAGAATACCAGAAGCATGTGAGGCACTACACTAGAATGAACAGCCAGTGAAATAAGGCTCCATTTCATTCCCAGCAATGCACCCCTAAAACCCAAATTTACCCAGAATTGTATAAATGTGATAAAATTAGAAAGCTGTCACCTGATACCTGGTTATGGTATACTCACTTTTTAAACTTAAGTTAATTTGATTACATATTAATAACATTTATATCACAAAGGGTAAATGCTTGAGGAGATGGATACCTATTCTATATGATGTGATTATTTCATATTTCATGCCTGTATCAAAATATCTCATGTACCCCTTAAATACATATACTAGTATGGAACCAAAAAAGAGCCTGCATAGCCAAGACAATTCTAAGCAAAAAAAAACAAAGCTAGAGGCCTCATGCTACCTGACTTCAAACTATACTACAAGGCTACAGTAACCAAAACAGCATAGTACTGGTACCAACACAGATATATAGACCAATGGAACAGAATAGAGGCCTCGGAAATAACACCACACATCTACAACCATCTGATCTTTGACAAACTTGACAAAAACAACCAACGGGGAAAGGATTCCCTATTTAATAAATGGTGTTGGGAAAACTGGCTAGCCATATGCAGAAAGCTGAAACTGGATCCCTTCCTTACACCTTATACAAAAACTAACTCAAGATGGATTAAAGACTTAAACGTAAGACCTAAAACCATAAAAGCCCTAGAAGAAAACCTAGGCAATACCATTCAGGACATAGGCATGGGCAAAGACTTCATGACTAAAACACCAAAAGCAATGGCAACAAAGCCAAAATTGACAAATGGGATCTACTTAAACTAAAGAGCTTCTGCACATCAAAAGAAACTATCTTCAGAGTGAACAGGCAACCTACAGAATGGGAGAAAAGTTCTGTAATCTATCCATCCAACAAAGAGCTAATATCTAGAATCTACAAGGAACTTAAACAAATTTCAAAAAACAAAACAAAAAAAAAACCAACCCCATCAAAAAGTGGGTGAAGGATATGAACAGACACTTCTCAAAAGAAGACATTTATGCAACCAACAAACATATGAAAAAAAGCTCATCATCACTGGTCATTAGAGAAATGCAAATCAAAACCACAATGAGATACCATCTCACACCAGTTAGAATGGCGATCATTAAAAAGTCAGGAAACAACAGACGCTGGAGAAGATGTGGAGAAACAGGAATGCTTTTACACTGTTGGTGGGAGTATAAATTAGTTCAGCCATTGTGGAAGACAGTGTGGCGATTCCTCAAGGATCTAGAACCAGAAATACCATTTGACCCAGCAATCCCATGACTGGGTATATACCCAAAGGATTATAAAATCATTCTACTATAAAAACACACGCACACATCTTTTTATTACAGCACTATTCACAATAGCACAGACTTGAAACCAACTCAGAGGCCCATCAATGATAGACTGGATAAAGACAATGTGGCACACATACACCATGGAATATTATGTAGTTATAAAAAAGGATGAGTTCATGTCCTTTACAGGGACATGGATGAAGCTGGAAACCATCATCCTCAGCAAACTAACACAAGAACAGAAAACCAAACACCAGATGTTCTCACTCATAAGTGGGAGTTGAACAATGAGAACACACGGACACGGGAGGTGGGAGGGCATCACACACCAGGGCCTGTTGGGGGATGGGGGGCTGGGGGAGGGACAGCATTAGGAGAAATACCTACTGTAGACAATGGGCTGACGGGTGCAGCAAACCACCATGGCACGCGTATACCTATGTAACAAACCTGCACATTCCACACATGTACCCCAGAACTTAAAAGTATAGATGGAGGCCGGGCGCGGTGGCTCAAGCCTGTAATCCCAGCACTTTGGGAGGCCGAGACGGGCGGATCACAAGGTCAGGAGATCGAGACCATCCTGGCCAACACCTGCAAACCCCGCCTCTACTAAAACACAAAAAAAATTAGCCGGGCTATGGCGGGCGCCTGTGGTCCCAGCTACTCGGGAGGCTGAGGTAGAGAATAGCTGGAACTGGGAGGCGGAGCTTGCAGTGAGCTGGAGATCTGGCCACTGCACTCCAGCCTGGCGACAGAGCGCAGACCCGCCTCAAAAAAAAAAAAAAAAAAAAAAAAAAAAAAGTATAGATGGGCAGATCACGAGGTCAGGAGATCGAGACCATCCTGGCTAACCCGGTGAAACCCCATCTCTACTAAAAAACACAAAAAACTAGCCAGGCGAGGTGGCGGGCGCCTGTAGTCCCAGCTACTCGGGAGGCTGAGGCAGGAGAATGGCATGAACCCAGGAGGCGGAGCTTGCGGTAAGCTGAGATCCGGCCACTGCACTCCAGCCTGGGCGACACAGCGAGACTCCGTCTCAAAAAAATAAAAAATAATAAAAAATAAAAAATAAAAAATAAAAAAAAATTTTTTTAAAGTATTTAAAAAATCTTAATGGCAAACTGGAAATTGTGTAAGTAAATCATATAAATGTTAAAAGTGACCAAATTCAGTTGTAGAAACTAAACAAAGCAAAAATGCTAATAGAAACAAAATAGGTTTCAGTTACTCATTTTAGAGTAAAATAGGTTTTAATAACTGGACTTCCTCATTATCCAATATTATTTAAATTGTAATTCATATTTTAAGTTCATAGAGAATCAAAAAGCAGAGGTAGCTTTATTTACTTTCTATACATATGGAACATTTTAGAACAAATGATAGGATAACCCAATTCTTACATCTACTGATGAAAAACTCTTTCAAAAATAATATTCTTGCCCTTCTAAGAAGTTCTATCCTGAGGTATGATTTTATAGGCATTTTTAAGACCTGGCACAAGTCTCTGGCACAAATTTACTGTAAAATGTGGACATTCAACATTACCTTACCAGGTCTGTTACCCTTGCTGATAATGAAGAGGCTGGAGTTAATCATCTCAAAGCACTGAAATTCTGAGATCTACGTGAGACAGATAGCACATGGAAATCACAGGGCTTTATAGGAAGTCTATTACAAGATGGAGGACCAGCTTTATCCTCTAAGGATGAGACAGAGACAAAATATATGAAACAACAGCACTCCAGACACTGGGCATCTGGCAATAAAGGACTTCTGTCCCTGAGAGATGAGAAATAAATGAGGTGATCTCAATGATTACAGCAATTAAGTTTAGAGAGACTCCAGGCACTAGGTCTTCTCTCCCTGAGTTGAGAAGATTGAGCTGGGAGTTTGGGAAGTCCAATGTGGTGAGAGTTCATAGAGCAAATTACTGGAAAGGAGAGAACTACACAGAGAGACAGAAAGCTTGGGAGATCTGCAGACGGTTGCCTCAAGTCTTCAGCTGAATTCTGATCTGTGAGACAGAGACCATCTGAGGCCTGGAAAAGCAGCACTCAAAACAATGAGAGGAAACAATCTCTAGAGCTCACACAGGGCCTATAAAACCACAGTTAACTTAGAAGAATTTTGCAGCCAGGTGTGGTGGCTTACACCGGTAATCCTAAAACTTTGGGAGGCCGAGGCGGCCGGATTGCTTGAGGCCAGGGCTTCAAGCCCGGCCTGGGCAACATGACAAAACCCTGTCTCTACAAAAAATACAAAAATTAGCCAGGTGTGGTGGTACCCACCTGTGGTCCTAGTTACTCAGGAGGCTGAAGTGGGAAGGTCATCTGAGCCCAGGAGGTCAAGGCTGCAGTGATCCGTGACTGCACCTTGGCACTCCAGACTGAGCAATAGAGCAAGATCCTGTCAAAAGAAAAGAAAGAGAGAAAAGAAAGAAAAGAAAGAAAGAAAGAAAGAAAGAAGAAAAAAAGAGGTTTTCTCTAATCCTGCCTAACAAAGTATAAGACCTGAAAAAACGGATCCCAGAACAAAGCTCAAAAATATTTATAGGAATAAAATAATGTTCAGTATCCAATAAAGTGAAATCTATAATGTCTGGCATCCAACTAAAAATTATCAGACATGAAAAGACACAGGATGGAATATATACAAGATGGAATAATACGTAATACAGGAGGAAAAAAATCAATCAAAACCAACCTAGGAATCACAGAAATAATAGACCTAGTAAACAAGGATAGTAAGACAGTTATTATAAACATATTATCTGCTTACAAAGCTAGAGGAAAGATTAAGTATGTTAAGAAAGACATGGTAGATACTAAAAAGACCTAAATTCTTTTTTCTTTTTTTTTGAGACAGGGTCTTGCTCTGTCACCCAGGCTGGAGTACACTTGTGCAACCACGGCTCCCTGCAACCTCTAACTCCTGGGCTCAAGCAATCCTCCTGCCTCAGCCTCCCAAGTAGCTGGGACTAAAGGCATGTACAACCATGTCTTGCTAATTTTAAATTTTTTGTAGAGATAGGGTCTCCTTATGTGGTCCAGGATGGAAAAAACCCAAATTCTAATCAAACTTCTAGAGACAAAAACTACATGTCTGAGATGAAAAATATACTGGGTGGGATTAACATCAGATTATATCTTGCAACACTCAAAGACAAAGCAATAGATACTATCCAAAATCAAACAAAGAGAAAATAAAAACTAGAAAAAAAAAAAAAGAAAGAAAAAAGAATAGAGCATCAGTGAGCTGTAAAACAATATCAGTATCCTAACGCATGTGTAATTAAAGTCGCCAAAGGGCCCGTAGAGTCAGAGAAATTTTAAAAAATAATAGTGGCTGGGTACAGTGGCTCACACCTGTAATCCCAGCACTTTGGGCGGCTGAAGTGAGCAGGTAAGTTGAGCTCAGGAGTTTGAGACCAGCCTCAGCAACATGACAAAACTCCGTCTCTACTAGAAACATAAAAATTAGCCGAGAGTGGTGGCGGGCACCTGTAGTCCCAGTTACTTGGGAGGCTGAAGCGTGAGAATTGCCTGAACCTAGGAGGCAGAGGTTGCAGTGAGCTGAGATCACACCACTGCACTTCAGCCTGGGCGAAACTCTGTCCCCACCCCACCCCCGCCCCCCAAAAAAGAGAAAGAAAGAAATAATAGCAAAAAAAAAAAAAAAATGTCCAACTGTGATGAAAACTATTTGATTCAAGAAGCTCAACAAACTCCAAGCAAAAGAAACATGACATGAACTGTACTATACCCAGGCATATCATAATCAGATTGCTTAAAACCAGTGATAAAGATAAATCTTAAAAGCAGCTGGAGATAAAAAGACACATTATATACAGAGGAAGATAAAAATGACAATAAATTTCTCAACAGAAAACTATGCAGCAATATCACTAAAAGACTGATAGAGGCCACGCACAGTGGCTCACGCCTGCAATCTCAACACTTTAGGAGGCCAAGGCAAAAGGATCACTTAAGCCCAGTTCAAGACTGGCTTGGACAATATAGGGAGGCCCCGTCTCTACAAAAATATTACAAAATTAGCCGGGCACGGTGACACGTGCTTATGGTCCCAGCTACTCAAAAGGCTGAGGTAGGAGGATTGCTTGGGTCCAGGAAGTCAAGGCTTCAGTGAGCTGTGATCACACCACTACACTCTAGCCTGGGTGACAGAGTGAGAACCTGTCTCAAAAACTAAAAAAGACTCTTGAAAAAAAAAGTTTATTAATCTAGAATTTTATTTCCACAAAAATACCTTTCTGTATGTATGTATGTATGTATTTTTTGAGACAGAGTTTTGTCCTGTTGCGTGCCCAGGTTAGAGTGCAGGGGCACAATCTCAGCTCACTGAAACTTCTGCCTCCTGAGTTCAAGTGATTCTTGTGTCTGAGCCTCTCTAGTAGCTGAGATTACAGGTGCATGCCATCATACGGGCTATTTTTTGTATTTTTAGTAGATACAGGGTTTCACCATGTTAACCAGGTTGGTCTTGAACTGCTAGCCTCAAGTGATCCTCCAGCCTCAGCCTCCCAAAGTGCTGGGATTACAGGTGTGAGCCACCATGCCTGGCCCAAAAATATCTTTCAAAAATGAAGGTGAAATAAAATATTCATCAGTCATATAAAGGCTTTGCAGTCAGACATACCTAGGTTTAAATCTTGCTCTGTCTCTTACTAGCTGGGTAAGCAATATCAAGTTACTATTTTTATTAATATCCATTTTAATTGCCAATTATTCAGTGTTTATTATAAATAGGCACATGTATTATGCCAACTGCTTTATGTGTATAGAACCTCATTTAATTCTCAGAACTCAGAAAGATAGTTATCATCATCCCTGTTTTATAAAAATGCTGGAATTTAAATATAGATTGACTAAACCCAAATCTCTTGCTCTTCACCATTGTCTCATACTACTGGGGTCTCTTCTGTGTGTAAAATAAAAAGCATAGTAAGTACTTCCCAGAGTTACTGTAAGGACTAAATGAAATGATACATGTGTATCACCCAGTACAATGCCAGACACATAGCAGTCACTCAATTAAAGAGCGTTATTACTATTATACAGTCATACTTACCATACATCTCATCTTCCAACCCATGAACGAAAGCTCCACAAGCTCCTGACTCAATCAAGTTCACAGCCCCAGTATCTACTTCTTCCTTGGGAGCATCATCTCCCCACTTCCTGCCACTGGAAAACTCCCCTGAACTGTAAAGTTCCTTGGCACGCTCATGTGCAGTACGTTTCCTCTGCAGAAGACAACAATAATTACCAATTGTAAGAGGTTCATGAAGGAACGCTAAGATGAACCCTGAGAACATGGGAAGGCAGAAAATAAAACTGTTTTTTGAGAGTTACATTTGTAAAAATTATCAGTAGTTCATACAAGAGAAATGCAAATTCAACTTAAAATGAAACCAAAGCCTTGCTGGTCTATAATAGCTGAAAGTACCTAATTAAAAAGGATAAAGATAGCTGAAGAATGTGTTAAGAAAGTTGGTTACGTTTGCTGTGGCAGCAACATAGGAAAGAGAGAGCCAGAGAGGTAAATAATGACAGTGCCCCTCCAAACACCATCTTGGGTAGACAACACATTTACTCTAAGAAAACAATTATCAGGCAGGGTGCAGGTGGCCCACGCCTGTAATCCCAGCACTTTGGGAGGCCAAGGCAGGCTGATCACAAGGTCAGGAGATTGAGACCATCCTGGCCAACATGGTGAAACTATCTCTACTAAAAGTACAAAAATTAGCTGGGCGTGGTGGCGCATGCCTGTAGTCCCAGTTACTCGGGAGGCGGAGATTACAGTGAGCCAAGATCGTGCCACTGCACTCCAGCCTGACGACAGAGTGAGACTCCACCTCAAAAAAAAAAAAAAAAAAAAAAAAAGAGAAAAGAAAAAAAGGAAAAGAAAACAATTATCTTAAGTCCTAGTAAAAGTATTTTTCTATTTGGCAACATTGCGTTCTATTTCAGTTGCAGTACAGTCACTAATCTAGTAAACTCACTTTACACAGAGATTGCCTAAGGTGGAATATACTGGTTGGTGAAAAGTAAGTATCCAGTCCACTTGACAGTTATGGTTCTCATCACAAATGAATGACCTGGCACTCCGCTTTATACACCAGCCTCTCATGGAAACCCCATCTCTAAAAAACTACAAAAAATTAGCCAGGTGTGGTTGTACACACCTGTAGTCCCAGCTACTCAGGAGGCCGAGGTGAGAGGATCACTTGAGCCCGGGAGGCAAAGGTTGCAGTGAACCAAGATCGCGCCACTGCACTCCAGCCTGGGCGACAGAGCGAGACCCTGTCTCAAACAAAACAAAAGAAACAAACAAACAAAAAAACAAAAAAACATGCACAAGAAAAAGAGCTGAGAGACATACACCAAAATGACCAAAGTCATTACATTAGGGTAGCAGGCATATGGGTAAATTGCTTTCCTTTCCTTCATCAAAAATTCCACAACTTTCGTATCACTTTTATAATCACTTTTATAATTTCAAAATTGAGGTACTAACAATGAATGTACATATTATTTTCTCAGACTCAAATCTGGTTCTGCAAACCATGTTAGTGAACCATCACAATCAAAGCTTAAGGGCATTTCATAAGAGGCAGTTGGGGCCGGGCACAATGGCTCACATCTGTAATCCCAGCACTTTGGGAGGTAGAGGCAAGAGGATTGCTTGGGCTCAGAAGTTCAAGACCAGCATGGGGAACAGAGCAAGACCTCATCTCTACTAGAGATAAAAAAAATTAGCTGGGCATGGTGGGGCATGCCTGTAGTCCCGGCTACTCAGGAGGGTGGGGTGGGAGGAATGCTTGAGCCCAGGAGATCAAAGCTGCAGTGAGCTATGATTGTGCCACTGCATTCCAGCCTGGGCAAGAGCATGAGACCCTGTTTCAAAAAAAAGGAAAAAATGGTGCGGGGTTGGGGGTATTTTGTTACTGTTTGGAGAAAGGCTTTACTCACTCTTCCATGATAACTGCTGCTGAAAAGGAGTCCTAAAATGTCATACCATCTCACAAAATGAGAACAGGCCTTTGTAGTTCCTAACAAACAGAAAATTAGTCTTTTGGGGTTTTCTGGGGTTTTTTTGGTTGTTGTTTTTTGGGGTTTTTTGGAGACAGAGTCCCACTCTGTTGCCCAGGCTGGAGAGCAGTGGTGCGATCTCGGCTCACTGCAACCTCTGGTCTCCAGAGTTCAAGTGATTCTCTGCCTCAGCCACCCAAGTAGCCGGGACTACAGGCACATGCCACCACACCCAGCTAATTTTTGTTTTTCAGTTGAGATGGGGTTCACCATGTGGCCAGGCTGGTCTCAAACTCCTGGCTGCAAGTGATCCACCTGCCTCAGCCTCCCAAAGTGCTGGGATTACAGATGTGAGCCACTGTACCTGGCTTAGAAAATTAATCTTGCCTCTTTTTTGTAAAGCATAACCTGTGTAAATTATTTCATTACAATAATACAAAATTTAATGAAGTCATCTGTTATTTGCTTCAATTTACTAAGATTTTTAATTAAAATGTAATACAGTTATCATACATTAATTTAACAAATGCTGCTAAGTTAAATCAACACAACTCAGCATACTGCCCCCCTATATTGGTTACAGAAACCCAGTTTAAACAACAAAGAATAAAAGGTACCCTCAGATCTGACATCAGCTTCTTGTCAAGGGTCTGCTCCAAGAAATGAGAACTGACTTGCTCCATAGAGCCCTATAAAAAGAAAGAATCCAGAGCATATAAAACAACTTTTATGATTTGAATATTATCTTAAAATTCAAAGTCTGTAGCCAATTTAAGTGCATAAAGATAACATTATTCATGACAGTAAAGATGCTATGGGTTCTGAATCATCAGGAAAATAAAAATATTAGCAGCAGCTAACACCTAAATAGAGCTTACTATGTGTCACGTACTATGCTTTTTTTTTTCCCCTGAGATGGAGGTTTGCTCTTGTCACCCAGGCTGGAGTGCAGTGCCATGATCTTGGCACACTGCAACCTCTGCCTCCCAGGTCCAAGCGATTCTCCGGCCTCAGCCTCCCAAGTAGCTGGGATTACAGGTGCCCGCCAACATGCCTGGCTAATTTTTTGTATTTTTAATAGAGATGGGGTTTCGCCAAGTAGGGCAGGCTAGTCTCAAACTCCTGACCTCAAGTGATCTGCCCGCCTCGGCCTTCCAAAGTGCTGGGATTACAGGCGTGAGCCACCGCACCCGGCCACTATGTGTCATGTACTATTCTAAGGGCTTTAGACATATATTAACTCGTTTAAATCTTCTGTAACTATAACCCTGCAAAGTAAATACTATATTAGTCCCATCTTATATAGGGAGAAAAAATATAAAAAGATTAAGTAACACATTGACGGCCACAAAGAGAATAAATTCCAGAGCCAGTAGATATATCCAGGCTTCAAAATCCTTTCCCTTAACGACTACTCTCCACTCCTTTTCATTCTTCTTTCCATTCCTCTGTTCATTCATTCATGCATTCAGTTAAACAAATATTTAGCAACCATTCAATTATATGTCTACAGTTACCAGAAACAAGAATACAAAAATAAAAAGACAACAGCTCTACACTCAACAATCTCACAGACTAGTAAGGGAAACTGACAAGAAAAGAGATTACTGCAATATGGTATGAAATGCTGTAATACACATCTATGAATGATGCCATGGGAACGGAGACAACAAGCAGGTACAGGCAGGGAGAGGTATACTTGGAGAAATGAAAATCACAGTGCAAATGCCAAGTGAGAAATATTAAGTGATTTTATGAATGGAACATAAGATAGGGCTCCTGAAAATGAGGCAGTACAGATAGGATAATAAAGAGCCTCATTTGCCATAGTAAGGGGTTTGCCTTATAAATAATTATTACATAATCCCTGTTAAACATCTAATGAGCTCAACAATGTATAAAATATTTTACTTACATTTTTCAAGTTTATTCTTCCCAATAATCCCATATACCTCTCATTTCCATTTTCTAGATGAGAACTGAGGCTGAGATTAGGCAACTTATTCATTTCAAGTAAGGAAGGACATAGATTTATATTTCATAAAGCCCATCTTGCAACAGTATGACTAATGGACCATAAGGAATCAAAATGAAAGCAAAAACACCAGTTTCAGAGGCTGCTGGAGCAGGTCCTAAACATTAAGAAATTTATCTGAGATCTTCTCTAATTCCTAATAAACACGGAAATGCTTATACAGGCTCAGATCTTTTCTCTAATCACATTTTCCATAGAAAATTATGTGTTCTTGGGGAATGTCCTTACTCAAGTTAACACCTTTCCTATGATTCCACAAAAACAACTGCTGTACTATTTTGACTAAAGTAGTTTCTTTTTTTTTTTTTTTTTTTTGAGACTGAGTCTGGCTCTGTTGCCCAGGCTGGAGTGCAGTGGCGCGATCTCGGCTCACTGCAAGCTCCGCCTCCCGGGTTCACGCCATTCTCCTGCCTCAGCCTCCCGAGTAGCTGGGACTACAGGCGCCTGCCGCCTCGCCCGGCTAATTTTTTTTTTTTTTTTTGCATTTTTAGTAGAGACGGGGTTTCACCATGTTAGCCAGGATGGTCTCGATCTCCTGACCTCGTGATCCGCCCGCCTCGGCCTCCCAAAGTGCTGGGATTACAGGCGTGAGCCACCGCGCCCGGCCTAAAGTAGTTTCAAAACCACTTTTTCTTTTGGTACATAGATCTAAGCCAATGTCATAGCTAACATCCATTTTTTAAATCCAAACAACAATTTTATAAATAAGAACTATAAATGCTTAAGACCTCCTAAATCTCTCTCTAGTTTTACCACCAGCATTAGCTGTTGGCTTTTTCCTACTAAAAGTTTTCATGACTTCACAGTAAGTTGCTTCATCCATAATTCCCAGTGCCCTCCCTCCAATGCCCTCAGCTGAGCGCTCATCCAACACAGCAACACAGAGGGAGTACTATGCAAATCTGTGCCCCGCCAAATTAAATATCATTACTTGAAATAAATTTTCAATGTAACCTAAGAATAGGTGAAGCTTTCCATTTTAAGTCTACAAACACAAAGAGCCCTATAGCATAGTAATCCACTTGAAAAATGGTGAGATGTCTATTACTGCAGGACCAGTGGAAATGGAGAAGGGATGGATTTAGGGATGTCAAGAAGGCAGAACTGATATGAGTTGGTAACTCAATGGATGTGAGACACAGAAAAACTATTCCCACATTCCTCTGGTTCATGACTTAGCAGATGATAGTATCATTTATGAAAACATAGAGAAACAGATTTGGACCAAAAAGATAATGAGTTCATTATAAAATGCACCTTACAGGCCAGGCACGGTGGCTCACACCTGTAATCGCAGCACTTTGGGAGGCCAAGGTGGGCAGATCACGAGGTCAGGAGATCAAAACCATCCTGGATAACACGGTGAAACCCCGTCTCTACTAAAAATACAAAAAATTAGCCGGGCGTGGTGGCGGGCGCCTGTAGTCCCAGCCACTCGGGAGGCTGAGTCAGGAGAATGGCGTGAACCTGGGAAGTGGAGTTTGCAGTGAGCCAAGATCACACCATTGCACTCCAGACTGGGTGACAGAGCAAAACTCCATATCAGAAAAAAAAAAAAGTGCACCTTACCAATCAGAATAACAGCTACATTCTGGTATACTTTAACCAAGACAAATATGTTTAGATTAAGATGGAATCTCTCCAACTGTACTACTAGCGCTACTTAACAACCTAAATTTAGGTAGTTAATGCTACGAAAACCTTACTTAACACTGAGAAAACCATTTCACCAGAGAGCCTTATTAAATGTATGTGAAATTTAGATACGGATATTTAACAATTATCACACCTGCTTTAAGAGCAAAAACTGCTCAGTTAGTATAAATAACATAAGTCTATGCAACTAGGTGATAAGTATATCAGACATAAAACTGCCACTAACTAGGAATATCTGCATTTACCCTGGGAAAGACCAGTCATGGGAGACTTACAGGCACAAAAGCCTATAATCTAACAGTCTGAAAGTGTTGTGATTTTTAAGGTCAATGACTTCTTAAAGCTTATAAAAGTAGTGACTGTATTCTAAATAGTCCCATGAATGCGCTTACTGGGACATCAAGTTTCTTTGCCCCACAAATAGGGCAGTTATAAATAAGTAAAAGCTAACCTCTTTTACATGGTTTTGAATTTTCTGATATAATTTTTCATCCTGCTATAAGCCAAAGGGATTGGAAACTATTCACTTTTTAAGCAAGAGGGACTCGAGTTTACAAAGCTAAGTTGTTGCAGAACCTGGCTTCTGTTTTCCTCTCCAACTTACCTCGTTACAGATCCCCTATATTGAACACTACCCCCAACTAGGAAGCACTAAACTGCTTGTAGTTTAGTATGATATTGCAGCTTAGTATATTGCTATGCATGATAATGTACTGCTTTTATATCCCTGCTCGTATTTTCTCTTTCCCTGCATTACTACCTAGTTACTCATGCTTCAAAACTCAGTTCAGAGATCACCTCCTCCAAGAAGCCTCCTGTGATTGTGGTTGGTGCTCTTTCCTACCAGTACCAGGTATTCTTATTCACTGATTAGCTATCCCTGGCCACCTGACTATCAACTTTGTTGAAGACAGAAAGTGTCCTCAGTGTTTGTCGATTTGCTGAACAGGTGATCTAAAGATTATACAGGTTGAACATCCCAGTTCCAAAAATCTGAAATCCAAAATGCTGAAAAATCCAAAACTTTTTGAGTACCAACAAGATGGTAGGAAATGTTCATTGGAGCATTTCAGATTTTGGATTTTGGAGCATATTTCAGATTTGGGATGCCCAACAAGTAAGTATAATGCAAATAAAATATTCCAAAATCCAAAAACAAAACAAAATCCAAAACACTTCTGGTCTCAAGCATTTTGGATAAGGGATACTCAATCTGTATGCAGATTTGTTTTTTAAAAAATGGCTTACTAGAGTTACCTGGCACACATCACCCACGACAAAAAGGAACAAAAATAACAAATAACTATATTTCAACTAAAATGACTGTAGATACATGCTGCTGAGCACCAGAGAAAGGGCAAAATCCCTGTGGAGCATGAAGGCTTCAAGATAGCACCACAGGGAAGGGAGTGAGGCTTCCTACCTACCACACTGTCTCCCTTGCCAAAATCAGCTTAAAATCAGAGGAACTTCTTACAGGGAAAAAGTAAGCTGGAGATACCTATCAGTGGTCCCCACTGCTGCCACAGGCACCAGCAATTCTTGATAAAGGAGAGTCCCTAAGTCATCAGTGGCCACAAATCCAGTCTGGAGAGTAGCCAAGAGATCATTCAGCTGTATTGCCTCAGAGTGGGAGCCCACCTTGTCCTAAGCTACTGTAGCATGGCACCAAGTTGAAGCTAGACTCACTACTAGTATGCATCCTGCCCTGGGGACTAGTAGCAACTGACTATCTTCATCCCTGAGAATCCGCCATCATTCTACCATGATCACACGATGGCCTGCAGCACCATAACCCCATCCACATAGAGTCTAGGTCAAACAGAGTGACCATGACCACAGCATCAGACCCCACACAGCACTACCAACCACCCAGAAAACAGGCAGACCTGCACAGCAAGGAAGCCATCAAATAGACAGCTGGCAGTGCTTTACCCAGCACCCTTGTACCATATAAACACCTGGGCTGCCAAGCATGCACATGCCAGTACTCAGCCAAAAAGCCAATCCTGCAGCAGCCCTACTGCCTCTCACAACCCGTCACAGAACCACCTGCCCACGCCCTGCCTGATAGCTGGTAACTCAGTGGTCCTGTCCGCTAAAACAGGCCACGATAGAGTCCCACAGCACACAATCCAATCCACAGGTCCTGTGGTAGCCCTGGCCCCCCACCATAGACTGCTGCCAAACTGCCCAGCCCCACTGAGCAAAAGCACTTGAGCCCAGCCCAAAGTAATAGCCAACCAGGCAATAGCCCCATCTCCCTAGATAGCCACACAGCTGCGGCCAGCAGGCTGCCCCAGCAAAAGCCTGAGCCCAGCACGACAGCCACCACGGCAGTAACTACTGCCTCCCTGGAAAACCAGATAGACAGCCTGGCAGCCATTTTAGCCTGCACATGTCGCACCCAAAATCAGCTTAGCAACCTCACTTGCCCAAAAATCAGCTCAGCACCCTCATCTATAGCATCACCATTGCAAACTCCCATAGCCTAGGCAACTGAAGCAATTGCAAACATCACTGACTAGGAGTATAGCTGAAGATTATAGCTGAAGCTGACAAGGAGTGTTACACCACCCACTGAGTCCACCCAGAACCAAAGGCAACACACCATACCCAGCTAATACCCTAAAACCATCTGCAGGAAAAAGACTGTTACTATATATTAGCTACTCAATAAAATTTAAAAGAGCAACTATTCTACTAAATGCACAGATATCAACATCCAGTATCTTGGACACGATAAACGAAAATCAAGGAAACACGACACCCTCAAAGGAATACAGTAAGTCTCCTGGTGGGGCGCAGTGGCTCACATCTGTAATCCCAGCACTTTGGAAGGCCAAGAGAGCCAGATAGCAGGAGCTCAGGAGTTCAAGACCATTCTGGGCAACATGGCAAAACCCGTCTCTACAAAATATACAAAAATTAGTCAGGTGTGGTGGCATGTGCCTGTAGTCCCAGCTACTCAGCAGGCTGAGGTGGGAGGATCACTTAAGCCCAGGAGGAGAAGGTTGCAGTGAGCGAGATCTTGCCACTGCACTTCAGCCTGGGTGACACAGCAAGACCTTGTCTCAAAAAAAGAAAGCAAAAAAGTCTCCAATGACAGACCCCAAAAGAAAAGGACACTTACAAAATGCCTGAAAAGGAATTCAAAATAGTGATCTAAAGGAAACTCAGTAAGATACAAGAGAATACAGACAAACAATTAAATGAAATCAGGAAAACAATTCATTATCTGAATGAGAAATTCAACAGAAATCAATATCATAAAAAAGAACCAAACAGAAATCTTGGAGCTGAAGAGTTCAATGAAAAAAATAAAAATAGTATATAATTGAGAGCTTCAGCAATAGACTAGGATCAAGCAGAAGAGAGAATTTCTGAACTTGAAGACAGGTCTTTTGAAATAACCCATTAAGGGGGGAAAAAACAAATTAAGAATAAAAAAGAAAGCCTTGGAACATATAGGACATCAATAGACAAACAAATATTTGCACTGTAAGATTGCCTGATGGAGAAGAGATAGAGAAAGGCACAGAAAACCTACTTGACACAATGACAGCTGAAAACTTGCCAAGTTGTGGGAGAAATACGGACATCCAAATTCAGGAAGTTCAAAGGTTCACAATTAGATTCAACCCAAAAAGATCCTCTCCAAGGTACATTATAATCAAACTATCGAAAGTCAAAGACTAAGAATTTTTAAAGCTGCCAGAGAAAATTGTCAAGAGAATCTCCATTACCATCAACAGATTTCTCAGCAGAAACCTTGTAGACCAGGAGAGAATGGGATAGTATTAATATATTCAAAGTATTGAATGCTACAATTAGAAACAAAAGGACAATAATCACTATCATGACAACACACAAAAGTATAAAACTCACCAGTAAAGGTAAACTCATAAATCAAACAGATCAAACCACAGTGATACAATATGTCATGCAAAATTTTCAATCTGCTAGTATGAAGATTAAATTCAAAATGGTCAAAAACTACAAGAGCTACAAATAGTAGCTAAGGAATACATAACAGATGAATAAGAAAATTAAGGCAACAAAAATATAAATTGAAGAGGGGAGAGAAAAAGTCTAGGGTCCTTTTATGTAACCAAAGTTGAGTTGCTATCAGCTGAAAACATTCTATTATAACTGCAAGCCTTTTTTTCCCTCTTGAGACACTCTTACTCTGATGCCCATGCTAGAGCATAGTGACCTGATCATGGTTCACTGTAGCCTCAATCTTCCAGGCTCAAGCAATCCTCCCACCTCAGCCTCCTGGGTAGCTGAGACTACAGGTGTGTGCCATCATGCCCGGCTGATTTCTTTTTTCTTTATTTATTAGAGACAAGGTCTCACTATGTTGCCCAGGCTAGTCTCAAACTCTTGAGCTCAAGTGATCTGCCTCCCAAAGTGCTGGGATAATAGGCAAGAGCCACCACACGGGCCTAAATAAGACTCTGTAGTAACTATGTAGAAAAAAATTATAGCAGATACACAAACAAGAAAGAGAATGAAAATAAAGCTTAGTCCCACAAAAACCCACTAAATCACAGAGATAAACAACAAGAAAGGAAGACAAGAACAAAGGATCTCCAAAAGAACCAAAAAGTAATTAACAAAATGGGAGGAATAAGACCTCATCTATCAATAACAATCTTGAATATAGCTGGGTGTGGTGGTTCATGCCTATAATCCCGGCACTTTGGGAGGCCAAGGCAGGCAAATCACTTGAGGCCAGGAGTTCGAGACCAGCATGGTCAACATGGCAAAACCCATCTCTAATAAAAATGCAAAAAAAATTAGTTGGGCGTGGTGACACACACCTGTAATCCCCGTACTGGGGAGGTTGGGGCATGAGAATCACTTGAACCCGGGAGGTGAAGGTTGCAGTGAACTGAGATCACACCAGTGTACTCCAGCCTAGGTGACAGAGTGAGAGCCTGTCTCAAAGTAACAAAAAAAAAAAAAAAAAAAAAAGAAGGAGGAAAAAATCTTGAATATAAATGGATTAAATTCCTCAATTAAAAGGTACACTACAGCCTGGGCAACACAGCAAGAAAGAAAAAAAAAAAAGGTACACATTGGCTGAATAGATTCAAACACAAAATCTAAGTACACATTGCCTAGAAGAAACATACTTCACAAGCAAGAATTAAAACATATACCAAAATCAACAGTATGCAACAAAAGCAGTTCTAAGAGATAAGTGTACAGCAATAAATAGCTACATCAAAAAAGAACAACCTAGTTTTTAATTTTTTTAGAGACAATTTCGCTGTTGTCCAGGCTGGAGTCCCCAGGAGTTTGAGGTTGCTGTGAGTTATGATTGTGCCATCGTGGAATCGCACTCCAGCCGAGGCAACAGAGCAAGACCTTGACTTAAAGAAGAAAAAATAAATAAATAAAATCTTGTAATTTGCAACATCGATAAACCTGGAGGACATCATGTAAAGTGAAATAAGCCAGACACACAAAGACAAATACTGCACGATCTAAAACTTAAACATAAGACCTAAAACCGTAAAAACCCTAGAAGAAAACCTAGGCAATATCATTCAGGTCACAGGCATGAGCAAAGACTTCATGACTAAACCACCAAAAGCAATGGCAACAAAGCCAAAATTGACAAATGGGATCTACTTAAACTAAAGAGCTTCTGCACAGCAAAAAAAAAACTATCATGAGAGTGAACAGGCAACCTATAGAATGGGAGAAAATTTCTGCAATCTATCCATCTGACAAAGAGCTAATATCCAGAATCTACAAGGAACTTAAACAAATTTCAAAAAAAAAAAAAAAAAACACCCCATCAAAAAGTGGCCAAAGGATATGAACAGACACTTCTCAAAAGAAGACAGTTATGCAACCAACAAATATATGAAAAAAAGCTCATCATCACTGGTCATTAGAGAAATGCAAATCAAAACCACAATGAGATACCATCTCACACCAGTTAGAATGGCAATCATTAAAAAGTCAGGAAACAACAGACGCTGGAGAGGATGTAGAGAAATAGGAAAGCTTTTACACTGTTGGTGGGAGTGTAGATTAGTTCAGCCATTGTGGAAGACAGTGTGGCGATTCCTCAAGGATCTAGAACCAGAAATACCATTTGACCCAGCAATCCCATGACTGGGTATGTACCTAAAGGATTATAAATCGTTCTACTATAAAAACACATGCACACATATGTTTATCGCAGCACTGTTCACAATAGCAAAGACTTGGAACCAACCCAAATGCCCATCAATGACAGACTGGATAAAGAAAATGTGACACATATACACCATGGAATACTATGCAGTCATAAAAATGGATGAGTTCATGTTCTTTGCAGGGACATGGATGAAGCTGGAAACCACCATTCTCAGCAAACTAACACAAGAACAGAAAACCAAATACTGCATGTTCTTACTTATAAGTGAGAGCTGAACAATGTGAACACATGGACACAAGGAGGGAAACATCACACACTAAGGACTGTCAGAGGGTGAAGGGCTGGGAGAGGGATAGCATTAGGAGAAATACCTAATGTAGATGACAGGTTATGGGTGCAGCAAACCACCATGGCACATGTATACCTATGTAACAAACCTGAACTTTCTGCACATGTATCCCAGAACTTAAAGTATTTTTTAAAAAAATTGATATCATAGAGGCAGACAGTATAACAGTGGTTACCAGACACTGGGGAGGGGAGGGAGTAGGAGAGAATGGGAAGGGACTGGACAATGGATACAAAGTCACAATTAGGAGGAATAAATTCTGGTGTTCAACTGCATGTAAGGGTGACTATGATTAACAGTAAAACATTGTATATTACAAAATAGCTGTAAGAGAGGTTGTTGAAAGTTCTCATGACAAAGAAATGACAAATGTATGAGGTGATAACTATACTAACTATCCTGATTGGATTAATATACAACATAGATGTGTATCAAAACATCAACTTGTGCCCCATAAATATATACAATTACAATGCGTCAATTTTTTAAAATTACTAAATTTTTAATTAAAGATTATACACAAATCACTTTATCACAGGTTTATCTACTGGAGAGCTGGAGTAGGGCAGCTTTACCTCTTAGCTTGCACAGAGATACTAATAAACCCGCAGGGCCTTAACTGGCCAATCCCAATGTGTAACTGGATGCTCACCAGGAAAGGATTATATATGGACTTTAGATTATGAGGTTTGAAGTTCTCATCTGTCATTTACTATCTGTGTGGTCTTAGACAAATTATACCACATTCCTAAATTTTAATTTTGTTATTTATGAGTAATACATTTACCTCAGAGAGTTTAAAAAGATTAAAAATTACTTGCAAAAGTAAGCAAATGAGTTAGGAATGTGTGCTTGTATATAAAGAGAAGTGGGTTAATGTTTATGTGTGAATGTGTGTGTATTTATGTGTGTATGTATGACTAAAAATGCCTCACTTAGTAGGCCAGAAACTCTATACATAGTAGTCATTATTATTATTATCAGCAAGATTAGAATGATTACTATTTCTGAATACAAACATAATTACTTATATAATTTGAAGCTGTTCAGATTTAACAGGAAATTACAACACAAGGCATGTGACTCAATTTAGAGTCATTCAAGTAGAAATCCTTTCAATATACACGTTATACACACAACTTTATGCAAATAAATTTCAGATCCTATAGAGTACAAAACTGAAAATTTTGAATGATTCTTACTTTAAGGATTACTTTTTAAAACTGCCTACTCAGGTAAAAATATATCATTAATTCATTCCTCTAAAACATCTTTCTCCTCCCCACTCCCACCTAGAGTTCATTGTAGATCCTCTGTAAATGTTGAATGAAAGGATTTGATGAATGATTAGATTGTTCTGAATTTAGAAAGTTTTAAAATATGAATTCAGAAATAAAATCAGTAACAGTTAGCTTGTTTAACTCTACTATGCACAAGATTGGAAATACTCCAATCATCCATTACTACTATATTTCATGAAAATGCTTCACACAGGTTTCAGCAAATACTCCCATAAATACTGGTCACAGGACTAAAGCTATCACCAGAACAGTGTCTAGTACAGTCAGATACAAAGCATTCAACCAACAATCTCACCAAGAGTAGCAGGGCTGGGGGCACTCAAAGGGGAAGTGTCCAAAAAGAATCACAGATTTTCCTGCTGTGACATGTATACAATTTTTTATAGATACTTACATATATTTATACACTGTGCCCCCACCCATCCTACATAGTATAATACTTTTTAGTTTATAAACATTTTCATAGACTATATCTCATTTGACCATCATGAAAACACTATCAGGTAAATAAGAGAGATATTAGAACCCCACTTAACAGATGAGGAAACTGAGACTAATATCAAATGACATATACAAGGTAACACAGATATAAAATAAGTTTATTAGGTCAACACTCTATTACAAGACAATTTTATCCCTTAAAAGTTAAATAATTTTTTTTTTTTTTGAGACAGGGTCTTGCTCTGTCGTATAGGCTGGAGCGCAATGGCACAATCTCGGCTCACTGCAACCCCCGCCTCCCAGGTTCAAGTGATCCTCCCACCCCAGACTCCAGAATAGCTGGGACTACAGGTGTGTGTCACCACGCCAGGCTAGTTTTTGTATTTTTAGTAGAGATGGGGTTTCACCATGTTGGCCAAGCTGGTCTCGAACTCCTGACCTCAAGTGATTTGCCTGCTTCAGCCTCCCAAAGTGCTAGGATGACAGGTGTGAGCCACTACATCTCAGCCCAAATGTTAAATTTTTTTTTTTTTAGATGGAGTCTCACTCTGTCGCTAGGCTGGAGTGCAGTGGCGCGATCTCGGCTCACTACAACCTCTGCCTCCCGGGTTCAAGCAATTCTCCTGCCTCAGCTTCCCGAGTAGCTAGGACTACAGGCGTGCGCCACCATGCCCAGCTAATTTTTGAATTTTTAGTAGAGACGGGGTTTCACCATGTTGGCCAGGATGGTCTCAATCTCTTGACCTCGTGATCCGCCCGCCTCGGCCTCCCGAAGTGCTGGGATTACAGGCGTGAGTCACAAAAGTTAAAAATTTTTAATAAATGTGCTGAGTCCTCAAAAAGAAAACACTAGAAAAGTACCAGGCTAAAAGTCACAAGATTAGGATCTGATCTCACTCTACAATTTTCTGTCTGTATAAGCTGGATAATTTACTTAACTCCTCAGAGCCTCAGTTTTCTCATCTAGAAGATGATAACAGCATTTAAAAAAACATTTAAAAAAAAATTTTTTAAAATAGAGATAGGGTCTTGCTGTGTTGCCCAGGCTGGTCTTGAACTCCTGGGCTCAAGTGACCCACCCACCTCGGCCTCCTAAAGTGCCAGGATTATGGGCATGAGCCACCATGCCCCAGCTGGATAATGGCACCTATCTTGCAGGATTACTATAATGAGAAAATGTATGTAATGGGCCTCCTTCAAATTATCTAAAATAGCAGTCCCCTACCTTTTTGGCACCAGGGTTCAGTTTCATGGAAGAAACCAGAGAGGGTGGTGGAGCAGGGTGGTTTTGGGATGAAACTGTTCCAACTCAGATCATCAGGCATTAGATTCTCACAAGGAGCATGAAACCTAGATCCCGCACATGCTCAGTTCACAATAGGGTTCACACCCCTATGATAATCTAATGCAGCTGCTGATCTGACAGTAGGCAGAGCTCAGGCAGTAATGCTTGCTCTCCCACCACTCACCTCCTGCTGTGTGGCCTGGTTCCTAACAAGCCATGGACCAGGACTAGTCCACAGCCCAGGGGTTTGAGCCTCCTGAACTAGGACATAACAAGTGCTTAATAAATGGGAAAAACTTTTTTTAAAATTATTTTCCTTTTTCTCTAGGCTCTGGCTATCTCGGTTCCTAATAGGGTTAATAGAATTATGTTTTAAGATTCTTTCTAGTTCTAAAAGGCTATTTCTCTACAGGAGAGTGAACTATTTCTTTCTATATTAAGAAATTCTGGGCCGGGCGCGGTGGCTCAAGCCTGTAATCCCAGCACTTTGGGAGGCCGAGGCGGGTGGATCACGAGGTCAGGAGATCGAGACCATCCTGGCTAACATGGTGAAACCCCGTCTCTACTAAAAATACAAAAAACTAGCCGGGCGTGGTGGCGGGCGCCTGTAGTCCCAGCTACTTGGAGGCTGAGGCAGGAGAATGGCGTGAACCTGGGAGGCGGAGCTTGCAGTGAGCCGAGATCGCGCCACTGCACTCCAGCCTGGGTGACACAGCGCGAGACTCCGTCTCAAAAAAAAAAAAAAAAAAAAAAGAAATTCTGGGACTGGGAATAGTGGCTTAAACCTGTAATCCCAACAATTTGGGAGGCCAAAGCAGAAGGATCACTTGAGCCTAGGAATCAAGACCAGCCTGGGCACAAAGCAAGACCCCATCTCTACAAAAAATACAAATTAGCCAGGCAGGGTGGCACATGCCTGTAGTCCCAGCTACTCAGGAGGCTCAGGTGGAGGGATCGCTTGAGCCTGGCAGGTCAAAGCTGCAGTGAGCTGTGACTGCACCACTGCACTCCTGCCTGAGCAACAGAGTAAGACCCTGTCTCAAGAAAAGAAAAAGAAAAAGAAATTCTGGGGTTTTAAATTCAGGTCACACTGCCCCATCTGTAGTTTCTCAAAATGTTTGTAAAAACTTAACAAGCAATGTGCCCATTTTAAAAAAGGATTATTGGCCGGGTGTAATGGCTCACATCTATAATCCCAGTCTTTTTTTTTTTTTTGAGACGAGAGTCTCCTCCTTGACGCCAGGCTGGAGTGCAGTGGCGTGATCTCGGCTCACTGCAACGTCTGCCTCCCAGATTCAAGCGATTCTCCTGCCTCAGCCACCCGAGTAGCTGGGATTACAGGAGTGCACCACCATGCCCAGCTAATTTTTGCATTTTTAGTGGGGACGGGATTTCACCATGTTGGTCAGGATGATCTCAATCTCCTGACCTCATGATCTGCCCACCTTGGCCTTCCAAAGTGCTGGAATTACAGGTGTAAGCCACCACACCTGGCCTATAAGCCCAGTCTTTTGGGAGGCTGAGGCAGGAGGATTGCTTGAGGCCAAGAGTTTGAGACCAACCTGGGCCACAAAGGCCCTATTTCTACATAAAAGAAAATAAATAAATACATACACGCATACATACATACACAAAAAGTATAACTTACCAACAGTTTTGCTGCCTGAACACGAACCACCCAAGAGCCATCACTGACCATGTGACAAATTTTTCCAAACGCATCATCAACTAAGCGTATTTCTTCATTAGAAGAAGGAATTGGGACAATGCTAAATTAAAAGAAAATAAATGAAATCACTTAGAACAAAACATGATCCTAAGTCTGCAGGCTCAGGCCAGGCACAGTGGCTCACATCTATAATCCAGCACTTTGGGAGGCCCATGCAGGTAGATTGCTTGAGCCCAAGAGTTTAAGACCAGCCTGAGCAACATGGCAAAACCTCATCTCTACAAAAAAAATACAAAAATTAGCTAGGCATGGTGGCATGCGCCAATAGTCCCAGCTACTTGGGAGGCTAAAGTGGGAAGATAACTTTAGCTCTGGAGGTGAAGGTAGAAGTGAGCTGAGATCACACCATGGCACTCCAGCCTGGGTGACAGAGCAAGACCTTGTCTCAAAAAATAAATACAGTCTGGGCACAGTTGCTCATGCCTGTAATCCCAGCACTTTTGGAGTCTGAGGCAGGTGCATAACCTGAGGTCATGAGTTCGAGACCAGCCTGGCCAACATGGCGAAACCCCCTCTCTACTAAAAATATAAAAATTAGCCGGGTGTGGTGACACACGCCTGTAATCCCAGCTACTCAGGAGGCTGAGGCAGAAGAATCACTTGAACCTGGAAGGTGGAGGTTACAGTGATCTGAGATAGTGCCACTGCACTCCAGACTAGATAACAGAGCGAGACTCCATCGCAAAAAATAATAATAATAAACAAATAAATACATAAGTAAGCAAGGCTGCAGGCTCAATAAACTGAGAACAGTCAATGAAGACTGACACACACGAAAATGATAACTGAATAGTTCAAATCCTAGAATGATTAAATACAGTTCAGAATAAACAAATCACTCTGGGAGTAAAAACCAACTCTTTCAGTTGCGTTGCAAATTATGCTTTTTTTTTTTTTTTTGAGAGAGGGTCTCACTTCTGTCACCCAGGCTGGAGTGCAGTGGCATGATCACTGCTCACCACAGTGTCAATTTCCTGGGCTCAGGTGGTCCTCCCAGTTTACTCTCCTGAGTAGCTGGGACTACAAAAGCATGCCACCACACCCAGTTAATTTTGTACATTTTTAGTAGAAATGGTTCACCATGTTGCCCAGGCTGACCTCAAACTCCTGAGATCAAGCAATCCACCCGCCTCAGCCTCCCAAAGTGCTGGGATTACAGGGGTGAGCCACTGCACTCAGGTTCAAATTTTCAATGTACTGAATAAAAGTGTGTAACCCACCAAAGGGTCAGCCAGGTGTGGTGGTTCACACCTGTAATCCCAGCACATTGAGATACTGAGGCAGGCAGATTACCTGAAGCCAGGAGCTTGAGACAAGCCTAGCCAACATGACAAAACCTCATCTCTACTAAAAATACAAAAAATGAGCCAGGTGTGGTGGTGTGCACCTGTAATTCCAGCTATTTGGGAGGCTCAGGCACGAGAACTGCTTCAACCCAGGAGATGGAGGTTGCAATAAGTTGAGATTACATCACTGCACTCCAGCCTGGGCCACAGGGCAAGACTCTGCCTTTAAAAAAAAAAAAAGAAAGCATGTAACCCACCAAAGGTTCAAAGATTTATGAAATTATCAAAAACTAGCTTCCACCGAATATTTCATATCCTTAAGCTTATTATCTCCTATAACTGAACTTCTTTTTTTTTTGAGAGAGAGTGTCTTGCTCTGTCACCCAGGTTGGAGTACAGTGGTATGATCTCGGCTCAGTGCAATCTCCACCTCCAGGGTCCAAGCAATTCTCCTGCCTCAGCCTCCCTAGTAGTTGGGATTACAGGCATATGCCACCATGCTTGGCTAATATTTTTATTTTTAGTAGAGACGAGGTTTCACCATGTTGGCCAGGCTGGTCTCGAACTCCTGACCTCAGGTGATCCACTCACCTCGGCCTCCCAAAGTGCTGGGATTACAGGCACCACCGTGCCCAGACTGAACTTCTATAAATACAGTAAATCTCAGAATAAATCAAGATAAAACTTACTCGTCAATCCAGTCCTAAAAAAAGAGACAATTTCCAGTTAGCCCTTTTCTTTGTATGTGTCTAAGTCCTAAAACACTACAAATGGAGTCTACTCCTACAGGTTTATTAATTCATTCTGGTTTTCAAATTTTGGCAGTTTAATGAAGAGGAAAAAACACCTCTTTTTCCTATACGAGGAAAAATAAAATATTCTATAAATATTTATAAATAAAATATAAAGAAATATAAAGAAAATATTCTATTTTATACAATATAATAATATTGCCTACCTCCTCAAAGAATCACTGTGAAAATAATAATTTAATTGCTGTGAAAATGTTTTTAACCAGGAAAACAGTACATAAGAGATCACTATTCTCAAACTCATCTGGTATCTTTATCTGGCATTTGGCACAAACCAAACTAAAATGGGTCCCAAACAATTTTAAAGATTTTTTTGTAAAGTACTGAAAACCATTTAAGAAAGATATTCCAATTTCTTCACTTATAGATGACAAGGTTAGGACCAAAGAAGTGAAGTATCTTTCCAAGGGTGTACAGAAAGTTCCTATCAGAGATGAAAAATGAGGACCAGGCAATCTGATTTTCAGCCCCTTACTCCCCATTGCCTTCCAAAAATCTAACCAACACTTCTTTTCTAGAAGTGGACTTTCTGCACGGTGAGAGGAGAGGAAAATGGCTTCACAATCAACAAAAGTCAGCTTACACCCACACTGACCTTTCAGGATAGAGCTGACTGACAACCCAGATAAGCTGGACTGCAGCACTGCGCACTTGTTCGTAGTCATCAGAGAGCAATTTACAGGCCTGCAAAGAAGAATTCCAAAAGTCTATTAGCTCTGTGTCCTCTCAGGCAATGTTTAAACTATTTTCAAAGTGAAGATAGGGTGGTTGGATAAGGATGCCCAGTAAAATACTTGTGTGTGGTTTTAACTTCTTGAATCTTTGCCGAACAATGAATCTTGACCTCTGTCAGCTGCTCTGGCTATATTCTGACTAGGCACCCTCCTACCCCAAGTCTGAAAGGAGACTCACAGACTGACGGCATAAAAACATTTAGAATAGCATCAAACCCAGCAAAGCATGCTGGGAGCCCACAGTACTATTTTCACAGGCTCAAATACCAAATATGGGTTTTTCCCTCCACCTGTAAAAATCAAAGCACACACTTCTCTTTACTTTGGTCTGAAATCATTGGCCTCCATTTCAATCCACTCACTCTTTCTGGGTAGCCCCATACTCCCTAAATACTGATGGCTCTGAATAACCTACCCTTAGCTCTGATTTCTCCTGATCTCCAGACCTTTATAACTACCTATGGCTGGAATTCTCTTCATGGATGTCCCATCCAACTTTTATATTCCACACATCCAAACATGAACTCACTAAGGAACCAAATTCTACCTTATGTCTTAAATCCTACACTATCAATCCATCCTCACTCCCTTGAGGCTCTCATTACTGCTTGTTTAGACTACTCTTATGCCACCAAACATCTGAATCAGCCAACTAACGTTCCTTCCTTCCTCTGAGTCCTTACTATCCAAGTTTCCTTTAATTATTTGGCTTCCCGCATAGTTTTCCTATAGAAAAAGAGGGCGATGGTCACCCCACCACAAGCATTCTGGACCAATTCTACTTCATTCAATAGAAAAATAAACTTGGTTTACACATCCGTGATAGGGGTTTGGCTAATTATCTTCTTCCCATGAGAGATAAAACCACTCTTGGCAGACTAACAAAACCTAATCTCTGAACATGAATTTAGATTGCCTGTTACCAGATTCAGTCAATTATTCTCCAAGAGAAATATAGCCTTGTAAGGCCTTTTGGTTAGGCCCTCAATCAGCTTTTCCACAACTTCATTATGCCTTTCTTTACCGCTAATACTACATTCATGTGACTTTTTTTTATATGATCCTATGGTTTTGGTCGCCCTTCTCCAGACACACTCTAGTTTGTGAAGTGTGGTGCCCAGAAATGACTTCATGTATGGCCCAACCAAGCAGTGATCAGCAAGACTAACACGTTCCTTATTCTAAATGCTACACTTTTCTTCAGGTGCTCTCACACTCATACTGAGTTGTAAATCCTCCTAAAAGTCCTTTTCACACGTACTACTGCTATTTAATTACATAACCTCCATTCTCTTCCTGAAAAGTACGTTTTGAATATGACTTCACATCCATCCCAATCAACACTGCCACTATTAACCAACGAAGTCCTTAAGTTTTCAAATTCTGAGAACCAGTGTGCCACCCTCCCAGCTTCACGATACCTCCTCCCCTTCCAGACAGTAATCATTTAAAGTACCTGATTATAAATTGTTTGGTGTAATTTCAGTCCTCTTTCATGGAGCTGCAACTAGATAATAAATATATAGCTTAAGTGCTTGGGAGGAAAAGAGCAATATTTCCAATGTCTCCCCACAATCTCACATATTTTCCCCTACTGTATCAGGCTAACATGGTTCCATTTAGCCAAAATCGGTGCTATATAAATAAGAAACCTTGTCACCTTTCAAGAGAAGCATTCGAGCGTTTCATAAATCTAACCCATGGACTGTCCCAAGAAGGCATTAGAAAAATATGAAATAATAATATGAAGGCTAAAGAAAAAATGATTAACACCACCTCCCCCTATTATAATATTATACCAAGTCATATCCCTCCAAGTTGAAGGAATTATAACAGGTTCCTACCGTGCTTTTCATGTTTCATAAATACACATGAAAGCTACCAGAGAAAGCCAAAAAAAAAAAAAGCACAGTTGTATACAGGGATGTGTGTCACTGAGTTCTGTGAGGCCACCACCAATACCTTCCTGAAAGTATATGCTGAAGGATTCACAATGTATCCAAGGCAGCACTAGCTGCCTATAAAGTTTATAGCACTAGCTATAAACTTAAAAAACAAAAATGAACACTAGCCCCAACTAGTTTCCATAATCATGTTTACCATGGCTTTTATAGCTGCTGTTCTGACACGTGGGTCTTGGTCACTGAAGTAATCCCCTATAATCTTCTGGACATCTCTGGCAGCTAGGCCTTCTGCATCTTTTGTGACACTTTTCTCCAAAGAGCCAAGATTGCCAAGTAACTGCAGGCACTTATTTCTTACACCATGAGACGTATCTGTAAGATGCTATCAAAAAAAAAAAAAAAGAAAAGAAAAAGAAAAAGAAAAAAAGGACATGATTAAGATATCTTAACAAACACAGACAAAACCAGAAACAAAAGCATTGCATCAACCTTAGGGGTGATTTCAAGCCCTACATTCTCAGGACAGTCTGTTTAGCATCATGTTACTTGAGTATGTGTCTTCTCAAAAAAAAAATGAGTCCTTAGAAAATAAAAGTCCTAGTTTTTCATCTTTGTATTCCCAATAGCTAGTACTTTGCCTTGTATAGAGTAAGTACTTTAAAATTCGTCCCTGAATTGCCTTTTACTTGCTTTCAAATTTTAAAACAAGACAAAAATGTATAAATTTTTTAAACTTTTAATATCCACAGAAATATGCAAAAATCTTAAGTGTACAGCTCAATAAATTTTCACAAATACACATATATAGCAAGCACCCAGATTAAATAGTATATAACCAACACACCAGAAATATCCCTCATTCCTCCTCCAAGCAACTACCTCACCACACCACCACCAAAAATAGCTACTATCCTGACTTCTAACACATAGGTTCATTTGTTTATTTTTGTACTTTATGAAATCAAATAGTATCTGGCTTCTGTGGCTTAATATTATGTTTGTGAGATTTATGCAAGGTATGGCAGATAGCAATGGCTCATTTATTCTTGTTACTTATACAGTATTCATTTGTAAACACATGAAAATCTATTTAGCCTTTCTGTTGATGAATATTTAAGTTATTTCCAGTCTTTGGCTATTTTGAATAATGCTACTGTGATTATTCTTGTATGTGGCTTTTGGTGTACATGTTCACATTTTTGTCGGATATACATGTACAAGTAGAATTGATAGGTAAAAAGACATGCTTCAGCTTAAGAAGATACTGCCAGTTGGGTACAGTAGCTGATGCCTATAATGCCAGCACTCTGGGAGGCCAAGGCAGGAGGATCACTTGAGCCCGGGAGTTCAAGACTGCCCTGGGCAAATGGTGAAATCCTGTCTCTACCAAAAAATACAAAAATCAGCTGGGTGTGATGGCACATGCCTATAGTCCCAGCTACCCAGGAGGCTGAGATAGGAGGATCCTTTGAGCCTTGGAAGTGGAGGTTGCAGTGAGCCGTGATCATGCCACTGCACTCCAACCTGGGTGACAGAGTGAGACACTGCCTCCAAAAAAGAAGATACTGCCAAATAGTTTTCCATAATGGCTGTACTAATTTACATTTCCACCAGTGCTGCATAAGTGTTCTAGATGTGCCACATCCTTGTCAACATTTAGTACTATCAATATTTCTTATGTTAGCACTTCTCACCGGGAATTTTAATAAATTATCAGTTTTCCTCCTGCATTACCCTAGTCCAATGCTACTAAAACAAGCTATATGAATAATACAGTAACATATATTAAAAATACTTTGAAGACATGAGATTGTACATGAGGTAATAAAAAAGGTACAAAACTCTGGATTTCAAACTTCTTTTGACTAACATCCAAAGTAAGAAACATACATAATATTGCAACACAGTACATAAAAACACACATACACCAAGTTTAACAAAACAATATTTACCTTATAGCTTGTGATTTACTCTGATATTTATATTTCATTTTCTTTTTCAAAAAAAAAAAAAAATCACGTCTGAAGAAATTGGTCGCATTACCCACTGAAGGATCATGATTCTCAAAGTGAGTCACTAGTTTGGAGAAAAGTGAATGGGATTTGGCCAGCTTGAACAACACAGCGAGGCCCCATTTCTTTAAAAAAAAATTTATAGTCAGGTATGGTGGCACACACCTGTAATTCCAGCTACTCAGGAGGCTGAGGCCAGAGAATTGCTTGAACCCAGGAGGCGGAGGTTTCAGTGAGCCGAGATCACGCCACTGCACTCCAGCCTGAGCAACAGAGCAAGACTCTGTCTCAAACTGCGCCCCCTAAAAAACAAAAACAAAACAAATGAACTATTTATATTTAGCATAAAAACATCATTTCTCATGACTAACCTGTTGATTGCACCTCTGTTACAAATACTTTGATTTTCAAGCATCAAACTAAATCCTTCCAGCTTCTGTTAACCAGGCAACAATAATGCACAATCAATGTATTACTGCACACTGAATCTTAGCCCAAAAGAGAGTCTCATGCTGTCAGGGAAACAATTACAGTTTTATGATGTCCTTCCCCTACAGGTCACTTCTTGCATCAAGGTTACCATCATTAAGAACTGCTTTTCTTTATACTGTTGGATAAAAACTTATTAATTAAAAAAAAAACTGCTAAGTATCTGCAGATGCTGCTTTGGTGTTACACACTTCGTCAGGCCATTGAAGTATATTAATGGAGGAAGTAAGCAAACCACATCCCCAATAATAGACCAATAAAAATAAACTAGTTTACAATTTTGCTATATATTTTAAAAAATGGTTCTGCATATCAACAAAATCTGAGAATGAAGTTGAATAAGACAAAAATAACATACTGACCCATTCAGCATCGATATGGATTTTTTTTTCTTATGAGATAAGGGTCTCGCTCTGTCACCCAGGTTGGAGAGCAGTGTGGCGATCAGTATTTACTGCAACCTTGGCCTAACAAGCTTAAGAGATATTCCTACCTCAGTCTCCTGAGTAGCTGGGACCACAGGTGTGTGCCATGACACCTGGCTAATTTTTAAAATTTTTGTAGAAATGGAATGTTGCCATATTGCCTAGACGGGTCTCAAACTCTTGGACTCAGGTGATCCTTGATATGGATGGGTTTTTTTGTTTTTTTTTTTGAGACGGAGTCTCGCTCTGTCGCCCAGGCTGGAGTGCAGTGGCTGCATCTCAGCTCACTGCAAGCTCCGCCTCCCGGGTTTACGCCATTCTCCTGCCTCAGCCTCCCAAGTAGCTGGGACTACAGGCGCCCGCCACCTCGCCCGGCTAGTTTTTTGTCTTTTTAGTAGAGACGGGGTTTCACCGGGTAAGCCAGGATGGTCTCGATCTCCTGACCTCGTGATCCGCCCGTCTCGGCCTCCCAAAGTGCTGGGATTACAGGCTTGAGCCACCGCGCCCGGCCGATATGGATGGTTTTTAAGGACAGATGACAACTTGGTGTATTCTGTATGCAGATTCTAATGGATACCCTCTTTTAACAAGACCTTTGTTCTCCCAGAAAAATCTTTACAAATAGGAAAGGAAGCAGAAGACCCTCAATTTCAGCTGTGCAAATGCTACACAAGAAAACTGCATTAATTTCCTGTCAAGTCTTTGAACTATGTCTATTCGTCTCTCAAATGAGGATTAGCTATCCAATAAGTAAAATGATTAAGGAGAGGATAAATGAGAAGAACTTTGAAAAGTATCCAAAAGCATGACTTTCTTCCTACTGTGATACAAAGAATACAACAAAGTAACATCCTGTATTTAAAAATTATTATAAAGAGACCATTTAAACTTCAAAAAATAATGATTATAGTATAACATAGTAAATAAAACAGGAGATGAATGGAAGGAAGGAGGAAGGAATGAGGAAGGGAGACTGGAGGGAGGGAGGGAGGGAGGGAAGGAAAGTAGGAAGAAAAGAAGAGAGGGAGGGAGGGGAGGCAAGCTCTTTTTATGGTGATAACAAAGTCAGGAAAGATTTAATAACAGTTGCTAAAATGGTGGGTAAAGTTTGATGACGAAGAGCATATTTACATAATCTCAAAGTATCTCTCCACAAATTATCTATTTTTGATTTTAATATTTTATTATTATAGTCATAATTATATATATTTATGGGATAAAATGTGATACTTTGATACATGTATGCAATGTGGAATTATTAAATCAAGCTAATTAACATATATCCATCACCTATCATTTTTTGTGGTGAGACATTTGAAATATTCACTTAGGTTTTTTGTTTTTTAAGAGACAAGGTCTTCCTCTGTCACCTAGGCTGGAGTGTAGTGGTACGATTATAGCTCACACAGCCTGGAACTCCTGGGTTCAAGCAATCCTCCTGACTCAGCCTGAGACTACAGGTGCACACCACCATGCCCAGCTACTTTTTTTACTTTTGTAGAGACAGAGTCTCGCCATGTTGCCCAGGCTGGTCTTGAATTCCTGGGCTCAAGCAACCCTCCCACCTTGACCTCACAAAGTGTTGGGATTACAGGTGTGAGTCACTGCACCTCCCTCCTCTTAGTTATTTTTAAATATACATTATTGTGGACTATAGTCACCTGCTATGTAATAGATCTCAAAACCTATTTCTCCTATTCCTCCTGTTGAGCTGAAACTTTGTAACCTTTGACCAGTAACTCCCCACTCCCTCACTTTACTACCACTCCCAGCCTCTGGTGATCATCACTCTACTCTCTTTGAGTTCAACTTTTTAAAATTATACATATAAATGAGATCATGTGGCATGTGTTTTTCTGTGCTTGGCTTATATCACTTAGTATAATGTCTTCAAGATTCATACATGTTGACACGAATGACAGGATCCCCTTCATTTACAAGGCTGAATAGTATTCCATTGCATGTATATACCACATCTTCTTTATCCATTCATCTGCTGATAAACAGGTTGATTCCATACACTGGCTATTGTGAACACTGATGCAATGAACATTGGAGTGCAAGCATCCCTTCAACATACTGATTGCAATTCCTTTAGATATATACCCAGAAGTAGGATGGCTAGATCACATGCTAGTTCTATTTTTAGTTTTTTGAGACCTTCATCTTGTTTTCCATAAATAGCTGTACTAATTTACATCTTTGCCAACAGTGTACGAGGGTTTCCTTGTCTCCCCATGTCAACACTTGTTATTGTTCATTTTTTTATAAAAACCATTCTAATAGATGTGAGGTGATATCTCATTTAATCTGCAATCTGCATTTTCCCAATGACTAGTGATGTTGCACACTTTTTCATGAACCTGTTGGTCATCTGTATGAAGGGTCTGTTCTGGTCCTTTACCCATTTTTGTAGCCAGGTTTTGTTGTTGTTGTTGCTACTTAGTTGAATTCCTTATATATTTTGGATATTAGCCCTTGTCAGATATATGGTTTACACTTTTTTTTTTTTTTTTAACCTCTATGGGTTGTCTCTTCACTTCACTCTCTTCAGTTTCTTTTCTTGTATAGAAACTATTTAGTTTGATACAGTCCCATTTGTCTATTTTTTGTTGTTGTTGGTTGCCTGTTCTTTTAAAGTCACACAAAAAAATCATTGCCCAGACCAATGCCACAGAGCTTTCCCTGTGTTTTCTTCTAGCAGTTTTGCAGTTTCAGGTCTTTTGTTTACGTCTTTAATCCACTCAGTTCAAGTATGTATATGACATAAGGGTCTAATTTCATTCTCCTGCATATGAATGACCACTTCTCCCAGCATCATCTATTGAATAATTGTCCTTTACCCAGTGTGTGTTCCTGGCACCACTGTCAAAAATCAGCTGACCATAAATGCATGGGTTTGTTTCTGGCTTTCTATCCTGTTCCTTTGGTACTGTTTTTATGCCAGTACCATGTTGTCTTGACTACAACTGCTTTATATTTTGAAAACAGGGAATGTAGTGTCTCTGGCTTTGTTCTTTTTGTTCAAAATTATTTTGTGGTTTCATACAAATTTTAAAGATTTTTTTTCTATTTCTGTGAAAAATGATACTGGAATTTTGACAGGGATTACACTGAATCTGTAGATCATTTTGGGTAGTATGGACATTTTAACATATTAATTCTTCCAACCCATGAATTTTTGGGAACTGCCATCTTGTTTTCCACAATGGCTGCACTATTTTGCACTAATACTATCAATGCACAAGGGTTCCAATCCTTGCCAATACTTTTTTCTTTTTGGCAATAGCTATCCTAATGGGTATGAAGTGATACCACACTGTGGTTTTGACTTTCTTTCCCTAATGATTAATGATCAGTGATATTAAGCATCTTTTCTTATTGGCTTATTGGCCATCTATATGTCTTCTTTGGAAAAGTAAGTTTCCTTAAGGAACTCATGACCCAATAGTCATAGTTACAAAAGAAATGCAATACATTATAACTGCATTTGGAGATGGGGCCTTTCGAGAGGTAATTAAGGTTAAATGAGGTCATAAGGATGGGACTCTAATCCAATAGGACTGGTGTCCTTATGAGAGCTCTCTCTCCTCATGTACAGGGGAGAGGCCATAAGAGAACACAGCGAGTAGGCAGTTGTCTTCAAGCCAGGTAGAGAGCCCTCACTAGGAACCGAATTTGCCAGCACCTTGATCTTCGATTCTAGACTTCAGAAACGTGAGCAATTTCTGTTGTTTAAGCCATCCAGCCTGTGGCATTTTGTTATGGCAGCCCTTAGAGAGGTATATCCCAGAAGTGAATTGCTGGATCATATGGCAATTCTATTTTTAATTTTGGGGATCAAATAACTCTATAATCAAAACCTGGCAGACACCACCTTAGCCAAGTATCAAAGGCAACATCATCAACGAGTCAAACGTATCTGTGCCTCATGATATGATACATTGTGAGGGACACAAAATTATTTGTTATATTCTTGTCAAAATGCATTGGCTGAATCTAAACTGAAAATATCAGATAAAACCAGATTGCAAGACATTTTACAAAATAAATGCCCTACACTTCTCAAAAATGTCAAGGTAATGAAAGACAAAGAAAGGTTGAGTGATCTTTTCAGATTAAGGGAAACAAAAGAGACATGAAAACTAAATATAGTCATGCATCAATTACCAAAAAGCATACATTCTGATAAATGCATCATTAGGTGATTTCATCACTGTGCCAACATCAAGAGTGTTCTTACCCAAACCTAGATTGTAAAGCCTACTACATCTAGGCTACATGATATAGCCTAATGCTCCTAAGCTATAAACCTGTACAACATGTTACTGTACTGAATATTGTAGGCAACTGTAACATAATGGTAAGTATTTGTGTAATCTAAACATATCTACACATAGAGAAAGTAGTACAGTAAAAATATAATATAACCTTACGTTATATTACTGTTATACTATATATACTAATATACATTACACTGTCGTATATGCAGTCCATCCTTGACTGAAATGTCATTATTAAGTGATGCATGCTGTAATTGATACCCTTAAAAAATACATATGAAGCATTTACTTTGGTGGAAAAAGGGCATGATTTCTCCAATTTACTTAAATGGTACATTATTCAGCTGTAAAAAGGAAGAAAATCCTGACACATGTTACAATGTGGATGAACTTTGAGGACATTATGCTAAGTAAAATAAGCTAGGCACAAAAGGACAAATATTCCATGATTCCACTTACATGAAATCCCTACAGTAGAAAAATTTATAAAAACAGTATATAGAATGGTGGTTGTTAGGGACTAGGGGATGGGGAGTTATTGTTTAATGGGTATAGAGTTTCACTTCCGCAAAACAAAAAGAGCTCTGTCAGTGAAAGGTGGTGATGATCACACAACTCTGTGAATATACTTAATGTCACTAAACAGTATGTTTTAAAATGGCTGACATAGTAAATTTTATGTTATCTCTATTTTATGACAATTTTATTAAAAACTTAAACACTTAATTACCATATGACCCCAAAATTCTGCTCCTTAGTATTCATCCAAGAGAATTGAAAACATGTAGTAAGCAAAAATTTGTAAGTGAATATTCTTAGTATATATCCAAGAGAACTGAAAACACATATTAAGCAAAAAACTTGAAAGTGAATATTCATAGCAGCATTATTCAAATCAGCCAAAACGTGGGAAAAAATGTAAATGTTGATAAATTCACCAAAATTCAGTGAAGTATAATTTTTTTCCTTATATTTATTTATTTTGAGACAGAGTCTCACTCTGTCACCCAGGCTGGGGTGCAGCAGCGTGATCTCAGATCACTGCAGCCTCTGCCTCCCTGGTTCAAGTGATTTTCATGCCTCAGCCATCAGGGTAGCTGGGATTACCACCACACCCAGCTAATTTTTATATTTTCAGTAGAGACAGGGTTATCACCATGTTGGCCAGGCTGGTGTCAAACTCCTGGCCTCAAGTGATCTGCCTGCTTTGGCCTCCCAAAGTGCTGGGATTACAAGTGTGAGCCACCACGCCAGGCCTGAAGTATAAATTTTTAATAGTTGTGATAAGATATAATACGTATACCATGCAATTCTCCCAGAGAACATATGCAATTCTCCCAGACAACATGTACAATTCAACGGTATGTATGTATATATATGTATGTATTTATGAATGAATGAATAAATGACAGCGCCTCACTCTGTCGCCCAGGGTGGAACGCAGTGATGTCATCATAGCTCACTGCAGCCTTGACCTCCTGGGCTCAAGCAAGCTTCTTGCCTCAGCCTCCCAAAGTAGCTGAAGCTACAGATGTGCACCATCACACCGGCTAGTTCTTTTGCACAGATGAGGTCTCATTGTGTTGCTCAAGCTGATCTTGAACACCTGCATTCAAGCGAGCTTCCCACCTTGGGAAGCGTTAGGATTACAGGCATGAGCTACTGCACCTGGCCAATTCAATGCTTTCAGTATTGCACATATATGCACAACAATCACCACGGTCAGTTTTCAAACATTATCATTACAGAAAGATCCCCCTCCTGCAAAAAAAAAAAAAAAAAAAAAAAAAGCCATTCTGTACCCTTTAGCTATCAATTCCTATCTCTCTGTTTGCCTAAGTCCTAACCAACCACTAATGTACTTTCTGTCTCTATAGACTTAACCTATTATGGAAATTTAATATAAACTGAATCATGTAATAGGTGGTCTTTTGTGTCTGGCTTCTTTCACTTAGCATAATGTTGTCAAAGTCCGACGAAATTGTAGAATGTATTGGTATTTTATTCTTTTTAATGGCCAAATAATATTCTAACGTGCATTGTTTATCAATTCATCAGTTGATGGTCATTTGACTTGCTCCCACCTTTGACTATTGTGAATGCTGCTGCTGCAAACATCCATAGGGCCAGGTGCAGTGGCTCACGCCTGTCATCCCAGCACTTTGGGGGGCTGAGGCGGGCAGATCACCTGAGGTCAAGAGTTCGAGACCAGTCAGTCCAACACGGTGAAACCCCGTCTCTACTAAAAATACAAAAAAATTAGCCAGGCGTAGTGGCGAGCACCTGTAGTCCCAGCTACTCAGGACACAGAGGCAGGAGAATTGCTTGAACCCAGGAGGCAGAGGTTGCAGTGAGCCAAGATCACACCACTGCACTCCAGCTTGGGCAACAGAGTGAGACTCCATCTGGGGGAAAAAAAAAAAATTCATATACAAACTTCCGAGTTAATATGTTTCAGTAGTTTGTTGGCAGATATCTACAAGTAGAACAGCTGGGTCCTATGGTAAGGCTATTTTTAATTTTTTGAGGAACTGCCACACTGTTTTTGAAAGCAGCTGAGTGAACACTAGGCGCAGTGGCTCACTCCTGTAATCCTAGCACTTTGGGAGGCTGAGACAGACAGATCTCTTGAGCTCAGGAGTTCAAGACCAGTCTGGGTAACACGCCAAAACCCCATCTCTACAAAAAATACAAAAATTATCCAGGCGTGCTGGCATGCACCTGTAGTCCCAGCTACTTGGGAGGCTGAGGCAGGAGGATCACTTGAGCCTGGGAGGCAGTTTTATTACAGACATCCTAGAAATGTGAGATGGCATCTAATTGTGGGTTTTTTGTTCTTTGTTTTCAGACAGACTCTTGCTCTGTCACCCAGGCTGGAATGCAATGGGAAGATCTTGGCTCACTGCAACCTCCACCTCCCAGGTTCGAGCCCCATGCCTCAACCTCCCGAATAGCTGGGATTACAGGCGCCCACCACCACATGTGGCTAATTTTTGTATTTTTAGTAGAGACAGGGTTTCACCATGTTGGCCAGGCCAGTCTCGAACTCCTGACCTCAAGTGATCCACCCGTCTTGGCCTCCCACAGCGCTGGGATTATAGGCGTGAGCCACAGCACCCAGCTCATTGTGGTTTTGATATGCATTTCCCTAGTGACAAGTGATGTTAAGCTTTTGTGTTGTGTGTTTATCTCTTTTGTGTATCAAGACTTTGGAGAAATACCTATTCAGAACTTTTGCCCATGTTAGTTTAATACTTTTTTTTTTTTTAATTTGCCACTTTCCCTTCTCTGTCATGTTTTTAATTGGGTTATTTGAATTTTTATTATTGGGTTGTAAGAGTTCCTTAGATAGTCTAAATACAATTACCAGCCGGGTGAGGTGGTTCACACCTGTAATCCCAGCACTTTGGGAAGCCAAGGTGGGTAGATCACTTGAGGTCAGGAGTTTGAGGTCAGCCTGACCAACATAGTGAAACCCCATCTCTACCAAAAATACAAAAAACAGCTGGGCACACGCCTGTAATCCCAGCTACTCAGGAGGCTGAAGCAGGAGAACCACTTGAACCTGGGAGGCAGAGGTTGCAGTGAGCTGAGGTCAAGCCACCATAGCACTCCAGCCTGGATGACAAAGTGAGACTCTGACTCAAAAAAAAAAAAAAAAAAAAAATACAATTACCTCATTATATATATGATTTACAAGTATTTTTTCCTATTCCATGGGTTGTCTTTTCTCTGAAAAACAAGTTTTCAGTTTTAGTGAAACCCAATTTATTAACTTTTTTCTTTTATTACATGTGCTTTTGTTACATCTAATAATCCACTGCCAAATCCAAAGACATGAAAATTTACCACTATATTTTCTTCTTAGGGGTTTATAATTTTAGCTCACATATATTCAGGTCTTTGATTCATTTTGAGCTAATTTCTGCATGGTGTGCGGGAAGTTTCCAGCTTCCTTCTTTTACATGTCCCAACACCATGCATTGAAAAGACAATTTTTTTCTCCACTGAATAGTACTGGCATCCATATAGAAAATCAGTTGACCAAAGACACATGAGTTTATTTCTTCTCCTTCTTCTTCTTTTTTCGTTAGAGACAGGGTCTTGCTGTGTCACTCAGGCTGGACTGCAGTAGCACAGTCTCGGCTCACTGGCAGCCTCAACTTCCCAGGCTCAAGCAATCCTCCCATTTCAGCCTCCCGAGTAGCTGAGACTACAGGCGCGCACCACCATTCCTGGCTAGTTTTTATATTTTTTGTAGAGATGGGGTTTTGCCATGTTGCCTAGGCTGGTCTCAAACTCCTGGGCTCAAGTGATCTGCTCACCTCAGCCTCCCAAAGTAGTGGGATTACAGGTGTGAGCCACCACACCTGGCCAATTTCTTGACTCTCAATTCTTTTTTTTTTTTTTTGAGCCAAGGTCTTGCTCTACCACCCAGGCTGGAGTGCAGTGGCACAATCACAGCTCACTGCAGCTTCAACCTCCCAGGCACAGCAATCCTCCCATCTCAGCTTCCCAAGTAGCTGGGACTATAGGTACAAGCCACCACACCCGGCTAATTTTTTTGTTTTTTGTAGATATGGGTCTCCCTATGTGACCCAGGCTGTTCTTCAACTCCTGGGCTCAAGTGACCCTCCTGCCTTGACCTCTCAAACTGCGGGATTGCAGACATAAGCACCGCCCTAGACAGTATCCTCGCTTTTCCTTTTTTTTTTCCTAATATGTCCATCTTCTGGTCCTCTCATTTCTGAGTCTAGTAATTTGAGTCTTCTCTCTCTTTCTTGGTCAATATAACTAAAGGTTTGTCAAATTTGTTGATCTTTTCAGAAAAGCAAATTTGGTTTTGTTGATTATCTGTTGTTTTTCTATTCTCTGTTTCATTAATTTCTACTCTAATCTTTAGTATCCCCTTCCTTCACATGCTTTAAGTTTAATGGGCGCTTCCTTTTCCAGGGTCTTAAGCTGGAAGGTTAGGTTACTGATTTTAGATCCTTATTCTTTGTTATTTAAGATGGGCACTTACAACTATAAACTTCTACAGGCACTGCTTTAGCTGCATCATTTTCTATTTTATTCATCTCAAAGTATTTTCTAATTTCCCTTTTGATTTCTTCATTGACTCATTAGTTACACAGAAAAGTACGTTGTTTAATTTCCACATGTTTGTGGGTTTACTAAATTTCTTCCCATTAATTTATAATTTCATCCCACTGTGGTCAGAAAACATACTTTGTATCTTTTCTATCAAGAGTAAATATGTGTATATAAATTACATCTCAATTACAAAACAAAAAACTTTTAGGCACATTGTATGATAAAGTCATAAACCAAAATGGCATTTGGCAATAGAAACAGTGGTTGTAGTTATGAATCATAGATAGCCTTCATTACTGTAGTCTGAAAAAGCTTGTGACAGATTTGCCATTGACAAACAGTTCCAATTTTTATCCTATTAAGAACCTCTACAGGCTGGGTGCAGTGGCTCACACCTGTAATCCCAGCACTTTGCAAGGCCGAAGTGGGCAGATCACGAGGTCAGGTGATCGAGACCATCTTGGCTAACACGGTGAAATCCCGTCTCTACTAAAAATACAAAAATTAGCTGGGCACGGTGGCACGTGCCTGTAGTCCCAGTTACTCAGGAAGCTGAGGCAGGAGAATTGCCTGAACCCAGGAGGCGGAGGTCGCAGTGAGCCGAGATCACGTCACTGCACTCCAGCCTGGGCAACAGAGAGAGACTCTGTCTCAAGAAAAAAAAGGAACCTCTACAAATGATTTAAAAAAAACACACACACAAACTCTATATGCTTAACTGGCAAAGGACATAAAAAGTTAATTCCCATGAGAGGAAATACAAATAAAGGAAAAACATGAAAAAGAAACCTCATTAGCAGTCTCTTCAAAAAAGAGATTTTTTAAAAATGAAGTATCATTTTCCACATACCAAATTAACAGGTTTATCTTTGATTTTTAAACATTAATATCTAATGCTAGAATAAAGCAGTGAAACTAGGCACTCTCATATACTGCTTGTGGGCATACAAATTGGAACACTTTGGAAAGCAATTTGACAAAAAGTATTAAGAGCCTTAGCTGGGCACAGTAGTTCACGCATGTAATCTCGGGCAACATAGCAAGATCCTTGTCTTTTATTCAAAAAAATAAAGAACACAGCCTTAAAAAAATTCTAGGCCAGGCACTGTGGCTCATGCCTGTGATCCCAGCACTTCAGGAGGTCAAAGCTGGGGGATCACTTGTGTCCAGGAGTTCGAGAGTAGCCTAGGCAACACAATGAGACCCAGACTCTATTCTTCTAAAAATAAAAATAAAAAATGTAAAATAAATTCTAAATGTTTTCAATTAGTAATTCAGTAATTCTACTTTTGATAGTCTGTGTTTCAGATATAATTTTAAATACAGAAAATATTTTAGACGAGCAATATTCCCTGCAGTATTACTTCCAATTAAATAAATGGCTGCAATGTAAATTCAGTAATAGGTGAAGTTAAGTAAAAAGTATGGCTTAATTATTGGATATAATATTACACAGCCATTACAAATTATGTTTATAAAACACATATAAGAAAAATACTTATGTTAGCAAAAAAGGAGCAAAATTACATGATTACAGCAATGTGTTTAAAGAAAAAACAACAGCAAATGATTTGCATACAGAAAAAAAATCAGAAAGCCATATATCAAAAGACAAATAATGATTACCTTTGGGTAGTGAATTATGAATGCATTTTTCTTTATAGTTTTCAATATCTTTCCAAATTTTCTATGAGTACAAATTCTTAAAAAATACATTTAAGTATATAATAATATAAAATCTTATAGTTAAAAATATATTTAAAGCAGATTTAAGAAACTTACTGCAGATATCACAACCCACTCATTATGACAACTCTCCGAAGCAAACTTCACAGATATATATTTTCTCTCACAGGGGAGATGTACTCACTCTCCCACACACATAATCCCTAGTTTTTCCTTTTTTTTGAAAGACAGAGTCTCACTCTACCACTCAGACTGGAGTGCAGTGGCACAATCTCCACTCACATAACCTCCGTCTCCCAGGTTCAAGCAATTCTCCTGCCTCAGCCTCCCTAGTAGCTGGGATTACAGGCGTGCATCACCGTGCCCGGCTAATTTTTTTGTATTTTTAGTAGAGATTGGGTTTTACCATGTTGGTCAGGCTGGTTTCAAACTCCTGATCTCAAAGGATCCGCCCACCTCAGCCTACCAAAGTGCTGGGATTACAGGTGTGAGCCAGCACACCTGGCCCTATTTAAGCTTTTTGTATCGTACTTGTCAAAGAGTTTTTGTTTTTATGTATATTTGCTTTTTTACGATAAATCAAGTAGTCTTTCCTGGGACTCTGAAATAGCTTTCTAATTTCAAGAATATAATACTCTAACACAATTCAAATGCATTTGACTTTTTTATATTCTCAAAGTTATCAAAAAGATACAAAGTAAAATCAATTATACAAGGTTCTAAGGGTTGCTGTGTATACATAAAAAGAGGCTAATTAACCTCCAAATTAAATCAAAAGGCACAATTAACGTATTAATACATGTATTTATTTTAAAATCAGAAAAAAAGAATGTACAAAACTTTTCCCATACATTTACTTGTGTATAGTTTGCCTGTTTATTGAAGCAAAAGGCATAATAAAAACAAAACAAGTTTGGGGTCAGAAAAAACAGAGTTTATACCCTGGTACTGCAACCTCCTAGCTGTGCAAACCTAGACAAATCAGACTCCATAAATCTTAATTTTCACCTTTGTAAAACAGAAATAACAGTACTTACCTGAAGGATTGTGAGGATGAAATGGAAAACTGAATACAAAGCACCATAACAAGCAGAGTGCATTATTAGGCACAATACACACAGTAACTATGTACTGTAATTATTTTCACTTGTCTTGAAAGGATCAGGAAATTCATTTTATAACAAGTATACTTAACTTTATTCCTAATCCAACACCAAGAGATGAAAAAATGAGGTAGCTCTTAAAACCATTAAAGGTCCTTAGTAGTCCTCAGTTACCGGTTTAGGATAGATCTGAGTAGATTTTATAGCTCTTACCACCTTTCCAGTAATGCAAAGCAGTTCAAGAAAGAAGAGCATTATACTCTTACCTTGCAGGCCACATCCACTAATCGCATCTGGATAGCTTGATTCTCTGGTAGCTTAGTGCCAATTGCAAGCAAAGTATCCAGCAGCTGAGCTAGGACTTGATGAGACTCTAGAGAGGGAGATGGAAAGTTGGCTTGGAAAATTTCAAAAGGGGATAACTATATAAACTAATTTACTTGGGTAAAGAATGTAGATTGGGGGCCGGGCGCGGTGGCTCAAGCCTGTAATCCCAGCACTTTGGGAGGCCGAGACGGGCGGATCACGAGGTCAGGAGATCGAGACCATCCTGGCTAACATGGTGAAACCCCGTCTCTACTAAAAAAAAAAATACAAAAAACTAGCCGGGCGCGGAGGCGGGCGCCTGTAGTCCCAGCTACTCGGGAGGCTGAGGCAGGAGAATGGCGTGAACCCGGGAGGCGGAGCTTGCAGTGAGCTGAGATCCGGCCACTGTACTCCAGCCTGGGCGGCAGAGCGAGACTCCGTCTCAAAAAAAAAAAAAAAAAAAAAGAATGTAGATTGGCTAGGTGCAGTGACTCACAACTGTAATCCCAGCACTTTGAGAAGTTAAGGCAGGAGAATCCCTTGAGCCCAGGAGTTCAAGACCAGCCTGGGCAACAGAGGGAGACTCTGTTTCTACAAAAATAAATCTGAAAAAATGAGTCAGCCAGGTGGTGTGCACCCAGAGTCCCAGCTACTCAGGAGGCCGAGGTAGGAGGACCGCTTGAGCCTGGGAGATCAAGGCAGCAGTGAGCCGTAATTGCGCCACAGCACTCCAGCCGGGGAAACAGAGCAAGACCCAGTCTTAAAAAAAAACAGAAGAAAAAAAAGTAGACTTTTGTCAACTGGGTTCTACTGTGTGATCCTTCATGCCCTCAACTAAAAGCTAATTTCCTAAAGGGATCATGTTTAAATGTCTGAGTTCTCCACAGGATAGAGTATAGTTCTATGTACATAGTGCACTCCAAAAATGTTTAGTGCTGGATTGATTCAAGAGTTTTTTCACACTAAGAAACAGAAAAAAAAAAGGCCAGGCGCGGTGGTTTATGCCTGTAATCCCAGGACTTTGGGAGGCCGAGGCGGGCGGATCACGAGGTCAGGAATTCAAGACCAGCCTGACCAACATGGTGAAACACCGTCTCTACTAAAAATACAAAAAATAGCCAGGCATGGTGGCACACACCTGTAATCCCAGCTACTCAGAGGGCTGAGGCAGGAGAATGGCTTGAACCCCGGAGGCAGAGGTTGCAGTGAGCCGAGATCGCTCCACTGCACTCCAGCCTGGGTGACAGAGCAAGACTCTGTCTCAAAAAAAAAAAAGGAAGAAAAAAACGTTTTCCATTGCCTTCAAGATAAAGTCCAAATATCCTAGAAGGCATATAATACATACACACCAGGCCTTCCATGATGTTTACCCTTGCCTATCTTTCTAGCTTCATCTCTTTCAGGTCTCCTTTAACACTCTTTTTTCCAACTACTTAAAATTCCATGTCCCCCTATCTTTGCTCAGGCTAACTTTTCAACGTAGAATGCCTTCCCCCACACCTGACTCCATTCTTGACCCCACTCCCCACTGAACACCTAGTTATCCCTTTTTTTTTTTTTTTTTCCTTGAGACAGAGTCTTGCTCTGTCACCCAGGCTGGAGTACAGTGGCACAATCTCTGTTAACTGCAAGCTCCACCTCCCGGGTTCACTCCACTCTCCTGCCTCAGCCTCCCAAGCAGCTGGGTCTACAGGTGCCCGCCACCACACCCAGCCAATTTTTTGTCTTTTTAGTAGAGACGGTGTTTCACCATGTTAGCCAGGATGGTCTCGATCTCCTGACCTCGTGATCCACCCGCCTCGGCCTCCCAAAGTGTTGGGATTACAGGCGTGAGCCACCGCGCCCAGTCTAGTTATCCTTAAAATGTCACTTCTCACATAGCTACCATAAGAATTTTCCATGGGAAAAAATGATACTTCTGTACTGAAGCAATGTTATTCTTTTGGTGCTTGTATTTATTTTATTTTATTTGAATTTATTTTTTGAGACAGGGTCTCACTCTGTTACCCAGGCTGAAATACAGTGGCATGATCATGGCTTACTGCAGCCTCAATCTCCTAGGTCGAAGCAGTCCTCCCACTTTAGCCTCCCAAGCAGCTGGGATAAAGGTGTGAGCAACCAGGTTTGGCTAATTTTTTAATCTTTTGTAGAGACAAGATTTAATTATGTTGCCCAGACTGGTCTCAAATTCCCGGGCTCAAGGGATCCTTTCACTTCGACCTCCCAACGTTTTGGGATTACAGGCCTAGCCTAACCTGTGCCTAGCCTGTTTTAGTGCTTTTAAAAATATGTCTTGGCCGGGTGCGGTGGCTCACGCCTGTAATCCCAGCACTTTGGCAGGCCGAAGCGAGAGGATCACAAGGTCAGGAGATTGAGACCATCCTGGCTAACATAGTGAAACCCCGTCTCTACTAAAAATATAAAAAATCAGCCGGGTGTGGTGGCGGGCACCTGTAGTCCCAGCTACTCCAGAAGTTGAGGCAGGAGAATGGCGTGAACCCAGGAGGCACAGCTTGCAGTGAGCTGAGATCGTGCCACTGCACTCCAGCCTGGGAGACAGAGCGAGACTCCGTCAAAAAAAAAAAAAAAGAACGTTTCTTGATGAAACGAGTACTACATGTTCAGTTACAGGTTTCATTGTAAGCTGAAATAATCTTTTTAGAAAGCAATAGGGTAATACATAGCAAGGGTCATTAACATGTTTGGACTTCCGGACTCTGGCCTGGAGTCAGGTTGCTCAACATATCAAGGCCCTACCACAAAATAAAAAAACAAACAAGCAAAAAAAAAAGGGACAATAATATCTATATCATATGTAAACTACCTCAAATATATGGTACTTGGCCAATAAATGACAGTTATTAAGAGAGAAACTGTACTTCTACTCTAATGTAAATATATATACATGGTTTCATTAAATTATCCTCAAATTCCTTTTCAACAACAACCAACACAACAAAATTTTGTCCTAACTTCTATAAGAAAGAACTAAAGATTTCTGCTCTGACTATACAGCTTTTAAATTGCAACTTACTTTCATTCTGCAGGATGTTAATAGCATCATCCATAATGCAGTCTGGTGAAAATCCTGCTGTCTTTGATAATAAACCCAACAATGATGCAATTTTCAGTCTCACAGATGGATCATTCTCCTGGAAAAAAAGAAGCAATTATCACTTTGATGCTTTACACTTAGCTAACCAACAAATAGGAATATGGAAAACTAACACCCCAAAAGAGATTCAATGATCCAAGTATTCTATGGCATCATTCCTGAAAAATTAATTTTATATACTTCTGGAGAGACAGCTACTTATTTATTTATTTATTTATTTATTTATTTATTTATTTATTGAGATGGAGTTTTACTCTGTTGCCCAGGCTGGAGTGCAGTGCGCAATCTTGGCTCACTGCAACCTCTGCCGGGGAAACGGCTTTCTCAGTTGATACATTACATCCAAATGTTGCAAAGTGAATGAGAACTTTTCTATGCCATTCTGATGTCACTAACTTCTAATAAAAAATGTGCTGTTGGCATTAAAAGTACCTGACCTCCACTGAGTAGTCATGTTAGACACAAGTCACAGCAACTTGCACCAACAACACTGGGGATACAACATTGCTGCCAGCACCACTGCTCTTGGAGTCCCTGGAAGGTGAGTGTGGCAGCTACTACTGCTATCACCAGAAAGAATCTTTCATTCTACCTTTTTTTTGAGACAGGGTCTCACTGTCTCCCAGGTCACAATGCAGTGGTGCAATCATGGCTAACTAGAACCTTAACCTCCTGGGCTCAAGTGAACCTCCAACCTCTGCCTCCCAAGTAGCTAGGACTACAGGTACATGCTACCACACCTAGCCACTTTTTTTTAATTTTTAGTAGAGATGAGCTTTTGCTTTGCTGCCCAGGTTGGTCTCAAACTTCTGAGCTCAAGCAATCCTCCTGCCTCGGCTTCCCAAAGTTCTGGAATTACAGGTGTGAGCCACCGTGCTCAGTCCTACCTGCTTTTTTGAATCACCAGATCCTGATTAAAAGTCTGCAGGAGGCAAGTGTGACTGTCTGAGTATAAGTCTTGTGCCTGGGCCCGAGCTGCAGGGGAGACTGACAAAGAAATAGTCTGACTGTTTTAGCTTAGAGAGTGAGAGGTGGTTTCCAATGGGCACCAAAATTCCTGTGGTAAGAAATTTCTTCCAAAGACAAAAAGGAATGCTCTCTTGTTCACTGCCATATCTCAATATAGCACAATACCTGACACTAAAAAGATCAATAAATATATATGAAATGACAGGGGAAAAAAAGTACCTTGCCAGTGCTGAGAATAGATCATCTTTCTATACTAAAGACAAAACTAATTAAGTGTATGCTGAAAGGATGAGGTACTTTTCAAATAAGACCAACTCCCCACCTCCTATATTCAGTTTCTAAGGAGGTCACCAGGCACAATAAGGAGGCCTAAAGCAGGGGAAGGGGCAATAGATACAGCGTTGGCATGCTATGCCACTTATTATGCATATAACAGAGACAAAATGTAGAATGAGACCGGGCACAGTGGCTCATAATTCCAACACTTTGGGAGGCTGAGGCGGGCAGATCACCTATGTCAGGAAGTTTGAGACCAGACTGGCCAACATGGCAAAACCCTGTCTCTACTAAAAATACAAAACTTAGCCAGGCATGGTGGCACACACCTATAGTCCCAGCTACTCAGAAGGCTGAGGCAGGAGAATCACTTGAACTCAGGAGGCAGAAGTTGCAGTGAGCCGAGATCACGCCACTGCACTCCAGCCTGAGCGACAGATTGAGACTCTGTCTAAAAAAAAAGAAAAAAAAAATGGTAGAATGGTGGTGGTTGCCAGGGGCTGGAGGGGGTGCAATGGAGGATTACTGTTTAATGGGAAAGAGTTTCAGTTTCAGTTTTACAAGATGAAAAGAGTTCTGGAGATGGACAGTGGTGATGGCTGCATAACAATATGAATGTACTTAATACACATGAACTGCACACTTAAAATGGTTAAGAAAATAAATTTTTATTGTTACCACAACTAAGAAATGATTAGCCAGGCATGGTGGCACATGCCTATAGTTCCAGCTACTTGGGAGGCTGAGGTGAGAGGATTGCATAAGCCTGGGAGGTGGAGGTTTCAGTGAGCCGTGATCGCACCACTGCACTCCAGTCTGGAGTGAGACCTTGTGAGAAAAAAAAGAGGGGAGGGGGGAGAAAATAAATGAAAATGAAAATAAAAAAAAAGATAAGAGAGCATCTGACCTAGTGACATTCCTTATCCATCTGGATACTTTACTCAAGTTCTTTTACTTTCTGAAATAATCCCTTAGCACTCCTTCTACTATGACACATAAATGATCTCCTTCACACCTGAGCTAAAAACAGAATTACCTCCAGGGAAGCCTTCTCTAATAATTGTTTCTTCTGACCATTAAAACTGTCCTGGTTCAGGCTTGCATCACCTTTCTCCAAACTTAAGAGTCTTCTAATTGGTCACTCTAACTCCAGTCATCCAATTCCTTTATCCTCCATACTTTCCCTCAGAGTGACATTTCTAAAACAAAAACTGACAAGGTAGAATACAAGGCCCTTTAGAATTGGATCCCTTCCAAATCTTCTGGTCTTATCTCTTGATGAGCTCCCAACCTAAAATCTGCACCAGCCAAACTAGTTGCATTTCTTCTAATGTGATAGCGTGTCTCACATCTCCATGCCCATGTTACGGTTGCTCACAACTAAAATGTCTTTCCTCCTGTTTTCCAACTGGCCAAAATCTATTTTTAGGACTTTTCTCAAGCATCGCTACCACTCTAAAATGCATTTCTGGAACACTGCTTCCAAAAATTAATCACCCCCTTCTCTGAGGCCATATCATAACCTACCCCTTTCAGAAGACCTGAAACAGTATATTATTAATTCATTTCTTATTTACTCAAGACTCAGATCAGGGATTACATCAGATACATCTCTATTACCAACATAAAGCACAAAGTTTGGCACAGAATAAGTATTCAGACATGCTGAGCAAATGAAAAAATGAGCAAATGGAAAACTTTAGCACTTACTATCTACATACTACATATATGGTCTGCTGACTACACTGCTAGCCCCTAAAGGACAAGGAACATGTCTCATAGCTCTGCATCCTCCATAGCTACTAGCACAGTAGCATAAGTGAAGAATCAATCGTGTGAAATAAGTTCAGATACTACTGCCTGATCACAAAAAAAAAAAAAAAAAGTAGGAAAAAGCAGAAGCCAGAGTAGTTTTATCCACTAAAATATTAATATAAGATACCACATTTCTGGACAGAACAAAAGAAAGGATAAAAAACACTATGGTCACCAATCTAGAACTGGGTCCATCTGGCATCCCTCTTCATTTCTTTTGGAGCTAGGGTCCACTTGATTAATGCACGCAGCAAGGACTGATTAAAGTGCTTGAGAGCTGACTTCAGAACACCTGAGTTAAATTTTGCTTTTAGACATGACAAAAGATTGTTTTTTAAGAGTCTTCACCACATTTATGCAGCCAACAGACACATGAAAAAATGCTCATCATCACTAGTCATTAGAGAAATGCAAATCAAAACCACAATGAGATACCATCTCATACCAGTTAGAATGGTGATCACTAAAAAGTCAGGAAACAACAGATGCTGGAAAGGATGTGGAGAAATAGGAAAGCTTTTACATTGTTGGTGGGAGCATAAATTAGTTCAACCATTGTGGAAGACAGTGTGGCAATTCCTCAAGGATCTAGAACTAGAAATACCATTTGACTCAGCCATCCCATTACTGGTATATACCCAAAGGATTATAAATCATGCTACTATAAAGATACATGCACACATATGTTTATTGTAGCACTATTCATGATAGCAAAGACTTGGAACTAACCCAAACGTCCACCAACGATAGACTGGATTAAGAAAATGTGGTACATATACACCATGGAATACTACGCAGCCATAAAAAAAGATGAGTTTATGTCCTTTGCAGGGAAATGGATGAAGCTGGAAACCACCATTCTCAGCAAACTATCACAAGGACAGAAAACCAAACACCGCATGTTCTCACTCATAGGTGGGAACTGAACAGTGAGATCACTTGGACACATGGTGGGGAACATCACACACTAGGGCCTATCGGAGAGTGGGAGGCTGGGGGAGGGATAGCATTAGGAGAAATACCTAATGTAAATGATGAGTTGATGGGTGCAGCAAACTAACATGGCACATGTATACCTATGTAAAAAACCTGCACGTTGTGCACATGTACCCTAGAACTTAAAGTATAATAATAAAAAAAGTCTTCACCATTTAAAGATATAAATCGAAATTTATGATTAAAATAATACGATGCCAGGAATTTATTTTCATAAGAATCTGGTGGAGAAGGTGAGGGTAAAGAAGTAGAAGTGGATTGGAGGGAAGAGGGAAAATGAAACAAGTTTGGCCACAAAATGATAAATTTTGAAGCTGGGTAATGGGTACATGGGAATTAATTAAACTATTCTCTCTACTTACATAGTATATATTTGAAATGTTCCATAACAAAAGGTTTTTTTTTTAAAAAAAAAAAAAACCGAAGTTCAAATCCATACCTTCCATTTACTAGCTGGGTGACCTTGAATACTAAACAGCGCTAAGCTTAGTTCCATTATCTGGAATTTAGAGATAACAATGGTGCTGTCATCAGGATTAAATAAAATATTACATATGGAAAGTGCTTTACAAACTCTAACAAGCAAACTAAATGTTAACTGCTCTTAGAAGTATTATTATAGATTATCATTGGTAATAGAACTTTAATATAATAATAATGGTAGATATTGCTAAGAAAAAGACTAACGGAAAATAGATCACTGAGAGATTGAAAACTTCTTGAGAACAGAAATCCTGATTTTGGCCAGATGTGGTGGCTTACACCTGTAATTCCAATCCTTTGGGAGGGCCAAGCAGGAGGGTTGCTTGAGCTCAGGAATTCGAGACCAGCCTGGGCAACACAGAGAGACTCCATCTCTACAAAAAAAATTAAAAAGAAAAAATTAGCTGGGAGGGGTGGCATGTGCCTGTAGTCCCAGCTCCTCAGGAGGCTGAGTTGGGAGGATGGCTTGAGCCTGGGAGTCCAGACTGCAGTGAGCAGTGACCGCGCCATTGCACTCGAGACTGAGAAACAGCAACACTCAAACAGATGCCAGGCACAGTGGTTCATGCCTGTAATCCCAGCACTTTGGGAGGCTGAGGCAGGTGAATCGCTTCAGCCCAGGAGTTTGAGACCAGCCTTGGCAACATGGTGAAACCCCATCTCTATCAAAAATACAAAACTTTAGCCAGTCTCATAACCCAGTCTCTAGATAGATAAGATATGATTTTTAAAAAATTTTTTTAAAGAAAAGAAAGAACAACAAAAAAAGAAAGCCTGATTTTATTCATGTAAAACATAAGTGAAACATTTATAATGTCCCTTCAATGTTCCAAGGAACCTGCCAGGCACTGGGATAGAGATTAATGGATCTGCAGCCTCTGAATTTAAGGAGCTCAAAGTCTGAAGGAGATAGACACATATGACAAACAATTGCAAAGCATAAAACTTAATAATTGTGCTAATAGGACACTGTCCAGTGCCCAGAACGTCTGATATCTATTTGCTGAGTAAAGAGTGTCAATTCATTTATTCATTCAACAAATATTTATTTTACCAGGCACTGTTCTTGATTCTGCAGAAACAACAATTAAAAAAAATAAAAATCCCTGCTCAAGGCAAGCTTATGTTCCTGTACGGGGAAATGGACAAGGAACATAATTAACAAGAAATTATACAGAATATTAGAAGATGGTAAGTCCCATGGAGAAAACAAAATCAAGGAAGGGGACTAGGAAGTGCTGGGTGGCGACAGGCAGTTTCAATATGAAACAGAAGGGTAAAGGAAGACCTCAGTGTAACGGTGACATTTGCATGCTGATAGCTGCAATATGAAGTACAACTCATCATTTATAACATAGTCTTAAAATTGTCAAAGATATGCTTAACCTAAATATAACAAAGCCTACAGGTCTAACTTTCAGTTCATAGTAAATACAGAGAACAGAGGACAAGCTAATCCTCAAAAAAGTAAATGAATTCAGAAAACAAGACATTTTACAAAAGAACTGTCTCAGTTTATTCATCAAATCAATGTCACCAAAATAGTAACTGTTGTAGGTTTTTTAAAAAGACTAAATGCCATGTGGGGACCTGGTTTGCATTTTGATTTGAACACATCAACTATAAAAAGATACTGGGGGAACAACTAAAAAAATCTAAATATCAACTAATTCTTAGATGACATTAAAGAATTACTTAACTTTATTCATTATGGTTAGGTGGTTACGTTAAAAAATAAAAAGTCCCTCTACTTTCTCACAGCAGTGAGAAAAAAAAAGAAAACAACAAAAAGATATCCCTTTTTAATAGATATGTAATGAAATAATTAGAAAAAAAATGACATATCTTTTAAAAATGCATCAAAACAAGGCTGGGTGCGGTGGCTCACGCCTGTAATCCCAGCACTCTGGGAGGCCGAGGCAGGTGGATCACCTGAGGTCTGGAATTCGAGACCAGCCTGGCTTACATGGTGAAATCCTGTCTCTACTAAAAATACAAAATTAGTTGGGCGTGATGGCGTTCGCCTGTAGTCCCAGCTACTCGGGAAGCTGAGGCAGAAGAATTGCTTGAACCCAAGAGGCGGAAGTTGCAGTGAGCCCAGACGGTGCTACTGCACTCCAGCCTGGGCAACCGAGTGAGACTCATCTCAAAAAAACAACAATAAAATAAAATAAAATTCAGCGAAACAAATAGAGCAAATTTGGCAAAATTACTAATAACTGTTAAATTCTAGGAATGGGTATTTGGTAGGTGACTACAGTATTTTATCTACTTTTCCATAAGCTTAATAATTTGGGGGCTGGGTGTCGTGGTTCACACCTGTAATCCCAGGAATTTGGGAGCCCAAGGTGGGTGGATTGCTAGAGCTCAGGAGTTCGGGATCGGCCTGTGCAACATAGAAAGCCCTGTCTCTACAAAAAAAAAAAAATTAGCCGGGCATGCTGTACATGCCTGTAGTCCCAGCTACTCAGAAGGCTGAGACAGGAGGATCAGTTGAACCTTGGAGGTCGAGGGTACAGTGAGCTGTGATAGCACCACTGCACTCCCACCTGGGAGAGAAAGCAAGAGCCTGTCTCAAAAATAATAATAGTAATAATAATAATGATTTTTGGGCTGGGCATGGTAGCTCACGCTTGTAATCTCAGCACTTTGGGAGGCCAGGGTGCATGGATCACTTGAGATCTGGAGTATGAGACCAGCCTGGCCAACACAGCAAAACCCCATCTCTACTAAAAATACAAAAAAAATTAGCTGGGTGTGGTGTTGCACACCTGTGGTCCTAGCCACTCTGGAGGCTGAGGCAGGAGAATCACTTAAACCGAGGAGGCGGAGGTGGCACTGAGCCAAGATTGCGCCACTACACTCCAGCCTGGGCAACAGACCAAGACTCAGTCTCAAAAAAAAAAAAAAAAAAGCAAAACTTAGCCTGGAGTAGTGGCACATGTCTGTAGTCCCACCTACTTGGAAGGCTGAGCCAGGAGAATCACTTAAGCCAGGAGTTCCAGGCTACAGTGAGCTATGACGGTGCCACTGAATTCTAGGATGGGTGACAGTGAGCCTCTGTCTCAAAGAAAATTTTTTTGGCCAGGCGCAGTGGCTCACGCCTGTAATCCTAACACTTTGGGAGGCCGAGGCAGGCAGATCACTTGAGGTCAGGAGTTCGAGACCAGCCTGGCCAACATGGCAAAACCCCGTCTCTACTAAAAATACGAAAATTAGGGCATGGTGGCACATGCCTGTAATCCCAGCTACTAAGCAGGTTGAGGCAAGAGAATTGCTCGAACCCACGAGGCAGAGGTTGCAGTGAGCCAAGATTGCACCACTGCACTCCAGCCTGGGCAAGAGTGAGACTCTGTCTCAAAAAAAAAAAAATTTTTTTTCATTAAAAAAGAGGGCTACTGCAATTAGATATGAGGGCCATGAATTAGGACAGGAACAGCAGGATGTTAAGGGGACCACATTCCAGAGATGAATGGGTCATGATTGATGTTAACTCCTCTTTTGTGCTTCCACTGCACTCTGCACATATTGCACTCACAGTAACTTCAGCAGTATGATGCACTTTATCATTGACACGTTTTATTTCCATCTACTATACTGTAACTTTCTGAGGACAACATCTGCATCTTTTTTATCTCTGTATCCATAGTACCTAGCACATGGAAGACACTCAGTAAAAGCTTGCTAATGAATACCTTATTTATTTGTAATATTAACCATTCTGCAGACATGATACAACTCCCATGATATACTCCCATCAGATCCTCAAGATTTTCTTACCTTGTAATAATGTTCCAAGAGAATCCTGACTACTCCCTCTACGCTTTCTGCCTCGACAGGCTTCCTGGCAAACTGGAGCAGGTATTGCAAAGCATCTGCTGGGGAGGTAGCTTTACACAGATCTATGTGGAGTGCTGCAGATTTACTTGGTTTTGTTAGTCGGAGTTTCTTAGTAGCAATTTCCTCCTGTTGTTGCTGCAAGGGGTAGAGAAAACTGAAAACAGAATCTGCAAATATAACTTTGCCTCATTTGGTGGAAATAATTTTCCATTATACCAAATAATATATTTAGCTGACAGACTTAGGAAAATACAGTGTTATAAACTCGAAAGAGTACCGGTTGGTGACAAGGTCATGAGTCTCAATTTTGCCTTTACTAGCTCCTATGACTTTAGGCAAGTCATTTAATTTCTCCAAGTCTCAGTTTATTTCTCTGTAAAATAGGTATACTTTATTTTTTCTTAGAGATGGGGTCTCTCTATGTTGCCCAGGCTGGTCTCTAACTCCTGGGCTCACGCAATCCTCGCACCTCAGCCTCCCAAAGTGCTGAGATTACAAGCATGAGCCACCACGCCCAGCCTTACACCAACATTTTGCTCTACCTATCTCTGAGGATTGTGGTAGCCTTTGGGTTTACAGGTAACACAAAGGATCTACTCCATTTTTTTGAGACAGAGCAAGACACTGTCGCCCAGGCGGGAGTGCAATGGTGCAATCTTGGCTTGCTATGATCTCCACCTCCTAGGTTCAAATAATTCTCTGACTGACACCCAACACGCTGGGATTGTAGGTATGTACCACCTCCACCTACTAGGTTCAAGCAATTCACCTCCCTGACTCCCAGCTAGCTGTGATTACAGATGCGTGTCACCACACCCAGCTAATATTTGTATTTTTAGTAGAGACAGGTTTTTCCATGTTACCCAGGCTGGTTTCAAACTCCTGGCCTCAAGTGATCCCTCTGCTTCAGTCTCTCAAAGTCCATTCTTTATTAGAAAACAAATATCAGACAGGGCGTAGTGGCTCACGCCTGTAATCCCAGCACTCTGAGAGGCTGAGGCAGGTGGATCACTTGGGGCCAGGAGTTAGAGACCAGCCTGGCCAACATGGCAAAACCCCATCTCTACTAAAAATACAAAAATTAGCTGGGGGTAGTGGTGTATGCCTGCAGTCCCAGCTATGCAGAAGGCTGAGGAACGTGTGAACCCGGGAGGCAGAAGTTACAGTGAGCCAGGATCGTGCAACTGCACACCAGTTTGCGCGAAAAGAGCAAAATTCCATCTCAAAACAAAAGAAAAGGAAACAAATATCGGATGGGCGTAGCAGCTTACACCTGTAATCCCAGCACTTTGGGAGGCTAAGGCAGGAGGATCCCTTGAGCCCAGGAGTTTGAGACCAGCCTGGGCAACATGGTGAAACCCTGTCTCTATTTTAAAAATAATAATAATAACAATAAAATAAAATAAATTTCCTTAACAGTGCATTTTTATGTACTGAGCAATCACCTCCTTACAAATTCACATTTCCATAGAAAAGAGACTAGAATTATTCTAGACAAGAACACAGTACGACATGATAAAAAGAACAAGGGCTTTGGAGTCAGAGGAATTTATATTCAATAACAACTTACTAGCTAGGGAAGGCCTTCTTCTATAGGAGGGCATACCAATACTTTATTATCACAGAGTTATTCGATAAATCTAAGTTACTAAACATAACTTTATTATACATATACGTAAGTGCTAGGCACATATCAGTTCTCCTTCCTCATCTTTTCAGCGGAGAAAAAAGAACAGAAGCACTAAGATCTCATTTAATCACTCTATGTTAACAACTGATGAAAAATTAAGTGAAGAAATTAGCTCTTCCCTTAAAATTCTTAGCCATTTCTATCCTATTCCTCTCAAACTCAGTTTTCAGTCTTATCAAAGCTGTAGTTAGGTCAAAAGCTAGGAATTTTTTCCCTAAGTATTATGTAAGGGAGAGGACAACCAATATCAACTGTCATTCAACCACTAATAACACTTTAGTGAGCCAGGCCCTGTTGTCCATCTCCAGGACATGGAGACGAACCAGGCATTACCTCTGCCATCAAGGACCTCATACTGGTGGGAAGATAGGTACACTGGTAATTACAGTAGCATTGAACGAAAAGTACAAAAAGATTAGTACCACAGAATGCTACAGAAACAGGTGAAGAAGAGACTAAGCTCTTTACGAGGTTTCAGTTGGGTCTTGCAGCACAAATGTTAAGTCCACTGGGTGGAGAACAAAAAGAAAGGGAAGAATAGCATGTATTCTGTATAAAAGAGACAACCAGTGCAAGAGTTTGGAGATATGCAGACACATGAACACATGGCATATCTGGTCATGTGAGGATGGGTGGAAGAGGGGTGAGCAGTCTCGGGAAATGGGAACAACAGAATGTTGGGAAGAAACGAAATTACATTGCGCAACAGTATTACAGTACTAATGTTCTTAATGCCACTGAACTTTACACTTAAAATTGTTAAAATTCTAAATTTTATATTATGTATTAACATATTTTACTGCTGGATGAATGAATCAATGTTATGTTTAAGGATTAGTATCCTGCTGGATGCTCTGTCTTGCCACTCTACAAGTCTAAGGATCTAAGAATGCAATCGATGCATTGGCATGAATTTGGGGGCATGTCAGGAATGCAGAATCTTGCCTCACCTCCTCTGCTTGACTTATCAAATAGAATCGACATTTGAACAACGTCCCCAGGTGATTTGTATACACATTAAAATCTGAGAAATAAGACATTAGGATGATTTGGGATCAACCCTAGCAACATCTACATGGAGACACACGGAGCATCACTGACCGCTCTGACATGGGCTCTGTCCACCTGTCACAACTTCATGGTGAGAAAGGTACTGTCCTCCTTCCTAGGTGAGCCGTTCCACCAATGGAGAACTCTTGCCCTATGAAGTCTGTGACTCCCACCTGCTTAGACTGCGCCTGAAGGAATTCTATAGACCCTTCTTTCAGCCCCTTAGAACCTTGTGTATATTCCAACTGGTCCCTGAGAGCTTTTTTTTGGAACGCGGGGGTGGGGAGGCTAGAAGGGTCTCTGCTGCTAACTGGTGAATCCTCGTACCCCCCCGGAAGGCTCAATGTCCACATCTGGAAAACGAGGATGCTAATATAACGCGATGTAGCAAAGTTGTGTGAGAGAATAAAATGAGATAACGGATAAGACAGTTTCGCAAATTAAAAAACACTGTCTCTCCTAATAATTTTTTTAAAATTCTGTCAGACTTCACATATTAATGACAACAGCGGCTGCAAACTAACACGCCCACTAACGTGCAATATTAGAGATTATCAACAAGTCTGCACTTAACACGGGCGTATGGAGCCTGTTCTGTTCTGGCAAAGTGCATGGGTTTTGGATAATCTACCCTGGTCCGGATCGGTTCTGGATCTTTCCCGCCAGAGCTTACCTGAACCACTTTCGTGAATTCCTCATAAACCCGCTTCTTAAGGTGCGCCGCCATGCCTGCCTGCGGGCCCTCTCAGCTTCCGTACACTAGGAGGGAGGAGGGGGGGTGGACGGATCCGGAAAACTTGTCTAGGCGCGGGGGTGGGTGGATGACTTGCCGAGATCCCACAAGGCAGTGGGGTTTGGGGAAAGAGCGACCGCTTCCTGTTGCTCGACTGCACCGCCGCTGCAAGGCCTGATTTGGCGGCCTAAGCCTCCTGCGCCGGAAGAACGGAAACAAGAGCGCCGCTTGTGGGAGGCGGGGCCTCTGGTGGGAGCAGCCGAGATTGAAAGGGTGGGCAACCCAATGGGAGCTTTGGGAGGCTGGCTGGTGGCCTTGGAGTGGCTAAGAGACTTGCGCGGTGCAGCGCGAAGGGAGGGAGGAAGTACAGGTTAAAGGGCAGAGGCGGGGCGATCCAGAGCTAGAGGCAAAACCCGGAGCCCTGTAAGGGGCTTGACTAGTAAAAGGACTTAAAGAGGCACAGCTGACATTCCCATCATCCTTTTCTGTACACGATGCGGCTTATAGGTTTCCTGAGCACTGCCTTTGTTCAAGCTGTGCGCCACCCCTCTCCTGTTTTGGGGTGCCTTTCCATACTCCCTTATTCCAGTTTTGCAAAAGCTGCCATCCTTTGAGGCATCAGTCCCTGTTCTGATAGCTATAGTACAGTAGAAAGACATCTGAGACCAAGGATAAAGCAACGAAGCTACAGACGACAGTTCTGGTTCTTAAGCAAATGGCTCAACTACAAATGCATTTATAATAACCTGACAAAGATGTGACGGTGGAGTGAAATAATGCAGGAACATTTTATGGACTGTAAGGTGTAGTGCACATGTTAGTGTCAGTAAATCCAAGGTCAAGTTTTACAACCTACATGAAATTAGCTGTTCATTGTTTTGGTCTTTCAAAAGAATTAATGTGGGCCAGGCACGGTGGCTCATGCCTGTAATGCTAACACTTTGGGAGGCCGAAGCGGGTGGATCACTTGAGGTCAGAAGTTCGAGACCTGCCTGGCCAACATGGTGAAACCCCGTCTCTACTAAAAATATAAAAATTAGCCAGGGCATGGTGGCACACACCTGTAATCCCAGCCTCTTGGGAGGTTGAGGCAGGAGAATCACTTGAACCTGGGAGGCGGAGGTTGCAGTGAGCCGAGATCACGCCACTGCACTCCAGCCTGGGCAACAAAGCGAGACTCCGTATCAAGAAAGAAAGAGAGAGAGAGAAGAAAGAGAGAGCGAGAGAGAAAGAAAAAGGAAAAGAAAGAAGGAAGGAAGGAAGGAAGGAAGGAAGGAAGGAAGGAAGGAAGCAAAGAAGGAAAGAAAGAGAGGGATAGTTAAAAAAAAAAAAAAAAAGCAGGAGGCTGAGGTGGATAGGTGGATACAGAGGACCCAAAAATAAACAAAAGATAGTATTTATCCTCAAGATCCTACAGTCTGAGAAGACAGACACCCAAACTGATGGTGACAGTGCAACTGAAATGTGCTGGGTAACGGGAATGAATGTAGTTCAAACAGACCTAATTTCCTTAGAGTGCCTTAGGGAAGGCTTTCCTAAAATTAGAGGAAACTGGGTGTGGTGGCTCAGGCCTGTAATCCCAGCACTTCGAGAGGCCAACGCGGGCGGATCACCTAGCTCAGAAGTTTTGAGACCAGCCCGGGCAACATGGCGAAATCTACTAAAAAAATACAAAATTTAGCAGGGCATGATGGTGTCCCACGCCCGAAGTCCCAGCTACTCCGGAGGCTGAGGTGGGAAAATCCCTTGGGCCTGGGATGTGGAGGTTGCAGTGTGCCGACATCGAGCCACTGCACTCCAGCTTGGGCAACGAAGTGAGACCCTGTCTCAAAAAGAAAAAGAAAAAGAAAAAAGCCTGGGCGCAGTGGCTCACCCCTGTAATTCCAGCACTTTGGGAGGCCGAGGCGGGCGGATTACCTGAGGTCGGGAGTTCAAGACCAGCCTGGCCAACATGGTGAAACCCCGTCTCTCCTAAAAATACAAAAACTAGCCAGGCGTCGGGGTGGGTGCCTGTAATCCTAGCTACTCCGGAGGCTGAGGCAGGAGAATCGCTTGAACCCAGGAGGCAGCAGCTGCAGTGCGCCGAGTTCGGGCCACGGTACTCCAGCCTGGGCAACAGAATGAGACTGTCTCAAAAAAAAGAAAAAAAAAAAGGAAACTATTTCTAATGAGGCTTTAAAAGAATGAGTTTTTCCAGAAACAAAGGCATCCCAGACCACCGAGATAAGCTATACAAATATGTCAAGGGAAATGAAAAACATTTAGCAGACAATACCTTTAATAAAGCTTAGCTGCTATTATTACCATTATCATAGTCTATCAAATCTAAGCTGCCAGCAATTATAAAATCAATATTTTATTTATGTTAAGAAAAGAAATGCTGAAATTAAAAACAATGGTTTCTAATTGCTTAGATTTGTTATGTACGCTTACAGAAACAGCTCTTTTAAACTTATTTAGACATAGATTTGTATCTTACATCACACTGCTGTTTCCATGTCTTTCTGTGCACATAAAAACTTTTTAATGACAAATTTTAGGATAATCTATTTGGAGATATATTAAATAGTAATTTAAAATAACACATGTAGTACCAAAATTGCACAGAGCTCAGTTGAAGCGATGACACTATGAACTTCTACGACTCAATCTACACAGGAGCAACTGGCCAACGTCTCCTGATTTCAGAGACATTAAATGTGCATCATAGTATTAATGATACGAGTATTATCGTTGTTGTTAAATACATGGCGGCTAGGTGTGGTGGCTCACACCTGTAATCCCAGCACTTTGGAAGACCAAGGTAAAGGGATAGCTTGAGCTCAGGAGTTGGAGACAGCCTGGGCAACATGGTGAAAACCCATCTCTACCAAAAAAACAAAAAATTAGCTGGGTGTGATGGCGTATGCCTGTAGTGCCAGCTACTTGGGAGGCTGAGGTAGGAAGTTTGCTTGAGCCCGCTGGGCAGAGGTTGCAGTAGCTGAGATCGCACCACTGCACTCCAGCCTGGGTGACAGAATGAGACCCTGTCTCAAAATAATAAATAAATAAATAAATAAATGCATGGCTTTAGGAAGGAGTTTGGTGCATTCTGAAAACCAAAGGAACTTCAGTTCATGTTGAAAGTAAAGTGCGTGCAAGGAACAGGAAGAAGCAATAAAAATAAAGTTGAGGCCAGGCACCGTGCCTCACACCTGTAATCCCAGTACTTTGGGAAGTGGTAGGTGGGAGGATCACTTGAGCTCAGGAGTTCCAGACCAGCCAGTGCAACAGAAAGAGACCTTGTCTCTATATTAAAAGAAAACAAAATTATATGGAGTTTAGCACTGTCACCCAAGCTGCAGTGCAGGGGCACGATCATGGCTCACTGCAGCCTCGACCTCCCAGGTTCAAGCAATTCTCCTGCCTTAGCCTCATGAGTAGCTGAGATTACAGGCATGCACCACCACACTGAGCTAATCTTTTTGCATTTTTAGTAGAGATAGGGTCTCACCATGTTGCGGAGGCTGGTCTCAAACTCCTGACTTCAAGTGATCTGCCCACCTCGGCCTCCCTAAGTGCTGGGATTACAGGCGTGAGCCACCATGCCTGGCTATATAATTTTTTTTTAATTATAAATAAATAAATTTGAGAAGTTAGTATAGCCAACTTCTCAATGAACCAGATTGGTATAGAAACAAGAACACACATTCTTTAATGTTGACTTGAAAAACTGTCTTTATTGTATTGATGCCATTTTCCTTTGACTTTTATTATTACTTATGAGAATACGTCAAGGTTCCCCTGTGAATGAATCTATGAAGCTTCAGTCTTCTCTGTCTCTTGCATAACAGCAGCCCAATTTAGTAACTTCTTCTCTGCCTATTGGTTCAGCAACAAGAGCCCCAGTGGTCTGGGGACAGTCTCATTACATGTCTAATGTAATGAACAATGACTATGTTCTCTAGGGCAACTGTTTCTCCCTTGGGGACTAAGTATTCCAAACCTACTGAGCCCAAGAATTCATAAATGAATTATTAGGTGTAAAAGAGAGAGAAACTGCTCCTACCTCCACCTTTTGATACCCAGACCAATGTTCTAACTGTGGGAGAAGCAGTACTATATTTTAGCCGTTGGTATAAGGCGTATACCATAAACAGCAGCCCAAACTCACAATGTGTTGGCTCTTGATTAGCACTATAACTGAATCTCCAAAAGGTTATTATGCTGCTTTATTATAGCACCTACATCTGAGTGATAGGGTTCCTGGCAAGACCAAGGAGTTTCTTCACTACAATTTTCTCAGCATAAAATAAGCTCCTTAATCAGAAGCAATGTGTGGAATACTATGATAATGAATTAGGCATCCGTAGATGATGGAGCTGGCAGCAATATTGCAGGTAGGGAAGTCAAATCTGAATTTGGAATACGAATCTATTCCTGTGAGGACAAATCACTGCTCCTTCCATGATGGAAAGGATCCAGTATGTAGCTGAATGATTGCAAAAACAGCCCCAAATCTCCCCCTCTCGGTATGTATACCCCTTGAAATGTGACTTTGAAGGTGCTTTTATTAAGAGATGAAATCTATATTATCACCCTTTGAATTTGTGCTGGCCTTGTGACAGGCCAATACAATGTGCTAGAAGTGACAGTGTGCTAATTTTGAGTCTAAGCCTCAAGGCCCACCCACATGCAATTTCCCAGACCTTTTGTTTGATTTTGGAGCCCCACCATTGCCATGACAGCAAATCCAACCTGGCCTGCTGAAGAGTGAGTGACCACATGGAACACAGGCAAGTTGACCTACCTGAAGCCATCTGAGACCAGCTCCACCCCAGCTAATCCACCAGCTGACTACAGATGTATGCGTTATTCCAGCTGAGACCAGAACTGCCCAACCTGTGAGAAATAATTAATGGCTGTAGTCTTAAGTCATTACATTTGGTGGTAGGAAATTGTCACACAGTCAGGCACTCCCTAAGTGCTAAGTTAACTTGCCACACTTCATGGCTTCATCTGGTAAGGAGACAACAAGCCCAGATGATTTAGGCAGTTGATTATTCACAGCATAGCAGGTGGCATGAACTCCAAATTTGTTTCAGTTCTTGCCAAACAAACATCATGGCAGTTATACAGGTGAATGTCCATGCACACAATAGATCTGTAACAGCTGAAAACACTGAGCTTAGGAACCTCCCATTCTTAAAAGAAGACTGCTGAGAAACTTGCCATCTGGAGAGAGACTTTATTATACTGGTCAGGAAAGAAATCTGCCTTCCAACCCATGGGGAACATTTTTTTATCACTCTGAAATGTTTCCAGGATTTGAGGACCATATTAGCTTTATTACCCTGGAATATAAGTAAATCTGTTCCCTGCTCCTAAGCAGCTTTGCAAACATCCTCAAACAGAGCTTTTGATGCCATTTGCTCAGAAACACCAGAATTTTCCCCAACAGTTTCTTAATTGATTTGCAGTGCAATAAACCTCCCACCAAGAAGTGCATGGTACCCTCTGAGAATAATACCATATCGGGGGCTCAGTGTTGGTCTCTCTCTACTGTTGGCAGGTTGGACATACATCAGTGGCTAGGTTAGCTTTACGGGGAGGAAGTCTATACTGTACAGCACATGAATAGCCTCTATCCCTGCCATTATGGCCACTTTGTTCATGTCTCCATCGAGCAAGCACTGAGGAGCTGGCGAAAGAGACTGGCTGACATCCAAAGGTTGGATCATTATGCCCTTGATTTTTGAGACCCTCTTCTAGAATGGGTGCCCTCTGGTGGGCATTCACAAGGACATTCACATTTTCACCTATACCAGTTTCCCCAGCTTTCTTCCCATCTTTCTTAGGCCCATCTTCTTCCCAGGATTTTACCCATCTTTCACTCTTGAACTTGCCAAGTCTCTGGCCCAACCAGGAATGGGCCCTGGGCATGCAGTACCTAAGGACCTAACAGTCAGCCTCCCAGGACACTAAGCACAGCAGAAAAGAGCAGATAATGAGTGGTGGTTGGGGGAATGCAGGGGAAGATGAGGGAATAAGTAGAGAATTAAAAACAAACAACAACAACAGCAACACACACACACACACACACACACACACAAAGGTACCCTAAGAGAAAAAATGTAGAACTGAAAACCTGATGCAGTGCTATGAACTAGGGTACCTTCATGAGGGTAATCTACAAAGGTTGTCATCTTTCTTTGTGTTTTTCCTTTGGATTATGATGACAGTTACGTTTAGCATACGGTTTTAAGATTTTCTCTTGTGACTCTGTAATTTTCTTTGGTTAGTCTCAACAGATCTAAGAAGTCTCAGATATTCATACAAATGAAACAGAGATTGCCTTTTGAACATGATTACTATCATTGCTATTTTGGGTTTTTGTTGTTGTTGTTGTTTGAAACAGATTCTTGCCCTTGTCACCCAGGCTGGAGTGCAATGGTGCGATCTCGGCTCACTGCAACCTCCGCCTCCCGAGTTCAAGCAATTCTCCTGCCTCAGCCTCCTGAGTAGCTGGGATTACAGGTGCCCGCCACCACACCTGGCTAATGTTTGTATTTTTAGTAGAGACAAGATTTCACCATGTTGGCCAGGTTGGTCTCAAACTCCTGACTTCAGGTGATCCACCTGCCTCGGCCTCCCAAAATGCTGGGATTACAGTTGTGAGCCATCGCGCCTGGCCTGCTATTTTGTCCTTTCTGTTAGGAAGGAGGAAGGGAGGAGATGGTATTAATGAGTAGGCAACCAACAATGTTCTTATAATTTATGTACTTGTAATTTTTGTGTATATGAGACAGTGTCTCGCTCTGTCACCCAGGCTGGAGTGCAGTGACACGATCATGGCTTGCTGCAGTCTTAACCTTCCAGGCTCAAGTGATCCTCCCACCTCAGCATCCTGAAAAGCTAGGACAACAGGCTTGTGCCACCACACCTGGTTAATTGTTTTATTTATTTATTTATTTGTTTTTTTGTAGAGGCAGGGTCTCACCAAAAGGTTGGTTTTGAACTCCTGTCCTCAAGTGATCCTCCCGCCTCAGCCTCCCAAAGTGCTAGGATTACAGGTGTGAGCCACGTGCCTAATATATCTATATATATATAGTTTTCTTTTCTTTTCTTTTCTTTTTTTTTTTTTTTTTGGAGACAGAGTCTCGCTCAGTCGCCCAGGCTGGAGTGCAGTGGCGCGATCTCAGCTCACTGCAAGCTCCACCTCCCAGGTTCACGCCCTTCTCCTGCCTCAGCCTCCCAAGTAGCTGGGACTACAGGCACCCGTCGCCACGCCTGGCTAATTTTTTGCATTTTTAGTAGAGACGGGGTTTCACCATGTTAGCCAGGATAGTCTCGATCTCCTGACCTTGTGATCCGCCTGCCTCGGCCTCCCAAAGTGCTGGGATTACAGGCGTGAACCACCGCGCCTGGCTTTTTTTTTTTTTTTTTTTTTTTTTTTGAGTTGGAGCTTCACTCTCTCAGGCTGGCGGGCAATGGTGTGATCTCTGCTCACTGCAACCTCCACCTCCCGGGTTCAAGTTATTCTGCCTTAGCCTCCCAAGTAGCTGGGATTACAGGCACCTGCCACCATGCCCGGCTAATTTTGTATTTTTAGTAGAGATGGGGTTTCACCATGTTGGCCAGGCTGGTCACAAACCCCTGACCTCAGGTGATCCACCCGCCTTGACCTCCCAAAGTGCTGGGATTATAGGCATTAGCCACCGTGCCTGGCCGTGTACTTATAATTTATATCTTTTTGGATATTTCTTTTTTGTACAGTCTTGTAAGTCCCTCTACCTTAAATCCTTTTTGGAGCAAATATTTAATTAAATTACATTGAATTAAATGAGCATTCTCCTCACCTTAATTTTAAGCCATCCATAAATGTAATTTTAATAGCAGTATAACATTACATTATTCAGACATAATATAATTACTTAAAACTATTTGTTGCTTCTCAGAATAGGGTATTAAAAGAAAAAATACTACTTATTTCCAAAAGTTTTGCTATCGTGAGATAAAAATATGTTTTGTTTTTTGTTTCATTTTGTTTTGTTTTTTGAGATGGAGTCTTGCTCTGTCGCCCAGGATGGAGTGGAATGGTGCAATCTTGGCTCACTGCAACCTCCACCTCCTGGGTTCATGGAATTCTCCTGCCTCAGCCCAACAAGTAACTGGAATTACAGGTGTGCACCACCATGCCCGGCTAATTTTTGTATTTTTAGTAGAGACAGGGTTTCATCATGTTGGCCAGGCTGGTCAAATGAACTTCTGACCTCAGGAGATCCACCTGTCTTGGCCTCATAAAGTGCTGGGATTACAGGTGTGAGCCACAGTGCCTGGTCAATAGTATGTCATCTTAACTGTATTACGAATTGAGAGTTGAGAAGATATTGGAATTGCCTTTGTTTAATAAAATAGTTTGGAAGTTGCTTAGAAGGAGAGTCATACCTTAAGAACATGCATGCAATCTAGAACCAAGCAACAAAGGAGGTAGCTAAACTGGAGCATGGTCTTCTCTTTGCAAATAGAAGGAACACGAGAGGGCTCGTGGAGAATTGTCATGTTTCTAAAGCCTTGATTTGGAACTGGTACACTGTCATTTCCACACATATTCCACTGGCTGGCGTAAGTTAGTGGAGAAGGGAAGGATAGCCCCACCCACAGTGGAGCACGGCAAGAAAATGGAAAGAAGAGAGAATAGTTAACAAATACAATCTACTAGTAAGAAGTCCCCAGTAATGGGATGACTGGCACACTGTTAAGAATAAATATGTCCAATACTCAACTGGGAATTGTGGTTCTGTATTATAAATCCTCTCCCCTTAATTGCCTATATTTTCCACCATCAGCTGTGTGCACAAATAGGTAATGGAAGTGGCATTTATATAAAAAAAAAAAAAAATTAAAGACCTGTGTGTTAAATCTGGTGAGCATTGTGTAGAACAGTAACAATGGGTATAAGACACCCAGATGAGGAGCAGAAGTGGAAGACCAGAACAGACCATGAGAACACAAGCACTCCAGGAATGTGCAGAAACCTTAGGGAGGACATTACCTTTCCGTAACTCATGAAATTGAGATGTTAAGCAAACCTGTTTAGATCTTAAGGAGCAGGATGTCTCCAGTGAAAATGCGGGTGACAAAAATATCTGAATCTCTTAAGTACTGACTTGGAATCTAATATCATAGGAGTAATTACTGATCAAAGTATGAACTCTTTTCCCCAGGCTCTTGATAATGTTGAGTTTCTTCACGAAGAAGATTAAGTAGACATTCAAGAATGTCCACCCTAAATTGTCAGCCATATTAAAACCAAGAAAGGTGGCCGGGCACAGTGGCTCAAGCCTGTAATCCCAGCACTTTGGGAGGCCGAGACGGGCGGATCACGAGGTCAGGAGATCGAGACCATCCTGGCTAAGCCAGGATGAAACCTCGTCTCTACTAAAAAAATACAAAAAAAAAACTAGCCGGGCGAGATGGCGGGCGCCTTTAGTCCCAGCTACTCGGGAGGCTGAGGCAAGAAAATGGCATAAACTCGGGAGGCGGAGCTTGCAGTGAGCTGAGATCCAGCCACTGCACTCCAGCCTGGGCCACAGAGCCAGACTCCGTCTCAAAAAAAACAAAACAAAACAAAACAAAAACCAAGAAAGGAAACCATAGACCAACCTTGAAAACAAGAAAAACATTTACAAACAGACGTGATTCCTGAGTTATAATGTTCTTTGAAAATGACTGTTCTGAACAATTTTGTGATTGAAACTCCCTACGTATTAATTCCTTAAACCTCAAAAGTTAACAATACTGTAAATACTTAAACAGTTGTCTCCGATGTCAAGTCGAAAAATATTTTAAGTCTGACAAGAAAGATAGGTAACTGTCAAAGTAAATCTCTCAAGTAGCTATGGATCATGACAGGCTTTATAATATATACTGTACTTACAAAAATCACAAATCATGGCCAGGCACGGTGGCTCACACCTGTAATCCCAGCACTTGGGGAGGCCAAGGCAGGAGGAGTGCTTGAGCCTGGGAGTTCGAGACCAGCCTGAGCAATGTGGTGAAACCCCTTCTCTACAAAATATACAAAAATTAGCCAGTTGTGGTGGTGTACACCTGTGGTCCCAGCTACTTAGGCTGCTGAGGCAGGAAGATCACCTGAGTCCAGGGAGGTCAAGGCTTCAGTAAGCCATGATTGCACCACTGCACTTCATCCTAGGTGACAGAGCGAGACTCTGTCTCAAAAGAAAACAAACTAAAAAATCGAAAAACAGAAAACTAAACCTTTGGACCTCATAGTAAAATGAAGAATCGAAAAAGAAATTCCAAACAGTCACAAGGGAACTTTATGTATGCTATGATCCATCTCATGTGGCTTCAGATTAAACATTTGCTCTACAAAATGATGGAAGTAGTGGCTGCTCTCTCTGTTTAAAGATGTGAAGGATGTACAGCCCTACTACTTCTCAGGAGAGTCTGTAAGAGACACCGTGACCTTGGCCTTGCCCTTGCCCTACATTGCTTTTAGGCTTGAAATTTTGACTCGGCAATATCAGAGCCCTAAAATGTGCTGGATATTTTTAAATACATGACTTGATTTTACTCTCTGTATTAGTTTCCTGAGGCTGCCAACCACAAACTTGGTAGCTTAAAACAGCAAACATTTATTCTCTCACAGTTCTGGAGGCTAGAATTCCAAAATTAAGTTATTGGCAGAACTGTCCTCTCTCTAGAGGCTGTAGGAGAGAATCTGTTCCTTGCCTCTTATGGCTTCTGGCTGCTGCCACAGCATTCCTGAGCTTGTGGTCATTTTTATTTATTTAATTTTTTAATTTTTTGAGGCAGGATCTCACTCTGTCACCCAGGCTGAGTGCAGTGGTGTGATCATGGCTCACTGCAGCCTCGAACTTCCAGGCTAATGCAATCCTCCCACCTCAGCCTCCCGAGTAGCTGGGACTACAGTTGTGTGCCACCATGCCTGGCTATTTATTAGTAGAGATGGGATCTCGCTGTGTTGCTTAGGCTGGTCTCGAATTCCTAGATGCAAGTGATCCTCCCCCTCAGCCTCCCAAAGTGTTTGGATACAGGTGTGAGCCACTGCACCTGGCCGCTTATGGTCGTATCACCCCTCCTTTACATTATCTTCTCTTCTGTGTGCCTCTTATAAGGATTTATAAGGAAAGATTGTCACTGGATTTAGGATCCATCCAGATAATACAGGAGAATCTCCTCATCTTCAAATCTTTAACTTAATTACATCCACAAAAACTCTTTTTCCAAATAAGGTAACATCTATAGATTCTGGGGATTATGAGGTGGACATAGCATTTGGGGGACCATCATTCAACCCACTGCACTCTCACAACCTTGTGGAGCAGATCCCCTTTCAAGAACTCCCCCAGAGTTTCTTGCTTAAGAACACTGTAATTGATGAGCTGCCATTCAAAGTAAGGTCTCGGACGGTCACAGTGGTTCATACCTGTAATCCCAGCACTTTGGGAGGCCGAGGCAGGCGGATCACCTGAGGTCAGGAGTTCGAGACCAGCCTGGCGAACATGGTGAAACCCTATCTCTACTAAAAATACATAAAAATATTAGCCGGGCGTGGTGGCAGGTGCCTGTAATCCCAGCTACTCGGGAGGCTGAGGCATGAGAATCACTTGAGTTTGAGAGGTGGAGGTTGCAGTGAGCCGAGATCATGCCACTGCACTCCAGCCTGAGTGACAGAGCGAGACTCCGTCTCAAAAAAAGCAAAGTAAGGTCTATGGTCGAATTCCAGTGTTCCTTCAATTATGCCACACTTTGTTGACATCGCAATAGAACAGTAACAATGTGGACACACCTCATTTTATTGCAATTGCTTTATTGTGCTTCACAGATATTGCCTATTTGATAAATGGAAAGTTTGTGGCAACCGTGTGTTGAGGAAGTCTATAGGCGCCATTGTTCCAGTAACATGTGCTCACTCGAAGTCTGTGTCACATTTTGGTAATTTTCACAATATTTCAACTTTTTTATACATCAAATCAAGACTTTATATCTGTTATGGTGATCAGTGATCAGTGATTTTTGATGTCACTATTCTAATTATTTGGGGCCGCCACAAACAGCATCCATATAAGACAGAAAACGCAATAAATAAACGTGTGTGTTCTGACTGTCCCACTGACTGGCAATGCCCTGTCTCCCTCCCTCTCTTCAGGCCTCCCTATTCCTTGAGATACAACAATATTGAAATTCCTTGACACAAAATAATATTGAACAGTTAATAGCCCTACATAATGGCCTCTAAGTGCTCAAGTGAAAGGAAGAGTCCCAGGCCAGGCATGATGGCTTGCACCTGTAATATCAGCACTTTGGGAGGCTAAGACTGGAGGATTGCTTGAGTTCAGGAGTTTGGACCAGCCTGGGCAACATAGTGAGACAAATAATAAAATTAGCTGGGCATGGTGGCACATGCCTGTGGTCCCAGCTACTTGGGAGATTGAGGTGGGAGGATCACGTGAGCCCAAGAAGTTGAGGCTATAGTAAGCTGAGATTGCACCATTGCACTACAGCCTGGGCAACAGAGCAGAGCCCCATCTCCAAAAAAAATAAAAATAAACAAAGGAAGAGTCCCACATCTCCTATTTTAAATCAAAAGTTGGAAATGATTGGCCGGATGCGGTGGCTCATGCCTATAATCCCAACATTTTGGGAGGCCAAGGTGGGAGGTCTACTTGAGCCCAGGAGTTGGAGACCAGCCTGGCAAACAAGGCAGGACTCTGTCTCTACAAAATTTTAAAAATTAGTTGGGTGTGGTGACAGACACCTGTGGTCCCAGCTACTCAGGAGGCTGAAGTGGGAGGATGACTTGAGCCCAGGAGGTTGAGGCTGCAGTGAGCCATGATTGCACCACTGTACTCCAGCCTGAGCAACAGGGCAAGACCCTGTCTCAAAAAATATGTAAAAATGAAAGAAAGAAAGGAAGAATCGATTGATGTGGCAAACTTCTCTGTTGCTTTATTTTACAAAATTGCCACAGTCACTCCAACCTTCAGCAACCACCATCCTGATCACTCAGTAGCCATCGACATGGAGGCAAGACCCTCCACCAGCAAGAAGATTATGACTCAGTGAAGGTTCAGATGATAGTTAGCATTTTTAGCAATGAAGTATTCTTAAATTAAGGTATATGCATTGTTTTTTAGACACAATGCCACTGTGCACTTAATAGATTATAGTGTAGGCTGGGTCCAGTGGCCTGTAATCCCAACACTTTGGGAGGCCAAGGCGGGAAGGTTGCTTGAACCCAGGAGCTCAAGACCAGCCTGGGCATCATAATGAGACCTCGTCTCTCCAAAAATCAAAAAATTAGCTGGGCATGGTGGCTTGCATCTGTAGTCCCAGCTACTGGGGGTGCTGAGGTGGAAGAATCACCTGAGCCCAGGAGGTCGAGGCTGCAGTGAGCCATGAACCCCAAGCCGCTATACTTCAGCCTCAGTGACTACAGTATAATGTAAACATAACTTTTGTAGGCAATAAGAAACCAAAAACTTCATGTGCCTTACTTTATTGTGATATTCCCTTTATTGTGATGGTCTCAAACTGAACTAACAGTATCTGTGAGGTATGCCTGTACTAATATCCAATGTTCATTGAGCTTTTTCTATGTCCCAGGTGCTGCCACAAGTACTTTTTATTCCATTTCATTTATTTATTTATTTGAGAGTGAGTCTCACTTTGTTGCCCAGGTTGGAGTGCAGTGGTGCAATCTCATCTCACTGCAATCTCTGCCTCCCAGGTTCAAGTGATTCTCCTGCCTTAGCTTCCTGAGTAGCTGGGATTACAGGTGCCCGACACCACACCCAGCTAATTTTTTTTTTGTATTTTTTAGTAGAGACAGGGTTTCTTCTCCATGTTGCCCAGGCTGGTCTCAAACTCCTGGCCTCAAGTGATCCACCCGCCTTGGCCTCCCAAAGTGCTGGGATTACAGGCGTGAGCCACTATATCTGGCCTTTTTTCTTTTTCTTTTTTTTTTTTTTTTTTTTTTGAGACGATGTCTCACTTTGTTGCATAGGCTGGAGTACAGTGGTGTGATCACAGCTCACTGCAGCCTCAACCTTCTGGGCTCAAGCCATCCTCCCACCTCAGTCCCCCGAGTAGCTGGGACTACAGGCCAGTACCACCATGCCTGGCTAATTTAAATTTTTTTGTAGAGCCAGGGTCTCATTCTGTTGCCCAGGCAACATAATAATAGTGAATTTGAACTCAAGTGATCTGCCCACCTAGGTCTCCCAAAGCTCTGGGATTACAGGCATGAGCCACCATGCCTTGCCAGGTCTTTTAAAAATATCTCCATGTCCTTGTTCCATATGTTCAATCTTTCTGCTAGCTTCTTTAACACATACAATATGGTTATAACCACTGTTTTAAGTCTTTGCCTACTATTTCTACCATCTCTGGTTTTGTTTATCATCTATCATCATAATTTCTGGATCAGTTTCTACTGATTGATTCTTTTCCTCCTGTGGGCTGTATTTTTCTACTTTTTTGCAAGCATTATAGTCCTAGACAAACTCCTCAGCGTTTTTTTATAGGCATGGTTAAGTAACTTGAAAAGTTTGATTATTTCACTGCCTGCCAGGTAACTGAGGTTACAGGAATGCGCCACCACTCCTGGCTAATTTTTTGTATTTTTAGTAGAGATGGTGTTTCACTATGTTGGCCAGGCTGGTCTCAGACTCCTGACCTCAAATGATCTGCCCACCTCAGCCTCCCAAAGTGCTGGGATTACAGGTATGAGTCACCACGCCCGGCCCTGCTTGCTTTTAAGCTTTAAGTAAAACCAGAACAGTATTTAATTTAGGGTAAATTTTCTCCAATACTAATGCAAGACCTTTTTACTCTAACTGAGGCCTTGTGAGTCGTAAGGTCTTTCTCTCTGGCTATTGGGAATATACACTTTTCCTGGTCCTGATCTCTGGACACTGTTCCCACTAATCTTTTCTCTACCCAGCCTTGGGTGGTTTCCTCACATATGTTCACTGATGAGTACGGCACTGAATACTCAAGAGGGACCTCAGGCAGGTCTCCAGAGTCTTCTCTCTGTGGAGTCCTCTCCTCTCTGATACTCTGCCTTGAAACTCTTGCTGTTTGGCTTCCTGGGATTCCCAGATCATTCTCCTCAATTCAAGGTAACTCCCAGTCTCTGCCTGGGTTCCCCTCTCTGCACCAGGCCCTGAATATCTTCTGCAGTCAGCAAGCTGGGGTAATCATGGGACCTATCTCATTTGCTCCCTGTCTCTGAGTTCCTTGTCCTTAGTTGCTTAATGTACAATATGTCGAGATCCATTGTTTCACATATTTTGTCCAGTTTTGCGTTGTTTCAGGTAGAAGGGTAAATCCAGTGCCTGTTACTCCATTTTGTCCAAAAAGAGGCATCTCTAGGGATATTTATCACAGTTGCTTCGAAGTTCTGCTCTCCATATTCTCTTTCCTCCAAGAAACATTCTGTTATTTTTGTTTGTTTCTTCTTCTTCTTTTTATTTAATTTAATTTATTTATTTATTTATTTTTGAGACAGGATCTCACTCTGTCACCCAAGCTGGAGTGCAGTGGCGTAATCTCAGCTCACTGCAACCTCCACCTCCTGGGCTCAAGCAATCCTCGTGGCTCAGGCTTCCCAGTAGCTGGGACCACAGGCATGTGCCACCATGCCTGACCATTTGTTTGCTCCTAATTTTAACATTACAAGCTTTCTTCAAATGTCTGTCTCTTGGCTGAGCACAGTGGTTCATGCCTATAATCCCAGCACTTTGGGAGGCTGACGTGGCAGATCGCTTGAGCCCAGGAGGTCAAGACCAGCCTAGGCAACATGACGAAACCCCATTTCTACTAAAAATAGGAAAATTAGCTGGGTACACACCTGTAGTCGCAGTCACTTGGGAGGCTGAAGTGGGAGGATCACCTGAGTCCAGGAGGCAGAGGTTGCAGTGAGCCAAGAGCATGCCACTGCACTACAGCCGGGGTGACAGAGTAAGATCCTGTCACACACACACACACAAAAAGTAAGCTACTTAAAAAAGCAAAACAGCTGATTTGAACCTCTGTATAGGTATGGCAGAGCTTGCTGGTTACATCTCCAATATTCACTTTCTCCTTCTCTCTTAAAGAAGACAACTGTCTGGAGATGGTGTTGTGCCCAGCACACACACACACACACACACACAAAAGCAATTACATTTTCCAGTCTCTCTTGCATACTCTGTAGAGGTGTGGCCATATGTCACAATTCTAACCAACAAAATGTAAACAGATGTCATTGGCTGGGACTTCTGGGGAAGTCCCTTAAAATGAAGTGTATCCATTTTCTATTAGTGAATGACACACCACTCCAAAACATAGAGGAGTTTTACGTATTTATTTTTCATTTTTCTGTTTCAAACTACAATCATCAATAGAGCAGAGAGGTTTAAAACATCATTATTTACTTATGATTCTACAATTTGGGCAGGTCTCCACTGAGCAGTCCTGGGGTCACTCACTCAGCTGGGTCATCTGGTAGCTCATTTAGGGCTTGATGGCCTCCTCTATTCCCCTTCTCATCACCTCTCTGGTGGAATTGCCTGGTTTTCTTTTATGGCAGTGGAAGCATTCCAAGAGAGCAAGCCCCATGCACAAATGTTTATGAAGCCTTGGCTTGTGTCATATTTGTTGATGTCCCACTGGCAAACAAGTCACATCACCTAGCCCAAAGTCAATGTGGGAGAGGGCTATGCAATTCTATCATTGAGCAGTGAAGCAGCCTACAGCCACTCTGAGAAGCATTCATGTCGCCAGGTGTGGAGGCAACCCTGGAGCTGGTGAAGGAGGTAGCTTTTTGGTAAGCCTGGAAGTAGTTGTAACACTACTTGCTCAATATGGGACCCCTTTAGGACATACCAAAGGTCTTGTGCTCGGAGCAATCACATAGAGTAGCAAGTTGGGAACTTTTCTATATACAATCCCCAAGCCTTTAGCTAAATGTTGATGCATATTATCCCTGGCATTAGCATGGTGTGTCCATGCTCAGACCAAAGTAATAAATCTCACCAGTAAGGTCCATTGATGGTAGTTCTACATAGACCCTAGGAAAATCATGATCCAGGAAACACAGCAATTTGAACAATGGGCCAAGTGGTGCTGATTAGCCTGGAGCAAGGTAATGATTTAAAAAAAAAAAAAAAAAAAGGCTGGAACAAGGAATGATTCACACTACAAGTCCACCACCACCAATCCCAAGGACTCCCAGAAGCAGCTGAAAAAGACTTGGATGGAGAGGGAAGTCAAAGTTCTTAGGCCAAGTAGATAAGGACTTAGTGCATCACGTAAGTTTGGATCATTGTCAAAGTAAAAAAGGGAAACTGTTGTAGACTAAAAGAGACTAAAGCTGTTTTTCTCAAATTTTGATGAATTTTAGAAATGCCTGAGGAAGATTTTTAAAACCCAATGGTCAGACCACACCCAAAACAGTTAAATTACGATCTCTAGGGATGGAGCCCATATTCTTAAGGCTACCTGACCGACTGATTCTAAAATGTGGCCAAGGTGAGAATCTCTGAACTGAAGAAAACCTAACAATCAAGTGTAATGCATGAACTTTTATTGGATTTTTTAAAAATACCATAAAATACATTTGTTGAACAATTGTCAGAATAGATAATACATTACATGTAATATTTTAGATTTGTTAATTTTTTTTTTCTTTTTTTGAGACAGAGTCTCTCTCTGTTGTCCAGGTTGGAGTGCAATGGCACGATTTCAGCTCACTGCAACCTCCACCTCCCAGGTTCAAGCAATTCTCCTGCCTCAGTCTCCCGAGTAGAGGGAACTACAGGCACACAGCACCATGCCTGGCTAATTTTTGTATTTTTAGTAGAGACGGGGTTTCACTATATTGGCAAGGCTAGTCTCAAACTCCTGACCTCAAGTGATCCACCTGCCTCGGCCTCCCAAAGTGCTGGGATTACAGGTGTGAGCTACCATGCCCAGCCTAGATTTATTAATTTTTAAACAAGTGATAATGTGGGCTGAGTGTGGTGGCTCACACCTGTCATCCTAACACTGGAAGGCTGAGGTGGGAGGCTCACTTGAGCCCAGGAGTTGGAGACCACCATGGGCAACATAAGGAGACCCCACCTCTACAAAAAATTTTAAAAATCAGCTACGCATGGTGGTACACACCTGTAGTCCCAGCTACTGTGGAGGCTGAGGTGGGAGGATTGCTTGAGCTCAGGAGGTCGAAGCTCGAGTGAGCTGTGATTGTCCCACTGCACTCCAGCCTGGGTGACAGAGTAAGACCCTGACAAGAAAGAGAGAGAGAGAGAGAGAGAGAGAGAGAGAGAGAGAGAGGGAGGGAGGGAGGGAGGGAGGAAGGAAGGAAGGAAGGAAGGAAGGAAGGAAGGAAGGAAGGAAGGAAGGAAGGAAGGAAGGAAGGAGAAAGGAAAGGAAAGGGAAAAAAAGAAATAATGATAATCATGTGTTATTCTTAGGAGCTGTAAACTGAAGTATTTAGGTGGAGGGATGTTAATGTCTGCAACTTATCTTCAAATTGTTCTGCAAACGATTATACGTGTATATATGCATGTGTATAGAGAAACAGATCACATAAATGTGTCAAAATAGTAGTAACTGGTGGAGCTAGGTACAAAGTTTACTATGGGCCAGGTGCGGCGGCTCATGCCTGTAATCGTAGGACTCTGAGAGGCCAAGGTGGGCAGATCACCTAAAGTCAGGAGTTCGAGACCAGACTGGCCTACATAGTGAAACCCCATCTTTACTAAAAATTAAAAAATTAGCCCGGCGTGGTGGCACACGCTTGTAGTTCCACCTATCTGGGAGGCCAAGGCAGGAGAATCACTTCAACCCAAGAGGCGGAGGTTGCAGTGAGCCGAGATGGTGCCATTGCACTCCAGCCTGGGTGACACAGTGAGACCCTGTCTCAAAAAAGAAAAAAATTCAATATACCACTCTTTTACCTTTTCTGTATATATGAAAACTTTCCAAATAAAAAGTTTGGGACAAGTTATTTGGGGAACTAACATATGAACACCTGTACTCATAAGCAGATGAAATCCCTCTTGGAGTCCCATCCGAGATTTTTTTTTTTTTTTTCCGAAACAAAGTGTCACTCTGTGGCCCAGGCTGGAGTGCAGTGGGATGATCTCAGCTCACTGCAACCTCTGTCTCCTGGGTTCAAGTGATTATCCTGCCTCAACCTCCCAAGTAACTGGGATTACAGGCGTGTACCACCACACCTGGCTAATTTTTTTGTATTTTTAGTAGAGTATTTTAGTAGAAATTTAGTTTCACCATGTTGGCCAGGTGGGTCTTGAATTCCTGACCTCAAGTGATCCACCTGCCTCGGCCTCCCAAAGTGCTGGGATTATAGGCATGAGCCACTGCACATTCCCCATCTGAGATTATTAAAACTCATGTAATCATGTATATCTGCACCAAGGCAAGACTGAAGTGAGGCCAGTGAGAAACGTAGCCCTGGCCCTGATACGCACCATAGATTAGAACAAGTTGGTAAGTAGAATGGGGTCCATACCAATGAAGAGGAGTGGTCACCCCTGGTTTGGGTCGACCAGGGAACTGTTATTGGCCTGAAGTTAATGAGACTCTGCAGCAGTTGTCAGCCTTAACTGCACAATGAAATCATCTGAAGGAGCTTTAAAAAATATTCTTTCCTGGGCCCCACCTCTAGAGATTCTGATTTGTTTCAGGTGTTGTCAGGGTCTGCCCTATATTGGAGTGTTTTAACTCATCCCAGGTGATTCTAATTACTGTGCAGCCAAAGTTGAGAACCATTGCTCTTCATACTGCCTTATACAACCTGGACAACTATAAAGGGATTGGTAAAGTTCTCAGGGAGAACAGGTATGTGGTTTTACCAGAGTTGGAAGAGACTTTTTTATTATCACTTGAGACTCAGAGAGATTCTAGCAATAGGAGGAGCCAGAAAGTTCTTTTATTTTTTTAATTTTAAAATTTAAAAATAGGGACAGAGTCTCACTATGTTGCCCAGGCTGGTCTTGAATTCCTGGGCTCAAGCAATCCTCCTGCCTCAGCCTCCCAAAGTGCTAGGATTACAGGTGTGAGCCACCATGCCTGGCCTAGAAAGTTCTCATACCATGGAGACTAGGCCTTTTTTCTCAAGGGCAAGGGACAATATGTTTAAAATACTTGGGCATAGGAGCAACCCAACAGCCCCAAACCTGGAGCTCTCAAAGGGATGGGATGAATTACCGCTGTCGGTTCTAAGTATTAGAGACAGCTGCTCAGGCTTTTGAAGAAATGGCAAGGAACAGAAAACTGAAAATATCCTCAAGGAGTCAGATTCTAACCCAAAAGAAAAGCTTCTGGACATTGATTGAAATATACATGACACTGCAGGAGAGGAAGGTATCATAAGAGGAAAAATTCAGTGGTTTGTGAAAGGTCTGGATGGAGACAGTGGTTATCCCATTAGGGGGCAAAGTCAGGTTCTTATAAGTACACATGGTCTCTCTTGAATAGAGGTCACTTCCAGATCTGTCACCACAGAAGAGGTGTCCCAAAGGAAAAATAAACAAAGTGAGAGAGAATTGGGTAGGCAGTACTCATTCTAGCTTGCCTGGGACTTCCAAGTTGGTTTTATTTATTTATTTATTTATTTATTTATTTATTTATTGAGACAGGGTCTCCCTGTGTCACCTAGGCTGGAGTGCAGTGGGGAGACCTTGGCTCACTGCAACCTTTGCCTCCCAGGTTCAAGCGATTCTCATGCCTCAGCCTCCAAGTAGCTGGGACTACAGGCATGTGCCACCATGACTGGCTAACTTTTTTTTTTAGTAGAGACAGTGATATGGTTTGGCTGTGTCGCCACCCAGATCTCATCTTGAATTCCCACATGTTGTGGGAGGGACCTTGTGGGACATAATTGAATCATGGAGGCAGGTCTTTCCTGTGTTGTTCTCGTGATAGTGAGTAAGTCTCATGAGAGCTGATGGGTTTAAAAAGGGGAGTTTCCCTGCACTTGCTCTCTCTTGTCTGTTGCCATGTGAGATATACATTTCCACCATGATTGTGAGGCTTCCCCAGCCATGTGGAACTGTAAGTCCATTAAAACTCTTTCTTCTGTAAATTGCCCAGTCTCAGGTATGTCTTTATCAGCAGTGTGAAAACAGACAACAGTGGTGTCAGATGAGGGTTTCACAATGTTGGCCAGGCTGGTCTTGAACCCCTGACCTCAAGTTCTCCACCCGCCTCAGCCTCCCAAAGTACTGGGATTATAGGCTATGAGCCACTGCACCCGATGAGACTTCCAAGTTTTTATACTGGAAGTCCTGTATCCCAAGAAACCCTTTGGTCCCAAGAAAGAAACCCTATGTCCCAAGAAAGTTCCAGACAACCCACAATAGCTGATCAAGCTACTACACAGGGAAGGGGGTCATCTATCTCAGACCTGGACTTGGAGAAGAATGAACGTCGACATGTATCCTTCTTTAGAGGATGAGTCCTGTATTAGGCTGAGAAGCAGAACCAAAACTGAGACTCTCATGCAAGTGGTTTATTGATGGAGTGCTCTTAGGAGAAGGGGAGTGAGGGAAGCAGCGTAGAACAGGAAAAGAAAAAAAATTAAGTAAGAATGTGCTCTCAGAAAAAGACTGACTTCAGCCTGATTCCATGAGGAGCTCTGGGAAAGGAAGTTCCTTGATGTAAGAGGTCAGTCTTTTGTACCTCCATACAAGAGGTAGCAATTCTTTTCTAGAGATGGTCTCAAAATTAGAATACATCAAAATCACTTGGAGGGTTTGGTAAATCAGAATGCTGTGCCAACCCCTGGAAATTCTGATTCGGTAGGTCTGGGGTGGGGTCTGAGAATTTGTATTTCCAGCAAGTTCACAGGTAATGCTGATGATGCACTTTGAAAACCTCCACTCTAGAGAAGAGGACAGCTCTGAGGTTTTAGCACCCACAGCATCTCACAAAGGGGATCAGGAAAGCACCTGCTACATGAGGGCACATGCCAGAGACAGATGGATTGGACCACAAGCTGGGGCTAGGTAGACTACATCTTTAGGTCAGAACATCTAGATTCACAGTATCTTGTATGTTCCTGTTGTCATCCCACATCTCTTGCCAACGCATTGTTGAAACATTCTTAAAGATACATGAGGCTTTGAAGAGGAAGCAGCTGCAAGTTGCTAGGCAAATATAGTGGTGTCAGTTGCAATAGAGTGGAAAGTCCTTAAATGGGAGATCAATATTTAGGGGCAAGGCTCTAGACCAACCCTGGAAATTGCCTGATATTTGTGAAATTAAAGGGAAATGGCATTGATGGCAACTTTTAATTTCATAAGCCATGCCAGAACTCGTAACGGTCTCTGCTCCTGAGGATCACCACCAGGTGAAGGTGAATGAATAAATGTTAAAATGGAATTCGTTTCTTTTGGTGGGGTACGTCAGGTAGAACTTGGAGAATACCTTGTACCCCTGAGCCTTAATGTCCATCTCCAGGCAGTGCATGAGGTCACTGTTGTCTAGGACTGCCTTCCAGGGCCCAAACTTGACAACGGACTTGAACATCTTCTTATCCTGCAGAAAACACAGGACCTCTGAATAATATGCATCCTGCTCCTCCGTTTCCACCAGGCACACAAGCACGCTGGACTTCCGCGCTGTTATGGCCTCTGCACGCGCCAGGCGCACCATGAGCTCCAGGTTCTCGCCATAGCCCGGCACTTGCAGGAGAAACTGCTTCCGAGACACCTGCTCACCAAAGATCTGCGGCATGTCCTCCAGCAGCTTCACTAAAGGCTTGATTTCATAGAACTGAGCCTCACGGTACACTTCAGGGATGTGCTGTGTGGGCACTTGTCCAGTGCGCAGGTAGTCCAGGATGGGTCTGAAATAGGTGCTGGGGCGGTCGATGAAGAAGCGGCCCTCTGCATCCATGGAGGCCTTGGCTGAGCTAGAGAACATCTCTGCCAACTTTGAGCCCGGAAATTTCCTCAGGGTACCCAGGGTGGTCGTGTGGAACTCACCCCCCACGTTCAGCTCCACAACGGTAGACATCTGGGGGCACAAGAGGCAGAGTAAACCAACACGCCGTCTCCCCTGAGCTCATGACTTATTTTTATCCAAAGAATAACTGGATTAAAAACTTAGGGGAGCCATAATGTTTGGCTTCGGCTAGTGAAAGGCCCATCTTACTAAAGAGGGTTGTATTGATGCTGTGTTGCTCCAGGGGGTGGCTTTTTTTTTTAGACAGAGTCTCGCTCTGTCGCCCAGGCTGGAGTGCAGAGGCACAATCTCAGCTCACTGCAACTTCCACCTCGATTAAAGCAACTCTTCTGCCTCAGCCTCCCTAGTAGCTGGGACTACAGGCACCCGCCATCATGCCCGACTAATTTTTGTATTTTTAGTAAAGACGAGGTTTTGCCATGTTTGCTAGGCCGTTCTCAAACTCCTGACCTCACACGATCCGCCTGCCTCAGCCTCCCACAGTGCCCGGCCGAGGGTGGGCATTTTAAGGAGGAAGAAAGGTTTCTGTTTGAAAAAAGAATACCCATTCAAGCATCTTAATTTTAGGTCATAGAATGTTATGGGAGGAGGCCAGGCACGGGAGCACACGCCTGTAATCCCAGCACTTTGGGAGGCTGAGGCAGGCAGATCACCTGAGGTCAGGAGTTCGAGACAAGCCTGGCCGACTTGGTGAAACCCTGTCTTTACTAAAAATACAAAAATTAGCCAGGTGTGGTGGCACGTGCCTGTAATCCCAGCTGCTCGGGAGGCTGAGACACGAGAATCACCTGAACCTGGGAGGCGGAGGCTGTAGTGAGCCAAGATCACCCCACTGCCCTCCAGCCTGGGTGACAGAGTAAGACTCTGTCAATACATATTGTAATATTGTAAGACTCTGGACTCTGTCTTACAAAAGCAGAAGAATGTTATGGGAAGAGGCTGCCATGGAAGGAAGTCTCAGCAATGATACTTCCAAAGTCTGTGGCCTTCGGCAAGCCTTTTTCCCTCTTAAGGCCTCAGTCTCCTCATCTATAAAATGGGGATATTGGCTGGGCATGGTGGCTCATGCCTGTAATCCCAACACTTTGGGAGGCCATGGCAGGAGGATCACTTGTGGCCAGGAGTTGGAAACCAGCCTGGGCAATATAGCGAGACCCCATCTCTATTTTTTTTAAATAGGTTTAAGGGAAAAAAATTTTTTTAAAGTAAAGGCCAGGCATGGTGCCTCACGCCTATAATCCCGGTACTTTGGGAGACCAAGGTGAGTGGATCACTTGAGACCAGGAGTTCAAAACCAGCCTGGCTAACATGGTGAAACCCCATCTCTACTAAAAATACAGTAATTAGCCGGGCATGGTAGCACACGCCTACAGTCCCAACTGCTTGGGAGGCTGAGGCAGGAGAATCACTTGAACCCAGGAGGCAGAGGTTACAATGAGCTGAGATCGTGCCACTGCACTCCAGCCTGGGCGACAGAATGAGAGTCCAACTCCAAAAAAAAAAAAAGGAAGTAAAATGGGGACATGGAGTTGTTACGAAGTCAAGAGTTCCCAACTTGGGATGCTCAGCTCTGATCTAAGATATAATAAAAGCCAGGGGTAAGGGAGGAGGGACACTTCCAACATTTCAGAAAGACGAAAGAAACCATACATGTGTTCATTTGGGAAGCATTTCTTGGGTATTTACTATGTATCCACATCCTGTGCTGGGAGTTGGGGACAAAAATTCTTATTTCACGTACATCAGAAGTTCTGGTTAACAGCTGGCATGACCTTGATTGATTTAAAAATGGGATTTTTTCTTTTTTTCTTTCTTTTTTTTTTTTGAAACAGAGTCTCACTCTGTCGCCCAGTCTAGAGTACAGTGATGTGATCTTGGCTCACTACAACCTCAGCCTCCCAGGCTCAAGCAATTCTCGTGCCTCAGCCTGGGAGCTGGGATGGCCACCCTGTAGCTGGGATTACAGATGTACAGTGCACGACCAAGCCAGGCTAATTTTTGTATTTTTAGTAGAGACTGGGTTTCACCATGTAGGCCAGGCTGGTCTCAAACTCCTGACCCCAATCTGCCCACCTCGGCCTCCCAAAGTGTTGGGATTACAGGCGTTAGCCATAGTGCCTGGCCAGAAAATTGAATTTTTTTTAACAGATGGGATCTTGCTCTGTTGTTGCCGAGGCTGGAGGTGCAGTGGCATGATCATAACTTACTGCAGCCTTGAACTTGGGCTCAGGTCATCCTCCTGCCTCAGCCTCCCAAGTAAATGGGACTACAGGACATTCAACACTGTATCTGGCTACTTAAAAAAAATTTTTTTTAGAGATGGGTCTTACTGTGTTGCCCAGGCTGGTCTTGAACTCCTGGCTTCAAGGCTTCCTCCTGCATGAGCCTCCCAAGCTTGTGGGATTACAGGTGCAAGCCACCGCGCCCAGCATAAATGGAATTTGTTTGATGAATGTTTTTCCAAATATGGTCCCATGGGACTCCAATAATAACAGGAATATTCTTGGTAATGAAAAGGCCAGTAACTCTACATATTGTGGGTGTAAAACTGCGTCATGAACTGTGAAGTGCAGTGCAAATGCAAGTTAAGTTTGGTTGTTCAACAGAACTTTTAGAGGCCACCTCTCTGTGCCAGACCCTGGGCTGAGCACTAAGACTGGTTATTAAGTGATGATGTCAGAATTTGAACTCAGGTCCGTTTTACTCCAAGCTTGAGCTCTTAGTGATTACATAAATGAATTACCTTCAGTCTTCCAATACCTTCACTCTTCATTCCCTTAGTGACTCATTCATTCAACAAAATGTATGCCTAGTGGGAAGGTTGGTGGGAAGAGGGATATGGAAACAGACAGTCTAGTAACTCTGTGTAGTGCTTTAAATGGATTATCTAATTCAGCCCTCACAACACTTCCATGAAGAACATATTAAATCTCCATTTTACAGAAGAAGAAACTAAGGCTTAAAGAGATGAAGAAAGTTGCCTGAGACTGGCTATTAAGTGATGATGTCAAAATTTGAATTCAGGTCCGTTTTACTTCACGCTGGAGCTCTTAGTCATTACATAAATTACCTTCAGTCTTCCAATACCTTCACTCTTCATTCCTTTAGTGACTCATTCATTCAACAAAATGTATGTTGGGCCTATTACATGCAAACCTTGTGCCAAACAGAACAGGACACAGTCCCTGCTTTCAAGGAACTCACAGGGGAGAGGGAAACAGATGGCTTAAGCACGTAGGTGCTGAGAGGGAAGACTCAAAGGTAGGAGGGGTCAGGTCTTTTTGTGGATGTGTATCGGAGGCTGTCAGAGAAGGTTTCCTAAGGGATGTGACGGCTGCTGCTGCGGAGTAGATGCGTGGCGTTAGAGGGAAGGCTGGATTTCCAACCCGAAGATTTTACCACAAGAGTGGGGATAGGGCCAGGGCTCAGGAATGTCACTCAGTCTGATTTAGGTGTGTCCTCATTCTCAACTGGTCTGTGGGCTCTCCTTCTAAGATTAAAGTACTGGAGTTAAGAGAGCCAAAGGCAGGCCGGGCGCGGTGGCTCAAGCCTGTAATCCCAGCACTTTGGGAGGCCGAGACGGGCGGATCACGAGGTCAGGAGATCGAGACCATCCTGGCTAACACGGTGAAACCCCGTCTCTACTAAAAAACACAAAAAAACTAGCCGGGCGAGGTGGCGGGCGCCTGTAGTCCCAGCTACTAGGGAAGCTGAGGCAGGAGAATGGCATAAACTCGGGAGGCGGAGCTTGCAGTGAGCCGAGATCTGGCCACTGCACTCCAGCCTGAGCGACAAAGCGAGACTGTCTCAAAACAAAAAAAAAAAAAAAAGAGAGAGAGAGACAAAGGCAACCGAACTGCTGGAGAAATCTGATTGCCATGACAACATCTCCTACCAGGGGACAGTTCTGCTTACTGGAAGGGAGAAGGCAGAGGAGAGGATGCATCTTGACAGCAGCCAAACAATAGAGCTGAGAAAAATAAGCCCAGAACCTCTGACTCTTTCTCCCAAAAACCTCAAGGCCCCTTGGCAGGACTGTTTGGTTAACCCTGAGGTCACCTCTGTAAAGCACCCAGTTAAATGCCAACTTGCAGACTTTACCCCTTGAATGGACCAATATGTTCTCATTACTCCCACACTGCTGAAAGCTCCCAGGCCCTCCTAATATCCCCATATTACAGGCAAGGAAAGTTCAGAGAGAAGTCACACAGCTAGGATGTGATGAAGTTGGAGCTGAGATGAAACCTGTATCAGCATGACTCCAACACAATATGGGTGCCTCACTCCCATCCTTCCCAACATCCTGCCCCACTACTGCCAATACTTAGATATGTGCCCAGGGCCCTTTGCTTTCCTTCTCTGGGCCTAAGCTTAGTTATCTGTGAAACAGGAAGGCAAAATGGACCAAGAGAACTCTAAGCTCCCCCAGCTCTGAAAGTCTAACAGATCCAATCACATCCAATGTCCTTTCTGAAGCTAATTTCCAGATGCTTCAAAAAATAGGCTGGGTGTAGTGGCTCACGCCTATAATCCCAACACTTTGGGAGGCCCAGGTGGGAGGATCACTTGAGGCCAGGAGTTCAAGAGCAGCATGGCCAACATGGCAAAACCCCATCTCTACTAAAAATACAAAAAATTAGCTGGGCCCTGGTGGCGCATGCCTGTAATCCCAGCTACTTGGGAGGCTGAGGCAGGATAATTGCTTGAACCCGGAAGACAGAGGTTGCAGTGAGCCAAGACTGCGCCACTGCACTCCAGCCTGGGTGACAGAGGGAGACCCTGTCTCAAAGAAAAAAAGTTTCCTGTGCGGACATCTTCAGCTCCATTTCTTTATCAAACAAGACCTCAGCCCTGTTCCTAAGCTCCTTTTTGTTTTTTGTTTTTGTTTGTTTTTTGTTTCGAGACAAGGTCTCACTCTTGCCCAGGCTGGAGTGCAGTGGTACAACCTCGGCTCACTGCAACCTCCACCTCCGAGGCTGAAGCGATTCTCCTGTATCAGCCTCCAGAGTGGCTGGGACTACAAGCGTGTGCCACTATGTCCAGCTAATTTCTGTATTTTTTATAGAGACAGGGTTTCGCCATGTTGGCCAGGCTGGTCTCAAACTCCGGAGCTAGGTGATCCACCCGCTCTGCCTCCCAAAGTGCGGGGACTACAGGCATGAGCTACCACGCCTGGCTGAGAGTACCTTTTCTGAAGTACAAATCTGATCCTATCACTCCCTGCATTAAACACTTGAGCAGCTTTTCATTCCCTTCCAGATAAACTCCAGACTCCATAACAAGGTTTAGAGGCCCTTTGCAACTGGGCTGCTACTTCATCCCTCGCAATCAGCTACCAGAACCGATGGTTGCTCCCCACCCCTCCAATCCGGAGCAAGCCAGGCCCCCTCACCTCCAGAAGCTCACTCACTTGCCATCCACACTCCTTTCTCTGACCCTACTCATTCTTCAGGTGAATTCCTCTGGGAGTCCTTCGGGCTGGGTTGTCTCATTGTGGTCCCAGAAAGTCCTACACTACTATACTTCCACTGGCCTGGCAGTTCTTCCCTTATAATTCCCTGTTTGTTCATTGCGAGGTTCCTGGCCAAGTGCTGTGTTTCACGCATGTAATCCCAGCACTTTGGGAGACTGAGGTAGGAGGATTGCCTGAGCCTAAGAGTTTGAGTCCAGTCTGGGGTTTCAACCAGGAGTTCAAGACCAGCCTGGGTCTCACCAACATGGCAAGACCCTGTCTCTATTCTAACACAAACAAACCAACAAACAAACAAGAAGGCTGTGAGGCTCCTAAGGGAGGGGAATATCCTCTGATTTACAGGAGCATCTAGTGTTCTGTTCAAGGCCAATCTTGCCCTACCTGGCATCATGCACAGTGCGTTACACTTCCCCAGTAATTCATTCAGGCATTTATTGAGCACCTGGGGTGATCCTGGCACTAGGCATGTGACTTTGTCAATAGCCAACAGCAATGACGTGACCATGGCCCTATTAGAGAGAGCCACGCTGACCTGCTGCTGGATCTGCTTTCCCTTCCTCCAGGTCTTCAGGATGATTCTCAGTGCAGGAGAGAACCCGAGTGTTCTGCTTCTAGAGTGCAGCCAGCCTTTTCCCCATCCTCCTCCCCAACTCCCCTCACCCAAGCCCGGGGACCAGGCAGGCAAGCAGAGGGATTCGGGTCCCAGCCAGAGGGCAGGGGCAGGGGCAGGTTGGAGAGGGCTGCGGGTGAGGGAAAGATCCTCTGGCCAAGCTGGTTGGATGGGCTTCTCCCACGGGGAGCAGGGGAGAAGGAGGGGCAGAGGAGAAGCCCTGGACTAGGACAAGCCCGGGGGAAGAGAGAAGGGAGTGGAACTAAAGACCGAATGCAGAGGGAGGAAGCAAAAGGGCAAAAAGGAGAGGCTGGACAGAGCCAAACCAGAAAGGGACACCGAGGCGCGAAAGGAGAGCCATCCGAGCAGGAGGGATAGCAAAGACAGAAGAGAGCGAACAGCCCGAGGTGCAGGGAGACAGTGCGCCAGAAGTAGGGGGCTCGGCCGGCTGCGAGGGACAGGCGGGAGAAACTGGAAGGGAGGGCAGAGGCGCGGGGACTCAGCTAGCCTCGCACTTACCGTCAGCCGCCCGGGCCGGGGGGACTGGGGCGGAGGGGTCTGGCTCGTCATCCTGCCCGCTGGCCTCTCCACTGCGCAGCCCTGCCACATGCAGATCACTTGGGCCAGCGGAAGTGCCCCTGGCTGCCCGCCCCTAGGTGGGACACCGAGGCTCAAGGCGGGACGGGGCTGGGCCAGGCGTGGCTTGCAGTGAGACCTGGTCAAGTGCAGAAGGAAATGAACAGTCTGTCTATTTAGGGCTTTTAAAAGTTGTTAGACCCTGAGGAGGGCTGACTTTGGAGACTGAGAAATGGAGCAGACCCTTTAAGTACTGACCTTTTGATCTAGATTAATTTCCTTCCTTTTCTTTCTTTCTTTTTTTTTTTTTTTCCAGAGACAGGATCTCACTCTGTCGCCCAGGCTGAAGTGCAGTGGCAGATCAGGCTCACTGCAGCCTCAACCTCCCGGGCTCAAGTGATCCCCCTACCTCAGCCTCCCAAAGTGGTGGGATTACAGGCCTGAGCCACAGCACCTTGCCTCTTCCTATATTTTCTTTTGCGGCTTAGATCAGATGGCACCTGAGATGAAAGACCCCATGACTGAGATAAAAGACCGTTTGAATATTACATCTTAATGTGGAATGTTAAACATACCTTTCTCAAACAGAAACACTGCCTAGAATCAATTAAATTGCTGTAACTATACACTTAACTAATATGGAAAATGTTAAAATTCTGTTAAGCTTCCCCAGACCTTGCTTCTTCTTCTTCTTCTTATTGCTTATTATTCCCCAGACCTTGCTTATATAAATGAATGACCCTCAAACCACTCTACTCAAGAGCACTGAACCCAGCTTATTGGAGCCTGTGTCCCCCGCTTGGCCATTCTCAAACTTTACGCTTAAATAAATTATTTAAACGTATTGCCTGAATCCCGTTATTAAAGTTGACACTAGTTAATGCCCCTCTCTGGGCCTCAGAGTTCCCAGGAGTGAAATGGGGGAGGCAGAGGGAGTTGACATTGACTGACATTGACAGCTAGAGACTTTCTATTCCCTACAGTCCTAGGGAGTGAAATATTGTCAGCACCATTTTACAGATCAGAAAACCAGCACCCTAGGAGGTAGGGTGGTGTTAAAATGTAAAATCTGAGGATCAACAAAACTTTTTTAAGAGTGTACTTGGATAACAGGCAATTCTTGAATTGGGGAACACCAGATGGAAAAAGGTTGAATGTTCCCATGACAATGCATCAGAGGCAAATATTTATGGGGAGAATGTGGAAACAAGATATTTTACTGGGGACAGGCACGGTGGCTCACGCCTGTAATTCTAGCACTTTGGGAGGCCAAGGCGGACAGATCATTTGAGGTCAGAAGTTCGAGACCAGCCTGACCAAAATGGTGAAACCTCGTCTCTACTAAAAGTACAAAAATTAGCTGGGTGTGGTGGTGCGTGCCTGTAATCCCAGATACTTGGGACTCTGAACCAGGAGAATTGCTGGAACATGGGAGGCAGAGCTTGCAGTGATCAAAGATTGCACCACTGAACTCCAGCCTGGGCAACAAAGTAAGATTCCCTCTCAGGGAAAAAAAAAAAAAAAAAATATATATATATATATATATATATATATACACACACACACACACACACACACACATATATATATATTTCATTGGTTACAGTTACGAAATCACCTTTTTTGGTTTCCTTTGTTGAAAAGTCCCTAGTTACTTAATTATATGTTAGTTGGTTGCTTGTGATTGGCTAATGTTAAGTTTTGTTTCTGTCTAACATTAGCATTTACCAGAAATGACTGTATTAGTCAGGGTTCTTTAGAGGGACAGAACTAATGGAATGGGGCTGGGCACGGTGGCCCACACCTGTAATCTCAGCACTTTGGGAGGCCAAGGCAGGTGGATCACCTGAGGTTAGGAGTTCAAGACTAGCCTGACCAACATGGTGAAACCCCATGTCTACAAAATACAAAAAATTAGCTGGGCGTGGTGGTGGGCACCTTTAATCCCAGCTACTTGGGAGGCTAAGGCAGAAGAATCACTTGAACCTAGGTGGTGGAGGTTGCAGTAAGCCCAGATCAAGCTATTGCACTCCAGCCTGGGCAACAAGAACATAATCCCATCTCAAAAAAAACAAAAAAACAAAAAAACTAATGGTATATATATATACACATACACACACACATACATATATGTGTGTATACATATATTCCATTACTTTTTAAACTCTGCTTTATATATATATACATATGTGTGTATATATATACACACACACACACACACATATATGTGTATATATATATAAAGGGGAGTTTATTAAGTATTAACTCACACGAACCCAAGGTCCCACAACAGGCCATTGGCAGGCTAAGAAGCAGGGAGAGCCAGTCCGAATTCCAAAAGTGAAGAACTTGGAGTCTGATGTTCGAGGGAAGGAAGCATCCAGCATGGGAGAAAGATGTAGGCTGGGAGGCTAGGCCAGTCTCTCTTTTCACATTTTTCTGCCTGTTTATATTCTAGCCACACTGGCAGCTGATTAGATTGTGCCCACCCAGATTAAGGGTGGGTCGGCCTTTCCCAGCCCTCTGACTCAAATGTTAATCTCCTTTGGGAACACCCTCACACACACACCCAGGATCAATACTTTGTGTCCTTCAATCCAATCAAGTTGACACTCAGTATTAACCATCACAATGACCCAAGTTAAGTTTTGCTTATGTTTGCAAATCAAGCAAGTCTGAGTTCCTTTATAAGGCCTAACTAGCATTGTCTGGCCAGGGATTCTTCAGGCCTGATCTCCATTTTAATTTACTTTAACAGTGGCCAGTGTAGACTATTTAGCCAGCCCAAGGCAGCTGCTTGGAGTACAAAGCATGCCCAATGGTGAAAAGAGTTAGGTATCTGTTTTGTGGGGTTGTTTTCCTAGAGTTAAAATATAACTCTAAAGGAGAGGGAGCATAATTTCCCACTCCTTAAGTGTGGGTTATGCATTGTGACTTCTTCCAACGAGTACAATATGAGAAGGAGGAAAAAGAGAAGAAACTTCACATTGGGGAAACTGATCAATACTACTCTAGCCAGGTGACCAAAGTCAGTGCCAACAGTTATTGATCATGACGACAGTGCGTGCTTGCTGTAAACCAAAAAGTATCTGAGACAAGTCTCAACCAATTTAGAAGTTTATTTTGCCAAGGTTAAGAACATGCCCACAATACAACCTCAGGATGTCCTCAGGTCATGTACCCAAGGTGGTCAGGCTACAACTTGGTTTTATGTATTCAAGCAGACATAAGACATTAGAGCCGTGCATGGTGGCTCACGCCTGTAATCTCACCACTTTGGGAGGCCAAGGCAGGTGGATCATTTGAAGTCAGGAATTTGAGACCAGCCTGGCCAACATGGTGAAACCCCATCTCTACTAAAAATGTAAAAATTAGCCAGGCATGGTGGTGTGTGCCTGTAACCCCAGCTACTCAGGAGGCTGAGGCAGGAAAATCACTTGAACCTGGGAGGCAGATGTTGCAGTGAGCTGAGATCGCACCATTGCACTCCAGCCTGGGAGACAGAGTAAGACTCCACCCCAAAATAAAAAAATAAAAAAGAAAGAAAAAAGAAAATACATCAATTGGCTAGGCATCAATGGCTCAGTCTGTAATCCCAAGGGAGAGGATCCGGGAGGCCAAGATGGGAGGATCACTTGACCCCAGGAGTTCAAGTCCAGCCTGGGCAACATGGTGACACCCTATGTCTACAAAAAGTACAAAACTTAATCAGGCATGGTGGCATGTGCCTGTAGTCTCAGCTACTTGGGAGGCTGAGGTAAGAGGATCTCTTGAGCCTGGGAGGTATCTCTGTTGGACTAGAGATTATAAATAAATAAATAAGGCCAGGTGTAGTGGCTCACACCTGTAATCCCAGCACTTTGAGAGGCCAATGTGGGCAGATCATTTGAGGTCAGGAGTTCGGCACTAACCTGGCCAACATGGTCAAACCCCAACTCTACTAATAGGACAAAAAATTAGCTGGCGTGGTGGCATGTGCCTGTAGTCCCAGCTACTCAGGAGGCTGAGGCAGGAGAATTGCTTGATCCTGGGAGGTGGAGGTTGCAGTGAGCCGAGATTATACCACTGCACTCTAGCCTGGGCAACAGAGCGAGATTCTGTCTCAAAAAAAAAAAGATAATTAATTAACATGTAATAAAATGTAATAAAAATGAAGATACCAATTAATACATGTATGATGTACATTGGTTAGGTCCGAAAAGACTGGACAGCTGGAAGGGGATGTGGGGCTTCCAGGTCATAAGAAGATTCAATGATTTTCTGATTGGTGGGCAGGTGTGGAAACTCATGCATATAATCACAGCACTTTGGGAAGCTAAGGTAGACATATAGCTTGAGCCCAGGAGTTGGGGACCAACCTGGGCAGCATAGCAAGACCTGGTATCTTTTTGGATTTTTTTTGAGGCGGAATCTGGCTCCGTCACCAGGCTGAAGTACTGGGGTGCTATCTTGGCTCACTGCAATCTCCGCCTCCCAGGTTCAAGCAATTCTCCTGCCTCAGCCTCCCGAGTAGCTGGGATTACAAGCATGTACCACCACAACCAGCTCATGTTTGTATTTTTAGTAGAAATGGGGTTTCACCATATTGACCAGGATGGTCTCGATCTCCTGACCTCATGATCTGCCTGCCTTGGCCTCCCAAGGTGCTAGGATTACAGGCGTGAGCCACCACGCCCAGCCAGACCCCGTCTCTATTTTTAAAAGATGAAAATTAAAAAGCAAGGATTTTCTGCTTGTCAGTGGGTTATTATCTAAAGACCTGAGATCAATAGAAAGGGATGCCTGCGTTACTATAAAGGGTGGTGTAGACCAAGGTTTTTTTTTTTTTTTTTTTGAGACAGAGTCTTGCTCTGTTGCCCAGGCTGGAGTGCAGTGGCCGGATCTCAGCTCACTGCAAGCTCCGCCTCCCGGGTTCACACCATTCTCCTGCCTCAGCCTCCCAAGTAGCTGGGACTATAGGCGCCCACCATGTCGCCCGGCTAGTTTTTTGTATTTTTTAGTAGAGACGGGGTTTCATCGTGTTAGCCAGGATGGTCTCGATCTCCTGACCTCGTGATCCGCCAGTCTCGGCCTCCCAAAGTGCTGGGATTACAGGCTTGAGCCACCGCGCCCTGCCTGACCAAGGTTTTATCATACAGATGAAGCCTCCAGGTAGCAGGCTTCAGAGAGAATAGATTGCAAATATTTCTTATCAGACTTAAAGGCTGACAGACTTTGTGCATGACTGACAGACTGACAGACTTAAGGTCTCTGTTTTGATGGTAATACTGGTCAGCTGTGCCGAATTCCAAAAGGGGGAAGGGCATAATGAGGCATGTCTGACCCCCTTCCAGTCATGGCCTGAACTAGTTTTTCAGGTTAACTTTGGAATGCCTTTGGCGGGGAAGAGGGGTCCTTTCAGATGGTTGGGGGGCTAAGAATTTTATTTTTTGTTTATAGTACTGAGTATATACCCTTGATGTGATGTGAGGAAAATGATCTTCCTCCCCAAAACTCATAACCTCAGTTCAATCTTGAGAAAAACATCAGAGAAATTTCAATAGAGGAACATCCTATAATATGACTGACCAGTACTCCTCAAAACTATCAAGGTCACCCAAAAGAGGAAAAATCTGAGAAACTGTCACAGTCAAGAGCATCCTAAGGGGCCAGGCACAGTGGCTCATGCCTGTAATCTCAGCACTTTGGGAGACTGAGGTGGGTGTATCATGAGGTCAAGAGTTCGAGACCAGCTTGGCCAACATAGTGAAACCCTGTATCTACCAAAAATACAAAATTAGCTGGACAAGGTGGCGTGCGCCTATAGTCCCAGCTACTCGGGAGGCTGAGGCAGGAGAATTGCTTGAACCCAGGAGGCGGAGGTTGCAGTGAGCCCAGATCACACCACTGCATTCCAGCTTTGGCAATAGAGCGAGTGTCCATCTCAAAAAAAAAAAAAAAAAAAATATATATATATATATATATATATATATATATATAGCATCCTAAGGGGACATGACAAGCATATTGTAACGTGGAGCCAGGCGTGGTGACTCACACCTGTGATCGCAGCACTTTGAAAGACTGAGGTCAACAGATCAGTTGAGCCCAGGAGTTTGAGACCAGCCTGGGAAACATGGCAAAACCCATCTCTACAGAAAATATAAAAATTAACTGGGTATGGTGGCACACGTGTGTAGTCCCAGCTACTCAGGAGGGTAAGGTAGAAGGATCACTTGATCCTGGGAGGTGAGAAGAGACAAACCGGGTTATTAAAAGACATTCATAAAAATGAGGTCAGACGCAGTGGCTCACACCTATAATCCCAGCACTTTGGGAGGCCAAGGTGGGCAGATCACTTCAGATCAGGAGTTTGAGACCAGCCTGACCAACATGGTGAAAACCCATCTCTACTAAAAAAACAAAAATTAGTTGGGCATGGTGGTGCACACTTGTAATCCTAGCTACTGGGGAGGCTTAGGCGTGAGAATCGCTTGAACCTGGGAGGCAGAGGTTGCAGTGAGCCGAGATCACGCCACTGCACTCCAGCCTGAGCAACAGAGCAAGACTCCGTTTCAAAAAAAAAAAAAGAGACATGTATAAAGACGAAACAAGGGGTAAGGACAGCTTAGAAATCCTGAAGTTGCTGACACACCGAGAAAACTAGTGACTATAGTTATGCCTGCTAAGATTTGGGTGCATGGGGCTTGGCTTTGGTTAGCTCCCTTGGTCTTATTTTACCAAACAAAGAAACCTCCCAGTTATGGGCACCCTATTTACTCTTATCACCTGACAGTATTTGCAGGGTAATTCCCCAGAACTAGTATATTGATCCAGATTTTCTGTTTTTACCCAGAAGTCACTGGTTGGTTCACAGGAATACGCAGGGTTAATTTTAAATGTAGGCAAAAACTTAAAAACAATTAATGAAACTAGAATGTAATGTCAAGTGTATGATAAGTTTTGAAACTTAATTTTTCTCTCTCCAGTTCTCACTTTTGTCAAAAACAGATCATGATAGGACTGAGTTTTTTGCAAAATAAACTTTAGTCTTATGGTTGGCCTGATTATTTGCATAAAGTTCAGCCAGAATAATTATTTTTACTAGTGTTTTTAAAAAGGTTTTGATGGAACTCAGTTCCACAAGGAATCTCAGACAAGACTTTTTAAAGCTGAGCCCAGCCATAGGTTTGTACCCTCAAATACCTATGAGTTGGGTAAATTCCTCCCTTCTTGAGGTCCAAAGAACGTGGGGCTCTTGGTTGTGTTAGAAAGTGACATTTTTGGGCCGGGTGCGGTGGCTCATGCCTGTAATCCCAGCACTTTGGGAGGCCAAGGCAGGTGGATCACAAGGTCAGGAGTTCAAGACCAGCTTAGCCAAGATGGTGAAACCCCGTCTCTACTAAAAATACAAAAAATTAGCCGGGCATGGTGGCGAGTGCCTGTAAACTCAGCTACTTGGGAGGTTGAGGCAGATAATTGCTTGAATCCAGGAGACAGAGGTTGCAGTGAGCCAAGACTGTGCCACTGCACTCTAGCCTGGGAGATAAAGTGAGACCTCGTCTCAAAAAAAAAAAAAAAAAAAAAAAAAAAAAGTGACATTCTTTACTCACCACAGGTTAGAAACCCTGTATGGGAACTGTGTAGACAAGGTATGAGGCCAGTTTTCCCAAGGGGCTTTTATTGGCTCTGCAAGTCGAGCTTGATTCCTCAAAGTGAAGCACACCCTTCCAGTCAAAGTCTTGGTATATCAATCAGTTTCTCCAATGTGTCCTGTTGCAAAAGAAAATGCATTCTTATTGGACTGATGCAAACAACCACATTGCCATAAGTTAAGAATATTCACAAATAGTTTCCAAATTCTAGAGAAACCAGGCAGAGAGAGACAAATATGTTCCTAAGTTTGTTCATAGGAGTATACCTTACTCAATTTTTAAAGGTTGTAAATAGCTCAAAATAAGTTTCCTTGACTCTGAAAAACAAAACAAGGACCAGCAATGTTTTAAGCAAAAAGTTTAAAAGATTACTTCAGTTTTCTATTACTTCAGTTCATTCTGTTAACAGTTGTTCTGCTTGATATTCACTAACATTTCAGCTCTTCATGAGTCCTGTACATTTTTCCTTTATTCCAATGTCACATCTCCAAAGATATCAGAAACCCGCATTTAAGAGCACCTATCAAAGTTCTATAGCTGATTATAAACCATCTTTTGAAAAGAATCAAAGCAAGACAACAATTGTCTGTGAATGGCAAAATATCCAGGGTAGTTATAGTAAAAAACATGATTGAAAAAGAAATTTGGTTATTTCCATGGCCTACAGTAACTTAACATAGGCGGGGTGTGGTGGTTCATGCCTGTAATCCCAGCACTTTGGGAGGCAGAGGCAGGTGATCACCTGAGGTCGGGAGTTCCAGACTAGCCTGACCAACATGGAGAAACCCCATCTCTACTTAAAATACAAAATTAGCTGGGTGTGGTGGTGGATACCTGTAATCCCAGCTACTTGGGAGGCTGAGGCAGGAGAATCACTTGAACCCGGGAGATGGAAGTTGTGGTGAGCCAAGATCACGCCATTGCACTCCAGCCTGGGCAACAAGAGCAAAATTCTGTCTTGAAAAAAAAAAAAAAAAAAAAAACACAACATAATAACCTTAATTATGATTGATAGCACATACTCAGAGAGAGTTTTAGAAATCCTATACAATTTGGAACATGTATTAATATTATTCACTAAAATATAACTGGAAGTAGGTTAAACATTATTTTGATTTTGGCAATCGCATGTAACTAAATATGTCAAATAATCCTGGTTACCTCTCTTTTTGGATGCTCCAGGGGCCCTCTGTAGTATCCAAAAGTTAGGGGTGTGGTTAATTCCATATGTCCCCAGGCCTTACCAAATTGTAAAGCAGTCAAGTCAAGCAGTTCTCAAAGGCTAAAGAAGCAGTTTACAATCTTAAAACATTTAGCAAACCTAGTATCTGACCCGCATAATTTAGATCACATATTTACATTTTGAAGACATTTGTATTTTACCAGTTATCATTAAAACTGTTTTTATTTCTCAAAGATTAAAGTCACTTGAACTAAAAGCTTCCCAAAGTACTGGGGTTATAGGCGTGAGCAACTGCACCCAGCGTTTTCTAGTCTCTTTATCTATAAGTGGCCTTGCTTAACTTCAGGAGCCGGGCAAGGTGGCGGACATCTGTAATCCCAGCACTTTGGAGGCTGGGGCGGGAGGATCTCTTGAGTCCAGGAGTTCGAGACCAGCCTAGGCAATATGGTGAAACTCTGTGTCTATAAAAAATACAAAAATTAGCTGAGTATAGTGACTCATGCCTGTGGTCCCAGCTTCTTGGGAGGCTGAGGCAGGAGAATCTCTTCAACCTAGAAGTGTGAGGCTACAGTGAGCCGAGATGGCACCACTACACTCCAGCCTGGGCAACAGAGCAAGACTCTGTCTCATAAAAACAAACAAACAAACAAACAAAAACTCCAGATAGCCCAGGAGGCCGCAGGAGCTTCAGGACCCTGCACCAATTACCAGAGGAAGATAAGCCCTGTGCTAATCAGAACCAGTGACCCCTTGTTACCTGTAGATCATCAACATATCATTATCATGCTAAAATCTCCATCCAGAGAAGAAAATCACCACCATTTTCTGACCATATGTATGAAAAGGCATGTTTATGATGTGCACCTGTGCATCTGGAGTTCCTCCCTGAATGTGTTTACATACTTCTTTGCCCCACCTCTAACTCTTTAAAACTCCCCAGTTTTCCACAGTTCAGTGAGAAAATTTCTTTTCTTTTCTTTTCTTTTTTTCTTTTTGAGTCAGAGTCTCGCTCTGTCGCCCAGGCTGGAGTACAGTGGCGAGATCTTGGCTCCCTGGCAGCTCCGCCTCCCGGGTTCACATCATTCTCCTGCCTCAGCCTCCCAAGTAGCTGGGACCACAGGTGCCCACCACCACATCCGGTTAATTTTTTTTCTATTTTTTAGTAGAGACGGCTTTCACCGTGTTAGCCAGGATAGTCTTGATCTCCTGACCTCGTGATCCACCCGCCTCGGCCTCCCAAAGTGCTGGGATTACAGGCTTGAGCCACCGCGCCCGGCCGAGAAAATTTCTTTAGAGCAAGAGCTCTCTCTGTCTCTATTCCTGGACAGGAATATAAAACCTGCTTGCTTTTTTTTTTTTTTTTTTTTCCAATTGCATGTTCTTTCTTTGCCATCAATGCAAAGTAGGAAAAAAAACTCAGTTTTCCAGCTACATTAGCACATTTGACCCTGGCAGTTCAAAATAGGCATTAGCAGCTCCATTTTCTGTTTGAGGACCCCAAGGCTCCCAGAGATGAAGCATCTCTTTCAGAGTCAGTCTGGCCAGGAGAGAAGAGAGCAGGGCTCTAGTTTTGGCTCTGCCACCAGTTTGCAGTATCGCCTTAGACAAGTCCCTGCCCCTCTCTGGGCCTCGTTCTCCACCTATAATATGGTGGGGGTTTTGTGATCCTGTCTTGCTTGATGCTAGGGCAACAAAAGAATTCAAACAGCCCCTTGCTATTGTCTATCATTGGATCTTGTTTCCCTTTGGCCTGACTCCAAGAGCAAGCACTGCTTCCTTCTGCCCTCCCCTCACTCATTCCCCTCTGTTCTTCCGGAGACAACCCAGCCAGCCCCTCTCCCCTCCAGGCGGCTGGGCTTCAGGCCAGCCAGCCAAATGACAGCTGGGACTCAGATGAAAGGGTCCTCAGAAGGCTGCTTGTGGCAGAGTGCCCAGCCTAGCCCAGCCCAGGCTTGGCAGTCTGGGGCTCAGCTGTGCCACGAGGCATCCTGTCCACCCGCTCCCATACAAGGTTCCCTTTGTGAGTCTGCAGAGAGGGAGACCCCTGCCAACCCACAAGGATCCTCTTCCCCTCCCTCTGTTCCATACCTGCTTGAGAAATATCGAAGTCTGTAGAAAATGGTCCAGGACTACATCAGGTTGACCTGACTGTGCCAGGCACTTTGGAGAGCTTTATCCCATTGACTTCAGAATAATGCTGATAGCAAGTAATGCTTTTTTTTTTTTGAGACAGAATCTCACTCTGTCACCCAGACTCTAGGCTGGAGTGCAGTGTCACTAACACAGCTCACTGCAGACTTGACATCCTGGACTCAAACAACCCTCCTGCCTCAGCCTCCTAAGTAGCTGGGATTATAGCTAATGCTCAGCTAATTTTTTTTACTTTTTTGATGTCTCACTATGTTGCCCAGGCTGGTCTCAAACCCCTGGGCTCAAGCAATCCTTCCACCTCAGCCTCCCAAAGTACTGAGATAACAGGTATGAGCCACCATGCCTGCAATCTCTTTTTATTTATTTGTTTATTTTTAAAAATTTTATTTATTTATTTTTATTTTTTTGAGACAGGGTCTTGCTCTGTTGCCCAGGTTGGAGTGCAGTGGTGTGATCTTGGCTCACTGCAACCTTCGCCTCCAGGGTTCAAGTAATTCTCCTGCCTCAGCCTCTCGAGTAGCTGGGATTACAGGCAACAGCCATCACGCCAGGCTAATTTTTGTATTTTTTTTTTTCAGTAGAGATGGGGTTTCACCATGTTGGTCAAGCTGGTCTCAAACTCCTGATCTCTAGTGATCTGCCCACCTCGGCCTCCCAAAGTGCTGGGATTATGGGCGTGAGCCACTGCACCCAGCCTGTAATCCCTTTTTAGAGAGGAGGAACGCGTATTTGCCTACTATGCGTCAATCATGGCACCAGGCACTGGGGAAAGAGCAGTGAACCAGGGGACAAGAGCTGACCTCATGGGGCCCATTCTCAGCTGTAACTGAATAACCACAGAAACGAGTATCTGGTTTCACAGTGTGAGCAGTGCTCTGAGAAGAAAGCAGAAGAAGCTATAGATATGGACAGATATGCTAAAGAGCCTATAGGTAATGGTGGATCACAGATAATGGTGAACCAATGTGTCCTCCTTTCCCTTTGGGAAGTTCCCCACCCCACCCAGGGAATTCTTTATTTAGAAGCAAGCCCCCTGAACTCTGGGAGCCTCATATTCCTCAGTTCAAAAATGGGAGCTGTGATGCCCCGACTGTTTCTGGGAGGAATCTGGGAGGCCCTGTACCATCAGTGCCAGGCAAAGGCAGGCACAGGGAGGAAGTATGGCTGGGTTTCCTTCAAACCACTCCACTTGATTGGGTCCCAGCCCCAGCAAGCTCCTTTCCGGGGGGAGCAGGCAGCCAGAGCTTCTGCATAAGGTTAGAACCTGCTCAGTTTCAGCCTTGACTGGAAGAACAGAGAGCATGGCTGGAAACCAGGCATGCCCCTAGTTCACCAGCTCATGGGCCTTTTAACCCCAAAAATGCCCCTTGCAAGGTGCAGGAGTCAAGATGCCTAGGCTAGGGAATGGTAATAAAAGGTAACCTTTGTTTCACAGGCATTATCTCATTTAATCTTCACAACAACCCTATAAGGAAGACTAAAGGAAGATTAAAATCACCCCCATTTTCCAGGTGATGAAATTGAAGCTTAGAAAGCCTATTTTGCTAAACCAGGATTCAAATTCAGGCAGTCAGGCTCCAGGAACTGCTCTGTTGTCCACACCCTGCCCTTCCAGACCAGGACACAAGGCCAGCACTGCCCTGCTCCCAGCTTTGCCCTCTTTCCTCCACATCTTCTCTGGGAGAAAATAAAGTGGTCTACTTCTTTTTTTTTTTTTTTTTTTGAGACAGGATCTCAATTTGTCACCCAGTCTGGAGTACAGTGGTGCAAAGATGGCTTAATGCAGTCTCAACCTCCCAGGTTCAACCATGCCACCCCCAACAGATACAGCACCATGCCCAGCTAATTTTTTAATTTTTTATAGAGCTGGGGGTCTCACTATGTTGCCCAGGCTGGTCTCAAACTCCTGAGTTCAAATCATCCTCCCACTTTGGGCTTCCAAAGTGCTCGGATTATAGGCCTATCCCATGATGCCCAACCATAGTCTACTTCAAATCTACCACTAGGCTGCTGTCAGACCTGGGGCCTCGGTTTCCTCATCTGCAAAATGAGGAGGGAACAGTTAGGCTTGATATGGTTAAGATCCCTTCTAACACTACCAATCTTTGTTCTTTCTAGCGTAAGTGGTGTCAGCATAAGCCCTTGAAAGGCATGAGGTACCATTTCCATTCTTAGGATTAGCCCCTAGAGCACACATGTGCAAAGACACTACATGCACAAGAATGTTCACTGCACCATTGTTTGCAAAAGCAAAAGACCAGGAGCAGCCTAAATGTCTATCATTTGGGGACTGGTTAAATAAGAATATATCCATATAGTAGAACACTCTTCTATTATCAAAAATGAGTTGAATCTCTGTGGCTAATATAGGAAGGTCACCAAGATAACAAAGAGCACAATGGCTCACACCTGTAATCCCAGCGCTTTGGGAGGCCGAGGTGGGTGGATCACTTTAGGTCAGGAGTTCGAGACCAACCTGGCCAACATGGTGAAACCCTGTCTCTACTAAAAATACAAAAATTAGCCGGGCATGGTGGCAGGTACCTGTAGTCCCAGCTACTCAGGAGGCTGAGGCAGGAGAATCACTTGAACCCGAGAGGCAGAGGTTGCAGTGAGCTGAGATCACACCACTGTACTCTAGCCTGGGCAACAGAGCAAGACTCCTTCTCAAAAATGGAAAAAACTAAAACAAATTTGCCAGGCGTTGTGGCACATGCCTGTAATCCCAGCTACTTGGGAGGCTGAGGCACAAGGATTGCTCGAACTGGAGGCAGAGGTTGCAGTGAGCCGAGATCACACCACTGCACTCCAGCCTGGGTGACAGAGTAAGACTCCATCTCAAAAAAAAAAAAAAAAAGAAAGAAAGATAACAAAGACAATAATAGTTAAGTGTGTATATATATACACATTATATATAATATATATATGCACACCATTGCATTTGCATTGGTAATTTCTGGAAGGTTATAAAGGAGACTTAGCCATCATTACCTCTGGAAAGAGGACCAGGAATACGCCATGGGACAAAAATTACTTTTTTGTTTCTGAAACAGGGTCTTGCTCTGTCGCCCAGGTTGGAGTGCAGTGGGTGCCACACCCAGCTCTTTTATTTATTTATTTATTTTGAGACAGGGTCGCACTCTGTCACCCAGTCTGGAGTGCAGGGATGCCACAATCACGGTTCACCACAGCCTCAACCTCCTGGACTCAAGAGATCCCCCGACCTCAGCCTCCTGAGTAGCAGGAACTACAGGTGCACAACACCATGACTGGCTAGTTTTTAAATTTTTTGTAGAGACGGGGACTTCCTATGTTGCCCGGGCTGAACTCCTGGGTTCAAGCAATTCTCCTGCCTTGGCCTTCCAAAATGCTGGAATTACAGGCGTGAGCCACTGTGCCTGGAGGAAAATTACTTTCCATTGTTTATTATTTTATACTGTCTTAATTTTTCTTTCTCTCTCTCTCTCTCTCTCTCTCTCTCTCTCTCCCGCCTCTCCCCTCCCTCTGTTTTTTCACCCAAACACTCTGTATGGGTGTTTCCTTCTTTCTTTTTTTTTTTTTTTTTTTAAAGTCACGTATAGAGGACAGCTTGTGTGACCTGGGTTCAAGTCCTGACCTTGACATTAACTACATGGTCTTGTACAAATCTCATCTTTTTGCTGGGCTATGTAATCTTTCAGGTCCCTTCAGTGCGGAGGTGGAAACAGACAGCCCATGTGTTTTCAAGACAGTCTGAGTCATCCCCAAACAGACTCTAGCCAAGCAGGGGACCTGCTCACCACAGCCTCAGTGGTCTCAATCCCTGTCGCCTGAGTTTATGGGCCATGAGCACTCCGAGGTAAACTGTAGTGAACACGTGTAACTTTCCACCCTGCTTTTACTCACTCTCCTTTGTAAAGAACCACAGCTTTCCTTCGGGGGCCACCCCCTTCTTTACTCTCTACTGCCACCATCTTGCTACCATATGTAGCCTGAACTTGAAGTTAAGCTGCAAAGGAAAATAGAACTAAGAGTTGATGAGAACCTGAACACTGATGCAGCTCTGCCTAAGGCCCTACCCCTGGAGTGTTCAGTTAAGTGACCGAGGGTTTTCCTTTTTGACTTAAACCACTTTACAATGGGTGTATCCGTCACTTCTGGCATTCTAAAGAGGCCAGTGGGAGTGGAGAGCATGCTGTATCTCTTCTATTTGTCTCTCCAGATCCACTCCAGCCTTTTCTACTCTGGGAGGCTGATCCTTATGTGGTGCATCCACAGGCTCCCATGCACCCCGGCTTCCAACTGAGTTTGGCCAATGGGAGCTTAGCAGGAGATCAGAGGCAAGAGGAGGCAGAAGCCAGAATATTTCTTCCCGGGCCCTCTCCCTGTCGAGCTCCTATATATTGGCTGCATCCCTCTTCTGAAGATCCCAGCCCATGTCAGGGACCCTCTCCACACAGCTATCATCTCAGGTTGTGCTAACTGCCCCCTTCCTCACCCTGTTACCAACCCTGAGGGTCTGCACTATCACTTGTTGCTTTCCCCAAACCCTGCCAAAGGGACTCTTTGTAAAGAGTCCCTTTATGGGCCAGGCACGGTGGCTCACGCCTGGGAGCACTTTGGGAGGCCGTGGTGGGTGGATCACTTGAGGTCAGGAGTTCGAAACCAGCTCAGCCATCATGGTGAAACCCTGTCTCTACTAAAAATACCAAAAATCAGCTGGCCATTGTGGTGCGCACCTGTAATCCCAACTACTGGGGAGACTGAGGCAGAAGAATCCTTTGAATGCGGAAGGCAGAGGTTGCAGTGAGCTGAGATCGTGCCACCACACTCCAGCCTGGGTGACAGAGCAAGACTCCATCTCAAAAAAAAACAAAAGACAAAAACAAAAAAAAAACGAAAACAAAAAGTCCCTTTATGGCTGAGCACGGTGGCTCACGCCTGTAAGCCCAGCACTTTGGGAGGCCAAGGTAGACAGATCACTTGAGGTCAGGAGTTCGAGACCAGCCTGGCCAACATGGTAAAACCCCATCACTACTAAAATACAAAAATTAGCTGGGTGTGGTGGTGGGTGCCTGTAATCCCAGCTACTTGGGAAGCTGAGGCAGAAGAATCGCTTGAACCCAGGAGGAGGAGGTTGCCTTGAGCAGAGATCACACCACTGCACTCCAGCCTGCATGACAGAATGAGACTCTGTCTCAAAAACAAACAAACAAACAACAACAACAACAAAAAACTGTATGACAGAATGATATTCTGTCTCAAAAAAAAAAAAGTCCCTTTATGAAAGTCTCCTGAAATACCCAGGACATGCCTTTGTTTACTGAATGCCAGTATATCTATAAGTGTTTTTGAGTGTGAGTGTGTGTGTGCACACATGTGCATGCATTGTGTCTGTGCTGTTCACTTGACAATCTCAAACTGGGACAAGAAGGGGCTGATTTTCACAGGTGCTCACCATGTGCCAGACTCCATGCAGGGCACTTTATATGCACGATTGAGTTTCATCCTCACAATTCTATAAAGTAGATATTTTTAGCCACATTTCACAGAAGATAAAACCAAGGCCCAGAGAGGTGAAGACACTCTCCCAAAGTCCCACAGCTAAATAAATAGAGGAAGCAGGATTTGAAACCCATATACATCTGGCTCTAAAGCCTGTGTTCTTTAGCCTCCTCTGGGCACTGCTTTCCCAAATGCCTGGCTCATTCTCATACTTTAGATCTCCGCTTAAATGTTACCTTTCCCGAGAGGCCTTCTGTGACCACTCTATTTGAAGGCTGTCATCACTGATTCTTTTTAGTAAGACACTACTTTTCCTTCAGGACATGCCTTTGTTTACTGAATGCCTGTCCCAAGCTCCATGAGGGCAGCCAGTCTCCATATCTGTGGTTTTGTTCACCACTGTGATCCCGGTGCTGAGCACACGTGGCTGCTACATGCTAGGCCCCGGATAAATCGCTGCTAAGTGAAAACATGGCAAAGGAAAGGAACAGACATTTATTAAGTGCCTGCCCAACGCCAGGCGTTTTACACAGTTTGTCTTAGGAAGTACCTGCTGTTGTCCCATTTTGCTAATGAGGAAACCAAGGCCAAAGAAAGAATATGACTTTCCCAAAGTCACAGAGCCACGAGCCAGGGTTCAAAGCCAGGTCCCTCTGATGCCACAGCTGTGCTCGTTCCATGGTGCCCTCTGTCCTCTACTCAGGTGTCCACCACAGGGTGAGAGGCAGAGGGGCCAATCCGTAAAACTCATGTGAATCATTTCTGGACAAACAGAAACTGGGGAGCAAATAGTGTCTGCTGCAACCACTCCCCCGGGGCTGGCCACTCCCAGACCTCATGGGCACACACCCTCCCAGCCCAGCCAGGACACATCCTCTTCCCTGTTTGCCCTCAGGCTCTAGGCCCAGCTCCACCCATTCTGTGACCTCCACAAACACTGTTCCTGGCCTCTCTTTGCAGGGCTACTTATGGCTGATAACTTGCTCTCCAAGCTACCAAGGGCCAGCTCCAAGGCCCTGAGCACCAGGGACTGGTGCACCCCGAGCCCTGCGAGTAGGCCAGTTCACCAGCTGATGCCAATAAAGAAGGTACCTCCTGCTGAGCCTCCAGAACTATACTCAACCCAGGCTGACACATGGGAGGACCTTTTCCTTCCTCCTCCCTTTGCTCTCAGACCCTGCCCATGTTCCACTTTAAAATCATTGCCTCCAGCCAGCCTGGCTAACATCGTGAAACCCCGTCTCTACTAAAAATACAAAAATTAGCCGGGCGTGGTGGCACATGCCTGTAATCCCAGCTGCTCGGGAGGCTGAGGCACAAGAATCGCTTGAACCCGGGAGGCAGAGGTTGCAATGAGCCAAGATTGCACCATTGCACTCCAGCCTGGGCAACAAGAGCGAGACTCTGTTTCAAAAATAAATAAATAAATAAAATCATTGCCTCCCTAATGGGAAGCTTCTGGGATGCCGAATAAAGTTCTTTTTCGTGAACTAGGTGCTGGTTCCACACGTGTGCTCGCTTTGTGAATATTAACTTAGGTGCGTTCCTCTGTGTGTAAGTTACATTTCAATAAAAAGTTGGCCAAAAAAAAAAAAAAAAATCTGTGCTACCTGACTCTTGCCCCAGGCTTCCCCACCAGACCAGCATGGATTAAGGCACCCTGCCCCACCACACCATCCTTTCTCGCTACTTCCCCAAACATATCCAGAGGTCCTTCCCATCTAAGGGTTTCTGACTGAAAATTGGCCAGCAAAGACAGGACAGAACAAAGTAGCCAACATGAGCAGCATCCCAAGTCTTGGGACCTCGGGTGTCCTGCTCCTGGTGGACAGCTCCTTCCACCTTCTCTGAGACTTCTCTTGGAGCCCCATAGACCTCTCCATGATCCAGTTCGAGTGAGAGGTTCTCGGATTCTTTCCCTATTCTTACCCCAAACCTCTTTCTCAGGCCATACTGATGGCCTCTGGCCTGCAGGGCCAATTTTCTGGTGCCCAGAACCATGTGCAAACAACTATTGTTTACCAACTGTCCACTGTCACTCAGAAGGGCATCTTCCATGGCCTGGACTCAGGACCTCTCCCAGCTTGTCCTCCTTGGGTTCCTGGAAAGGAATTAACCGCACCCCATCCGGTTCCCCACTCACTGGTTCCCCAGCCCAAGCGCGTAGGCCCCAGCTGGTTACCCCAAGTGAACAGCTTCTCCACCGTCTCACACAGCCTGAACACCTCCAAGAGAAGGGGGCAACCTGCATACCTAGTGGGTGGTGGTAGCAGAACTTCCCACAGCGAATACAGCAGGGGTGTCAGACAGGGATCCTGGGGACAAGCAACAGAGGCCAATGTCACCCCCTGAAACAGAAAGAGAGTTTCTTAGAAGACTGTCAGTGTTCACAAAGGATGGAGACCAGGCACTCAGAGGGCCCAGGCCAGGAGCCTGACTAGAGCCACACTGCAGAACTGGATGGCTACTGCTGCTGTGGTCACGGTCAGGCCTGGATGTACCAGGGGCTGCTAGCAGAAGAATCCCATCTCTTTCAAGGGATTCTGTAGTGGGAGCAAGGGCCAGGAATTGGCACTCTGCCTAAAACTCATGGGAATTTCCCCAGAAGGGAGAGTATGGGGCCAAGAGTGAAGGAGTAGAGTCTGGACTTTAGATTACAAAAACAAAACAAAAAAAACAGCTGTCTCTGACCACAGGGTTGGGCTGAACTGAATTTCAAGAGGACCTTGAACTAGGACAGGGTTGGTGCCACCCCTACTACATAAATATCCACTAACAAAACTTGAATCATGCCATTTAAAATATTTATTTAACCAGGCCAGGTGCGGCGGCTCATGCCTGTAATCCCAGTACTTTGAGGGGCCGAGGCAGGCAGATCGCTTGAGCCCAGGAGTTCAAGACCAGCCTAGACAATGTGGAGAGATCCCATCTCTAAAAAATATTAAAAAAAAAAAAAAAAAAATTAGCCAAGTGTGGTGATGTGCTCCTGTAATCCCAGCTACTCAGGGGGCTGAGGTGGGGGGATTGCTTGAGCCCCAGTAGTTGAGGCTGCAGTGAGCCATGATCTCGCCACTGTACTCCAGCCTGGGTGACAGAGCAAGACTCTGTCTCACAAAAAAAAAAAAAAGATTTATTTAAACATGTGTGAGCCTGGGGCAACATGGTGAAACCTTGTCTCTACAAAAAAAAAAAAAAGCTAGGCATGTTGATGCGTACCTCTAGCCCCAGGTGATCAGGAGACTGAAGTGGGAGGATCACTTGAGCATGGGTGGTTGAGGCTGCAGTGAGCCGGTCTGGGAGACAGAGTGAGACCCTGTCTCAAAAAAAAAAAAAATTACTCATTTTTTTCGTCTGGTATCCTGAAGATTTCCCCCATATGAAGGGCTCTTCTGTACCACTTTTTAAAATGGCGACATAGCATTGTGTTGTATGAATGTATCATAAATCTACTAAGCCACATTTTATTTCTTCTCTCCTTCCTTCTGTATTTTTTCTCTCTTTCTCTACTGTAACAGCGCTGCAGTGAGCATCCTTGACAGCTAAGGCACTGTGCAAAGAGTAGGCACTTTTTTGAGCTCTTATTCCGTGTTTCCACATTACTAAGAAAGCTGTGCCCACCATCCAGGCACACAGGGTGTGGCTGCCCTACTTATGTTTTTGCCCCATGTTCAGAGTCTGACCACCAACAGAATTCCAGGGCTGCAGGCAACGACTGAAACCAGAGCTGGCTGCTGGCCAGGAGCTGAGAACCAAGCCAAGGTTGCCCCTGTTTCCCGTGTCTTCCTGGAATCTGAAGCACGGGGATTTTATCTGGCTGATTCCAAGTACCCTCAGAAACTCACTTCCTGCTCCATGTTCTTTTTCCTTTCTCCTGTCTTCTCCTTCTTCTCTCTTCCCTATTTTCTCTTTCTTTCTTCTTTCTTTCTTTCCTTTCTGTTTCCTCTTTCTCCCTCCACTTCTTCCTGTGTCTCTTCTCTCTTTAACTCTGCTCCTCTTTCTCTCTGGCTCTTTTCTCTTTGTGTGTCTCTCTGCTGTTTTCTTCCTCTTTTGCCTTTTTTCTGCACCTTTTAATTTTCTCCCCCTGGAATCTAGCCTCATTTCTGTGTCTTTTCTCTGTCTCTTCAGTGGATGTCTGTCCTCCATTCACCACTCCTGTTCTGTGAGTCATCCCTTCCCCAGGGAGAGAAGGCAGCTAACATACTCCTTGCTAGGCCTTGATTTTTCATTTTTATTTATTTATTTATTTTTCAGACAGAATTTCACTCTTGTCACCCAGGCTGGAGTGCAATGGCGCGATCTCAGCTCACTGCAACCTCTGCCTCCCGGGTTCGAGCAATTCTTCCACCTCAGCCTCCCGAGTAGCTAGGATTACAGGTGCGCATCACCACTCCTGGCTGATTTTTATATTTTTAGTAGAAATGGGGTTTCACCATGTTGGCCAAGCTGGTCTCTAACTCCTGACCTCAGGTGACCCACCCGCCTCGGCCTCCCAAGGTGCTGGGATTACAGGCGTGAGCCACCACTTAATTTGAATGGAAGGTGATTTTGCCTCCCACAAAGGACAAAGCTAACAGATCTCCGAAGTGGGAGCTGCCTGGTAAACCAGGGTGACCCAGGCACTCTGGGCTTCAAGGATTGGGAGACACACAATCTGTCAAGCTTCCAGTAGAGGCTCTATCACCCCAGGGGCCAGCACACTGGGCCTGATGACTTACCAGGGCGGCATTAGCACGGTGGCAGCAGGATGTAGGTAGGGGCACTGGAGTTTATGATGTTGCTACAGGGAGCAAACCTACTGTGTGTGGGCGGGCTCAGGGCTGGATGCTGGAGACCCAAGAACATAGCAGACCCAGTCTGCATGAAACCACCTTCGCAAAATTATCACAGTGAGAGGAATGTGACATGGCTGACTCCATCTTGCTTCCAGCATCACAGGTTGACTGTCTTTGCTCATTCCTGGGCATGTGCCAAGCTAACTTTGGGAGGAATTTAGTTCATAGTTTAAATGATAATGGCTGGGCACTGTGGCTCATGCCTGTAATCCTAGCACTTTGGGAGGCCAAGCGGGGTGGATCACCTGAGGTCAGGAATTCCAGACCAGCCTTGTCAACGTGGTGAAACCCCATCTCTACTAAAACTAAAAAATTAGCTGGGCATAGTGGCAGGCGCCTGTAATCCCACCTACCTGGGAGGCTGAGGTGGGAGAATCACTTGAACCTGGGAAGCAGAGGTTGCAGTGAGCCAAGATCGCACCATTGCACTCCAGCCTGGGTGACAGACCGAGACTCTGTCTCAAAAAAGATAATAGCCTTTCCCCGAAACTAAACTGTTCTTGTAAAACTAATAAGAGGCCACCAAGTTAGGAGGATGAGAGGGGCTTGAATTCTAAATAATTACCAGCCTTTATTGCAGAGATCATAAGATTTGCAACTTCCCCAATTACACTTGCAGAAGACATCACTATTGTAGAGCCAAAGAAAGGTTGACGTGGCCGAGTGTGGTGGCTCACACCTGTAATCCCAGCACTTTGAGAGACTGAGGCAGGCAGATCACTTGAGACCAGGAGTTCAAGACCAGCCTAACCAACATGGTGAAACCTCATCTCTACTAAAAAACACAAAAATTAGCCAGATGTGGTGGCACATGCCTGTAATCCCATCTATTTGGGAGGCTGAGGCAGAAGAATCTCTTGAGCCTGGGAAGTGGAGGTTGCAGTGAGCCAAGATCGTGCCACTGCACTCCAGCCTGGGGGACAGAGTGAGACTCTGTCTCAAAAAAAAAAAAAAAAAGAAAGAAAGAAAGAAAGATTGGCTGGGCGCAGCAGCTCATGCCTGTAATCCTAGCACTTTGGGAGGCCGAGGCGGGCGGATCACGAGGTCAGGAGATCAAGACCATCCTGGCTAACACGGTGACACCCCGTCACTATTTTTTATATATATATATATAAAATTTTCTATTTTATATTTGTAAAAATACAAAAAGTTAGCTGGGCGTGGTGGCGGGCGCCTGTAGTCCCAGGTACTTGGGAGGCTGAGGCAGGAGAATTGTGTGAATCCGGGAGGCAGAGCTTACAGTGAACCGAGATCTCGCCACTGCACTCCAGCCTGGGTGGCAGAGTGAGACTCCGTCTCAAAAAAAAAAAAAAAAAAAAAAAGAAAAGAAAAAAGAAAGAAAGATTGGCCTTTTGAGATGTCTTTCCAGGTTTTGCCCCCACACAGGAACTGACTCAGCGCAAGAGGACAGCTTTGATTCCCTATGATTTAATTTCCAACCCAACCAATCAGCACGCCCCCATCTTATCCCTCTGCCCACCAAACTACCTTTGAAAAACCCCTAACCTGGGGCTGGGCATGGTGGCTCACACCTGGAATCCCAGCACTTTGGGAGGCCAAGACAGACGGATCACTTGAGGTCAGGAGTTCAAGACCAGCCTGGTCAACATGGTGAAAATACATCTCTATGAAAAATACAAAAATTAGCCAGGCGTGGTGGCAGATGTCTATAGTCCCAGCTACTCAGGAGCCTGAAGCATGAGAATTGCTTGAACCTGGGAGGCAGAGGTTTCAGTGAGCCAAGATCCCGCTGCTACACTCCAACCTAGGCAACAGAGCGAGACTATCTTAACAACAACAAAAAAGGGCTAATATCCAGAACCTATAAAGAACTCAATCAAATTTACAAGAAAAAAACAAACAACCCCATCAAAAAGAGGGCAAAGGATATGAACAGACATTTCTCAAAAGAAGACATTCATACAGCCAACAGACACATGAAAAAATGCTCATCATCACTCGCCATCAGAGAAATGCCAATCAAAACCACGATGAGATACCATCTCACACCAATTAGAATGGCGATCATTAAAAAATCAGGAAACAACAGGTGATGGAGAGGATGTGGAGAAATAGGAACACTTTTACAGTGTTGGTGGGACTGTAAACTAGTTCAACCATTGTGGAAAACAGTGTGGCGATTCCTCAAGGATCTAGAACTAGAAATACCATTCGACCCAGCCATCCCATTACTGGGTATATACCCAAAGGATTATAAGTCACGCTGCTATAAAGACACATGCACATATATGTTTATTGCAGCACTATTCACAATAGCAAAGACTTGGAATCAACCCAAATGTCCATCAGTGACAGACTGGATTAAGAAAATGTGGCACATACACACCATGGAATACTATGCAGCCATAAAAAAGGATGAATTTGTGTCCTTTGTAGGGACATGGATGCAGCTGGAAACCATCATTCTCAGCAAACTATTGCAAGAACAGAAAACCAAACACCGCATGTTCTCACTCATAGGTGGGAATTGAACAATGAGATCACTTGGATACAGGAAGGGGAGCATCACACACCAGGTCCTATTGAGGGGAGGGGGTAGGGGGAGGGATAGCGTTAGGAGATATACCTAATGTAAATGTGAGATAATCGGTGCAGCACATCAACATGGCACATGTATACATATGTAACAAACCTGCATGTTGTGCACATGTACCCTAGAACTTAAAGTATAATTAAAAAAAAAAAAAAGAGAGAAAAGAAAAATCCCTAACTTACGTGCTTTGGACAAGATTGATTTGGTAATAACTCCGTCTCCTACATGGCATGGCCACCTTTGTGTTGAAGCAGCGTGATTGTCTGGGGTAAATACCTAAGGTTCATTGCCTCATGCCAAAGAAATCAAGGACACCGACTCACACAAGGAGTGAGTTTAAGAGAGAAGTTTAATAGGCAAGGGAAAGGAAAAAGTTCTCTCTCCTGCAGAGAGAAAGGCTCCCGAGTGGGTCTCCTGGTTCTGTGGTGAAATGCACGGTGTTTTCTACATGAGCTTGAGGAGGTGGTATCTGATTTACATAGGGCCCAAGAGATTGGTCAGACCCAGTGTGCCATTCATATAGCTTGCGAAGAAGCTGACCACCCCACCCTAATTTTTTATTGTGCAAATGATTTCCCTACCTGGCTGGTGCCATGTTGCCTGCTTCTTTACTGCACACGTGGTTGACAAAGAAAAGGGAAGTGGGGCTGGGCACCGTGGCTCAGACATGTAATCCCAGCACTTTGGGAGGCTGAGGCGGGCAGATTACTTGAGGCCAGGAGTTCAAGACCAGCCTGGCCAACATGGTGAAACCCCATCTCTGCTAAAAATACAAAAATTAGCTGGGCATGGTGGCGTATGCATGTAGTCCCCGTTCCTCAGGAGGCTGAGGACCACTTGAACCCAGGAGGCAAAGGTTGCAGTGAGCCAGGATTGGGCAACTGTATTCCAGCCTCGGCAACAGAGCAAGACTCTGTCTCAAAAAAAAAAAAAAAAAAAGAGGGGGGAAGAGGGAACCTCCACGTTGAATATACCTGGCTTCCAGGCATCCCTTTTCTATTGGCACAGCTGCCAGCATTTACCTATGCAAGCTTTTAGCTTGCTTATCTATGCGTGCAGCTTGATTTTTCAGCCTGCTTTTTGTTAGACAAGAAATTATTCGGGGGCTGCTTTTTATTAAAAGAAAGCCTTACCAAAGACTCTCTTACCCTCACTATCTGCCTAAATCATTTCTTTCTAGCTCCTGTGTCAGTGTCAATTAAACCCTTTTTTTACTGCAATGCCATGGTCTTGGTGGGTCGCTTTTGTTTGTTCAGCAGGCAGGAAGAAACTGCAATCATGTTTCTCATTGTGTGGTCTCACATCACAATGATCAGGTAAGAATGTTTTAAAAATCCAGATTCCTGGGACCCAATTCATCACTATTAAACCAGAATATCTAAGATAGGGATCAATAATCATTTTAAAGGTGATTGTGATCACAGGCCCATAAATATCTGTTACACTTTTTTTTTTTTTTTGAGATGGAGTCTCGCTCTGTCGCCCAGGCTGGAGTGCAGTGGCCAGATCTCAACTCACTGCAAGCTCCGCCTCCCGGGTTCACGCCATTCTCCTGCCTCAGCCTCCCCAGTAGCTGGGACTACAGGCGCCCGCCACCTCGCCCGGCTAGTTTTTTGTATTTTTTTAGTAGAGACGGGGTTTCACTGTGTTAGCCAAGATGGTCTCGATCTCCTGACCTCATGATCCGCCCGTCTCGGCCTCCCAAAGTGCTGGGATTACAGGCTTGAGCCACCGCGCCCGGCCCTGTTACACTTTTATTTATTTTTATGTTTTTTTTTTTTTTAGACAAGGTCTTGCTCTGTCGCTCAGGCTGGAGTGCAGTAGTGTAATCATAGCTCACTGCAGACTCCAACTCCTGGCCTCAAGCGATCCTCCTACCTCAGCCTCTGGGACTACAGGCATGCACCACCATCCCTGGCTAATTTTTTTTTTTTTTTTTTTTGGAGAGATGAGGGTCTCATTCTGTTGCACAGGTTGGTCTCAAACTCCTGGACTCAAGGAATCCTCCTGCTTTGTTCTCCCAAAGTCCTGGGATTTTTTCTTTTTTCTTTTTCTTTTCTTTCTTTCTTTCTTTTTTTTTTTTTTTTGAGACAGGGTCTCACACTGTCACCCAGACTGGAGTGCAGTGACATGATCGTAGGTCCCAGCAGCCTGGGCTCAAATGATCTGTCTCAGCCTCCCAAGTAGCTTGGACTATAGTTGAGCACCACCATGCCAGCTAATTTTAAACTTTTTTGTAGAGATGAGGTCTTGTCATCTTGCCCAGGCTGGTCTTGAACTCCTGGGCTCAGGCAATCCTCCTGCCTCGGCCTCCCAAAGTGCTGGGATCACTGGCTTGAGCCATGGCTCCTGGCCCTGTTACACTCTTATTATTTATTATTTTTTATTTTTTTGAGACAGAGTCTCGCTCTGTTGCCCAGGCTTGGCATCTCAAAGTGCTGGGATTACAGGAGTGAGCCACCACACCTGGCCTCTGTTACACTTTTAAATGCATACACCCTATGTTCCAGCAGCCCCACCCCTGGCATCTTCTTCTACCAAAATACTCTCATGTGTATTATGTAGTAAGATATTTGTTGCAATGTTGTTTGTATTATCCAGAAAATTGGAATATACTCAATATCCATTCATTAGAATGGTTAGATAAAATGATGATGTCTCTTGCTATGGAATAACTGTCATCACTAAAAAAGAATGAGGTATTCAGAGAAACGAAAAGTAGATTAGTAGTGCTGGGATTACAGGTTTGAGCCACTGCACCCAGCCCGTGTGCGCTTTTCATATGAAACAGTTAAACATACTCAATAAAACAAATACCATCCTTGGCTTGAAAAGAGCTCAGAATCAAGTGAGGGGATATATTGAGACAGAGGGAATGCCAACAGAACTCTTTATGACAGGGCTGGCAGAAGCACAGTGGAGGGCCCCCTGAACCAGCTCTTGGGGTGCCAGGCAAGGCCTCCTGGAGCAGGTGACATTTTGACTCGGGTCTTCTAAGACCAAAAGGTGTTGGCCAAGTGGAGAAGCAGGGACAGGATTCTTCTGGTGGAAGGTGAGGCAGAGTGGTGCAGCCCACATGTGGCTGACAGAGACGGAAGTTTCACTCAGGTGACAGATGAGCAGCTTTGTCTTGGGTGGATCCTCTGAGGAGGTCTCTTCTGGCTCGAGGTGGCGGACACCCTGAAGAGCTCTCAGGCAAAGTCTGGAAACGAATACGATGTAAACGAAGATTTTCCAGTAGCCTCAGAATTTCAGCGGAGGCCCCAAAGGCAGAAACAAGGCCAGAGTTGCTGATCCTAAAGTGAGGCTGGACCACCCACTTAGGATTCCCCGGAAGGGAGAACAGGGTTAAAACCCACCTCCTTACCTACTTCCTGACCACAAAGAGAGGTGACATCCCCAGAAGCTGGAGGGGAAATTCTCTGGACAGAGTTGTCAATGTGCTCCCTCCGCCTGTTCCCCAGCCCACACCCCAAAACAGGGCGTAGAGGGGGCTGCTCTCCCTCACCTCTAACCGGGTGAGCAAGGCTTTAGGAGAACTATCTGGGGAGTCTTGGAGGTGGAGGCTCTGGGGTCTGGAATCTGCCTGGCACCTAGCAGGACATGGAGGGGCTGGTAGGCAGGGGCTGTACTGCCAGCTGCGTGCTTCCTGTGACCCACATGTGGACCCCACAGAAGAATCTTCCTGAAAAGGACCTGGTGGAAGAAAGCTTCCATCTGGGGGGGGGGGGGACTCCGGCAGAATGAGATTGCAGGTGTGAAGAGCGATGCAGTAGCTGAGGGGCAGTAAGTGAGTGTAACCCCCAGTAGGTTCTTCCACCCACGGCACAGACAAAACCAATTCACTGAGACCACGCAGCATTGTAATAGAGATATAGTTTAATTGCCACAAGGCCAGCCATGCCACACAGGAGACAGAATTATTACTCAAATTGTTAGCAGTAGTGAATCTGTACGGGTCTGTAGTAACCTCCATTCTTGCCTCCTCAGAGGAAAGAATTAGTCAGAGAGGCATAAGGCAGAGGGATAGACTGAGGCAAGTTTTAGAGCAGGAGTGAAAGTTTATTAAAAAGTTTTAGAGCAGGAACAAAAGGAAGGAAAGTACACTTGGAAAAGGACCAAGCAGGTGGCTTGAGAGATCTGTGTCTGGTTTGACATTGGACCTGAGGCTTTACCTTGGCATGTTTCCAGGGTTTTGCACCTCCCCTCCCTTGATATTTCCTTGGTGCGGGCTGTCCACATGCTCAGTGGCCTGCCAGCACTTGGGAGGGGCCCGCATGTGTAGTGTGTTTACTGAAGTTTGCACATGCTTACTTCAGGCATTTTTCTCTTACCAGTCAAGTGTTCCTAGAGGAAGGTCACACACAAATTCAGCTCTGCCATTTTGCCTCGTAGGTATGAATGCTCAAGCCCACTCACCTAACTCCTGAGATCTTTTCTTGAGACAGGGTCTCACTTTGTCACCCAGGCTGGAGGGCAAGGGCACAAACACAGCTTACTGCAGACTTGACCTCACAGGCTCAAGCGATCCTCTTGCCTCTGCCCTCAAGTGGCTGGGACTACCAGCACATGCCACCATGCCTGGCTAATTTTTTGATATTTTTTTGTAGAGACAAGGTTTGCCATGTTGCCCAGACTGGTCTCGAACTCCTGAGCTCAAGCAATTGCCTGCCTTGGTCTCCCAAAGTACCAATTTTAGATTCTACAATAGCGATGTTATCTGCAGGAGTAATTGGGGAAGTTGCCTATCTTCCCTCTGCCTCTGGAATAGTGGCTGGCAATCATTTAAGTCGGCACCTTAGCAGAACTCAGGCTCAATATTCTCCTGACCTGATGGTCTTTCATTAGCTTTACAAAGGTAGTTGAGTTTTGGAGAAGGGCAGATATCATTTAAACTGTAAACTAAATGCCTCCCAAAGTTAGCTTGGCCTAAACCCAGGATTGACCAAAGGCAATTTGGAGGTTAAAGGCAAGATGAGGGTTGGTTAGATCAGATGTCTTTTGCGGCCCTAATTTTCTCACCGTTAAAATTTTTGCAAAGGCAGTTTCATAAGCAGCCCTGGGGGAGACAGCCCCTCTTTATAAGGGTGCTACTGAGGAGAGATGTGAGAGTTTTCATAGTGCCCGTCAACGTGCTCCCAAGGGACAAGTGCGGGCACTGGGAGTACTCAGTACTCCCAGTACCTGAGTACTGAGTACTGAGTACCAGAGTACTCAGGTAAGGAGTACTCAGGTCCTCCTTAGACCTTGCTGCCCCTACCGCTTCTCCCCCACCCGACCCCAGAAGAGTCCAAGGCAGTCCGCGGAGGGGCAGGAGGAGCAGAGGAGCCGGGTGCCAGCCCTCTCCCTGGTCAGCAGGTGTCCCAGTTAGAGGCAGCCTCAGGAGGGGGCGTTTGCCAGAACACGGGCCTGCACTTAGACACAAGCTGGAATTACCTAACAGTAAAGGGGGGAGAACTCTGAGAAAAGCGAGCGATCTGCCGAGATTTCACCCAGAAACAGCAAAAAAAAGGAGTCCACAGAATCAGTTCGCAAGGGCAGGAGCAGGAAAGAAAGAGATCAGCTCAGTGCTTTTCCCTGCTAAGTCAAGCCCCTTTAGTAAACCAGCAACAGAACATTGACGCTGCCTATGTGGTGAAGGTGTGTTGGAAAGACGAGAGGATTTGACAATTGTGAGCCAAGAAGCTCGCGTGTTTCCCCCTTTGCCCCGGGCGGAGTCTGAGCGCGCTGGCAGGAGGCCAGGGTCCCCTCAACTCCAGGCCTGGGCCTGCCCGGCGGCGCCCTCTGCTGGCCGGAGCCGCGACGGCGGGCGCCCCGCCTGAACCGGAGCCCTGAGCCTGGGGCTGGGGGTCCAGTCTTCCCGGAGTCTGCAGTTCTTTCGGGACAGGCATACGTGCATGGACTGAGCCACCACGATAAGAGGCGCACCTTGCAATGAGAGGAGAGCCTATCCTAAAGGGGAAAGGGGCTGATCTGTCGAAAATGTCAGCGCGGGGGCTGAGGCTGGACTTAAGCGGGCGAGGTTAGGAAGAGGGGAGCGAAGATTTGGAAGTTATGGTGGAGTTTGGGAGAGAGTACGGGCATGCTGGAGAATCATCAGTATATATGTATGTAGGTATCTTGCTATTTCATGCCTCTGAACTTTTGCTCAGGCTTGCATTTCTTCCTAGAAAACATTTCTCACTTTTCCTTTTCTGTTGTTATGAGTACTTAATCTATTCAAAAATATTAGATGATGAATATATAAATATTCATGTGGCCATTACTAAGCTTGGGAAATAAGACCTAATGAATATAAAGTACTCATGTACACTTCCCTTTTTCCCCTCCCTCCACCCAGATGGCTCCTTCAATTTGGTTTTTCGTCCCTACGTAAGTTTGTGTTTACTACCTATGTATGTATAAAGAATATATAGATACATGAAATCACAATTTTGGGGAGTTTTTTGAGACAGGGCATTGCTCTGTAGCCCATGCCGGAGTGCTGTGGCACAATCACGGCTCACTGCAACCTTGACCTCCTGGGCACAAGCAATCCTCCTGCCTCAGCCTCCTGAGTAGCTGGGACCATAGGCGCATGCCACCACACCCAGTTAACGTTTACATTTTTTGTAGAGATGGAGTCTCATCATGCTACCCAGGTTGCAAAAATATTTTTTAATAGAGATGAGGCCTCTCACTATGTCGCCCATGTTGGCGTCAGACTCGTGGCCTCAAGCAATCCTCCCACCTTGGCCTCCCAAAGTGCTAGGATTACAGCCCACCATACCCAGCCAGAAACATTTTAATAGGTATATATTTTATTAAACATACTATATCCTGGCCAGGCACGTTGGCTCACGGGTGTAATCCTAGCACTTATGGAGGCCGAGATAGGGGGATCACTTGAGGCCAGGAGTTCAAGACCAGCCTGGCCAATGTGATGAAACTTATACTTCTTGTCTCTCAAGAAATACAAAAATTAGCTGGATGTGGTGGCACATGCCTGTAGTCCCAGCTACTTGGAAGGCTGAGGTGGGAGAATCCTTTGAGCCTGGGAGGTTGAGGCTACAGCGAGCCGTGATTACGCCACTGTACTCCAGCCTGGGTAACAGAGTGAGATCTTGACTCAAAAAAACAAAACAGGCCAGGCACAGTGGCTTACACCTATAATCCCAACACCAAGAGGCCGAGGTGGGTGGATCACCTGAGATCAGGAGTTCCAGACCAACGTGTGAACCCCTGTCTCTACTAAAAATACAAAAATAAGCTGGGCGTGATGGCTCATGCCTGTAATCTCAGCTACTCAGGAGGCTGAGTCAGGAGAATCACTTGAACCCGGGAGGCAGAGGTTGCAGTGAGCTGAGATTGCGCCACTGCACTCCAGCCTGGGTGACAGAGATTCCATCTCAAAACCAAAAGCAAACAAAAAAGTAAAATAATAAAATAACATAAAAACAAAACAAAAATACAAGGCACCAGAGCAAACTGGCAGGTGCCTGTAGTCCGAGCTAATGAGGAAGCTGAGGCGGGAGGATGGTTTGAGCCTTGGCGCTCGAGACCAGCCTGGGCAACATCAGGAGACTTCATCTCAAAAAAGAAAGAAGAAAATACCATGGCATGTAAAAACAAAATTGAAAGGAATGAGTGTGGTAGGCACACTAACGGCCCCCAAAGATGTCCCCTTCCTAATTCCTGGAACCTGTAAATGTTAGATTACATGGCAAAGGGAAATTAAGGGGGCAGATGGAGTTAAGATTGCTAATCAGCTCACCTTAAGATGGAAAGATCATCCTGAATTATCCAGCAGTGCCCAATGTAACTCGAAGAGGGAGAACCAGAGAGAGGCGGCATGAAAAGGTGTTCCTGGCTTTAAACACAGAGGAAAGAATTACAAGCCCAAGAGGGTAGGCAGCCTCTAGAAGCCAGAAAAGACAAGGAACGAATTCTCCCCCAGAGCCTCCAGAAAGGAGGGCAGCCCTGCTGACCCCTTGATTTTACGCTGGTGAGACCCATGTTGGACTTCTGACCTCCAGGATTGTAAGGTAATAAGTGTCCGTTGCTTTAAGCCCCTATGTTTGTGTTCATTTGTTACAGCAGCAATACAAAATTGACACAAGGAGCATCACTGGCGGCGAATCCGTATGGGTCTGCAGCAACCTCAGTTCTTGCCTCCTCGGTAGAAAGAATTCAACTGAGGCACATAAGGCAGAAGGAGAAACAGAGGCAAGTCTTAGAGCAGGAGTGAAAGTTTATTAAAAGCTTTAGAGCAGGAAAGGAAGGAAAGTACACTAGGGGCTGAGTGTGGTGGCTCACGCCTGTAATCCCAGCACTTTGGGAGGCCAAAGCAGGTAGATCACGTGAGGTCAGGAGTTCCAGACCAACCTGGGCAGCATAGTGAAACCCAGTCTCTACTAAAAACACAAAAATCAATCGGGTGTGGTGGCATGTGCCTGTAATCCCACCTACTCGGGAGGCTGAGGCAGGAGAATCGCCAGAACCAATGAGGCAGAGGTTGCAGTGAGCTGAGATCGTGCCACTGTACTCCAGACTGGGTGACAGAGCAAAATTCCATCTCAAAAAAAAGTACACTTGGAAGAGGGCCAAGCCAATGAGTTGAAAGCCAAGCCAGGTGCACTGTTTGACCTTTTGACTTTTGGTTTTATACATTGGCAAACTTCCGGGGTCTTGTGTCCCTTCTCCCCCTGTTCTTCCCTTGGGGCTGGCTATCCGCATGCGCAGAGGCCTGCTAGCGCTTAGGAGGGGAGCTGCGCAGTGTGTGTCCTGGAGTTGTACACTGCTCACTCAAGGCATTCTTCCCTTACCAGTCAAATGTCCCTAGGAGGTCATTTACCAGTTAAACTCCACCATTTTGCCTCTTAATATAAATGTGGGGGCCCACTTGCCCAGTTCCTGAGAGCTTATCACTAGTTTCAGGTTTTTCCTATCTACTGGGAGACTGCCTATCTCTGATGCCAGATGCAACCAATTATTATTTTAGCGAAACAGCTTAACAACCACCTGACCCTCACCTGATGGTCACCTGACCTTCCTGGTTGAGAGATGGGGGCCTCTCCTGCCCTGCTCATGTCTGACCAGCCACCCTACTGTAACAGAGTCATGGAAGGTGTTTGAGTAAGAGATGGATGGGGGGTTCTTTTTGTACTGCAGGATTGGTTACGAAGGGAGGCATCATGGAGAAGCCAGAACCGGAGCACGTCACTGTGAACCTGGCTGGAAAGGGGAAAAGGGGATGACGCCCCCGAAGGATAGCAGCAGGTGGCTTGAGAGCTGGAACCTCACAAGGCTGGGAAGAATGGCGTTCACTGGCTAAGTTTTGCGGATGAACTCGTAGATCTTGACGCACGTCTCCTCCTTCTCTAGCAAAGCCCCCTCGCAGCACCTGTGCAGACTGGGGACTGGGTCCTCAAACACTTCCTAGACTCTGGCCTGGGTCCCAGACAGGGGGCCCACCCTGTAGGCAGACCAAGAGGTGGCCCGAGGGAGGGAGACTCCGGAGCTCCTCTGTCAGGACCTGGCCATGGCAGAAGGAGGCAGCTGAGCTTGCTGGAGTCCAGGGGTTGACATTGGCAGCCTCCCTGCTGAGCGCCCTCTGTGGCCAGCACTTCCTTGGGGAAAACTCAGCAAAAATGTGTCGGTTGAGAAAATGGAGGCAGGAGAGAAGCACACCGTGGGTAGACAGACTCCACAGTCTTTATTCATTCATCCTTTCAGTCAGCAAACTGAGGACACTTTCCTAAGCTCCTTGGGTATAGTAGTCAAACTAAAGACTCAAGGCTTGGTTCTTAGACTGGGCACGGTGGCTCTCTCCTGTAGTCCTAGCACTTTAGGAGGCCGAGGCTGGAGGATTGCTTGAGACCGAGTTCAAGACCAACCCAGGCAACATAGCAAGACCCCTGTCTCTCAAAATAAAACAAGACCTTGTTCTTGCCTCCAGGGGCTCCCAGATGAGAGAGAGAGAGAGAGAGAAAGAGAGAGACAGAGAGAGAGAGAGAAAGAGAGAGACAGAGAGAGAGAGAGAAAGAAGAATGGGAAGGCCAGGAAGAAGTCCTCCCAGGGGAAGGAACAAAGCATGACTGGAAATGTAAGTTGGAGTCTCAGTTTCCTCATTGGTGAATTGTAGGGGTTGGGTTGCTGGATTACTATGGAGTCTTGGAGCTCTGACAACCCAGACATTTGAGACTGGCTGATGAGGGGATGCTTTGTTGACATCGCCCCTCTTTCTACCTCTCAGCAAACCTAGAAGGCCTTAGGTTGGCCCCAGGGCTAGTTGCATCAGCTAGAGGAAGGGCTGTGTTTTCCCAGAACTGGGGGAGGGGTGTGACAGGGAGGAAGTTGGGGGTGGGGCTGGACGGGGAGACCTGCTATGTCCTAGTTCACCCTGGTCAGCCCTTCACAAGGTGCCTTTGTAACAGTAGAGTTCGCAGCAGATTCTCCGAACAGCAGGGATACCCGTTTTCCAGAGTAAGCAGGAAAGGTCTGGGCCTCTTAGCGTGATTTAAGGACTCCAGAGAAGGGGCCCCACCACTTCCTCAAATAAATAGCTTTCCTTAGCTGATTGTTTGGCTCATGATGCCTCAAAACCCTCCATTCAGAGGAATTGTGTTTTTTAGCTTGGAAGATCCTGCACTTTCCAGATAGGAGACAGACTCACTTGTTTAAGATCATGTCCAAGTTAGTTGTGTCCTTTTATTTATTTATTTAATTTATGTTTTTGAGACAAAGTCTCACTCTGTCACCCAGGCTGGAGTGCAGTGGCAAAATCATGACTCACTGCAGCCTCAACCTCCTGGGCTCAAGCAATCCTCCCACCTCAGGTTCCTGGGTAGCTGAGACTACAGATGAGTGCCACCATGCCTGGCTCCTTTTTATTTTATTATTATTATTATTTGAGACAAGGTCTTGCTCTGTTGCCCAACCTGGAGTGCAGCAGTGCGATCTCAGCTCACTGCAGCCTCCACTTCCCAGGCTCAAGCCATCCTCCTACTTTAGCCTCCAAAGTAGCTGGGACTACAGGCATGCACCACCACCCCCAGTTAATTTTTGTATTTTTTATAGAGACAGGGTTTCATCATGTTGCGCAGGCTGGTCTTGAACTCCTGGACTCAAGTGATCCACCCGCCTCAGCCTCTCAAAGTGTTGGGATTACAGGCATGAGACACTGCACCCGGTTTAAATTTTTTTTTTTTTTTTGTAGAGGCAAAGTCTCACTATGTTGTCTAGGCTGGTCTCAAACTCCTGGGCTCAAGCAATCCTCCTGCCTTGACCTCCTAAACTGCTGAGATTACAGGTGTGAGCCACTGTGCTGGCTAGTTGTGTTTTTGTTTTTGTTTTCTTTGAGACAGAGTCTCACTCTGTTGCCCAAGCTGGAATTCAGCAGTGCGATCTCAGCTCACTGCAACCTCTGCCTCCCCAGTTCAAGTGATTCTTCTGCCTCAGCCTCCCAAGTAGCTGGGATTACAGGTGCGTGCCACCATGCCAGGCTAATTTTTGGATTTTTAGTAGAGACGGGGGTCTCACCATGTTGGCCAGGCTGGTCTTGAACACCTGGCCTCAAGTGATCTGCCCGCCTCAGCCTCCCAAAGTGCTAGGAATACAGGTGTGAGCCACTGTGGTGGCCAGTTGTATCTTTAAGGAGAATATTTTGTGATCAGTAGCACTTGTTCTTCCCTCTACCTGGATAACAGATCTTCCAAAAGCTGAGAACATTCAGGTCTTAGCACAGCTGTTTCTTCTTCCTGGGCATAATAACCATGTTTGGAATTGGGCATCTTCAGAGGATTTTGTTGAAATGCAGTTTCCAATTCAGTACGTCCTGGCTGGGGCCTGAGAATCTGCATTCCTGATGAGCTCTGGGGTAACTTGATGGATGAGGCTGGTCTGCAGGTAACAGTGAGTAGTAAGATGTGTTGTCTTCTTTTCTTCTTCTTCTATTTTTTTTGAGATGGAGTCTTGCTCTGTCGCCCAGGCTGGAGTGCAGTGGCGCAATCTCAGCTCATTGTAACCTCTACCGGGTTCAAGTGATTCTCCTGCCTCAGCCTCCCAAGTAGCTGGGATTACAGGCGTCCACCACCATGCCCAGCAAATTTTTTTTTTTTTGTACTTTTAGTAGAGATGGGGTTTCACCATGTTGACCAGGCTGGTCTCAAACTCCTGACCTCAGGTGATCCGCCTGCCTTGGCCTCCCAAAGTGCTGGGTGTGAGCTACTGCACCTGGCCTTGTTACCTTATTTTCTTCCTAGTACAAGTCACAATGTCATGTTACCCATATTGATCTGTGCATTGTTTGTCATTGCTCTCTTTCAACTAGTTATAAGCTGCCCTGAGTGCAGGGACCATGCCTGCCTTATGTCCTGTTGTATCCCCAGGCCCAGCAGAGTGTTGGCACATAGTGGGCTCCCAATACAAGAACTCCCCTGAGGGACAAAGCGGAGGATTGAAGCACACAACAGGGGCTGAGTGCCTGGGGACAAGAGTGGGGCAGATCATGAAAATAAGGCTCTCGTTTTTCTTTTCTTTCTTTTTTTTTTTCTGTGTGTGTGAGATGGAGTTTTGCTCTTGTTGCCCAGGCTGGAGTGCAATGGCGTGATCTTGGCTCACCACAACCTCCGCCTCTCAGGTTCAGGCGATTCTTCTGCCTCAGCCTCCCGAGTAACTGGGACTACAGGCATGCGCCACCAGGCCTGGCTAATTTTGTATTTTTAGTAGAGACGGGGTTTCTCCATGTTAGTCAGGCTGGTTGTGAACTCCCGACCTCAGGTGATCTGCCCGCCTCAGCCTCCTAAAGTGCTGGGATGACAGGCATGAGCCACCGCACCCAGCTTGTTCTTTTTTTTTCTTAAGATACAAAATCTCACACTGTCGCCCAGGCTGAGTGCAGTGGCGCAATCATAGCTCACAGCAGCCTCAACCTCCTGGACTCAAGTGATCCTCCCGCTTCAGCCTCCCAAATTATAGGCATGTGCCACCACACCCAGCTAATTATGTTTATTTTTTGTAGAAAGGAGATCAAGCTGGTCTCAAACTCCTGGGCTTAAGCAGTCCTCCTGCCTCAGTCTCCCAAAGTACTTGGATTATAGGCGTGCACCACTGCACCCAGCCAGCCCCTGATTCTTTAAAAATCTTTAAATATACATATTATATATGTATAATATAGCTTATATATTATATATAAATTATGTATAAATTATGTATGCGTATTTTATATATATAATACATACATATATATAAAATTAATTTTTTTTAAGAGACAAGGTCTCACTATGTTGCCCAGGCTGGTCTCAAACTCCTGGGCTCAAGCAGTCCTCCTGCCTCAGCCTCCCAAAGTGTGAGATTACAGGTGTGAGCCACAGCACCTGGCCAACTCCTGATGCTTGACCCCAGTCGTTGCAGACTGGTGTGACAAGGCAAAGAAAAACAGCCTGAAGCCCATAGATATCAGGTGATGTGTGTATATATAAAAATCATTTTTTTAGGCCAGGCACAGTGGCTCATGCCTGTAATCCCAGCTTTGGGAGGCCAAGGTGGGCAGATCACCTGAGGTCAAGAGTTTGAGACCAGCCTGGCCAATCTGGCAAAACCCCATCTCTACTAAAAACACAAAATCTAGCTGAGCATGGTGGTGAACGCCTATAATCCCAGCTACTAGGGAGGCTGAGGCATGAGAATCGCTTGAACCCAGGAGGTGGAGGTTGCAGTGAGCCAAGATGGCACCACTGCACTCCAGACTGGGCAACAGAGTGAGACTCTATCTCAAAAAAAAAAAAAAGATATTTTATTGGCTATAGTTATGAAATTGTCTCCCAGGCAGGAGAATCACTTGAGCTCAGGAGTTCAAGACCAGGCTGGGCAACATGGTGAAACCTTACGTCTACAAAACATACAAAAAATTAGCCAGGCGTGGCAGTCGGTGCCTGTAGTCCCAGCTACTTGGGAGGCTGAGGTGGGAGAATCTCTTGAACCCAGGTGGAGGAGGTTGCAGTGAGCTGAGATCACACCACTGCACTCCAGCCTGTGCAACAGAGGAAGACTCCATCTCAAAAAAATTTTAACAATCACTTTTTAAACTTGGAAGCTTTCCCCAACCTTGGCCGAATTCATTCTGTAGCTTCCTGTGGTCAAGCCCAGTCAGGGTTACTTAGGATCTGGCGGCCTCAGGCACCACTTATTCATCTTGCCCCTTGCACCACATTCACACACTGTTCCTGGCCTGTCCCTTGAGAGCCTTGACCCCAGTCCATCTGCGGCCAGTTCAGTTTGCCCAGCTTGGGGCATCCGGATCATCTAGATACTCCGCGGGGAGGCCATAGGCAACGCTGCCAAGCCCGTTCCAGTAAGCACCTCATTCAGCCTCAGTTTCCCTGCAAGAGGGCGGGAGGGAAGACTTAAGAAACTGAATGAAGCCTGAGGTCTAGTCCAGGCTACTTCCCTTCTGCTACTTCCCTTCCTTTCTTTGCTGGAATTTTATTTTATTTTATTTCTTTTTTTTTTTTTTCTCTGAGACAGGGTCTTGCTCTGTCACTCAGGCTGGAGTGCAGTGGTGCCATCTCAGCTCACTGCAACCACTGCCTCCTAGGTTCAAGCGATTCTCCTGCCTCAGCATCCCAAATAGCTGGGATTACAGGCGCCTGCCACCACAACCGGCTAATTTTTTGTATTTTTAGTAGAGACGGGGTTTCACCATGTTGACCAGGCTGGTCTCGAACTCCTGACCTTAGGTGATCCACCCGCCTCAGCCTAATTTTTATATTTTTAGTAGAGAGGAGGTTTCACCATGTTGGCCAGGCTGGTCTTGAATTTCTGGCCTCAAGTGATCTACCTGCCTTGGCTTCCCAAAGTGCTGGGATTACAGGCATAAGCCACTGCACCCAGACCCTTTGCTGGAATTTTCTATCTGCAATGGCTTGAGTGGACCAGATAACCTGTCAACCCTTGGATGTGGCATTTTTGAGCAGGAAGAACTGAGTCCCTGTGGAACCACTGTCTCACTGTATCTCTTAAAGAGACCCTATGTCTCCCCCTTTCTGCCTCCTGCCTCCCTCTACTCCTAGAACTTGCCTGCATCTATGTCTGTCCCCTTAGAACACTCTGTCTGTCTTCTAATCTGACACGTGGCTAGCAGCATTTTATCTGGGCCTTCTGTCTGCCAGGGAGACATGGAGGCAGCCTGGGTGCATAGCCTGCTGGGAGGGAGGGAATGACGGAAGGAGGCCTCCTCATGTGCTCTGCACTCAGTCACTCACACGGCTCCTTTTTTCACCCAATTATTATACTAATTCATTCACTCTCTACCTTTTCCACCAACACACTCATGTTCTCCCTTCCTTTCTGTCATTCCCTCCAGTTCAAGCCCAAGAACATGTCTGGCAATAGACTTGCCTTAAAAGGGGTTAAAATACACACATAGCCAGGCACAGTGGCTCATGCCTATAATCCTAGCACTTTGGGAAACTGAAACAGGCAGATCACTTGAGGCCAGGAATTTGAGACCAGCCTGCAACATGGTGAAACCCTGTGTCTACCAAAAATATAAAAATTAAGGCTGGGCGCGGTGGCTCACGTCTGTAATCCCAGCACTTTAGGAGGCCAAGGCAGGTGGATCATTTGAGGTGAGGAGTTCAAGACCAGCCTGCCCAACATGGTGAGACCCTGTCTCTACTGAAAATACAAAAATTAGCTGGGCATGGTGGTGCGCGCCTGTAATCCCAGCTACTCGGGAGGGTGAGGTAGGAGAATCACTTGAACCTGGGAGATGGAGTTGCAGTGAGCCGAGATCACAACACTGCACTCCAACCTGGGCAACAGAGCGAGGAAAAAAAAATGGCCAGGCGTAGTGGCTGACATCTGTAATCTCAACACTTTGGGAGGCCGAGGCGGTCAGATCACGAGGTCAGGAGATTGAGACCATCCTGGCTAGCTCGGATGTCTCTACTAAAAAAAACACAAAAAGTTAGCCGGGCGTGGTGGCAGGCACCTGTAGTCCCAGTTGCTCCAGAGGCTGAGGCAGGATAATGGCGTGAACCCGGGAGGCGGAGCTTGCAGTGAGCCGAGATCACGCCACTGCACTCCAGCCTGGGCAACAGAGTGAGACTCCGTCTCAAAACAAACAAACAAAAGGCCACGTGTGGTGGTGGGTACCGTAATTGCAGCTACTCGGGAGGCTGAGACAGAGAATCACTTGAACCCAGGAGGCGGAGCTTGCAGTGAGCCGAGATCACACCACTGCACTCCAGCCCAGGTGACACAGTGAGACTCTGTCTCAAAAACAAAACGAAACAAAACAAACAAAAACCACACACACACGCAGAATAACACAGAAAGGCACAAGGACGCTGCGCTCAGGAGTTTCCCAAAGTCTGAGCTGGAGAGGAATTAACAAAGGTCGCCCTCTTGGCTATCTAGACGGGGTCAGTGAGTCCCAGGGGGCCCAGGTCTGCTCCACACCACTGGGCAAAAGCAGCAGGAGGCAGCTACTCTTGGGGTACCCTGGCCTGCCCACCACACCAGAGTCAGTGCTCCCAGCCCTGTCCACGCATGGAACATCATGTTTTCCAGTTCTGAGTTGGTGACCCTGAGGCTAAGTTCAAAATGCAAGAACTAAGGCAGAGAGTAATGCCCGTAGGGACCTGGACCTGGATACAGGAGTTATACAATTGGGGCTGGAAGAGCCTCCGTGCAGAAATCTCCAAACTCCTCACTTGACAGCGTGGATGCTGGAGCTCAGGGAGCCAGCTTGCAAGTGGCCTGGAGGCAGCACCAGAACCCAGTTACAGTCTCCAGCCTTGTGGTCTTTGACTGTGCCCACTGCTCACCAATCCTGGATGTTTGAATACCAGTGAAGCCCCCACCTTCTTTTTAAACAGAGATAGGGTCTTGCTGTGTTGCCCAGGCTGGTCTCAAACTCCTGGCCTCAAGTGATCTTCCCACGTTGGCCTCCAAAGTGGAAACCCCAGTTTCTTGAGGAGAACAAATTCAACAAATTTTTCCCCCAATAAAGTTAGAAAAAAACAAAAAGTGTTACAGGGCTAAAAATGAATTAATCAGGCTGGGCGCAGTGGCTCATGCCTGTAATCCAGCACTTTGGGAGACCGAGGCGGGCAGATCACCTGAGGTCAGGAGTTCGAGACCAGCTGGCCAACATGGTGAAACCCCGTGTCTACTAAAAATACAAAAATTAGCCAGGTATGGTGGCGCATGCCTATAATCTCAGCTACTTGGGAGGCTGAGGCAGAAGAATCGCTTGAACCCGGGAGGTGGAGGTTACAGTGAGCCAAGATTCTGTCTAAAAAAAAAAAAAAAATCAAAAATTTTTTTGTGTTTGAAACAGGGTCTCCCTCTGTCACCTAGGCTGGAGTGCGAGTGCAGTGGCATGATCATGGCTCACTGCAGACTCCACCTTCTGGGCCCAAGTGATCCTCCCACCTCAGCCTCCCAGGTAGCTGAGACCACAGGCACTTGCCACCACACCTGGCTATTTTTTTAAAAAATTTTTTGTAGAGATGGGTTTTTGCCATGTTGCCCACATTGGTCTCAACAATCTCCTAGGCTCAAACAATCCACCTGCCTTGGCCTCCCAAAGTGCTGGGCTTACAGGCATGAGCCACCATGCCTGGCCAGGTTACATTATTTAACCTAATACATTAATTTAGAAAAATTACTTTTTTCCATTTGTAGGTTAGGAAACAGTTTTAATGCAAATTCTTCATTCTGCTGACTGGTTGAGGTAATGTTAGATTGTTACGTCTTGCTTATAGTAAAGTAGAGGAAAAGCATCCTGTATAATGAATATTGTCAGGATGTGTGTATGGCACAATCTTTTCTTTTCTAAGTAATAATTCCAGAAAAGAACCTCACCTTATAGTCAGGCCTGTGAAGTATTTTTGAGCACCTGTCATTATACACAACTCCTGGGTGGCCACATGTGGCAGTGGCCACATGGGTCCCTTGCCATCCCAGAGGCCTCACTGCTGCCTCCCTCCAAGCCAGGGTAACTATTTTTCTTTTTCTTTCTTTCCTTTTCTTTTGGTTTTTGAAACAGAGCCTTGCTGTGTCACCTAGGCTGGAGTGCAGTGGCTTGATCTCTGCTCACTGCCACCTCCGCTTCCCGTGTTCAAGCGATTCTCCTGCCTCAGCCTCCCGAGTAGCTGGGACTACGGGCATGTGCCACCATGCCTGGCTAATTTTTTTGTATTTTTAGTGGAGACGGGGTTTCATCATGTTGGCCAGGCTGGTCTTGAACTTCTGATCTCTAGTGATCCACCCGCCTCGGCCTCCCAAAGTGCTGGGATTACAGGTGTGAGCTACCACATCCGGCCTGGGAACCTGCTTTTTGAGGTGACTGGACATTATAAACAAAGACCCTAGAATGTACTAAGAAGTGAAGCTAGGCTGAGTGCAAAGGCTCAGGCCTGTAATCCACTGGAATGCACTTCAGGAGGCCAAGGTGGGAGGATGGTTTGAACTCAGGAGTTTGAGACCAGCCTGGGCAACGTAGGGAGACCCTGTCTCTGCAATAATAATAATTTTTAAACAACTAGGCCGGGTATGGTGGCTCACGCCTGTAATCCCAGCACTTTGGGAGGCCGAGGCAGGTGGATCACAAGGTCAGGAGTTCAAGACCAGCCTGACCAATATGGTGAAACGCCATCTCTACTAAAAATACAAAAATTAGCTGGGTATGGTGGTGTTCGCCTGTAATCCCAGCTACTCAGGAGGCTGAGGCAGGAGAACTGCCTGAACCCAGAAGGTGGAGGTTGTGGTGAGCCGAGATCACACCACTACACTCCAGCCTGGGTGACAGGCAAGACTCCATCTCAAAAAAAAAAAAAAAAAAACTAGCCAGATGTGGTGGCTATTTGTGGTTGCAGTTACCTGGGAGGTTGAAGTGGGAGGATTGCGTGGGCCCAAAAGTGGAGACTGCAGTGAGCCATAATCATGCCACTGCACTCCAGCCTGGGTGACAGAGCCAGACCCTGTCTCAAAAACAAAAAACAAAACAAAACAAAAAAGCAAAAAAAAAAAAAAAAAACAAAAAAACAGTAGTAAATCTAATGGTCATCATTCAGCCAATATTTACTGAGCATTTGCAGTGATGAAATGTAGAGTGGCAAGTCCAGGCATGGAGAAATAAATGAGGGATGCAGGGCGCAGAGTCGGAAGGCAAAATCGGCTAGAAAGAAGGCAGTGCCTGCTTATTTTATTTTTTTATTTTAATTTTTTGTTGTTGTTGTTGAGACAGAATCTTGCTCTGTTGCCCAGGCTGGAGTGCAGCAGTGTGATCTAGGTTCACTGCAACCTCCACCTCCCGGGCTCAAGCAATTCTCCTGCCTCAGCCTCCCCAGTAGCTGGGATTACAGGCACCCGCCACCATGCCTGGCTAATTTTTTGTATTTTTAGTAGACACGGGGTTTCACCATGTTGGCCAGCTGGTCTCGAACTCCTGACCTCAGGTGATCCACCTGCCTCAGCCTCCTAAAGTGCTAGGATTACAGGTGTGAGTCACTGCACCTGACCCAGTGTCTGCTTATTGAGTCCCACAGTCTCCTAGGCATTTCACAAACATCATCTCTCACCCCATCACACCCGTGGGGAAGAGTCAGGACACATTCCAACTCCTCTTTGCCAACGAATGAATAATGTGGGTTCCTTGGCTTATTGCTTTACGGTCTCAGGCCTCAGTTTCCTCATCTGTAAATGGGGTCTACCTACCACGTACAATTGTGGGGAGGATTGAGTTCTGCTCTAAGAACTTTGTATATTGCCAGGCGCGGTGGCTCGCACCTGTAATCCCAGCACTGGCCATCATGGTGAAACCCCATCTCCACTAAAAATACAAAAATTATCCAGGCATGGTGGAGGGCACCTGTAGCCCCAGCTATTTGGGAGACTGAGGCAGGAGAATCGCTTGAACCCAGGAGGTGGAGGTTGCAGTGAGCTAAGATCATGCCACTGCACTCCAGCCTGAGCGACAGAGTAACACCCTGTCTCAAAAAAAAAAAACAAAAACGCTCGAGGTTTAAAAAAAAAAAAGAACTTTGCATATATCACTTAGCTTAGAATAATATGTCCTCAGTTAATGTTTGACCTTATCATTATTACAACATATGAGGAAGCCGAGGCTCAGGGAGGCTGGTGCTCTCTGTTTCCCTCCACCGCTTGCAGTACACAGAGGATTAAGGTGGAAGCTTTGCCCTCTGCAGCAGGCCCAGGCCTGGATTTGGCTGCTTGTTCTGCCCTGGAGAAGCAAGGCCAACTGTCAACACAGGGTGACTTCAGGTCACCTGTGGCTATGCGCAGCCAGCCTGCCAAGGGGACTTGACGAGAGGGATGATCACTGCTTTCCTCTCAGGTCTCACGGAGCTAGGGCACGCCTATTCCTGTCATGTCCGAGCTATGAGACCTTGGGCAAGTATCTCTCCTTTTCTGAGTCTCAGTTTTGTCTCAGTTTTATCTCATGATACTTATGTTTTTCTGTCTCAGGGCCCCTGTGGGAACTGAGTTGAAGGATGGGACTTTGCACACCACTGTGCTGTGCCAACATAAGTGTAGTTAAGGCCAGTAACTCTGGGTGGGGTAAATATTACAATTTAAGGCGGAGGGGTTATAGGGAAGTAGAATATTTTTTCTTTTTCTTTTCTTTTTTTTTTTTGAGACAGGATCTTGATCTGTCACCCAGGCCAGAGTGCAGTGGCGCCATCACAGTTCACTGCAGCCTTAACCTCCCGGGTTCAAGCAATCCTCCCACCTCCCACCTCAGCCACTTGAGTAGCTGAGACCTCAGATATGTGGCATCACACCCAGCTAATTTTTTTAAATTAATTTTTTGTAGAGATAGGGTCTCATATGTTGTTCACGCTGGTCTCAAACTACTGGGCTCAAATGATCCTCCTGCCTCAACCTTCCAAATTACTGGCTCATGGGATTACAGGCATGAGCCACCATGCCGGGCTGGGAGGTGGAATTTTGTTCAATCTAAAGATAAGCTTTTTCACAGCTCTGGCTGTAGTGGGAGGGAGCAGAGGAGTGAATGATCGTCAGTTGGGAGGGTACAGAGAGGGCTCCTGCCCTAGGGTGGAGGTGAGGGTGGCTTAGGTGAGACAACACTGAGGCCCTGTTCAGCCCCACATCCCCTCCTGTGCTCCCTCCTCCTCTCTCCTCTTCTGCAGGCATGGGAGGTATCACCATTCAGCAGATTTCACCGGAGGCAGTGGAGGGGGCAGGTACCTGAGCCAGAACTCAGGTCTTATTCTCCACTTGACTCTGCCACTAACTTGTGCAGTTTTGGGCCTTTCCCCAGGCCTTCATTTTCTTAAATATCTAATAAAAAATATATATAGCAAATGCAGTTTGTAAACTATGACAATATGACCATGCAGAAGATTATTATCTTCCAAGACTGCTGGTCCAAGGAAAGGTCAATAATAAAGTGGAAGCATTGTAGCTTGTGGAATGACTGGTTAGATTTGGGAGAAGCCTTAGCAATAATCTAGAATCTGCATAGATAATACATCTGAGGATTGGGCTTTGTGGTTTACAAAGCATTTTTTTCCTCTTTTGATCCCAGCCACTTGTCTGGACTGATACAAAGCATTTTTATGGGTTTGTCTTATTCAATTCTCACAATACCACCTCAAATTTACAGAGGATATGGATCTGGTTAACTTGTATGACTATGTAACCTCATGTCAGTCCAGAGCACTGCCTGGAGGTGGGTAGAGGTGATCCTGGGCTGGAATCCCAGTCCCAGTGGAACCTTGAGCAAGTTACTTTAGCTGTCTTCACCTAAATTTCCTCATTGGCAAAACAGGAATACTGGTGGTTCATACCTGCAATTCCAGCACTTTGGGAGGCTGAGGTGGGAGGATTGCTTGATCCCAGGAGTTCAAAACCAGACTGGGCAACAAGCAAGACCTCACCTCTACAAAAATTAAATAAATAAAACATTTATGAGGGTTGTGGTGAAGATTAAATGAGATCACTCACAAGAAAGCTCAGTGCAGACCCTGATGTGCAGTAGGTGCTCAATAAATATTAGCCAGCAAAAAACAAAAAAATCTCAGCTAGGAAATTGCAGAACTGGGTTTCTGACTCCAACCTCAATATTCCTTGCCCCACATCAAGCTGTTTCACTTCAAATCCTCTCCATTTCACAATGCAGTCACCCTGGGCTGAAGGAGTGAACTGTGCATTGGAAGGCTCCCCTAAGCAGCAAAGAGACAGCTTGGTCTCCAGTGACCTGAAAGAATTATTTATTGCCCTGAGGTCCAGTGTACGAGTTGCCAAAGGGAAAAGCTTCCTTCCAACTGGCTCAGCAAGCTGACAGAGGAAGTGTCGGGTTCTTGCTGGGGCAGTCATGCAGAGCTGGGATGACACGCAGAAGGCTGGCAGACCTGTCTCTGGGCAGATGGATCACCTGATACAGATGCTGGAGCCTGAGCCCTGGGATTGGCCCAAAACAGGGCTATGTTGACCCAACAGCTGAGCATTGGCATCCTGTCAATCTGCCGAGAGCCTAGAAATAGTGCGGGGCAGTCTGCTGGGTTCAGTGTGTCAGAGGAAGCAACCATGCAGGTGCTAACCAAGCGTTACCCCAAGAACTGCCTGCTGACCGTCATGGACCGGTATTCGGCCGAGGTGCACAACATGGAGCAGGTGGTGATGATCCCCAGCCTTCTGCGGGACGTGCAGCTGAGTGGGCATGAGGGCCGGGCCCAGGCTGAGGCCCCTGATCTCTACACCTACTTCACCATGCTCAAGGCCATCTGTGTGGATGTGGAACATGGGCTGCTGCCGCGGGAGGAGTGGCAGGCCAAGGTGGCAGGCGGCGAAGCTGAGGAGGCTGAGAATGGAACCGCAGAGACAGAGGAAGTCAAGGACGAGAGTGCCTCAGGAGAGCTGGAACTGGAAGCCCAGTTCCACCTGCACTTCTCCAGCCTCCATCACATCCTTATGCACCTCACCAAGAAAGCCCAGGAGGTGACAAGGAAATACCAGGAAATGACGGGACAAGTTTGGTAGACCTTGGACACTAGGGAAGGTAATGGTGGCCATGCTGGTGGGTGTCAGAGTCTACCAAGGGACATTCCAGGAGAGGAGAGGGGGCAGTGGTGCAACCCAGTGGGAGAGGAACAGCCTGGCTCTCAGACAGTGCCACTCTTGCGTCAGGGTATTGGGACCACAACCTAGGAGGGCCTAAGACTAGGCCTGCGTTACTATCCTTCTGACCTCAAATTGGCAACTGCAATGAAGTGATATGGAAATAGAAGGAAAAGTGGCCTGTAAGGGCATATCTCATATGCACATACATATGTTTGTGCACGTGTGCATTTTTTTGTATGTGAATACTTGTAAATGTGTGAATTGAATGAGTGTGTTCTCATCATTGACTTTGTTAAGAATTTGATTAAAGAGGGGCCGGGCGCGGTGGCTCACGCCAAATCCCAGCACTTTGGGAGGCCAAGGCGGTGGATTGCCTGAGGTCAGGAGTTCGAGACCAGCCTGGCCAATGTGGTGAAACCCCGTCTCTACTAAAAATACAAAAATTAACTGGGCGTGGTGGCAGGCACCTGTAGTCCCAGCTACTCGGGAGGCTGAGGTAGGAGAATGGTGTGAACCCGGGAGGCGGAGGTTGCAGTCAGTCGAGATTGTGCCACTGCACTCCAGCCTGGGCGACAGAGGGAGACTCCATCTCAAAAAACAAAAAAAAAAGAAAGAAAGAAAGAAAGAAGAAACTTACCTAAGGCATGCATATTGACTTAAGTGAACATTGTGAATTCCGTGTGTGTGACAGTGTTCCCCACATTTTTTCAAGTCACAGAACATGGAAAATTATATGGCACACGGGGATACATAGGTGAGGCTGCTTGCAGTACTCCTACAACAGGCTGGGGGTACTCTGACCATCCCAGGTTGGAACCCACCAAATGGGAAGCCGAGGGACCACTGTCATGGCACTCTAATCCATTCCAGGCAAACCGGAGTGTACAGACATGCCTGTTGGGAAGCCCTGTTGTATGTACATGTGATTATGTGTTCCAGTCTGAGCCTACATGTCTATGCACAGAGGGGCTGGGGTGGTGAGTGTGGATGAGCAGCAAGCTAGACAAGCAGGTGGTGGCAGAGGGTAGGAGGTGGGAAGGGTCCCTAGCATGGTCATCACTAGTTCACTCATGGATCAAGACTAGTATTAATAGAAATTGGACCACAGTAGCTGCCAGTTTTGATTCTGTGCCACCTGCCAGCCCTGCTCCCACCAACTGGTCTCATTAGTTGTAAACAACATCCGTGTCCATTGCAATCTCAAAACCATCTGATGCAGCTATGCAGGAAAAGATTCTCATCCCCACTTTACTAGTAAGGGAATTGAAGCCAGAGAGGTGAAGTGACTCACCAAAGTCACACAGTAAAGAGACAAAAGTAAGACCGGCCTCAACTTTGAGCTGAGTGTTCTTTCCTCATACCCACTGTCTGCCATATTGTGTTATCTTCATAATCTGTGTGAAGGCTGCTCTGTAATTATGGGGAATAAATGCGGACCCCCAAACACAGAGCCTATGGAGATCTCTGCTCCAGGCATTTTCTCAGCCATTTTTCCTTCTCCCATTTCAAACCCAAACTGTCAACCTCAGCCCTTCTTCCCTCTCCCCTGGAGGCTCCCCGAGTTGCCTCACAGAGGTTCTTGAATTAGACTGGGCTGTGTCAACAGCTCTGGGTTCACGTTCTGATTCTATCACTAATGAGCTGTGGGGCCTTGGGCAAGCTACTTCATTTCTCTGGGTTTCAGCTTCTTCACTGAACAATAACAGTGGTAGTAAAACTAATGACTGGCATTTGAATAATTTTAAGATCACTTTGCATATCCATTATCTAATGGAATTATCATTCCCTTTTTTTTTTTTTTGAGATGGAGTCTCACCCTGTCATCCAGGTTGGAGTGTAATCCATTATCTAATGGAATTATCATTCCCTTTTTTTTTTTTTTTGAGATGGAGTCTCACCCTGTCATCCAGGTTGGAGTGTAATGGTGCCATCCTAGCTCACTGCCACCTCTGCCTCCCAGGTTCAAGAGATTTTCCTCAGCCTCCCAAGTAGCTGGGATTACAGGCGTGTGCCACCACACCCGGCTAATTTTTTTTTTTATCTTTAGTAGAGACAGGGTTTCACCATGTTGGCCAGGCTGGTCTCGAACTCCTGACCTTGTGATCCACCTGCCTCGGCCTCCCAAAGTGCTGGGATTGCAGGCATGAGCCACCGCGCCCAGCCTATCATTCCCTTTTGCAGATGAAAAAACCAGAGGCCTGAGAAGTAAAATGAGTCCAACATTACTCAGTAAATGACAGAGCCAAGATATGAACCCTGGCCTAATTAGTCTAATTATTTTCCTCTACAGTGGTGTTCCTTAGAGCCTTAGACTTTTGCAGAGTGGGCTCAAAGTGGGAACTGGGCATGGCAGAATGGGTAGAAACCACACTCTGACTCACTAAATAGCTTCAAAGGCCAGAGCAGCAACTCTACACCATAACATTTCAACACACCCTAACCTGATTTTCATTCAGAGGCAATATGGTATAGCAACAGTTAAAAATCTGGGCTCTTGTTCTGGCTCTTCCATTGACTTCTGTATTATCCTAGACAACTTTTATTTTTGAGATGGAGTCTCACTCCATCGCCAGGCTGGAGTGCAGTGGCGCGATCTCGGCTCACTGAAACCTCCACCTCCCGGGTTCAAGCAATTCTCCTGCCTCAGTCTCTCAAGTAGTTGGGACTATAGGCGCGCGCCACCATGCCCAGCTAATTTTTTGTATTTTTAGTAGAGATGGGGTTTCATCATGTTGGCCAAGATGGTCTCAATCTCCTGACCTTGTGATCCTCCACACTCGGCTTCCCAAAATGCTGAGATTACAGGCGTGAGCCACCGTGCCCAACCTCCTTTTTTTTTTTTTTTTTTTTTTTTGAGATGGAGTCTTGCTCTTATTGTCCAGGCTGGAGTGCGGTGGTGCGATCTTGGCTCACTACAACCTCTGCCTCCCAGATTCAAGCAAGTCTCCTGCCTCAACCTCCCGAGGAACTGGGATTACAGGCTCACACCACCACGCCCGGCTGATTTTTGTACTTTTAGTAGAGATGGGGTTTCACCATGTTGGCCAGACTGGTCTCGAATTCCTGACCTCAAGTGATCCACCCACCTTGGCCTCCCAAAGTGCTGGGATTACAGGCGTGAGTCACCAAGCCTGGCCCTAGACAACTTATCTTACCTTTCTGCATCTTAGTTTCCCTGTTAGTAAAATATAGCAGAGAAATCAAATGAGTTATTCCTGCTCTGACAACCCAGGATTCTCCTTACAATGCTGAGGCACTGCCAGTTTTCCATCAGCAACATCAGCATTGAGTTTTTTCATTTTAATTCCTGCTTCAATGGGCATGTGACAGTATTTTAGTTGTTTAAATTGATACTCACTTGGCCTTTTAAAAACTTCTTCACTCCACAGGTCCCTTCACATGATAAAAGGCAGACTCTGATGAGGCAGGCGGAGCAGTTCACCAGCCAATGATGAGAGCAGAAAGGCCTAGACCTGCAGCCAGAAGTGAAGGCGGCTCACTTCTCCCAGATACTTCTCTAACTCCTGAGCACCAATTCCTGGATTCCAGTCACTGGCTCACCTTTAGAATGTCTGTTGCTATTGTTTACTGCTCCCCTCGCTCCTCTTACCAGCTTGGGGAGGTGACCAGGAGGGACTAGACAGTTACGTGTCCTGTGTGGTATGGTGGGAAGAGTGTAGGTGTTGGCATGTGACCAAAATTCACATCCCTCCTCATGGCAGTCATTCAGTGTGTGTACTTATGCAAGTTATTTACTCCATTGGAGCCTAAATTCCCTCATCTATAAAATGGGGATAATATTATGTACCTCACAAGCTGATGAAAACTAAACATGATGAATCAAAAGCACTTGGCATGTGAGGGCTATTAAAATAGCCTGATATTTTTTTCTCCCTCTCTCTCCTATGTATTTGCTCTGGTCCTTGCTTTTTACCCTCCAGAGCTAAGAGGTAGCAGACAGAGTCTCTTGGGATGAGTGGTTCACCCTCTTTTACTTGGCGACCACTGATGAGGCCAACAACAAGTGAACTATAAACGTATTTATTGCAGAAGTAATTAAAAAAACCAAAACCTTGTATTTGTACATCTTTATTATTTCTAAAGCACTTTCTCCAACCTAATTTCAGTTTTTACAAGTGGTACTCAAGAAAATAAAGACGGAATTCATTTGATTTTGCCCAGAAACCACCTACTTATATTTATAAGGCTACCTAATTTGAAATCACATATAGGCCAGGCGTGGTGGCTCACGCCTGTAATCCCAGCACTTTGGGAGGCCGAGGCAGGTGGATCACAAGGTCAAGAGATCGAGACCATCCTGGTCAACATGGTGAAATCCTGTCTCTACTGAAAATATAAAAATCAACTGGGCGTGGTGGCATGCACCTGTAGTCCCAGCTACTCAGGAGGCTAAGGCAGGAGAACTGCTTGAACCCAGGAGGTGGAGGTTGCAGTGAGCTGAGATCGCACCACTGCACTCCAGCCTGATGACAGAGCAAGACTGTCTCAAAAAAAAAAAAAAAATCACATATACTTTATCTCCCAAACCTAATCTGATTATAAATTCTAAGCTAGGAAACAAAAACTTTTGAGACAAGTACTTTTTTTTTTTTTTGACAGGGTCTCCTTTGTCACCCAGGCTGCAGTTAACTGTGACACAATCACAGTTAACTGCATCCTCGAACTCCAGGGCTCAACAGATCCTCCCATTTCAGCCTCATGAGTAGCGGGGACTACAGGCACGTGCCACCATGCCCGGCTAATTTTTGTATTTTATGTAGAGACAGTGTTTTGCCATGTTGCCCAGGTTGGTCTCAAACTCCTGGGCTCAAGCAATCTACCCTGCCTCAGCCTCTCAAAGTGCTGGGATTCTAGCCATGAGCCACAGCATCAGGCCAGGATAAGCATTTGATAAGCCATAAAAAGTAACCTCATTCCAGTTAGGTACAGTCTTTTGCTTCTAATTGCACCAAGCTCCACTGTAGACAGTATTAGCTCCTGAGTCCACTTTCTCCAGGATAATCCACCTAAGAGCAAAGACCCCTTTGCAGCGTAAGACTTCTGTTTTCCTTGTCTGGAGTCTCCTCCTTCTAAACCACCTTCTATATCATTATCGACAGAGCTCAGAAATACAAACCTGACTGTATAATTTAAATACCTACAGGATGAAGTCAAAACTATTTGGCAAGAGTCACAGAATCCTCCATAATCTGGCTCACTCTAAATTCACTTTGCACTAGGATGGGACAGGCAAACCTTTTCTGAAAGGGCCACATATTAATTAGGCTTTGCAGGCCATAGGTCTCTATCGCAACTACTCAATTCTGCTCTTGTAGCATGGCAGTCGCCACAAACAACATGTAAACAAATGAGCATGGCTGTGTTCCAATAAGACTTTATTGGCAGTGGGCCAGATTTGGCCCATAGGCTGTAGTCTGCTAACTCTAAACTAGAATTGAACCTCATTTTAAAATCTTTCAGATGAGTGAATGGAAACTGACCATTCTCTGATGAATTATTTTTCTTACAACAATAAAAAGAGTCAGAATATTCATGGTAACTATTTTAATTACAAGGTGTCAACATACAGATAAGCATAAGCTTCAACTGTCATTAGAAACATGTTCCATCAAATTCAGAAACAGCAGGTATCAGTGAAACTGGAGCATGTATTTTGAAGACTTTAACGTATTGGATGGAATTTTTCAAAAATTTCAGCATATGTTTTCTTCTCTATAAAAGGAAAGATCATAAAAGATTTATTTTAAAAATATGTTTTAAAAATTGTATTTCCTAAAGGAAAATTAACACTCAGTAATCTTACTGATTGAAATCCTGATGTGGTCTGAATGTTCATGCCCGCCCGAAGTTCGTAAGTTGAAATGTAACCCCTAAGATGATGATATTACGAGGTTAGGACTTTGGGAGGTGATTAGGTCACAAAGGCTCTGTCCTTATGAGTGGGATCAGCTTAGGGGACCTTGTTTGCCTCTTCTACCATGTGAGGACACAGCAAGATGGCATCATCTATGAAGCACAGAGTGGGCCCTTAGCAGACACCAACTGTGCTGGTACCCTGATCTTGGACTTCCCAGCCTCCAGAATTGCAAGCAATGAATTTCTATTATTTATATATTACCCAGTCTATTCTGCAATTATACAGGTGGTAAGAAAAACCAAGTTAAAAAAATTTTTTTTTAATTACCCAGTTTAAGGCATTTTGTTATAGTAGGCCAAATGGACTAAGACAAACCCCTAAGAATTTCCCTATTTTCTTGTCCACGACTATGGCTTGGTAATCACTGAAAGATTTTCTTTCATTGAATGAAGAATAATTTTGGAGGAATCTGTGATGACAACCAAATGGCTGCCAAGAGGGACAAGGTGCTGCCAGGAATAACCTGACTGAAGAGGTGAAGGAAGAAATAAACACAGAAGGGCACAGGTCAGCTAGGAGAGGCCAGCAGCCAATGTGGTCAAGCTCTCCGGGCTCCCACTGTCCATGCATGAGGCTCTTGGCACAACTGCCAGTAATCTGCAGCTCAGAAACAGAATGAGCCCTGCAGCTATACACACTCCTGCAGACACAGTGAACTCATGGAACTATGTCTAAGCAAAGAGCCAGAGGTCTGGGACTGAAGACTGCTCAGTCACTGGGCGTCACTCCTAGTAATCAATATAGCCAAGATGACTTCCAGCTCTAACATTTGATGGTTCTGAGTATAATGCATTCCCGATACATCCACTATTCATGCTTTGTGCTAGTCTTTAAGCTCTTCTTTGGCAAAAAAAGAAGCTGTATCTTTCTGATCCACCATAAATATATATGTGACTGAAGGCTGTGGGAAAATTAAAGAGTAATAAAATTTTAGAGCTAAATAAGATCTTAGAGATCAGTCTAATGAAATTTAAATGTTTTATATCACACATTTACATTAACAGGAAAATCTTTTTTTTTTTTTTTTTTTTTTGAGACAGGATCTCACTCTGTCACCTAGGCTGGAATGCAGTGGTGTGATCACAGCTCACAGCACCTTGACCTCCCAGGCTCAAGTAATCCTCCTGCCTCAGCCTCCCAAGTAGCTGGGACTATACGCATGTGCCGCCACACCCAGCTAATTTTTAAATTTTCTGTGGAGATGAGGTCTCACTATGTTGCTGAGACTGGGGAAAATCTATTTATATGTTTACAAGTTCAAATTTTTTCTATACTCATTCATTTACACATTTAATAAGGTCATGTGTGCCAAACCCCTGGGGAGACAAAAAAAAAAAACCTGTCCTAGTAAGTTAAACTCCCAGCCTACAGAGACTCATATATGTGCACATGTGTTGTATGTGTGTAAAACACAGGTGAGAAAAGTTATATTACAACTATTAATAGATTCATAGCAGAATAGAGATAGAGCACACTGAGGGAACGCCTGACTGTAGCTCGGTGAAAGCTTCACTGAGATAATGAAAGCAGAAATTTGCTAGGTGGATGGGGTGGAAACAGGGGCAAGAGGAAGAATAACATAGCAGGAAGAAGGTACAACATGTATAAAGCAATATAGGGCAGGCTCAGGACAAAGCATTTCACCAGGCAAATGATGAGTGATGAGGAATGAGGAAGTGTTCCATATGGTTCATATCCACTATTATGCATAAGTGCCTGCTATGTGTAGGCTCTATGCGAGAGGCTGGGAAACAAAGACAAAGCTACAATCCATGAAGAACACAGACGTGTATATCATATAGTAGATAAGAATGTGGGTAAAGTGTTTCTACCAGAGGACACGCAATTAGCTAAGCTGGAGGAAATGAGCCATCCTAAGGAGTCTGGATTTTATCCACTGGGCAATAGATGACTTATTTTATTTTAATTTTATTTTATTTTTTGAGACAGAGTCTCGCTGTGACACCCAGGCTGGAGTGCAATGGAGCGATCTTGGCTCACTGAAACCTCCGCCTCCCGGGTTCAAGCAATTCTCCTGCCTCAGCTTCCCAAGTAGCTGAGATTACAGGCACGCGCCATCATGGCTGGCTACTTTTTGTATTTCTAGTAGAGACGGGGTTTCACCATGTTGGCCAGGCTGGTCTCAAGTTCCTGACCGCAGGTGATCCGCCCCCCTCGGCCTCCCAAAGTGCTAGGATTACAGGCGTGAGCCTCTGCGCCCAGCCGGAAAACTATTTTAAACAGATGTGATCAGATTTGCTGTCACTGGAAATAAGACGAAAGCAAGTGGTGAGTTAACAGGCAAGTGCAACAGTCTGAGCAAGAGATTATCAAGGCCTGAACCAGGGAGAGGAGAGTTCAAAGTTGAGAAATATTTAGGAAGTAGAACTGATAAGACTTGATGATTAATGGGAAGTGAAAGAGAAAGACTTGATAATTCTGAGGCTTCTGGCTTGAGTGTCCAGGTGGACAGTAGTGCCATTCCCTGAAGCAGGACAGAGAGGAGCAGGTGGTTTGGGAAGGCAGAGGGGACATGAGTTTTGTTTGCTGTCCAAAGGAGACAGGTAGTCAGGCAAAAACTGGATATATTAATTCAAGAGAATTTTGGTCTATAGACTAAGATGTGGGAGTCAACAGAATTTAGAAGGTACCTAAAGCCATAGACATGGATAAGATTAACCAGGGAAAATAATAATACAGTAAACACAGATTCTCTAAAATTAACTTGAAATACCTTTTTCAGAAAAATCCTCTGGATGTAATTTCATATATCCAAACATTTCACGGTCCCTCACAGCATACGTGTAGTCTTCACGTTTTACAAGATAATATCCAACAAAATAAAAGGCCGTAATATATAGAAGGTGGCGATGCAAACCTGAAATTCAAATGACAAATCCCAAAGAAAGCAAAAATTAGTCAATATGTATTCACACCTGTAATCCCAGCACTTTGGGAGGCCGAGACAGGTGGATCACCTGAGGTCAGGAGTTCGAGACCAGCCTGGCCAACATGGTGAAACCCTGTCTCTATTAAAAATACAAAATTTGGCTAGGGGTGGTGGCGGGTGCCTGTAGTCCCAGCTACTTGGGAGGCTGAGGCAGGAGAATCATTGGAACCTGGGAGGCAGAGGTTGCAGTGAGCTGAGATTGCGCCACCGCACTCCAGCCTGGTCGACAAAGTGCCCAGCCTGTTATGGCATTTATTAAAAAAATAAAAATAAAAAAAGCGCTGGGCTCGGTGGCTCATGCCTGTAATCCCAACACTTTGGGAGGCTGAGGCAGGTGGATCGCCTGAGGTCAGGAGTTCAAGACCAGTTCACATGGTGAAACCCTATCTCTACTAAAAATACAAAAATCAGCCAGACGGGGTGGTAGGCGCCTGTAATCCCAACTACTCAGGTGGCTGAAGCAGGAGAATCGTTAGAACCCGGGAGGCAGAGGTTGCAGTGAGCCGAGATCGCACCACTGCACTCCAGCCTGGGGGACAGAGTGAAGCTCTGTCTCAAAAAACAAAAACAAACAAACAAAAAAAGGTATTCTGAACAAACAGCCTTGATCCTTGACAAGGTCTAGCTCTGTTGCCCAGGCTGGAGTGCAGTCGCACAGTCACACCTTACTGCAGCCTCAACCTCCTAGGCTCAAGCAATCCTCTCACCTCAGCTTCCCAAGTAGCTGGGACCAAAAGCGTGAACGACCATGCCCATTTTTTTTAAGAGGGGTCTTGCTATGTTTCCCAGACTGGTCTTGAACTCCTAGGCTCAAGCGATCCCCCTGCCTCGGCCTCCCAAACTGTTGGGATTACAGGAATGAGCCACCCCACTCAGCCCACATTATCACTTCTTTAAAGGTTAGCGAATCTAAAATATTACATGTAATGTATATTTTAGCATATAGCACTTAATATTTATTTAATAAATGAATGAACAGCCTTGGGTAATTCAATTTACTACCTCTAAAACACAGGCAAGACCTACCCTGGCTGGGCGTGGTGGCTCACACCTGTAATCCCAGCACTTTGGGAGGCCGAGGTGGGTGGATCACCTGAGGTCAGGAGTTCAAGACCAGACTGGCCAACACAGTGAAACCCCATCTCTACTAAAAATACAAAAATTAGCCGGGCGTGGTAGCGCACACCTGTAGTTCCAGCTACTCAGGAGGCTGAGGCTGGAGAATCGCTTGAACCTGGGAGGTGGAGAATGCAGTGAGCCAAGATGGCACCACTGAACTCTAGCCTGAGTGACAGAATGAGACTGTCTCAAAAAAAAAAAAAAGGCCTATCCTATCTTTCTCATAGTAGCAGCATATAAAACAAGACATATGCATGTAAAAGTATTTTGGAAAATGTATAAAACAATAAAAATGAAAAATATTCCTATGTTCTAGAACTGGGCAGAGCACTCTCTCTTACCCCAAACAGCCACTGCTCTCCCTAATGGGCTACCCGCCATATAGCAAACCAAAGAGTGCATGTTCTCCCATGTGCCACTGGACTGCAGAGACACACAGAACCAGACTCTCTCTACGCTGACCCATGTTCCTCACAGAAAAACTCCATAAGTGTTTGAGATGATGATGTCAGCACCCCAGCCCTAAAGGCATGGCTTGGCCTCTTCCCAAGGCCCCGTTTTCCTAACCTCTCTCCTCATTCTCTCTGAGTGGTCTACCTCTCACTACCTGCACACCCCGTCTACAATCATCTTCCCATTCTTTACTCGGTGAGTCTAACCCCAGCAGCTATTGTGCTCTTTGCAGAACATCATAAATTACTGATATATTAAACTAGAGATCAATAAATATTTAATTCTGTGGGCTATACTTAGAATACCAACTAACTCTAAATTTAGGGCACATTAAGTGGTAACCAGCAAGAAGGTTAAGTTTAAAAAAACAGATGATGAGAAAAACTTATAAAAAAATTCTATTTATTGATAGTACAGTAGGGTGACTACAGTTAACAATAATTTGTAGTATAGTTCAAAATTGCTGGAGGAGAGGAATTTGAATGTTCCCAACATAAAGAAGGGGTGAATGTTTGGGGTGATGGATGGCCCGTTTGCCCCAGTTTCAACATTACACATTGTATGCATGTATCAAAATATCACATGTACCCCCAAAATATGTACAACTTATTTTTAAAGTCTTATTCTTAAAAAATTCTTCTTAACATTTCCTGCTAATTTGAAAAAGAGCTACACAATTTTATTTCATTGATAGAAATTCATTATTATGAGACATATTCATTATTATGAGACAGAATCTTGCTCTGTCACTTAGGCTGGAATACAGAGGCATGATCACACTCACTGCAGCCTCAACCTCCCAGGCTCCAGTGATCCTCTTACTTCAGCCTCCCAAGTAGCTGGGATCACAGGTGCATGCCACCATGTCCAGATAGCTTAAAAAATTTTCTTTTGTAGAGACAAAGTTTTCCTATGTTGCCCAGGCTGGTCTTGAAACCAAGCAATACTCCCATCTCAGCTTTCCAAAGTGTTGGGATTACAGGTGTGAGCCACAGTGTCCAGCCAGAATATCCCATTACTCACAGAATGCCAGGTACTCTCCAGGGCTTTGAAAATCTACCATATCTCTTTCACCACACCTCCAACTCTCTTAGAAACAACATTTATGTGATATACACCTTCATCCTATATGCACAAACTTGTACCACAATTTGTCTTTTTAATGGATATGGCCATCTGGTCTGTAAACCTTTGGAGGATTGGGACCATGTTTTATATTCCTTGTAATCTACATATAGTTATTCACTCAATACTACCTTTTTTTTTTTTTTTTTAAAGACAGAGTCTCAGTCTGTCGCCCAGGCTGGAGTGCAATGGCGCAATCTCGGCTCACTGCAATCTCCGCCTCCCAGGTTCAAGCAATTCTCCAGCCTCAGCCTCCCGAGTAGCTGGGATTACTGGCATGTGCCAACACGCCTGGCTAATTTTGGGGTTTCACCATATTGGTCAGGCTGGTCTTGAACTCTTGACCTCAGGTGATCCACCTGCCTCAGCCTCCCGAAGTACTGGGATTACAGGCATGAGCCACCACACCTGGCCTCACTCAATACTTATTGAACACCTACTATAGATACCAGACACTGACCTAGATAAACACAATATGCATTCAGTAAATGCTGCTGAGGACAACCATTTCAATAAAGTCCTAGGATCTAAATCTTCCAAAGCAATTTAGGGAAGCTCTGGGAGCTCAGGAAGTCTGATCCCTACTCCTGGGCTACACAGTTTATATTCATTATCTCATGTAGTCCTGAGATAGGGAACTTCCCCAGAATCAAATGACTAGTGGGGTGGAGGTGGTGTCACCTCCAAAGCATATGCTCTTAACTGCTGTACTCTTCTGTCTCCCAGAAAGGCACAAACTGCTCAACTAACAACAATGAGATTAAGTGGTGCATATGTCACATTTCAGTCAACCTTTACTTCCTCTACAGCATTCTCCCTCCCATCTGTATCTCCTTTGTGCTCCTAAAGTGCTTTCTGCTCACCCACCTCTATCAAAACATGTATCTATCATACCAAGATCAGCAACAGACTGTTTGTTTGTCTCCCTGATTTCACTAGGAGCTCCATAGGGCACATAACAGAGAAACAGTTCAGTAAGGCCAGGCACAGTAGCTCACACCTATAACCCCAGCACTCTGGGAGGCCGAGGTGGCAGGATCACTTGAAGCCAGAAGTTCGAGACCAGACTGGCCAAGATGTCAAGACCCCATCTCTACAAAAAATTTAAAAATTGGCCAGGCCTGGTGGTATGCACCTGTAGTCCCAGCTACTCAGAAGGCTAAGATAGGAGGATCGCCTGAGCCCAGAGGTCGAGGCTGCAGTGACCCATGATTGCACCACTGCCCTCTACCCTGGGTGACAAGTGAGATCCTGTCTCAAAAAAAAAAAAAGGGGGTTCAGTAAATGAACAAATTACAAATGTATGGTAAACTGTTTGCATAACAAGAGCTAAGGAAGGGGAACTCTGTCCAGCACCTTTTACATGTCAGACATTTTACCTATAGAATCTCACTCAATTCTCACAACAAATATGCAAAAATTAATTATTCTTATTTTATAGATGAGGAAACTTCGGCTCTGATCGACCTGACCATGTAACTTGCCCAAACTGACACAGCTGGAAAGCAGTAGAGCAAGTCTGTTTATTTATTTATTTATTGGAGACAAGGTCTCAACTTTGTTGCCCAGACTGTAGTGCAGTGGTGCAATCATGGCTTGCTGCAGCCTCAACTTCCTGGGCTCAAGTGATTCTCCTCCCTTAGCTTCCTGAGTACCTGGGACTACAAGTGCACATCACCATGCCTAGCTAATTTCTTACATTTTTTGTAGAGACAGGGTCTCACTATGTTGCCCAGGCTGGTCTTGAACTCCTGGCCTCAAGAGATCTTCCTGCCTTGGTCTCCCAAAGTACTGAGATTACAGGTGTGAACCACTGTGCCTGTGCCTGGTGAGCAAGTCTGTTTAGTTCCAAAGTGGAGCTCTTTTCATTACACCAAGTGACAGTCTTGGGCAAGTGTGAAGTGGTGATGAAAAGGGAAAGCCTCGAGTCCTCAGAGGCATAAATGGACAAAGATCACTCCTTTCTGAAGTGAGGAGTCATGTCCAAGGGAGATAGGATTTCAATACTGTTTGAGCACTGGAAATGCTGGGATTTGATGGGCTGGGAGCTGACCTTCAGGCATGACATACAGCTGTAAGAAGGCAAAAGATGTATAAGTGTGGTGACTCCTAATTGCCTGAACCATTGCCTGAGCTTTTTTCCTGATTGTGCTTCTTGGTTCCAATCAACGCCTCACATTGCTGACAAAGATGACTTTTTAAAATACAGAGCTCATCACTGCACCCCTGCAGCTCTCAAAAGCTTACAAAGTTCCTGGCTGGCTAGAAAATAAATTGCCAAGCTCTGCTAAAATCTCCCTTGTAGTTTTATCACCCTAAACCTGAACACTCACTCAATCATTAAACACCCTCCATTCAGAGGTCCTTGCCCTCATTGGCTCCCACTAGCCCCATGGGCCTAGAAAGCTGTCTGTCTCTCAGTCCTGCCCGATAATCAAAGTTAACTTCAAAGGCCCCTCTTCCAAAGTTCCTCTCCTCTTTTCCCTCTGGAAATCCATAGAGCTTAGCAAAGCTACTGTGGTGGTTATTATCAGAATAGTCAGTGTCTCTGATGGGATTACAGCACACTGGTTCAAACTGTGGTCCTCAGACCAGCAGCAGCAGTATTTGAGCACTTGTTGGTAACATCAAGTTCCTCCCCAGACCTCATGAATCAGAATCCGCATTTTTTTTTTGAGACAGGGTCTCACTTTGTTGCCCAGGCTGGGGTGCAATGGAGCAATCTCGGGTTACTGCAACCTCTGCCTTCCAGGCTCAAACGACCCTCCTGCCTCAGCCTCCCTCAGCCTGGGACCACAGGCGTGCACCACCACGCCCGGCTAACTTTTTTAGTTTTTTGTAGAGACCGGCTTTGGCCCTGTTGCGGAGACTGGTATACAGTTCCTGAGCTCAAGCGATCCGCCCGCCACGGCCTCCCAAGGCGCTGGGATTACAGGTGTGAGCCAACGCGCCCAGTCTAGAATCCGATTTTAACAAGACACCTATGCTATTCGTATGCACATTAAGTTTGAGAAGCACCGGTGTCCCATATCCATTCAGAGGTCAAAAAAAAAAAAAAAAAAAAAAAAAGCTCTGCTACGTAATAGCCATATGACCTTGGGCAAGCTGCTGTTTAACCTGTTAGGCTCGGTTTCCTCGTTGTGAATAATACATCCCTAATAAAGTGTTTTAAGGCCTACATGCTATCAATAATGCCCATAGTGTGAGTAGCGCGTGGCATGGAGTCACGGCTCATTTGTGCACACAGTACAACACGAACTGAGAAGAGTAGTCCCGGGTCCTTCACAGACTCAGTTCGGGCTTCACTGCACCTCAATTTCTTCAAGTGCCAAATGACACACTGGCTCTGCTCGATTCTAAAGAGCTAACTGGGCGCGGACGGCCCGGGAAGGCGAGCTGGGGTCAGCTAGGCAACAAGGCACGGAAAAACAGAGCACCTCAGGAGGGCCTACGGCGGGGCAGGTCTGCAGCCCTGCGACCCCCTCTCCTCCCAGCCGATCCCGACCGCGCAGCACTCACCAGCCGACAGGACCGGCCTCCGCCGGATGAAGTTATCAGTCAGGCCAGCGCAGTATCCCAAGAAGCCGATGTAGAGAAGCCGCGGGTCGGTCAGCTTGGGCGGGGGCAGGCTCCGGGACTCATCCGGCAGAAACCGTAAGGGCTCTGGGTTCCGCCGTGGGACCATGGTGACGCCGTTCCCACTCGAGGCCTGGTCTCAGACCACGAACTACAAAGAAAACCACCACGACCACTACCCGGAACTAAGGAGTCAGCTTTCTCCTCCTCCTCTGCGCGCCGGACTCAAGGCCACGGCGCAGTGCGGTGCAGCGCCCAAAAGCTTCCCGATGCGTGCTGCTGCCGGAACCCCGCACGCAAAGTTCCGGACTGCTAGGTGTCAATTCACTCGTCCGCCCGCGCTAATTCTCTGGTGGGAGTGGGTTTCACGGGCCTGGTAACGCGTGGTGGAGGAGTACCCCAAACGAGCCAAACTGGGCGAAGTCTAGGAGACACTGATTTTCTTTTCTGCCAACTTCCGCACCCAGAATTGCCTCTCCCTCCCCTGCCCTTTCTGGAAAGATTTATCTTTTCACCCAATGCCCACAAACGAGCATGATGCATAGTTTTGAACAACGTAATTACTTGAAATTCCATAAAAGCTAGTTTTCGTTTTCTGAGTTTTCAGCCGTTCATTCGCATAGACACATCCTCCAGAGGCTAAAATTAAGGTCTGGTCAGCAACAAAAGAATTTAGAGAAGCCCAGGACTGGATCGTTGTAGTCTTTTCTTGAAATTCAGGTTTGGAGGCAGCACCCTAAAATGTTTCACCTCTGGGTCTTCACGTCCTTGCACATGGCTGAGTGAGGAGGTGTTCCCTAAAGGTTTGAGTAATGAGGCCAGGTGCCGTCACTCAGGCCTGTAATCCCATCACTTTGGAAGGTGGAGGCTGGTGGATCACCTGAAGGTCAGGAGTTCAAGACCAGCTTGGCCAACATGGTGAAACCCCATCTCTATGAAAAATACAAAAAATTAGCTGGGCGTGGTGGCAGATGCCTGTAGTCCCAGCTACTCGGGAGGCTGAGGCAGGAGAATGGTGTGAACCCGGGAGGCGGAGCTTGCAGTGAGCCGAGATCAGCCACTGCACTCCAGCCTGGGGGACAGAGCAATACTACATCTCAAAAAAAAAAAGAAAAAAAAAAAAAGGTTTGAGAAATGAAAGAAGGAATTTACAATTCTGTTAAGCAATTTTCCAGTCTCTGCTGTCAGGCCTCTGAGCCGAACGAAGCTCAGCCATTGTAACCCCTGTGATTTGCACATATGCGTTCAGATGGCCTGCGGGAGCCAAGAAGTCTGGAGCAGCCAAAAACCCACAAAAGAAGTAAAACAGCCAGTTCCGGCCTTAACTGATTAACCAACATTACACCATTCCACCATTGTGACTTGTCCCTGCCCTACCTTAACTGATCAATAGTCATTGTGACATTCTTCTTCTGGATAATAAGTCTTATGATTTCCCCACCATGTACCTTGTGACCCCCTCCTCTGCTAACAGTAGATAACCTCCTTTTACTGTAATTTTCCTTTACCTACCCAAATCCTACAAAGCAACCCCTTCCCCATCTCTCTTCATTGATTCTCTTTTTGGACTCAGCCCACTTGCGCCCAAGTGAATAAACAACCTTGTTGCTCCCACAAAGCCTGTTGGTGGTCTCTTCACATGGATGCACTTGACATTTGGTGCTGTGACTTGGATCAGGGGACCTCCCTTGGGAGATCAATCCCCTGTCCTCCCACTTTTTGCTCTGTGAGGAGGATCTGCCTACTACCTCAAGTCCTCAGATCAGCCCAAGGAACATCTCATCAATTTTAAATCTGGTAAGTGGCCTCTTTCTACTCTCTTCTCCAACCTCTCTCGCTATCCCTCAACATCTTTCTCCTTTCAATTTCGGTGCCACCCTTCAATCTCTCCTTTCCCTTAATTTCAGTTCCCTTTCTGGTAGAGACAGAGGAGACACGTTTTATCTGTGGACCCAAAACTTCGGCGCTGCTCATGGACTCTGGAAGACAGTCTTCCCTTGTGTTTAATCACTGCAGGAACGCCTGCCTGATTATTCACCCACATTTCAGAGGTGTTCTATCACTGCGGGGATGCCTGCCTTGATCTTCCACCTTGGTGGCAAGTACCACTTCCCCTGGGTGGCAGGTACCGCACCCCCTCCCCCCATGTCTCTATCTCTTTTCTTTAAACTTACCTTTTTACTATGGGCAACCTTCTGCCCTCCATTCCTTCTTCTTCCCCCTTAGCCTGTGTTCTTAAAAACTTAAAACCTCTTCAACTCTCACCTGACCTAAAACCTAAGCATCTTATTTTCTTCTGCAACACCGCTTGGCCCCAATACAAACTTGATAATGGCTCTAAATGGCCAGAAAAGAGCACTTTTGATTTCTCCATCCTACAAGATCTAGATAATTTTTGTCATAAAATGGGCAAATGGTCTGAGGTGCCCTACATCCGGGCATTTTTCACACTTCATTCCCTCCCTAATCTCTGTTCCCAGTGCGACTCATCCCAAATCTTCCTTCTTTCCCTCCCACCAGTCCCTTCAGTCCCAATCCCAAGCACCGGTGAGTCTTTTGAATATTCCTTTTCTACCGACCCATCTGACTTCTCCCCTCCTCCCCAGACTGCTCCTCCTCAGGTCGCTCCCTGCCAGGCTGAATCAGGCTCCAACTCTTCCTCAGCCTCCACTTCCCCACCCTACAACCCTTCTGTCATCTCCCTTCCCCACATCCGGTCAGGCTTACAGTTTTGTTCTGCGGCAAATACTCCCCCATCTGCCCAATAATTTCCTCTTCAAGAGGTGGCTGGAGCTGAGGGCATCGTCAGAGTGCATGTTCAATTTTCTCTATCAGATCTTTCCCAAATTAATGAACACTTAGGCTCCTTCTCATCAGACCACCACCAAATATATACATGAATTCCAGTATTTAATCCAGTCTTACAATTTAACCTGGAGTGACTTAAATGTCATTCTAATTTCTACCCTCTCCCCAGATGAAAGGGAAAGAGTTTTTTCTCTGGCCCAGTCCCACACAGACACCCGCTGGCATTATGAGCCAGGCCTCCAGGAAGGCATTAGAGTGGTTCCCCAAGAAGATCCCCAATGGCACTATCAGGCAGGTTCCTCAGTTATAGCTAGGTGAGATTACATGATTTCCTGCCTAGTTGAAGGGCTTAAGAAGACAGCATACAAATCTGTTATTTATGACAAACTTAAAGAAACTACCCAAGGTAAAGACAAAAACCCAGCCCAGTTCATGGCCTGTTTGGCGGCTACCCTTAGACGCTTTACAGCCCTAGACCTTGAAGGGCCAGAAGGCTGTCTTATTCTTAATATGCTTTTTATCACTCGGTCAGCTCCTGACATTAGAAAAAGGCTTCAAAAATTTGAATCTGGCCCTCAAACCCCACAACAGGAATTAATCAACCTTGCCTTCAATGTGTACAGTAATAGAGAACAGACAGCCAAGCAGCAACACATTTCTGAGTTATTTGCCTCTGCTGTGAGACAAAATCCAGCCGCACTTCCAGCACACAAGAACTTCAAAATGCCTAAACTGCAGTGGTCAGGCATTCCTACAGGACCTCCTCCCTCAGGATCTTGCTTCAAGTGCCAGAAATCTGGCCAGTGGGCCAAGGAATGCCTGCAGCCCAGGATTCCTCCCAAGTCATGTCCCATCTGAGCAGGGACCCACTGGAAATCAGACTGCCCAGCTCACCTGGCAGCCACTCCCAGAGCCCCTAAAGCTCTGGCCCAAGGGTCTCTGACTGACTCCTTATCAGACCTGCTAAGCTTAGCAGCTGAAGACTGACGTTGCCCAATCACCTTGGAAGCCTCCTGGACCATCATGGATGCCGAGCTTCGGGTAACTCTCACAGTGGAGGGTAAGTCTGTCCCCACTCCACATTACCTTATTTTCAAGGACTTGTTTCCCTTTCCCCCATAACCATGGTGGGTATTGATGGCCAGGCTTCTAAACCTCTTAAAACTCTCCAAATTTGGTGCCAACTTGGACTTTTTTTTTTTTTTTTTTTTTTTTTTTTTTTGAGACGGAGTCTCACTCTGTCACCCAGGCTGGAGTGCAGTGGCATGATCTTGGTTCACTGCAAGCTCTGCCTCCGAGGTTCATGCCATTCTCCCACCTCAGCCTCCCAAGTAGCTGGGACTACAGGCACCCGCCTCCTCGCCTGGCTAATAAGCACTCCTTTTTAGTTATCCCCACCTGCCCAGTTCCCATATTAGGTTGAGATGTTTTAACAAAATTATCCGCCACCCTGACTATTCCTGGATGAGCCACATCTCATTGCCACCCTTCTTCCCAACCCAAAGCCTCCTTCACGTCTTCCTCTTGTATCCCCCAACCTTAACCCACAAGTATGGGATATCTCTACTCCCTCCTTAGCAACCGATCACACACCCATTACTATCCCATTAAAACCTAATCACCCTTACCTCGCTCAACACCAGTGTCCCATCCCACAACAGGCTTTGAGGGGACTAAAGCCTATTATCTCTCATCTGCTACAGTATGGGCTTCTAAAGCCTCCAAACTCTTCTTAACATTCCCCCATTTTACCTGTCCAAAAACCAGACAAGTCTTACAGGTTAGTTCAGGATCTGTGCCTTATCAACCAAATTGTTTTGCCTATCCACTCTGTGGTGCCCAACCCGTACACTCTTTTGTCCTCAGTACCTTCCTCCACAACTCAGTATTCTGTTCTTGATCTTAAAGATGCTTTTTTTCACTATTCCCCTGCACCCCTTGTCCCAGCCTCTCTTTGCTTTTACCTAGACTGACCCTGATACCCATCAGTCCCAGCAACTTACCTGGCTGTACTGCCACGAGGCTTCAGGGACAGCCCTCATTCTTTCAGCCAAGCTCTTTCTCATGATTTACTTTCTTTCCACCCCTCTGCTTCTCACCTTATTCAATATATTGATGACTTTCTACTTTGTAGCCTCTCCTTTAAATCTTCTCAACAAGACACCCTCCCACTCCTTCAACATTTATTCTTGAAACCATTATATAAACTCACAAAGGGAAACCTAGCTGACCCCATAGATCCTAAATCCTTTCCCCACTCCTCTTTCCATTCCTTGAAAACAGCTCTAGAAACTGCTCCCACACTAGCTCTCCCTGACTCATCCCAACACTTTTCATTATACACAGCTGAAGTGCAGGGCTGTGTGGTCGGAATTCTTACACAGGGACTGGGACTGCACCCTGTAGCCTTTTGGTCAGAACTTGACCTTACTGTTTTATGCTGACCCTCATGTTTGCGTGTGGCACCTGCCACTGCTCTAATACTTTTAGAGGCCCTTAAAATCACAAACTATGCTCAACTCACTCTCTACAGTTCTCATAACTTTCAAAATATATTTTCTTCCTCACACCTGATACATACACTCTCTGCCCCCTCCCCCAGCTCCTTCAGCTATACTCACTCTTTGTTGAGTCTCCCACAGTTACCATTGTTCCTGGCCCAGACTTCAATCCAGCCTCCCACATTATTCCTGATACTACACCTGACCCCCATGACTGTATCTCTGTGATCCACCTGGCATTTCAACTTCTGTCACAACCTTCTATAGTCTTTCTAATGACTTTCCTGCTAGCATTACAGATCTATCACAAACTTTATCAGTCCTTTGGGACCAGGTCGATTCCTTAGCCACAGTTGTCCTCCAAAATCACCGAGGCCTTGACCACTCACTGCTGAAAAAGGAGGACTCTGCATATTTTTAAATGAAGAGTGTTGTTTTTATTTAAATCAATCCAGCCTGGTATATGACGACATAAAAAAGCTTAAAGATAGGACCCAAACACTCACCAGCCAGGCAAATAATTATGCTGGATCTACCTGGGCACTTTCTAACTGGGTGTCTTGGCTCCTCCCTATTCTTAGTCCCCTGGTACCTGTTTTTCTCCTTCTCTTATTCAGGCCTTTTGTCTTTCATTTAGCCTCTCAATTCATACAAAACCGCATCCAGGCCGTCACCAGTCATTCCATATGGCAGTTGCTGCTTCTAACAACACCATGGTACTATCTTGTGCCCCAAAATATCCCCACAGCCTAAACTTCTATTCCTCATCCTATTATACTCCTTCTCACCTTTAGGACTAAGCCAATGATGAACTCCTGGCAACATCCGGACAAGACCAACCTTCCATGCAGCACCCCCTCCAAATGGCTGTCTAAACATACTTCCAGGCCTGCTTCACCCGTTCCTCTAAACCATAATCTCTTAGGACCTGCTGTCTATAAAAACAACTTACTTCAGGCCTTGTCCTCCAAAATTTTCCCCCCCTCCAAAATCAAAGACCTCTGAATTAAAAATCTAAAACACTGTCAAATCCATGCTCATGGTGTCCTCAGGCCTACTCATATAGAAATGACCAGCAATATGCATATACAGAACCAGTTCCACATATCTGGCACTCAGGTCAACATCCAGGACAACACATGGTCTGTCATTGGTTGTTAGAAGGCCTTGGACATTTCTCTCTCGGCCAGTCCCAACTTATTTCAGGAGACAGGCACTATTGTACTTATTATTTTTCCTGTATAAGGTCTGCAATAAGGACTATTGAACTCCTCCATTCAAAACATCACTCACACCTTTGGGAAAAAGGTAATATAATAGACTTTTGGCTCGATGTCAGGGGATCCTATTTGTCCATGATGGAAAATGGGGACAAAAGACCTTGGTATATAAAACATTATTCCTACCTTGGCCTAAAAACTCACTGCCACCTACCTTAAAGCTATTATGCTTAATTGCTATTTTTAGAGAATTTATTCTATTAGGACAATTCCAAGCTCAAAAATATGCTAACTGATGCCTTGTTAGCCACACAAAATTGTACCCAAAAACTTTCTAGACCAACTCACTATAAAATTAAATTTTCTTTAGGTGTTCATGCCGCCCCTAAGTCATGCCTGAAGCAGCCCTGAAAAACATCGCCCCTGTCCCAATAATCCCCAGTAAAAACTTATATTTTCTTTATCTTTTCTTATAACTTTATATTTTATAAATAAAAAGACATGAATGTCAGGCTTCTGAGCCGAAGCTCAGCCATTGTAACCCCTGTGACTTGCACATATGTGTCCAGACGGCCTGCAGGAGCCAAGAAGTCTGGGGCAGCTGAAAAACCACAAAAGAAGTAAAACAGCCAGTTCCTGCCTTAACGGATTAACCACCATTCCACCATTCCACCATTGTGACTTGTCCCTGCCCTACCTTAACTGATCGATCAACCTTGTGACATTCTTCTTCTGGACAATGAGTCTTATGATCTCCCCACCATGTATCTTGTGACCCCCTCCTCTGCTAACAATAGATAATCACCTTTTACTGTAATTTTTCATTACCTACCCAACTCCTATAAAGCAACCCCTTCCCTATTTCCCTTTGCTGACTCTCTTTTCAGACTCAGCCCACTTGCACACAGTGAATAAACAGCCGTTTGTTCACACAAAGCCTGTTGGTGGTCTCAACACGGACACGCGTGACATCTGCTCACCCACCTCTAATACTGCAGATTGAACAGTTCCCTTTAGAAAGCCCTTCCTGATGTCGAGTTAAAATGTCTTCCTGTCATGTCCGTTCATTAGTAGAATCAACATTTTATCCAGACGAGGCTGATTAAACCAGAGGTTTATGCAAAGGTATATGCATCAAAGATAGTGATTTCCTGAGTGGAAGACTTAAATACCAGCTAAGAGTGATTACATAAAGCATGGACCTTTTATCTCTATAGAAAAAACACTACCTGACAATATTTCAAGTTAGAATTTTGCTTTTTTTCCCCTCAAGTCAGGGTCTCATTTGTCACACAGACTGGAGTGCAGTGGTGCGATCATGCCAGCTAGGTTTTAAATTTTTTGTAGAGACAAGGTCTTGCTATATTGCCCAGGTCGGTCTGGAGCTCCTGGGCTTAAGGGATCCTCCTGCCTTGGCCTCCCAAAGTGCTGGGATTACAGGTGTGAGCCACCTTGCCCAGCCCAAATTAGGATTTTTCTGGAGTGTATATTAGAACTTTCCTCAAAGGCAGCAAATGTTTCAAAATTTCACACCCTTTAACTCAATAATTACACATCTAGGAATCTTACCCTCTGAAAATAGTATAGGATGAAAAACCTTTTTTGCACAAATTTTTGTTTGTTTTTTTAACCACGTTTCTTTTAAAATGTTATCAAAAGAATAAAAACAACCAAAAATGTTCCTCAGAAGCAATATGTAAATTCTGAATACCAGATAAACTACTAGGCAAACACTTAAAATGAAGTTTACAGATTTTCTTAAAACATGATGAAATACTTGTGTATTCAATGGATATTCAAAGGCTCAGTTTCTTTTCTTTTTTTTTTTTTTTTTTTTTGAGACGGAGTCCCGCTTTGTTGCCCAGGCTGGAGTGCAGTGGCCGGATCTCAGCTCAATGCAAGCTCCGCCCCCCGGGTTTACGCCATTCTCCTGCCTCAGCCTCCCGAGTAGCTGGGACTACAAGCGCCCGCCACCTCGCCCGGCTAGTTTTTTGTGTTTTTTTTTTTAGTAGAGACGGGGTTTCACCGTGTTAGCCAGGATGGTCTCGATCTCCTGACCTCGTGATCTGCCCGTCTCGGCCTCCCAAAGTGCTGGGATTACAGGCTTGAGCCACCCCGCCTGGCCAAGGTTCAGCTTCTATAAAAAAAAATCTACTCAGAGTAAGGGGATCCATAACAGAAGCCTAGCCCACTGCTCCCCTACACATAACCCCCCACAATCTTCTGGGCCTGTTTTTTGTTTGTCTGTGTTTTTATGAGACAAAGGTTCACTCAGTTGCCCAGGCTAGGGTGCAGTGGCGCGATCTCAGTTAACTGCAACTCTGCCTCCCTGGTTCAAGCAATTCTCCTGCCTCAGACTCCCCAGTAGCTGGGATTACAGGTGTGTGCCACCATGCCCTGCTCATTTTTGTATTTTTAATAAAGATGGAGTTTCACCCTGTTGGCCAGACTGGTCTCGAACTTCTGACCTCAAATGATATGCCCACCTCGGCTTCCCAAAGTGCTGGGATTACAGGCGTGAGCTACTGCATCCGGCCCTTTTTTGTTTAGCTTCGTGGATTTTTTTTTTTTTTTAAGATGGAGTCTCACTCTGTCGCCCAGGCTGGAGTCCAGTGGCGCGATATCGGCTCACTGCAAGCTCCACCTCGGGTTCATGCCAATCTCCCGCCTCAGCCTTCCGAGTAGCTGGTGCCCACCACCACACCCAGCTAATTTTGTTTTTGTATTTTTAGTAGAGACGGGGTTTCACTGTGTTGGCCAGGATGGTCTCCATCTCCTGACCTTGTGATCTGCCCTCCTCGGCCTCCCAAAGTGCTGGGATTACAGGCGTCTGCCACTGTGCCCGGCTGTTTGTTTTGTTTTTTTTTGAGACAGAGTTTCGTTCTTGTTGCCTAGGCTAGAGTGCAATGGTGTGATCTTGGCTCACCACAATCTCTACCTCCTGGGTACAAGCGATTCTCCTGCCTCAGCCTCCCAAGTAGCTGGGTCTACTTGGGAGTAGCTGGGATTACAGGCATGCACCACCACACCTGGCTAATTTTGTATTTTAGTGGAGACAGGGTTTCTCCATGTTGGTCAGGCTGGTCTCGAACTCCCAACCTCAGGTGATCTGCCCGCCTCAGCCTTCCAAAGTGCGGTGGTGTGAGACACTGCACCCGGCCAAAAAAAATTTTTTTTTTTTTTTTTAAGACAGGGTCTCACTATGTCACCAGGTTGCAGTGCAGTAGTGCAATCAGCTCACTGCAGCCTCCATCTCCTCTGGCTCGGGTGATCCTCCCACCTCGACCTCCCAAGTAGCTGGGTCTAGAGGTGTGCCCACCACGTCTGGCCAATGAATCTTAAAAACATAACTTTAAGAAAAAGAGACAAGTTACAAGAGAACATACTATGATTCCATTGATACAGAATTCAATATTAGGCAAAAATATATTTTTAGAGACACATGTTAGTGATAAAACCCTAAAGAAAAGTAACAGAAAAATTAAAGGCAAATGTTCAGGATAGTTACCTCTGGAGAGGAAGAGGCATAAGACCTCTAAGGTATTAATGATATTCAATTGTGAAGCTACGTGGTGGGTATAGGGATATATATTTTATTATTTATGCATATACATTTTATACAATTTTGGATTTATGATATATGCAATAATAATTTTTAGATAAATTAAAGTATTACCTTTTTATTGTGGTAAAAAACCGGAACATTAAATTTACCATCTGAGCTATGTTTAAGCATATAGTTTGGGGCTGGGCACGGTAGCTCATGCCTGTAATCCCAGCGCTTTGGGAGGCTGAGGGAAGAGGATCACTTTAGCCAAGGATTTTGAGACAAGCTTGGGCAACATGACGAAACCCCGTCTCTACCAAAAAAATACAAAGGAATTAGCTGGGCACAGTGGTGTGCACCTGTAGTCCCAGCTACTCAGGAGGCTGAGGTGGGAGGATCATTTGAGCCTGGGAGGCAGAGGTTGCAGTGAGCTGAGATTAATGCCACTGCACTCCAGCCTGGTCGACAGAGCAAGACTGTCTCAGAAAAACAAACAACAAAACAAAACAAAACAAAACAAACCTACCTTAGAGTTTGGTAGTGTTAAGTATATTCAATTTTTCAATATTTGTTTATTTATTTATTTATTGAGACAGACTATTGCTCTGTAGCCAGGGCTGGAGTGCAGCAGCACTATCTCAGCTCACTGCAAGCTCCGCCTCCTGGGTTCACGCCATCCTCCTGCCTCAGCCTCCTGAGTAGCTGGGACTACAGGTGCCCACCACCATTCCCGGCTAACTTTTTGTATTTTCGGTACAGGGTTTCACCATGTTAGCCAGGATGGTCTCAATCTGCTGACCTTGTGATCTGCTCTCCTTGGCCTCCCAAAGTGCTGGGATTACAGGTGTGAGCCACCACGCCGGGCCATATTCACATTGTTGTACAACAGATCTCTAGAACTTTTTATCTTGAAGAACTGAAACTTTATACTCGTTAAACACTAATTCAGCCTTTCCTCTCCCCTAGTCCTTGGCAACCACCTTTTCATTTTGTTTCTATGATTTTGACTATTTTAGATACCTCACATAAGTAGAATCATACAGTCTTTTTCCTCTTGTGACTGGCTTATTTCACTTACCTTAATGTCCTCAAGGTTCATCCAGATTGTAGCCTGTGACAGGAATTCCTTCCCTTTTACGGCTGCATAATATTCCACTGTATGTATATACCACATTTTCTTTATCTATTCATTTTTTACGGACATTCGGATTCTTTCACCTCTTGGCTATTGTGAATAATGCTGGAATGAACATAAGTTCAAATGTTTCTTCAAGATCTTGCTTTGAATCCTTTTGGTTACATACACGGAAGTGGGATTGCTGGATCATACTGTAATTCTATTTTTAATTTTTTGAGGAGCCTCCATACTATTCTCCATAATAGCTGCACCGTTTTATTTAATTAATTTATTTATTTATTTGAGATGGAGTCTCGCTCTGTCACCCAGGCTGGAGTGCAGTGGCATGATCTCGGCTCACTGCAACCTCCGCCTCCCGGGTTCAAGCGATTCTCCTGCCTCAGCCTCCTGAGTAGCTAGGATTACAGACGCATGCCACCATGCTCAGCTAAGTTTTGTATTTTTAGTAGAGAGGGGGTTTCACCATGTTGGTCAAGCTGGTCTCAAACTCCTGACCTTGTGATCTGCCTGCTGTGGCCTCCCAAAGCGCTGGGATGACAGGCATGAGCCACCACACCCGGCCCAGCTTCACTATTTTAAATTCCTACTAGCAGTATATAAAGATCCCAATTTCTCCATATCCTCACCAACGTTTTTTTTTTTTGTTCTTTTGATAACTGCCATCCTAATAGGTGTGAGGTGATATCTTATTGTGGTTTCGTTTTGCATTTCTCTTACAATTAGTTATTTTGAGCATCTTTTTACATGCTTGCTGGTTATTTGTATGTCTTCTTTGGAAAATTGTCTATTCAAGTTATTTTGTCCATTATTAAACTGGATTGTTTTTGTTACTGTTGTAGAGTTCTGGAAGTTCCTTATGTATTCTGGATATTAACCCCATATATATATAATTTTTTTTCCCTCTTTGAGATAAGGTATGGCTCTGTTGCCCCAGCTGGAGTGCAGTGGCACGATCACAACTCACTGCAACCTCCACCTCCCAGGCTCAAGCAATCCTCTCACCCTCAGTTACCCAAGTAGCTGGGACAACAGGCACATGCCACCACACTAGGCTAATTTTTGTATTTTTTTGTAGAGATGGGGTTTGCCATGTTGTTCAGACTGGTCTCGAACTCCTGAACTCAAGTGATCCACCTGCCTCGGCCTCCCAAAGTGCTGGGATTACAGGTGTGAGCCACCACGCTCAGCCCAGATATATGATGTGCAAATATTTTCTTCCATTCTGTAAGCTGCATTTTCACTGTGTTTCCTTGATGTACAGTTTTAAAGTTTGATGTATTCCCGGCCAGGCGCGGTGGCTCACGCTTCTAGCACTTTGGGAGGCTGAGGGAGGTGGATTGCCTGAGCTCAGGAGGTCGGGACCAGCCTGGACAACGTGATGAAACACCGTCTCTACTAAAATACAAAAAATTAGCCAGGCATGGTGGTGGGCGCCTGTAATCCCAGCTACTCAGGAGGTTGAGGCAGGAGAATCACTTGAACCCAGGAGGCAGAGGTTGCAGTGAGCCGTGATCATGCCATTGCACTCCAACCTGGGCAACAGAGCAAGACTCCATCTCAAAAAAAAAAAAAAAAAAAGTTTGATGTACTCCCATTTGTCTAGTGTTGCTTTTGTTGCATATATTTTTGGTGTCATATTCAAGAAATCATTGCAAAATCCAGTGTTCTGAAACTATGTTTTCTTTTCTTTTTTTTTTCTTTTTGAGACAGGGTCTCGCTGTCGCCCAGGCTGGAGTGCAATGGCACAATCTTGGCTGACTACAACATCTGCCTCCCGGGTTCAAGTGATTCTCTCACCTCAGCTTCCCAAGTAGGTGCGATTATAGGCATGAGAGATTGCATCAGTTAATTTTTTTGTATTTTTAGTAGAGACAGGGTTTTGCCATGTTGGCCAGGTTGGTCTCAAACTCCTGGCCTCAAGTGATCCACCTGCCTCGGCCTCCCAAAATGCTGGGATTACAGGCATGAGCCACCACGCCTGGCCTGAAGTTATATTTTCTTCTAGGAGTTTTAGATCTTATAGTTAGGACTTTAATCCATTTTGAGTTTTTTTTTTCTTTTCTTTTTTTTGAGACGGAGTCTTACTCTGTCACCCAGGCTGGAGTACAGTGGTACAATCTCGGTTTACTGCAACCTCCACCTCCTGGGTTCAAGCAATTCTCCTGCCTCAGCCTCCCAAGTAGCTGAGATTACAGGTGCTTGCCACCACGCCTGATTAATTTTTGTATTTTTAATAGAGACAGGGTTTCTTTCACCATGTTGGCCAGGCTGGTCACGAACTCCTGACCTCAGGTGATGCACCCACCTTGGCCTCCCAAAGTGCTGGGATTACAGGCATGAGCCACCACGCCTGAACATTTTGAGTTAATTTTTGTATGGGGTATACGGTAAGGTTCCAACTTCATCTTTTGCATGTAGATATTCAGTTTTCCCAACACAGACTATCCTTTCCCCCATGTGTAGTCTTGGCACTCTTGATGAAGATCATTTGGCCATATACACAATGGTTTATCTATGTGTGTATACCAGTACCATACCATCTTTCTTTTTTTTTCTTTTTGAGATGGAGTCTTGCTCTGTTGTCCAGGCTGGAGTGCAGTGGCGCAATCTTGGCTCACTGCAACCTCCACCTCCCGGTTCAAGTGATTCTCCTGCCTCAGCCTCCCAAGTAGCTGGGACTACAGGTGTGTGCAACTACACCCGGCTAATTTTTTTGTAATTTTAGTAGAAGTGGGTTTTCTCTGTGTTAGCAATGATGGTCTCGATCTCCTGACCTGGTGATATGCTGAGTCTGTCCCGCAGACTCTGGCTGGGCAACGGATGAAAGAAGTACACTGACACAGGTATTTTGCCTGACAGCACAGCTAGGGTACCTCATGGCTCAGCACCACTGATGAGAGAGTGCAGCAGCCGCTGAGAGAGTGCAGTCCCAATAAGCTGGCCCTGCTCGCACTTATTTAGTACATATTTAATGACAAAGGGTTGGAGCAAACACAATTTGTGGGTAATAAACATTGTTGACCCCCCAAGTAGAGAGCAGTCCTGTGCTCAAATGATCAAAGGTTGGTTTCTGGAGACAGGAGTAAACAAATTTATCTAGGTAAGTTTCTTTACATTCCCTTGTTATCTGCCCTTTGCTCTCAGGCTCCAGATAAGAGAATTTGACTGCCTTCAGCCATAATTACCTTTGGAAGCTTTGGGAAAACCTCCCAGCCTTCCAAGAAGGTTTGCGTCTTTCCCTATAACTTTTTCTTACAACTTTTCCTGCCACCCTGACTGAACTCCTACAGTGATCCACCCCTCAGCCTGCCAAAGTACTAGGATTACAGGCATGAGTCACCACACCTGGCCTTTTTTTTTTTTTTTTCTGAGTCAGTCTTACTCTTTGGCGCAGACTGGAGTCCAGTGGCATGATCGTGGCTCACTGCAGCCTCAACCTCCTGGGCTCAAGAGATCCTCCTACCTCAGCCTCCTAAGTAGCTGGGGCTACAGGCCTACACCACCCCAGCTGCCTAACTTTTTTGTTTTTTTTTGAGACAGAGTCTCACTTTGTCGCCCAGGCTGGAGTGCAGTGGTGTGATCTCGGCTCACTGCAAGATCCGCCTCCCGGGTTCATGCCATTCTCCTGCCTCAGACTCTTAAAGTGCTGGGATTACAGGCGTGAGCCACCATGCCTGGCCTTCAGCTGGCTAATTTTTTAAATTTTTTGTAGAGATGGGGCCTCACTATGTTGTCCAGACTGGTCTTGAGCGCCTAGGCTCAAGCGATCCTTTCACCTTGGCCTCCCAAAGCGTTGGGATTACAGGTGTGAGCCGCTGTGCTGGCCTTATATATATACTCTGATGCTAACCTTTTGTTAAATATATGGCAGATAGCTTTTCCAACTATTCTGCTTGCATTTGAATGTTATGTATGGAGTCTGGGGTGGTTGTCATAAAGTGTAAACTATTGTTTTAGTAAAATGTATCAATTTTTTCTTTGTTGTCTATGTTTTTAATATTATTAAGAAGCTTTGTTTTTTCTAAGATCATAAAGATATGCTCAGATATTTTCTTCCCAAGTTTTACCTTTCCATGTTTAGTCCATTCAAATTTTTGTTTTTGTGTTGAGTGTGAGGAATATTACACATGAAAACTGGCCCAACATCATTTATTATTAAAGTCCATCTTTTCCCCACTAGTATTTAATGCCTCCTTTAATACACATCACGTTCTCACAAATGCCATGGTCTACTTCTGAAATCTATTTTGTTCCACAGTTCTTTTTACCAATTACTATACCCATAGCATACAATCTAATAACCATAGTGTTGAATTGTTCTTTAATATCTGATAGGGTGTATCATCTACTTTTTTTCAAAGCTAATAAATGTTAGCAATTATTATTATTACTATTTGTACACCTTTAGACTTCCTTATGATTTTAAAATCACCTTGTCAAGTTATTTGAAAAATCTCATTAGGGTATTGATTAGAATTTCATTAAATTTATAGACTCCTATGGAAAGAACTGATACATTTAAAATGCTGAGTCTTCTGATCTATGAACATGGTATGTATTTATGCATTTATTCAAATTTCCTTTTATATTCCTCAATAAAACATTAGCATTTTCTCTACAAAATTCTTGAACATTTTAATTAGTATGTCTCTAGGTATTTATAGTTTTTGTTACTGTTGCAAATATCTTTATATTCTATTACCTTTTCTAATTGCTTAATTAGAATGCTGCTCTTGTATTCAGCAATTTTGCTACACTTTCCTATTAGTTCCAATGGTTTTCCACTTGATTCTGTTGGGTTTCCCCATATCCTTGGCAACCTTTGCCTGTTGTCTGTTGCCATTGCCAAACTTTAATTTTTGCCAGTCTTCTAGTAGAAATGTTACTTCATTATGGTCTTGCTTTTCCTTTATTATTAATGAAGCTGAATATATTTTCATATTTATTGATTCTTCTAGTTTCCTCTTCCATGAATGAATTGGTTGTTCATCTTTTACCCATTTTTTCAAAATGTTTTAATTTTTTTTGTAGAGATGGGATTTCACCATGTTGCCTAGGCTGGTCTCAAACTCCTGGGCTCAAGCAATTCAACCGCCTCAGTCTCCCAAAGTGCTGGGATTACAGGAATCAGCCACCATGCCCAGCCAATTTTATTCTTTTTTTTTTTTTTTTGAGACAGAGTCTCGCTCAGTCGCCCAGGCTGGAGTGCAGTGGCACAATCTCGGCTCACTGCAAGCTCCGCCTCCTGGGTTCACGCCATTCTCCTGCCTCAGCCTCCCTAGTAGCTGGGACTACAGGTGCCTGCCACCACGCCCAGCTAATTTTTTGCAGTTTTAGTAGAGATGGGGTTTCACCATGTTAGCCAGGATGGTCTCGATCTCCTGACCTCGTGATCCACCTGCCTCCACCTCCCAAAGTGCTGGGATTACAGGCGTGAGCCACCGCGCCCAGCCCCAATCTTATTCTTTATGGTTTATACTGTGTCTTTAAAAATTCTTTCTGGCTGGCCTGGTGGCTCACGCTTGTAACCCCAGCACTTTGGGAGGACAAGGCAGGTGGATCACTTCAGGTCAGGAGTTCAGAACCAACCTGGCCAACATGGTGAAACTCTGTCTCTACTAAAAATATAAAAATTAGCTGGGCGTGAGGACTTGTGCCTGTAATCCAAGCAACTTGGGAGGCTGAGGCAGAAGAATTGCTTGAACCTGGAAGATGGAGGTTGCAGTGAGCTGAGATTGCACCACTGCACTCCAGCGTGGCTGACAGAGCGAGATTCTGTCTCAAAAAAAAAAAAAAGTGGCAAAGAATATCAACAGTTTTCAGAAGAGAAAACACAAATGGCTAAGCTGAGCACAGTGGCTCACACCTGTAATCCCAGCACTTTGGGAGGTGAGGTGAAAGGATCGTTTGAGCCCAGGAGTTCAAGACCAACCTCGGCAATCTAGTAAACCATTTATATTTAAAAAATAATGAAAATAGGGCCAGGTGTGGTAGCTCATGCCTGTAATCCCAGCACTTTGGGAGGCCAAGGCAGGTGGATCACCAGAGGTCAAGAGTTCAAGACCAGCCTAGCCAACATGGTGGAACCCTGTCTCTACTAAAAATACAAAAAGTAGCCGGGCGTGATGGCGCACGCCTGTAGTTCCAGCTACTCAGGTGGCTGAGGCAGGAGAATCTGTTGAAAAATCTGGGATGTGGAGGTTGCAGTGTGCTGAGATCGTGCCACTTGAGGAGTAACACTCTGTCTCAATCAATCAATCAATCAATAAAATATAAATAGCTCTTAAACATATAAGAAGTTTCTAACCTCTCTCATAAGAGAAATGCAAATGAAGATAACAGACGTCACTGGCAAAACTTGATGACACAGTAAGTTGGCGAATGTGTGAATAGGCATCCTTATACACCACCTGTGAAACATAAACTGATGCAACTTCTATCACCAATTTGGCAACATTTATCGAAAGTACAACTGAGCATAGCCTTCAACAAAGAAATTCTAGTTCTATTAAGCATATTCTGAGAGTGAAAAAAAAAGAGAAATTCTAGTTCTAGAAATTTAATTCAACAACATGTGCAGTCCTAGCACACATGCAGAATGGAATACTGATATTGATTGCAGTGTTATTCATACTGTCAAAAATTTAAACAACTTAAATGTCCATTAAGAGAAATCTTGTTAAATAAATTCTGGTCCATCTATACAATAGACACTGTAATGAACAGACTCTAAGATGGTCCCAATTATCTCTGCTTCCTGGAACTCATGCTAGTAATCCCCTCCCATTAGGTGTGGGTTGGACATGTAACTTCTTCTAACACAATGTGGCAAAGGTGACAGGATGTCACTTTCATGATATTACACAAGATCATGACATATTATTATTATTTTTTGAGACAAGGTCTGGCTCTGTTGCTGAGGCTGGAGTGCAGTGGTGCAATGTTGGCTTACCGTAACCTCCGCCTCCCAGTTTCAAGTCATCCTCTCACCTCAACCTCCTGAAACTCCTGGGACTATCATGACCAGCTAATTTTTGTATATTCTGTAGCAACAGTGTTTTGCCATGTTGCCCATGCTGGTCTCAAACTCATGAGCTCAAGGGATCCATCTGCCTCAGTCTCCCAAATTGCTGGGATTATAGGCGTTAGTCACTGCGCCTGGCCAAGATCATGACAGCTATCTTGATAGCCAACTTCCTTCCTTGATGTCTTTGATGAAGCTAGCTGCCATGTTTTGACTACCCCAGGGAGAGGGTCAATTGGCAAGGAATTGAGGGTTGGTTTCCACCCAAAAGCCAACAAGAAACTGAGGCCCTCAGTCCTATAACCCATAGAGAATTGAATTCTGCCAATAACCGTGTGAACATGGAAACAGATCTTTTCTCAGTCAAACCTTGGGATGAGACCACAACTCTGGGTGGCACCTTGATTGCAGCTTTGTGAGAGATCCTGAAGCAGAGGACCTAGATAAGCTGTGCCTAGACTCCTGACTTACAGAAACTGTGAGACAGTAAATGTGTTTTTTTCAGCCACTATGTTGTTACACAGCAATAGGTAACTAATACAGATAATATGTAGCTCTTAAAAGAATGATGCAGTTCTGTATGTACTAATAGAATAAACTCCATACTAAGCATGCACACACACACACACACAAAAGTGAGGTCAGCGGGCACAGTGGCTCACACCTGTAATCCCAGCACTTGGGGAGGCTGAGGAGGGGTGGACTGCTTGAGCCAGGAGCTCAAGACTAGCCTGGGCAAAATGGTGAAAGCCCATCTCTACAAAAAATACAAAAATTATCTGGTCCTGGTCATGCCTCCTGTAATCCCAGCTACTTGGGAGGGTGAGGTGGAGGCTGCAGTGAACCGAGACTGCACCACTGCACACCAGCCTGGGCAACAAAGCAGGACCCTGTCAAAAAATAAAGAATAAAAAATGTGAGGTCAAAAGTGTGTATAATGTTTTTATTTATGTACATAAAAATACTTGTCTATGCATAGAATATCTCTGGCATCTCTGGAATGATACATTAGAAAATTGGTAACAATGGTTGCCTCTTGGTAGGGGAACTGGGTAGCTGGGGACCTCATGAATTTTGCTCCATCTACATGAAAGTATAACTCAGAAAATCTGAAACCCATTTGTTCCCATTTGACTTAAAATCAAATTCCCACATGATTTGGGCGCTGCCTACTTCTCCAACTTCAATTTCTCACTCTTCTTTGCTCTTAGGACCCTCGAGCCACTAGAATATAAATTCCTTGTGGACAGCAATATGGTTTTCTTGTCCACTTTTTGATCTCCAGCATTAAGCACAATGCATAACACTCAATAAAAATTCATTAAATATTTTTGTGAAGTGATAATGGATTTCATTTGCAGTTTTAGTAGGGATTAAGAGATGTAATGTCTAGTACTGTACTTGGCACATAACAGTATGGGGTTTACCTTCTGTATCACTTGAAGGGCTGTTATTTAAATATGAGTAGACCCCCAGCATGTCCTGCTCCAGAAACCGATAGGACAAAGTCAGAGAAGGAAAAATATTAATTCATCATTAAAAATGCCCTAACAAACAGCTGCACATATGGGAGGGGCTGCTTTGAGAGGTGAGCACTCCCATGCTGCTTTAATCAACTATCTTTTACAGAAAATCACTAAAAAAATTAATAAATCTGGCCAGGTGTGGTGACTCATGCCTGTAATCCCAGCAGTTTGGGGGGCCGAGGCAGGTGGATTGCCTGAGCTCAAGAGTTCGAGACCAGCTTGGGCAACATGGTGAAACCCCATCTCTACTAAAATACAAAAAATTAGTTGGGCGTGGCGGCTACTCAGGAGGCTGCGGCTTGAACCCAGGAGGCAGAGGTTGCAGTGAGCCGAGATTGTGCCACTGCACTCCAGCCTGGGCTGCAGAATGAGACTCCATCTTCAAACAATAATAATAATAATAATAAATATGTGGCATGTTCTTCTGAAAGCCTTTCTAGGACTCTGAAATTCTTATAAAGTCTCTTTTGAGAGTATTGTACAGAGGTATACTGAGTGTTGTCCCTTTCATAGTCACTTTATCAGTACAAATATTTTTGTTGTTTTTCTTTTTAAAGACAGAGTCTAGCTCTGTCACCCAGGCTGGAGTGCAGTGGTGCAATCTCAGTTCACTCCAACCTCCGCCTTCCGGGTTGAAGCAATTCTCCTGTCTCAGCCTCCTGAGTAGCTGGGATTACAGGTACCCACTACCTCGCCTGGCTAATTTTTGTGTTTTTAGTAGAGATAGAGTTTCACCAAGTGGCCAGGCTGGTCTCAAGCTCCTGATCTCAAGTGATCCACCCGCCTCAGCCTCCCAAAGTGCTGGGATTACAGGCATGAGCCACCACACCTGACGTATATTGTTTTTGTTTCTGACTCCATAGTTTGAAAAAAAAATTAGTACCTTTATTGACCTTTGTATAAAATGGAGATGCTGAATATGGGACTTCATTGTGAGAAATGAATGGCTATACTGCTTCAAGCTTTTAAGGTTTATATGATTGTTCCAATCTCAGCTGCCATTAGCACAGTAGCCAATTTCTTTGGAGAACAAACAAAGGGATAGATGGATTTTTAAAAAAACCAACAGCATGCTATAAGTGTAATTTCATCTTAAAGAGAAATATATCTAAAAACAAATATTCGAACTCTTTTTAACAGATGACTCATGATGCAATTAAAATCAAATATGTGCATAAAATCAACATTTTAATCAAAAATAAACACATCTTTTTCAAAGGTCATTATTTTATTGGCATGTTTTCTTTCCTATTAACTGCAAACAGAAGCCGCATGGGCTATACCTAGGGGGCAATTCTGATACTGAGCGCTTCCTTCACAAAGTTTCAGGGTGGAAGTCATTAACAAGAAACACTATACCAGAGTTGGGCTAGAAAGACAGCACATCCTCCCAATAGTTCCTGCCCAGTTCTGGCTCTATGCCTCCACCTGAGGAAAGATACAGTGATCAAGAACACAAAGTCCTACCACCTATTCTTTTATCTTCTTAAATTGTGGCACATTGCATATACATTAAGTAGTAGGTAAGAAATGAGTTATGTATCTTATTTGTTTACATTTTGATAACATTATCTTGTTCTTAAATTTTGCTTAATTCCAAATTTCAAAATATTTTGAAACAGCATTTCCTTTTTTTTTTTTAAGATGGGGTCTCGCTCTGTCACCCAGGCTAGAGTGCATTGGCAGGATCATGGCTCACTGCAGCCTCAACTGCCTGGGCTCAAGTGATTCTCCCACTTCAGCGTCCTGAGTAGCTGAGACTACAGGCACAGGCCACTACGCCTGGCTAATTTTTATTTTTGTAGAGATCGGTCTCACTATGTCGCCCAGGCTGGTCTTGAACTCCTGGACTCCAGTGATCCTCCTGCCTTGGTGTCCCAAAGTGCTATGAGCCACCAGACGCCACCAGCAGTTCATTTATTGACTGCTGAAATTTAGGAATTTGTTGTTGAAAACCACCCGTATCTCTGTAAAGTTTTAAAATATGATTACAAAGTATAGTGCTTGGAAAAGAATAAAAGAATCCTGGGCTGTAGACAAGAAGTCTAGATTCTAGTCTGTGTTGGTACCAACAAGGTATTCTTCAGTCTGGAGCCATTTCCCTCCTGGTAATACAAGACATTGAAAAATTTTTTTTTTTTTTTTTTTTTTTTTTTTGAGACAGGGTCTTGCTTACTTCCCCAGGTTGGAATACAGTGGTGTGATCACAGCTCATGTAGCCTCGACTTCCAGGACTCAAGTGATCCTCCCACCTCAGTCTCCTGAGTAGCTGGGACTACAGCATGTGCCACCACGCTTGGCTAATTTTTTTGATTTTTTGTATTCAAAGGGTCTCACTATGTTGCCCAGGCCAGTCTTGAACTCCTGGGCTCAAGTGATCCGCCTGCCTCAGGCTCCCAAAGTGTTGGGATTACAAGTGTGGGTCACTGTGCTCAGCTGAACTGTTTTAAGACTATATTTGGACTTTGAAGTCAAATGAAAATGTATATGAAGCCACGTGAATATATGAAAGAGATCAAAGCGATTTACTATGCACAGAGCCCAGGGCCTCTGAGGCAACACTGAAGAACCTCCAGTGCTCTACAGAACATTCTGGAAATCTCTACAGTAGCTGAGCTCTTCCCATTCTGACATCACATCACTTTCACAATAACAACCAACAAAGTAAATTTGGTCATGTTGAAATGCATCCAAATTCATCTTCTACTTTTTTTTTTTTTTGGCTTGGACAACAGCAAAGATGTGAGGAACTATGCTGGTCCTTTGTGTTATGCTTGTACTAGTAAAATATTTAGGTTTTAATCATGGCTTGTTTGGTGTGCTTCATTCATTCATTTAACTGTGCTAAAAACTGGGGCTATGAAGACAAGTGTGGTTTTCTGCTCTCAAACTGCTAGTCTCCTGGGGAAAAAAGGTAAACAAGCATAATACAGTATTACAGCAGTTAATGGTATCAGCAGACTCCTAGCACAGTGGGAGCAACTCAATTCTTGGGAGGGAGGGAAGAAGGTAGAGGGATAGGAAAAGATTCACATAAATAGCAATGCTATTGACTGAGCACTTAAAATGAATCAGGCAGTGTTCTAAATCTTTTATGTAATCATTTTGGAGATGAGAACATTCAGACAAAAGATGGTTAAATAACCTGTCTACAGATTAAAAAAAAATGATAGAGGCAAGATTTACAACCAGGCCATATAACTTTAAGGCCCCTACTCTTAATCACTACACCATTCTGCCTTTATATTCATAGATATGGCAGCAGTTAACCTAATCTTGAAGAGGTTCATATAATCAGATGACAGGGTAGAAAAGTCAGCAGAGAGGAGAGGAAGCAGCATGAATGAAAGGGAACAGAGGTACAAGACAGCATGGCACATGGGGAGTTTGAAGCTGTCAGGCCAGCTGGAACACAGGGTGGAGAAGAGACTGTGGGAAGGAAAATAGGTTAGAGGGGCTACACTTCCCTCCCCCTTTGGCAAGATCCCCATCTTTGTCTCTGCAATAACAGACCCAAAAGAAGTCTTAGAAAATGGAGTAGACGGAAGAGATGGAATAGCTGGATTCCATCTCAGAATGCCATTGACCTTGGAGTCTCTCTGATCTTAGCGGATAATGGGTAAATAAAATGTATGAATTCTGCCTGAGGGCTGAAAAATAAAATAGAAATAAAATAACATGGTGAAAGTTCCTACTGTTGGCTAGATAAATGTTGGCTGAATTTGAATGTGTGGCAGATATTACGCAAATTGGGGTCCTAGATAAAAAGCGTTTATGAAGTACTCTTAAGGAAGGGAAAGGATAAGAACCAGACTGCAAAAACCACTTCAGTTCCTGCACATGATGAAAGGTTTAAGTGGCCACCTTATAAAAACTGCAGTGCTTGCTGTCAGAATAAATGAGCTGCACGAGATATCTTTAAATCAATGTAAAGTAGCTGTGGTTTGTAGTTTCTGCTGCCTGGCCAAACCAGTACCTTAACTACTCCCCTTGGCTTTGTGAGTATTGTCACTGTATAATTTCAAAGAAAAAAAATCTGGAACAAGGTGTACAGAATGGGGACAGTACACCATCTGCCTGTGTACCTGTCAAGAAGAAAATGTAGCAGCTGGTAACAATCCAGAAGTTTTTTTGTGCATACAAAATGGCATTTCATTTATATTTCCTTAGCACAGGATTCTAATTATGCTTTATATCCTCACAATGGTTAGCATAGGCTACAAGTAATTATGCAGTTAATCAGACTCCCCATTTGGCTTGAGCAAGCACAGCAGTCTGAATGATCTCAGACAATTTTAACAGGGAAAGGCGAGTTTTTTTTCAGATGTGTTTCAGTGCTTATGGAGGGCTAGTGGCTTCTCACCATGGTGACAATCAGGTTGCTAGGCTGGGCAAGAATAAGTGAGGAAGAATGGTGCTCTAAACAGTTCTACGAATGGCTGATGCCACTGGCAACTTTCTTCAAGTTCTGGTTAATTTCCCATGAAATAATTGCTTGGCACACATCCAAGCAGTTCCTTTATTCATTGTTTCTTTGTCTTGCCAACAGGAGGGTCAATCAATACTGAAACATACAGTTTCAACCAAGCATATGTGATGCCTACTGCACAATACACTGAGGTTAGTAACAAAGGGAGGAAGGGGTACTTCACCTTCCAGGAGGTGAAAGGGAATACAAATTCACAGCAGACTTCCAGAGGCCCCAGGCCGAGCAGGTAGAAAGTTTCCATCCAATTAAAAAGAGGTTTTTCTTTTCTGAAGGAAAAAGGATAGAAAAGTCTGATTTTAGATGAGTCATCCTAGTTTAGCAGACATTTCCTAGCTAAAGCTTCCCCATCTGCACTGTCTTGTTGTCAATTATTATAGCCAAGGCCAGAGTCAAAAGTTCTAGACCAATCTGGTCAACATGGAGAAACCCCATCTCTACTAAAAATATAAAAATTAGCCGACCAGGGTGGCAGAGGCCTGTAATCCCAGCTACTTGGGAGGTTGAGGCAGAAGATCATGCCATTGCACTCCAGCCTGGGCAATAACAGTGAAACTCTGTCTCAAAAAAAAAATTATAGTTAACATTACATACGGTTTAGAAGAGAAAAAGTTTCCACCTATAATTCTGTAGTAAAAATTTGCACACAGTCAGGCGCAGTGGCTCATGCCTGTCATTCCAGACCTTCGGGAGGCCGAGGTGGATGGATCACCTGAGGTTGGGAGTTCAAGACCAGCCTGACCAACATAGAGAAACCCCGTCTCTACTAAAAATACAAAATTAGCCGGGCACGGCAGCTCACGCCTGTAATCCCAGCGCTTTGGGAGGCCGAGGTGGGTAGATCACCTGATGTCAGGAGCTCGAGAGCAGCCTGGCCAACATGGTGAAACCCCATCTCTACTAAAAATACAAAAAATTAGCCGGTCATGTTGGTGGCGCATGCCTATAATCTCAGCTACTCAGGAGGCTGAGGCTGGAGAATCGCTTAAACCAAGGAGGTAGAAGTTGCAGTGAGTGGAGATCGCGACATTGCACTCCAGCCTAGGCGACAAGAATGAAACTCCGTCTCCAAAAACAAACAAACAAACAAACAAAAATTAGCTGGGCATGGTGGCGCATGCCTGTAATCCCAGTAACTCAGGAGGCAGAGGCAGGAGAATTGCTTGAACCCAGTAGGCGGAGGGTGTGGTGAGCTGAGATCACGCCATTGCACTCCAGCCTGGGCAACAAGAGTGAAACTCCATCTCAAAAAAACAAACAAACAAAAAAACCATAGTAACTTCTGGTTTTTTCCATATGCATCTGTATTTAATAGCTTTATTCATAAAGCATATTTTACATTCAGTTTTTGAGTTTTCATATAAGATTTTATTTTAAGTAGTCTTCCTCAAATAATCCCCCAAACTAAAGACACAAACTATGTTGTCTCGCCTGAGTGATGGGATTGAGTGATTTCTCCCTCTATTTACCAATGTTTTTTGTAATGTTGTCATATTACTGTTATAACTTAAAAATAAAATTTAAAAAGCTTATCTGACCATTTAGGTGTAAACATTTCACAACAGTAAGTATAATTTTAAACTTTTTTTTTGGATTACCTGAATAAAGTCTTCAGTGACGAAATACTATATATGGTGAATAGTAACATGAGTAAGATTTTAATGGGAAGTTCTGTTAAAAGAACAGAAAAAAAAAAGATAATTGAGCTGATGAGAGAAAGACTCATGATGCTGAAAGTAATATAAGCACACTGACACAGCTATATAATGCTAATAATGTTTTTTAAGTTTAATTTTACATTTTTGTGACATCCAGAGATGCTGAGAATTAGGGGAAATTGGAGGTTTTATTTAAGAAGATGAATGATCTCTCTCCTTCCAAGAGATTTTAGGGTTGTTTAAATCAGATGTATTAATCTCTAGGCCTCGATGAAAAGGGTGTGATAGTCAAATATATCTTTCTCAAAAGAAGCTGTTTACCTGGTGCAGTGAAAAGCAGAGGAAAGAGGGAATAATGTCCTGTTGTGGTCAGAATCAGAAAAATCGAAGCATCTCCTGCTTTTTGCACAGACAAAAGGCTAAAAATAAAAATAATTTCTTAAAACAACAACTGATATTACACTTGCAAATAGCTTAAATAAACTGCATCTCTTATTACATTAGAACTGGCTTAGGCATAAAAGAACATGATGATTTTGCCACAAGTTCAATTTAGTTGAGAATATTAATTTTCTAGTAGGAAACTTTAAGCAATCAATAGCATGTATCAAACTGAATCAGGGGTATCATAAAAGAATCTTGCTTCTGGCCGGGCACAATGGCTCATGCCTCTAATCCCAGCACTTTGGGAGGCCAAGGCAGGAGGATCAACTGAGGTCAGGAGTTCAAGACCAGCCTGGCCAACATGGTGAAAACCTGTCTCTGCTTAAAATACAAAAATTAGCTGGGCATAGTGGTGGGCGCTTGTAATCCCAGCTACTCAGGAGGCTGAGGCAGGAGAATCGCTTGAACCTGGGAGGCAGAGGTTGCAGTGAGCCGAGATCATGCCATTGTACCTCCAGCCTGGGTGACAGAGAGAGACTCTGTCTCCAAAAAAAAAAAAGGATCTTGCTTCCCTGAGTAATCGCCTTCTCCAAAGACAGGAATGTTGTGGGATTGGGAGCTGCCTAGTGGTGGCAGTCAGGGAAACAGGACTTGGAGTTTCATTTCCAACCCTATAGCTCATCTGTTGGACAATGCCCTTGACCTGCTGGTGTTCGGTGTGAATTCAGACTAAAGACATTAAAAGTTTTTGCTTTACTTTTTAATTTGGAAACTCCAAGCTACTAAATGAACCCAGACAAGCCATATACTGGCCTGACAAATTTGCTTAATGTACTTTCAGAGCTTAAATGATTTCTCAAGATTTAAGAAAAATATCAAGAAAAAGGCTATTATTACCATTTATCTATCTATTGGGTTTCAACTATGCCTAAATTGGACACTATTACATTTAAAATGGTTTTTTTTTAGCATGGCATAGTGAAAAGATCATAGACTCAACATCGTAAGATTCAGGTCCTAACTCTTAATTCTTGTGACCTGTGTGACTTTGGATAAGTCACAGACATTTTGAGCCCTAGATTCTTCAGATGTTAAGACAGAGAATAAGCCTGTTTTGGTGGCTCACGCCTGCAATCCCAGCACTTTGGGAGGCTGAGGTAGAAGACTGCTTGAGCCCAGTAGTTTGAGACCAGCCTAGGCAACATGGCTCTACCAAAAAGAAAAAAAAGAAAAAAAAAGGGAATAATACCCATTTATTTTATCTTCTTTTTTTTTTTTTTTTTTGAGACAGGTCTCGCTCTATTGCCCCAGGGTGGAGTGCAATGGCGCCATCTTGGCTCACTGCAATCTTTGCCTCCCAGGTTCAAAGGATCTTCATGCCTCAGCCTCCCAAGTAGCTGGGATTACAGGCATACACCACCATGCCTGGCTAATTTTTGTATTTTTAGTAGAGATGGGGTTTTGCCATGTTGGCCAGGCTGATCTCAAACTCCTGGCATCAAGTGACCCACCACTTCAGCCTCCCAAAATACTGGGATTGCAGATGTAAGCCACCATGCCTGGCCCTTTATCTTAAAGATTACTGTGAGGCTCAAAAGAAAGAATGCAAAACAAAAACAGTTCTGTAAAATCTGACATGTAGTACAGTATCAGGTATTATTCCAGAAGAGACTAAATCCTTACTTCGACTAACAACACTTAACAAGGAACCATGGAACCTTATTTTCAGACGGGATGACGCCAAAGCCCAAGCTTTTTCTTTTTTTCATTTTTGAGACGGAGTCTCGCTCGGTCACCCAGACTGGAATACAGTGGCGCAATCTCAGCTCACTGCAACCTCCTCCTCCCGGGTTCAAGTGATTCTCCTGCCTCAGCCTCTCTAGTAGCTAGGACTACAGGCATGTGTCACCACGCCTGGCTAAGTTTTTGTATTTTTAGTAAAGACGAGGTTTCACCATGTTAGCCAGGATGGTCTCGATCTCCTGACCTCGTGATATGCCCACCTCGGCCTCCTAAAGTGCTGAGCTTTGGAGGCGTGAGCTACCGCGCCGGGCCAGCCCAGGCTTTTTCTATAACATACTGCCCCTCAATGATCAGATCTAAAAGCCAGCTTTCATGGTACTTAATCACTACAGTGCATCTTTCCAAAAAGGCAGAAACAGAAATAGTACATGCATTTTTGCCTACCTTAATGGGTCCAAGAATCCCAAGTTAAGCATCCCTGTCCTGTCCTAGTAGAAGGAAATCTGTTCCTATACATCTTTGTTTTTGCCTATCCTGGTGAACATGACCAGAAAGGACAGAGCAAATAGAAAACAGGAACATTGTGAAATATGCCGAAATGCTCACTGGCTGAGCTATCTGCTTACCTCATTGGGAGAATTGCTAGAAGTATGGCTTTTTCATGAACATGCCAACCAAACATAAAGGAGCTCAAGGCACAAAGAGTTAGACATCGGAGAAAGCCTCTGGGCCCTTGGGGTTTAAACCAAAGACAGAAAATAGAGGGCTAGAAACAACAGGCAAAGATAAACTTCAGTATCATTTGAAATAGACTTTACAGAAACAGAGTTCAGGTGAATACAATTTGCATCATCTCTGAGAGACAGCAGATCTTAGACAATTCATGAAACCAAATCATTGATCACTTTGTGCACAGTCTAACAAAAGTTAACATAAAAGCAACAACTCAGAAAAAAATTGGCATTTGACGTGTGTGTGTGTGTGTGTGTGTGTGTATATATATATATATATTTTTTTTTTTTTTTTTTTTTTGAGATGGAGTCTCGCTCTGTCGCCCAGGTTGGAGTGCAGTGGCGCGATCTCAGCTCACTGCAACCTCTGCCTCCCGGGTTCAAGTGATTTTCCTGCCTCAGCCTCCCGAGTAGCTGGGATTACAGGTGCATGCCACCAGGCCCAGCTAATTTTTGTATTTTTTTTTTTTTTTTTTGAGACGGAGTCTCGCTCTGTCACCCAGGCTGGAGTGCAGTGGCCGGATCTCAGCTCACTGCAAGCTCCGCCTCCCGGGTTTACGCCATTCTCCAGCCTCAGCCTCCCGAGTAGCTGGGACTACAGGCGCCCGCCACCTCGCCCGGCTAGTTTTTTGTATTTCTTAATAGAGACGGGGTTTCACCGTGTTAGCCAGGATGGTCTCGATCTCCTGACCTCGTGATCCGCCCGTCTCGGCCTCCCAAAGTGCTGGGATTACAGGCTTGAGCCACCGCGCCCGGCCTAATTTTTGTATTTTTAATAGAGACAGGGTTTCACCATGTTGGCCAGGCTGGTCTTGAAATCCTGACCTCGTGATCTGCCCGCCTTGGCCTCCCAAAGTGCTGGGATTACAGGTTTGAGCCACCACACCTGGCCTGGATGTATATCGTTAACTCATTAAAATTAATTCTACTGGCTGGGCATGGTGGCTCATGCCTATAATCCCAGCACTTTGGGAGGCCAAGGCAGGCAGATCACTTGAGGTTAGGAGTTCAAGAACAGCCTGACCAACGAGTGAAACTCATCTCTACTAAAAATACAAAAAAAAAATTAGCTGGGTATGGTGGCACATACCTGTATTCCCTGGTACTCTGGAGGCTGAGGCAAGAGAATCGCTTGAACCCGGGAGGCAGAGGTTGCAGTGAGCTGAAATTGCACCACTGCACTTCAGCCTAGGTGACAGAGCAAGACTCCGTCTCAAAAAAAAAAATTGGCCAGGTGTGGTGGCTCATGCTTGTAATCCTAGAACTTTGGGAGGCTGAGGTGAGTGGATCACGAGGTCAGGAGTTCAAGACCAGCCTGGCCAAGATGGTGAAACCCCGTCTCTACTAAAAACTACAAAAAAGGCCGGGTGTGGTGGCTCACACCTGTAATCCCAGAACTTTGGGAGGCCGAGGTGGGTGGATCACGAGGTCAGGAGATCGAGACCATCTTGGCCAACATGGTGAAACCCTGTCTCTACTAAAATAAAAAAAAAAATTAGCTGGGTGTGGTGACGTGCACCTATAGTTCCAGTTAGTCAGAAGGCTGAGGCAGGGGAATCGCTTGAACCCGGGAGGTGGGGGTTGCAGTGAGCTGAGATCGCGCCACTACCCTCCAGCCTGGCGAGAGAGCAAGACTCCGTCTCAAAAAACAAAAACAAAAACAAAAAAACTGCAAAAACATTAGTCGAGTGCGGTAGCAGGCGCCTGTAATCCCAGCTACTCGGGAGGCTGAGGCAGGAGAATCACCACTGCACTCCAGCCTGGACGACAGAGTAAGACTCTGTCTCAAAAAAAAAAAAAAAAAAAAAAAAAATTAATTATACTATCAAAATTAATAATTAAGTTCTGTGATATACCGTCTAACAACTTACTATATCTTCACAGTTTACTAATAGTTCACTTATTAATGAACCTAATAGGTCAAACTACAGAAGTCCACAGATACTTTTGAGCCAATAAATTAGATTTACCATATTAACAAATATCTAGTTTTATGGGCTGAAAGGCCATAGAAACTATATGTACCTCATAAAGCTGAAATTTTAGGAAAAACGTTTTACCTCAATTAAAATCTGTGAACAAACAGGCCAACAGAGCTTAATTATCTACATACCTGTACTGCCATGTAATTAAGTGGAGTCAGGTGGTTGCTAACAGGTTTGAAACATTCAGAAACCAAAATTAAAGATGAGTGTAATTATCGAAACGATTGAGTTGTTTATATTGAATTCTACTAAAATTATACCATGAAATTGAAGTCACTGTAATCACTAATGAAATTTTAGAAACGAAAATTTCTCAAGTACTTAGAATGAGGCCTTTAAGAGCATCTTACTCATATTAGACTCATCTTAGGTTCAAAAAGCCATTGTCGACTCTCTCAACTCATTATCACCATCAAGACAAAATATCCACACTGTCCAGATACATTTGGAATTTTGATGATTTAGCTAAGGATGAGAAAAACAAACCAAATCTGGATGTCCCTGCCACAAACATTTCCTTCTTTTCTTCGCAGCATGATCCATGCCTCTTCCTCCCTGGGCTTTTCTTTTTCCCTTCCCCCAGGGTGAACAGATGGTCTAACAGCCACTGGCAAGAATCTCTCACAGAGGCTTTACTGGTAATCCTTCCTTATGGTGTTCAAAGTTACTCTAAGAATTGCTAGGAAATGCTTCAATCTGCAGAAGGATTACAGGCATGAAATTTATCCTACAGTTGGAAGAGCTTGAAAGTTGAAATTTAATCAGCCAGACAAAAGGAAAGCAGAGAAAACTTAAGAAATGAGTACCATCTGTTGAGTTCTTACCAATATGGCAATCAGTGTGCAGATGAGGGTTGCCAAGGGAGTCACTGAGGGAAGGACTGTGTGTTGAAACTGCTGAACCAAACCACTTGTCATCGAGGCCTTGGGAATATTGTTGGGATCAAGAAATTTCAATTTCAAACCTATTAAACAGACATTTTGTTTTGTTTTATTTTTATCTTTATCAGCGAGATACCATATATTAACAAGTAATTCCTTGAGGAAAAAAAGTAAGCTACTAAGTCTTATTGATGCTTCAAAGCTAAGCTTTCATGAATTTAGCCCTATACTATTCTACCCAAAATGCCTCTGGTCTCAAGATTGTAATATATAAAGCAGCTCTTTGCATTGGAACAGGGAATTTGAGCAGCTTATAGGAAACTTGCCAGCAGGTGGCACAAATGGTAATCTGCTCTCACCTCTGAAAGCAAGCTTCTAGAACAATCTGAGCATGTCATGAAGGAACTTTGAATCCTTCGTCTCCTATAGGAGAAACCCTGTATTCCTAAACATAGTATCCAGTGTCTTCCATGGTCTTGTTGCCCCTTCCCACCTGTCCAATCTCATCTCTACTTTGTTAAATGCAGCTTGGCCACAATGAAATAACTGTGGGTCCTCAATATACCACTCTTAACACCTGTATCCCTCTGCTTAGGCAACTCCCTTTGCCAAATGAACTTCTAATTCCATCACCTGAGAAAGCTCCTAAATCAATAAGCAGAACTGATTTTCTTGTGAGCTTACTTTTTTGTTTGTTTGTTTTTTTTTTTGAGCTGGAGTCTCACTCTGTCACCCAGAGACAGAGGCTGGAAAGCAGTGGCACCATCTAGGCTCACTGCAGCCTCTGCCTCCCACATTCCAGGTTCCAGTGATTCTCCTGCCTCAGCCTCCCCAGTAACTGGGATTACAGGCATGTGCCACCATGCCTGGCTAATTTTTGTATTTTTAGTAGAGACGGGGTGTCATCATGTTGGCCAGACTGGTCTCGAACTCCTGACTTCAGATGATCTGCCCACCTCTGCCTCCCAAAGTGCTAGAATTACAGGCCTGAGCCAACGTGCCCAGCCCAGCGAGCTCACTCTAGCAGTGTTCACCACAAGGCACTGCACTTGTTTATGTGCTCATTTCCTCTACTATACTGTATTCCTTGAAGGCAGGAATGATGATGAGTTATTTCTATCCCCAGTACATAGGAGCTCAATAAATACTTGGTTATTAAATAAATCAATTCAGAGAATGACAATACAAGCCTCAACAAGCTCCGGATAATAGGACAGACAGGGACAGTCTGAGTCCCTATAGGGCCCTGTCAAATGCCAGTCAAAATGAGTGCAATGTGGGAAAGATGTAGACTACCAAAATATTTTCTACTTACTAACCTCTTCCCCTTTCCCCTCTGGCCTGCTGATTCTCTCTTACAGCTAGTAACTATCTCCCTAAAACAAAGTTGTCTAACTCTGACACTGACTTTCCAAGTAAAACATCTTCAAAGAGACAGACACACAAGTGAGGTACAGTATAGCTTCCAGACTCAGACAAGGCAACTGACCCTTGTACCTCAAACTGTGCTGGCTGTCTAAAGCTGTTTTTGAAATATAAATGTTAGGAATTACTCTGTAAGAATGCCATGTACATCAAAGCTAGATTCACAGTGAGCAACATGGTGACACAATGTATAGGTCATCACATACACAGTGTATGATTTCCTCCAAGTACTTATCAAAAACAGTAAGAGTGGCCACCATGCATGGAGTGTCTATCATGTGCCCAGGGCTCTGCACTTACTACTTTTAGCCCCGTGAGGTACAGAGATGGAGTAACCTGCCCAAAGTCACACAACTAATAGGTGGTAAAACTGAACTCAGGTTTGTCTGGCTCCAAAGTCCCTGCTGCTGATAACCTAGTACTTTTTAAATTTTGCTTCTGTTCCTCACAACACACCGTATGGGAACACGTAAAGTACTAGCATGCCTTTCGTACAGTGAGGAAAGTAAGATGAAAGGAAGCAAATGACTTGTCAATGCCACACATTGCGATAGCAATTTATGCAGGTGAGCCTCCAAACCAAGTCATCAGATTCCAGATCTGGAGTCCAAGGGCCGAATCTAGCCTGTGCCCAGTTTTTGTATAGCACTGAAGCTATGAATGGTTTTTACTTTTATAAAGTTTTAAACAAATGTGTGCATACAGAAATACAGACACAGACACACATATACACATGCACTGGGTGTGGCCTGCACAGCTCAAAATATTATCTGGCCAGTTACAGAAAAAGTTTGCTGACCACTACTCTTGATCATGCCATTTTCCCACCAAGCTAGGTTGTATTCACAAATGAAAGACTGTGTTACCCAGAGTGAGTTATTTTTAGTAGAACCATCTCAAAGCATAACTTATTTTTCATTATAACCCAAATTTTAAACAGCATAGCCTGGGTTTTTCATTTCTTCTCATCTCATGTTAAAATGCAGGGTTATTTTCCTTATTGGTTTAATACCCAGAGTCACAACTTACATATTGTTCTTTCTTGTTTCTTATATGTTTAGGTTTAAAAGTGGAGTGGGCTGGGCATGGTGGCTTGTGCTGGTAATCCCAGCACTTTGGGAAGCCAAGGTGGGAGGATCACTTGAGACTAGAAGTTTGATCCCACTCCGGGCAACACAGTGAGACCCTCATCTCTAAAAAACAAAAATTTAAAAATCAGCCAGGTGTGGTAGTATGCACCTGTGGTCCCAGCAACTCAGGGGGCTGAGTCAAGAGGATTGTTGGAGCCCAGGAATTTAAGGCTGCAGTGCGCTATGATCTCAACACCACTGCACTCCAGCCTGGCTGACACAGTGAGACCCTGTCTCTAAAAATAAGTAGGGGTTTGAATAGGAATGGTGGGTGGGGGGGAAGTAGGGTTAACTGCTGCTGCCAAATAATTTTTTAATTAAGGCAAAAATTACCTTTATAAAGTGTCTAAATATTTTACTTTTTCCACAGGAAAGGATCAGTAACCTCATTACCACAAGGAGCTTTTATAAGGAAAACAGTCTGTTTATTGCACTAAAGCCTCAGTCCCAAGAACTGCTCCCCCTGTTCATCCTGAAGGCTGAAGTGCAGGACTGGAGAACAAACAATTCGGCCACATTCAAAACACAAAGGTTCTTCCATTTCTCCACGTGCCTAGTCCTTTCAATATTCAGAGTCTGAGTTAAAAATGCTCGCTACCATACCGATGACAGACAGCACTTTGTCCAAAGCATTGTACAAAGCCCAGAAGTTTGGAGCCCAGTATGCATGACAGAGGCCCCTCTTGAAAGGAAAGAGTCGGGAAAAGACTTGAGGCAGCTGATTCTGTTGAAAAGAGAAATGAAACTGATTAAACAGTCATCAATCTTTTTCAAATTCAAAAAGAGAACTAGGGAACTCTCTATGGTATAGTGTGTAGAATGTTATGGGGTCTGGGTTCTAGTCTCTATTCCTTCAAGTAAGTGGTTGTATGCTCACCACAATGTAAGTTCACAGAACCTTTTTTGGTCTCACTTTGTCCACTCTCCAGTGGGACAATATACACAAAAATACTTTGAATACCAGTCCGTACTATTGTAAGTATAATAATGGAAGAATTTACAAGCTACAAAGCAAAACACAGACTGTAGCTTATCCATGTCTACTAGGGTGAAGGGGAGAGCTGGGAAGACTACGAAAGATGTGATGCATTTCAGTTTTAGTAAGAATTAAAATTAATTAGTTGATTTCAGGGCAGGGAAGAAGAGGAAAAAAGAAAATATCTGAACATCTGTTAAATTCTATGCACTTTAGAATGTTTGCTGTCCATGTAAGACTACAAAATTATTGATTTTGTTACAAATACATTTTATCAAGTAGGTAAACTTACAAGGACAGAATATACAAATAATGAAGATCAATTCTGTGTTTGTGTATGTGTAACGTATAAACATATACATGTATACATATATACATATTTGAATGTGCACAAAAATGTCTGAAAGAATACTACCCTATTGGGCCAGGAGCGGTGGCTCACACCTGTAATCCCAGCACTTTGGGAGGCTGAGGTGGGTGGATCACCTAAGTCAGGAGTTCGAGACCAGCCTGACGAACACGGTGAAACCCTGTCTCTACTAAAAATACAAAAAGTAGCCAAGCGTGGTGGCATGCGCCTGTAATCCCAGCTATTCAGGAGGCTGAGACAGGAGAATCGCCTGAATCCAGGAGGTGGAGGTTGCAGTGAGCCGAGATCACACCACTGCATTCCAGCCTGGGCAATACAGTGAGACTCCATCTTTAAAAAAAAAAAAAGGAATAATACCCTATCTTTGGGGAGTCAAGTTGGGTAGGAAGACTAAGAAAAAAGTAGCTTTTACTTATTTTATATATTCCTGGCTTTATTATGTTTTCTAAACACCAACAAAGAACATGTATTAATAGAAAAAAAAAAAAAAAGGCTTACCAAGGCTAGGAAAGGACCCAATGAAAGAGCAGAAACTAGGAAAACAACCAGTCCCAGGGAAATAACACGAACAAAGCTGAAGCTGTTCCATCGAATAGACCCATCTACAGAAAAGGAACATTATCAGTAACCAGGAAGATGGAAAGGAACATTAACCATAACCTATATCATGTGCTAAAACTAGAAGTATCCCACAATAGTACACCAATCTATTCATGATGTGGCAAGAGCACAGAAAAGCGAGAGTGGGTAAAGGGCTTACGGGATCAGCCGCTGAGGTATCTGCTGTGCTCCATAAAACCTTCTTATCAAGCAAGCCACCAAGTCAACACAGTAAGGAAAAAATCGAAAATGTTTTTGCTATTATCACCAAAACTTGCCTGGTTTATTTGCAGTGAAACAGTAGGATCGCAGCAGATATACACCATAAGCTGGTGCTACATAGAGGTAGATGTGCTTGAAATGTAGGAGAACAGCAAAGAGAAATGCTCCTTCCATATGCCTTTTCTAGGAGATTTAAAAGGGAAATATCACTTTAAAATTCAGGATAAATGAAATGCAATAATGTGGTATCCTGGATTGAATCCTGGAACAGAAAAACGACATTAAAGGAAAAATGGGTGAAATTCAAATGCACCAATATTGCTTTCTTAGTCTTGATGAATGTACCATGGTTATGTAAGGTGGTAATGGGGGAAAATGGGTGAGGGGTATATAGGAACTCTCTGTCCTATTTCTACAACTTTTCTGGAACGCTAAAATTATTCTACAAAAAGGTTATTAAAAAAACTAAAATTAGGCTGAGTGTGGTGGCTCACACCTGTAATCCCAGCACTTTGGTAAGCCGAGGAGGAAGGATTGCTTGACCCCCAGAGTTCAAGACCAGCCTGGACAAAATAGGGAGGCCCTGTCTCTACAAAAAAATAAAAAAATTAGCTAGGCGTGATGGCTTACACCTGTAGCACCAGCTACTCTGGAGGCTGAGGTAAGAGAATCTGCTTCAGCCCAGGAGGCAGAGGCTGCAGTGAGCCATGATGACGCCATTGCACTCCAACTTGGGTGACAGAGTGAGGCCCTGTCTCCAAAATGAATAAATAAATAATACAAATAAACAATACCTACTTTTATTTTTATTTTTGAGATGGAGCCTTGCTCTGTCTTGCCCAGGCTGAAGTGCAGTGGCACAATCCTGACTCACTGCAGCCTCCGCCTCCTCGGTTCGAGCAATTCTCCTGTCTCAGCCTCCCGAGTAGCTGAGACTACAGGTGTGTGCCAACACACCCGGCTAATTTTTGTATTTTTTAGTAAAGGCAGGGTTTCACCATGTTGGCCAGGCTGGTCTCAAACTCCTGACCTCAGGTGATCCACCCACCTCAGCCTCCCAAAGTGCTGGAATTACAGGCATGAGCCACTGCACCCAGCCAAATACCTACTTTTAAAGATGTATTCTGAAATACAAATATAGTATCTGGGATGTTTTTTAAAATAATCCGTGTGTGTGTAGATCATTGTACTATTTTCTCTACTTTTGTATGATTTAAATGTTCTATAATAAGATGTTTTAAAGTCACACCTGGAATCCCAGCATTTTGGGAGGCCAAGGCAGGAGGCTCACTTGAGGTCAGGAGTTGAGAACAGCCTGGGCAATACAGGTGAGACTCTGTCTCTACAAAAAAATACAAATATTAGCTAGGCATGGTGGCATGCGCCTGTAGTCCCTGCTACTTGGGAGGCTGAGGTGGGAGCACTGCTTGAACCCAGGTTGAGACTACAGTGAGCCATGATCTTGCCACTGCGTTCCAGCCTGGGCAACAGAGCAAGACTGTGTCTCAAAAAAAAAAAAATTTTGTTTTCTTCTCACTGTCATCCAGGCTGGAATGTAACAGCCTGATCTTGGTTTACTTCAGCCTTGACCTCCTGGGGTCAAGAGATCCTCCTGCCTCAGCCTCCTGTGTAGCTGGGACCACAGGTACACACCAGCACACCTGGCTAATTTTTTCATTTTCTGTAGAGACGGGATCTCATTTTGTTGCCTAGGCTGGTCTCAAACCCTGGCCTCAAGTGATCCTTCCGCCTTGGCCTCCCGAAGTGCTGGGATTACAGGCGTGAACCGCCATGGCTGGCCCAAGGTAAATATTCTATAACCAATATAAGGAAAACATAGGCAAGTGATTCCAGCTAGCTTTTGAGACGGAGTTTTGTTCTTGTTGCCCAGGCTGGAGTGCAATGGTGCGGTCTCATCTTACTGCAACCTCCACCTCCTGGGTTCAAGTAATTCTCCTGCCTCAGCCTCCCAAGTAACTGGGATTACAGGTGCTACCACCACGCCTGGCTAATTTTTGTGTATTTTTAGTAGAGATGGGGTTTCACCATGTTGGCCAGGCTGGTCTCGAACTCCTGACCTCAAGTGATCCACCAGTCTCAGCCTCCCAAAGTGCTGGGATTACAGGCATGAGCCACTGCGCCAGCCCAGCTAGCTTTTATACTGAGCATAGTGTGTTCATAAATTCATTATTCCAACAAAGATTTATCAAGTACTAAGCCTTATGCTGAGATCATATCCTACATGTCATCAGTAATAACAGACTGCAAATTCTCACTTAGGAATTAGAACCCAGAGAATTAAATTACCTTCACCCCTCACAGTTTCAGAATAGCTGAAGTTGATTTCCAAAGAAGGCTGGGAATGAGAACATGAACAAATATATATGATGCTATGCTACCAAAAATATCAATTAAATTTTATATTGTAGATTAGGTAACTTATATAGCACTATCAGGCTGAAGGCACCAGCACTATCAGGCTGAAGGCACTTGATCCTAACACTACTTAGGAAAACTAAAGGTATTGTGATGGAAAAAGAACAAACAAAGGCCAGGCACAGTGGCTCACGCCTGTAATCCCAGCACTTTGGGAGGTCGAGGCGGGTGGATCACTTGAGGTCAGGAGTTCGAGACCAGCCTGGCCAACATAGTGAAACCCTGTCTCTACTAAAAATACAAAAAATTAGCCAGGCGTGGTGGTGGGGCGCCTGTAATCCCAGCTACTCAGGAGGCTGAGACAGGAGAATTGCGTGAGGTGGAGGTTGCAGTGAGCTGAGATCACGGCCACTGCACTCCAGCCTGGGTGACAATGCAAGACTCTGTCTCCAAAAAAAAAAAAAAAGAACAAACAAAACAAAACCAGCTGCTTACTGTAACTAAGAAGTTATAGTAAGACTTTGGCTGGGTGCGGTGGCTGACACCTATAAATCCCAGCACTTTGGTAGGCTGAGATGCGCAGACTGCTTGAGCCCAGAAGTTCAAGACCAGCCTGAGCAAAATGGCGAAACCCCATCTCCACTGAAAAAGACAAAAATTAGCCTGGTGTGGTGGTGTGCACCTGTGGTCCCAGCTAACTGGAGGTTGAGGCAGGATGACTGTTTGAGCCCAGGAGGTTGAGGTTACAGTGTGCTGTGACTGCACCACTGCATTCTCTAGCCTGGGTGACACAGCATGACACTGTCTCCAAAAAAAAAAGAAGTCTGAAATCTACCCACCTCACAGGAATTTTGGAAGGATTAAATGAGATAACAGTCCTGATGTTCTGTAGGGGAAACTGCCACAGGGACCATGAAAGGCCAGGTTCCTTCTCTCATCAGGTACGGTCTAGAATAGGTAGCTTTAGGAGTAATAACAAAAAAGAGTGGGAATGCTTCCAGGTCTCTCTTCAATTTTATAACTTATTTAAGATCTGGGTAAGGTCTAGCTGATTCCATAGTCAAATTTTATTTGTTCAACAAGCATCCAACAAATATTCACTGAACACCAATTATATTCTAATTACTATGTGGCTTTTTATGGTTAAAAGAGAAAAGTTTATCCAGACATTTACAGTTGACAAAGAACTTTAGATTATCAAATTTGATCTTTCCAATGTCCCTGTGAGGTAAGTAGCCCCATTTTACAACTAAGAATGTAGCGGTAAATTTCATTTTATGGAGAAAATGAGGCTAGGAGGGTTAAATAACTTGCCTTCAGTTAATGGTTCCCAAGCCTGATGGTGTATCAAAATTCCTTAGAGATTCTTAAGCCCCATTCCCAAAGACTTTGATTCCATGTACAAAAGGATGGCCCCGAAATCTGAATTTCTGATTTCCTCCTCTATAGGAGGAATAATAATTCCAACAACTTCACAGAATGGTTCTAAAATTTACTCAATAAGATATATGTATGCCAGGTGTGGTGGCACACATCTGTAATCCCAGAGACTCAGGAAGCAGAGGTAGGAGGATTGTTCAAGGCCAGGAGTTCAAGACCTGCCTGTAATCCCAGCATTTTCGGAGGCCAGAGTGGGAGGATCACTTGTGGTCAGCAGTTTAAGACCAGCCTGGATAGCGAAACCCCCTTCTCTACCAAAAAAAAAAAAAAATTAGCCATATATGGTGGCGTGCACCTGTAGTTCTAGCTACTCAAGAGGCTGAGGTGAGAGGTTTGCTTGAGCCCAGGAGTTTGAGGAGGCAGTGAGCCATGATAGCGCCACTGCCCTCCAGCCTGGGGTGACAGAGCGAGACGTTGGGGGGGGAAAAAAAAAAGATATATGGAATGTATGTAATCTTAAGTACCCATGTATTCGAGTAAGCCCTGAGTTGCATAGCTCATTAACATTAGTCAGGATTACACACAGTTCTTCTGATTCCAAATCCCCTTCTATTACATTAATCTTAATGCTGCTGATAGTAAAGTACCACCATCATAGTTATTATATTGTAAAGACTGCTGCTAGAGATTTCATTTATACATAAATTATCCCAACCAGACAAACAAAATGTAATTTAAGGGCCGGGCGTGGTGGCTCATGCCTGCAATCCCAGCACTTTGGGAGGCTGAGGCGGGCAGATTACTTGAGGTCAGGAGTCTGAGACCAGCCTGGTCAACATGGTGAAATCCCATCTCTACTAAAAATACAAAAATTAGCCGGGCATGGTGGTGGGTGCCTGTAATCCCAGCTACTTGGGAGGCTGAGGAACAAGAATCACTTGAACTTGGGAGGCAGAGGTTGCAGTGACCCGAGATCGCGCCACCGCACTCCAGCCTGGGTGATAGAGCGAGACTCAGTCTCAAAAAAAAAACAAACAAACAAAAAAAGAAAAGAAAGAAAATGTAATTTAGGGCAGGCCCAGGGGCTCACGCCTGTAATCCCAGCACTATGGGAGGCCAGGGCAGGAGGATCACTTGTGGTCAGCAGTTCCAGCCAACATGGCGAGACCCTGTCTTTACTAAAAATACAAAAATTAGCCAGGTGTGGTAGTGTGCACCTGTAATCTCAGCTACTCATGAGGCTTGAACCCAAGAGACAGAGGTTGCAGTGAGCTAAGATTGCGCCACTGTACTCCAGTCTGGGTGACAAAGTGGGACTGTCTCAAAACACAAACAAAAACTCAATTTAATTCAGGCCTGCCACATGCTAATAAATTTTTGGAGTACAATTTTCTTATCTGTTAAATGAAGAAAATCACAGTCAAAAGTGAACATGGAATTTGTGAGAAATACCCTATAAAAGTGTCTATAGCACTTGGCAACTCAAAACAGTCAAATAAATTTACCCATCACCCACTACACTGTTCCTTTTACAATCTAAAAACTTATCTAAAAGCGAAAAAATCTAATTTAACAATTATGTTTACCTGAAATAATCGTGCAATGGAGAGTAGCATTAATCCAAATAAAAAGCCATTGTACTGAAAATGAATATCTGGACTTAGGTCAAGGAAAGACAACAGAGGATATCAAATTCATAATGAACTATACCAGCTGATGGAGTATAGAAATTCCAAATGCTTTAACAGCAAAATTAAAGACAAAAAATACTACTACTAATGTGGACTGCTCATAAATAAGTTTTCTATAAACAGAGTCAAATCTTTTTTTTAAATATATATATATATATTTTTTGAGATGGAGTCTCACTGTCACCCAGGCTGGAGTGCGATGGCGCAGTCTTGGCTCACTGCAGTCTCCGCCTCCTCCTGGGTTCAAGCGATTCTCCTACCTCAGCCTCCTGAGTAGCTGGGACTACAGGCGCATACCACCACACCCGGCTAATTTTTTTGTGTTTTTAGTAGAGACAGCGTTTCACTATGTTGGCCAGGCTGGTCTCGAACTCCTGACCTTGTGATGCCCCCACCTTGGCCTCCCAAAGTGTTGGTATTACAGGCATGAGCCACTGCACCAGGCCTAAATACATATTTTTAGTTTTGCTAATCTCTGTATCATTCCCATTTTGCCAAAGCAAACACCATAGTCAAATCTTTAGTTGAAACTTACATGTGGGGGCGTGGTGGCTCACACCTGCAATCCCAGCACTTTGGGAGGCTGACATGGGTAGATCACGTGAGACCAAGCGTTCAAGACCAGCCTGGATAACATGGCAAACCCCCATCTCTACCAAAAATACAAAACTTAGATTTTGTGGCACACAACTATAGTCCCAGCTACTTGGGAGGCTGAAGCACAAGAATCACTTGAACCCAGAAGGCGGACATTGCAGTGAGCTGAGATTGTGCCACTGCACTCCAGTCTGGGTGACAGAGCAAGACTGTCTCAGAAAAAAGAAAAAAAAAAAAGGAAAGAAACTTATGTTCAATGACATCTTAGACTAGATGATGATTTAAAATATATATATTTTTTTCATTTAAAAAGAAATTTATGTTTAAGAAGAAAAACAAAACTTTCCCAGGTTTTTCCTACCTTTTCTACCTTAAAGGCCCCACAGCTAAGAGGCAAGAAGTTTTTTATTTGTTTTTTAGAATTAGGGATGAGAAAGGAAGGGACCTAACTGCTAGTAAAGCCACCTGCATGCAGCATTGCATTGTTTATAGGACATACACAATCTTATGTATTAAGCCTCACAATGAACCTGTGAGGTATTTAGAATTATCCTCATTAGAAATACTTTAAAGATTAAGAGATTAAGCCTCAGAGACATTCATCCACTCATGGTCCTAAAGCTGCTGATGGCAACTAAGATTTGAGTTCAGGTTACATTGAAACCAGAGTCTGGGTGCTTTCCTCCACACCAGGCTACCTTTATGAAAACTGCAACTATTAGCGTCCATTACGAGGATTTTAATTACATTCAGAAGCCTTGAATTTAAAAACTTTGCCTTTTAATATGTGGTAAGCCAAGATGGTAGAAAAGCACGAATGCCTGACCATTCCCACACGCACACTGTGATATGCCTTTTCCAATTAAAGGTATTTGGAATAACGTGTTATAAAACTATTGAATATATATATCAGATTAATATAAAAATAGTTCACAATCTCAGTACATTGTTTTATTGATGATTTAGCTGGTTCTCACATATCCCACTAATTTTTCAGAAATGAAATACTCTAACCTCAGAGTCCAGTGAAGTTGGGCAGAGACCACACAGTTAAGTGAGCCTACTAACCCACCCCACACCCATTTTCAGAAGCAGCTCACATCTCCAATCATTATTACAGAAAACATTAATCTTATATTAGTATATATCAGAATAAGTAAGGGAATAGTACATAGAATATCAAGGATACGATCCACAATTAATAACCCGAAGTTCCACAGAAGTAATACTGATAGAATAAATTTTGGCTTTTCTGTAAGTTCTTTACCCACTTTTTTTCCATCAATGCATTTACAGCACCTACATTGAAACATTAGGAAAGAAACAGAAACAACTTTGCTCTTCACTGGAACATCATTTCTGCAGAGTAAACTATGATACATTAGTCATTCCTGACAAACTACGAGCCATTCTTTTTTTTTTTTTTTTTTCCAATTTTTCTTTCTTTTTTTAGAAGGGATAGGGTATCACTATGTTGCCCAGGCTGATCTCAAACTCCGGGGCTCAAGCGATCCTCCTGCCCTGGCATCCCAGAGTCCATGCCATTCTTGATTTCTTAAAAAGGTCACAGCAAGCTGAGCAGGGTGGCAGGTGCCTGGCTACTCAGGAAGATGAAGTGAGAGAACCATTTGAGCTTGGGAGTCTGAGGCCAGCCTGGGAGACATAGTAAGACCTTGTCACTAGAAAAAAAAAAAAAGGGGGTAGCACAAACAAGGACCTCAGGGCCTATTCCATGTCTTTTTCTAAGCTATGCTGATCTAAAACAAAGTCTTCATTTAATAAAATTAAAAATAAAAAGTCACGTAAACCCCAAAGTGGGGATTTTGAAAATTGAGAGAGCATACATTATTTCAGTCCTTAAGAGTAGAAACTGCAGACCAGGCTGATTTAGCACTCTAAATTATATATCACATAATACCAGCCAAATTAAGAACAGAACTGCAAATGTGCAGCTCCTGACGGTCCAAATGATAATTAAAAAACCCTTATGTAAAAATGCATGACATTTAAATGTTGAGATATATTACTAAGTGACAACAGCAGCAGGTGACAAAACAGTAAAATCCTATTTTTATTTTATGAAAATTATATTCGAACACAGAAAAGAGACTAAACTAACATACACCAAAATGTTAATAGTGGTTAGTACAGGTGGGGGAGTATGAATCATTTTTACTTTGCGTGTGTGTGCTTTTCCAAAGTTTTTACAATGGACGATATTTAAAATGTGTTATATTTGAATAGTGGCAAATTCTAACATTATAAATCTAAAACAAATAATAGATGCAATTAAAGGGGGACTAGCAAAGGTATCCTCCTTTTCCCCTATGGAGCCTCAGTTCCCTCATGAAGAGGCAATAAACTTACAGGGTCATTGAGAAAATTCAGTAAGTTAATCTGTATATCATGCTTGGTTCTGGGAAGTGACACACAGATTTCAATTTTTTTTTTTTTTTTTTTTTTTTTTTTTTGAGATAGGGTCTCAGCCTGTTGCCCAGGATGGAGTGCAGTGGCGTAATCACAGCTCACCGCAGCCTTGACCTCGCAGGTTCAAGAGATCCTCTGCCTCAGCCTCCCAAGTAGCTGGGACAACAGTCCTCGGCAACCAGAGCTGGCTAATTTTTGTATTTTTAGTAGAGGCAGGGTTTCACCATGGTACCCAGGCTGGTCTCAAACTCCTGAGCTCAAGTAGTACACTAGCCTTGGCCTCCCAAAGTGCTGGGGTTACAGGCATGAGCCACTATGCCCGGCTTTTCAACAATCTTTTTAACTATTCCCTCTACTTTGCAGATGGAAATGAATTCTATTTCCTCTCCCTTTGTGCTGGTATACTCTTTCCCTGGAAGCCTGAATTCAAACATTTTGAGTTAAAAAGAGTATACTAAAAATTACTTTCCCTTTCAACTCTTGCCAGGTCATAAACAGATTGAAAGGAAGGGTTTCAAACGGGATTATTCAATGAGAATGTGCAAGGGTTAAGACATTCCCAAGGGACTCTTTACTGACTGGGGCAAGGGTTCAGTGTAGAGGGCCTCACAAACAGAAACGGTCCATTTATGACAAGGGTCATTAAATGAACACTAGTCACTGTTCTGTCACAATCACATCAGCAAGCTTAAGAGTTAGGAAAGAATGAGGCCGGCACAGCGGCTCACGCCTGTAATCCCAGCACTTTGGGAGGCCGAGGTGGGTGGATCACGAGGTCAGGAGTTCAAGATCAGCCTGGCTAACATGGTGAAACCCTGTCTCTACTAAAAATACAAAAATTAGCCTGCCATGGTGGTGTGCACCTGTAATCCCAGCTACTCAGGAGGCTGAGGCAAGAGAATTGCTTGAATCCAGAAGGTGGAGTTTTATAGTGAGCTGAGATCGTGCCACAGCACTCCAGCCTGGGCGACAGAGCAAGATTCCATCTTGGGAAAAAAAAAAAAATTAGGAAAAAATGGAAACTGACATTAACTGAAACTGAAACTTAGTACTTGGAAGTCACTGTGCAAGACATTCTATATATGTGTATTCAATACTTAAAATTAACTTATAAGTAGAAGTTATAAAACAAAAATTTAAAACATAAGCATAATTTAAAATAATGAAGAGTCTTCATGAAGGAAAGCATACGGAAACAACTAAAAGCACTCAGTGAAATTTCTTGAGTTTACTAGAATGAAAGCTCAGTAAAAGCAGGCTTTGGTGGTTAGCACAATGCATATGTGTGCGCTACCGTGCACGTACCATGTGCATCCCCCAAGATAGGGTAGGTGACGGAAGCCTCTGGGGGCCTGCTGCAAGGAAGCAAAGAAAAACATATGGAGCTATTCTGGGCGGGAGAAATGGCCCTAGGACTATACTTGGGACTACGTCTTTTCACAACATTCATAATCTCTTGTTCTACCTCTGCCTTGTAACTCCACCTTATCCCCATTTATTCCACAAGATTCAGCTAGAGAGATTTAAACATGTAGTTTAAAGCACAATACAATTTTTCATTGTTCTAGCATTTGCTATCATATAAACTTTGCTCCTCCTAAATCAGGAATAAGTTAATACTACTTAACACTGTAATATGTCTTCAATATCTTCCATACAAAATGACATGCTCCAGACTTACTCATGGACAGCATACACAAAGAGTACATCCATAAAGATGACGGAAAATCTCTGGAAAAGTAAGGTCCTTGAGCTGGAGTAATTCAAATTGCGAACATTCAGCATCTCTTGATCAAAATATTTGGCGACATGTGACAGGATATACTCAAACCATGCAAAGAAAGGGGGGTAATCCAACGTCCACTCTGAAGTTGCCTGTGATAAAAAAAAGAAGACCAAACGTATCCTAAGTAACTGAATAAACAAGGATGGTGCAAAGATTTAAAATTTTTCATTCTGTGGTCTTTAAAACAGCACAATGAGGCTGGGCGCGGTAGCTCATGCCTGTAATCCCAGCACTTTGGGAGGACTAGGCAGGTGGATCGCTTGAGTCCAGGAGTTCAAGACCAGTCTGGGCAACATGGTGAAACCCTGTCTCTAATTTAAAAAAAAAAAAAAAAAAAAAACCCACAGTGAAATGCAGTTGCACTTAAAATGTGCCCTAAATTAACAGAACAATTCCTATGTAAGACTGAACAGAACACTAAAACCTGTCTTCTAAATTATTTAACATGGTCTTCAATTTCCTTAAATAGAGTCAACTATACTTAAAGGAAATTAATTTGAAACCTGGAGTTGATAAACTTGGTTATGACATAGTTCTACTCATCTAAATAACAAATAATTCACTAACTTAGGTTCAAATTCTGCCTTAGAGACACAATCTCCCTATTTGTAAAATGAGGTATTATGAAGATTAAATGAGATAATACATATGAAACATATTTATAAACAACAAAATGGTACACAAATGCTATTATATTTTGTTTCACTAAGTTATATGATCCTGGAGAATAGAAACTATCCTTTTCGTTTTGTATCTTCAGCATTTATTAAGTGCCTGACACGTTGTTCGGGATCAAATAACCATTAGTTAAATGAACAGTTGCTAACAAGTAAGTGAAAACAGAAATCATATGAAAATATACAAGCTTTAGAATCGTATATTAGATCTATGTAAGTCTCAGTTTTCTTTTTCTTTTTTTTTTTTTTTTTTTTGAGACAGAGTCTTGCTCTGTTGTTGCCCAGGCTGGAGCGCAGAGGCACGATCTTGGCTCACTGCAAGCTCCACCTCGTGGGTTCGAGCCATTCTCCTGCCTCAGCCTCCAGTGTAGCTGGGAAAACAGGCACCCGCCGCTATGCTCAGCCAACTTTTTGTATTTTTAGTAGAGACAGGGTTTCACCATGTTAGCCAGGATGGTCTCAATCTCCTGACTTCATGATCTGCCTGCCTTGGCCTCCCTAAGTGCTGGGATTACAGGAGTGAGCCACTGCGCCCGGCCTGAGTCTCAGTTTTCACACCTATACAACAAGGATAGTAGGATCTACCTCATGGGTTATGGTATTCCATTTTATATGTACATATAAAATACTATATATATGGTATTGAAACTCACAGAAAACTCACACAAAATTTGCCTTAAAAAAAACTCCCTGGGCCGGGCACAGCGGCTCACACCTGTAATCTCAGCACTTCAGAAGGCAGAGACAGGTGGATCACCTGAGGTCAGAAGTTCAAAACCAGCTTGACCAACACGGTGAAACCCTGTCTCTACTAAAAATACAAAAAAAAAAAAAAAATAGCTGGGTGTGGTCGTGGGTGCCTGTAATCCCAGCTACTCAGGAGGCTAAGACAGGAGAATCGCTTGAACCCAGGAGGCAGAGGTCACAGTGAGCTGAGATCGTGCCATTTCACTCCAGCCTGGGTGAGAGTGAGACTTCATCTCAAAGAAAACAAACAAACAAAAAAACCAACTCCCTGTCAGCAGAGTACTGCTTTTGATCAAGAAATTTCTGAAGCGATATCTCTTTTTCATAAAGTATTACACACAGTTTAGTAATTTGTACCAGAAACAAAAACACAAGCTGGGTGCAGTGGCTCACGCCTGTAATCCCAGCACTTTGGGAGGCCAAGGTGGGTGGCTCACCTGAGGTCTGGAGTTCGAGACCAGCCTGGCCAACATGGTGAAACCCCATCTCTACTAAAAATATAAAAATTAGCTGGGGCATGGTGGCGGGTGCCTGTAATCCCAGTTACTTGGGAGGCTGAGGCAGGAGAATCGCTTGAACCCGGGAGGCGGAGGTTGCAGTGAGCTGAGATTGTGCCACTGTACTCCAGCCTGGGTGACAGAGCGAGACTCTGTCTCAAAAAAAAGAAAAGAAAAAAAAGGAAAAGAAAAAGAAATAAAAATACAGGTGTTGTTTTTATAAACAATATGAGAGAATGGTTTGTATATTACCTGATGTCTACACATCACATCTGATTATTCCTTTCCTCATAAAATCACAAAACATTAGCAACAGACAGGATCTTAGAAATAACTCACTCCAAATCCTCATGGGCCAGATGAGACACTAAGGCCCAGAGACATGAAGTATCTTTTCTCTATGTAACTAGATAGTGGCAGCGCCAGGCCTAAGAATCCAATTCTTCCTCTTTCCCAGTCCATTGCTCTTTCAAAAAGTGTGGTAGATACTATACCTCCCAATGTATAGACTGGGAAACTCATTTTGAAGTAAGGGGATTCCCTAGTAGTGCAAGAGGACAGAACTGAGAAGAGATCACAATTTTTATAAAGATTAATTAGATCTATGGTTGCAGAAAAAACTTTTTTTTTTTGAGACAGAATCTAACTCTGTCACCCATGCTGGAGTGCAGTGGCGTGATTTTGGCTCACTGCAACCTCCGCCTCCCAGGTTCAAGCGATTCTCCTGCCTCAGCCTCCTGAGTAGCTGGGATTACAGGCACCCACCACCACGCCCAGCTAATTTTTGTATTTTTAGTAGAGACGGGGTTTCACTGTGTTGGCCAGCTGGTCTCGATCTCCTGACCTCATGATTCACCCACCTCGGCCTCCCAAAGTGCTGGGATTACAAGTGTGAGCCACCACACGCAGTCAGAAAACATTTTTAATATCAGTAATATTTACCTAGTTTATATATGAATCTTTAAAAAAAGTGAAAATTAAAACTTACCTCATAATACCACTGTGATATTGGCAAACTGTGAGTGATAGCAAGCCAGTTGCGGTGTACTTCAAAATCTGTGGAATGGCTACTCAAAACAATTAGATGAATAAAATGAGATTTTGCAATATTTATCCATTTCTAATTCCCATAGCTAGGCTTTTAAATGGACTGACATTCCCTAAGCAGTCACAGTTCACTGTCCTATAGAGACACAAATAGACATTATGTAATCCTTAACTTCACTTATCTGGAGGTCAGATCTTCTGGAAAGTTGTTGAGCAATCTACAAGTCAGTGAAAAGGATTTCAGAACTATCTAAAGGGCTGACAAGAAGCCCAGACTTTTTCTTTTTCTGTTTTGAAACAGAGTCTCCTTCTGTCGCCCAGGTTGGAGTGTAGTGGGCCCGTCTCAGCCTCAGCTCACTGCAACCGCCACCTCCTGGGTTCACGCGAGTCTCCTGTCTCAGCCCCCCGAGAAGCTGAGACTACAGGTGTGTACCACCAATCCTGGCTAATTTTTAGTAGAGATGGGGTTTCATCATGTTGGCCAGGCTGGTCTCAAACTCCTGACCTCAGGTGATCCACCTGCCTCAGTCTCCCAAAGTGCTGGGATTACAAGTGTGAGCCACTGCCCCTCGTTTGGCCCAAACTTTTTCTTACAGGCGGCCCTCAGGCCTTTGCTCAGAAGTGACTTCCTCTTGCTCACAAATAACTCTAACAAAATTCATTACCTGTATACTAACACGTAAGTTTGAGTAAGAGTTCATCTGACAGAGAAGGTGGGAAAAGATCCTTGCCTTGACTTTCCCATGTCTCCAAATTCTCCCTCTGCCCATCACTATATAGATCTAAGGATCACCCATCTTCAGTAAAAATGTTTTCCTTTTTGACCACTGCCGTACCGCCCCTCCACATTTAGAACAGCACCTGACACATGGACAGGTTCAATACGTTCTTGCTGAATATCCACTCACTAAAGTCAACAATGAGTTCCACAGCAAAGCCCAATTTACACTTTCCAATGTTTTACACAACCTTTCCACAATGACAACTTTCTCCTACCTCCAGCCAACCCCTTCTGTCTCAATCACGGTTTTCCCTTCCTATATTCACCAGGGACATGCTGATATTCCCCTAGGTTCAGTTCTTGGTCCCCTTTTTACACAACTTATTCTGCTCTGGACAATCTTATGCAAACTTTCTGGTTCCATTGTCAATTGTATTATGATGACTCCCAAATTTTTTTTTTTTTTTTGAGACCAAGTCTCGCTGTGTTGCCAGGCTGCAGTACAGTAGCGTGATCTTAGCTCACTGCAACCTCCATCTCCCGGGTTCAAGCGACTCCCCTGCCTCAGCCTCCCGAGTAGCTGGGACTACAGGCACAGTGCACCACGCCTGGCTAATTTTTTTTTTTTTGTATTTTAGTAGAGATGGGGTTTCACCATGTTGGCGATCTCGATCTCCTGACCTCGTGATCAGCCAGCCTCAGCCTCCCAAAGTGCTGGGATTACAGGCAGGAGCCACCAGGCCCGGCCTACTCCCAAATTTCAACATGCAACATCGGCTTCTTTCCTAAGTTGTAGAGACAGACACCTCCGATTTCCTGTTAATAGTCTCACTTGCATTTCCTACAGATTTTTCAAAATCTCCACTCAAAACTGAACTGATGACCCATCAATCCCAAGTCTAAGTATGTATACCCAACAGAAATGCATTGTATGTTCATTAAAAGACACATATTATAAGAATGTGCAAAATGGGGCTGGGCGCAGTGGCTCACGCCTATAATCCCAGCACTTTGGCAGGTCGAGGCGGGTGGATCATGAGGTCAGGAGATCGAGACCATCCTGGCTAACACGGTGAAACCCTGTCTCTACTAAAAATACAAAAATTACCCGGGTGTGGTGGCAGGCACGTGTAGTCCAGCTACTTGGGAGGCTGAGGCAGGAGAATGGCGTGAAGCCGGGAGGGGAGCTTGCAGTGAGCTTAGATTGCGCCACTGTACTCCAGCCTGAGCGACAGAGCGAGATTCTGTCTCAAAAAAAAGAAAAGAAAAAAAAGGAATGTTCAAAGTAAAACTATTTGCAACAGGCAAAAAGTGGAGATAATTCAAATGTCCACAAACAGCAGAATGGCTAAATAAATTGTGGTGTTTTCACACAATGGAATACTGTAGGGCAGCAGTTCTCAAAGTGTGATTCAGGAATTCGCAGGGAGACCCTTTCAGGGAGTTTGAAATATATACTATTTTCATAATAATATTCAGATGTAATTTGTCCTACCTTCACTCATTCTCTCACAAGTATACAGTGATGTTCTAGAGGCTACATAATATGATGTCATCACTCTGATGGCCAGTGACATTTCTGCTTGTATATTCTTGTGCTTGAACAATTTGTTTTAATTTGTAAAATGGTAATTATCTATTATACAGCCCACATAAACATATAGCTCTTTATGACCCTCAATTATTTCTAAGAAGTGATTCTGACTAAAAAGTTTGAGAACCAGTGATATCTAGTGATAAGAATGAAAAAACTATAATTACACAACAACGCACAAACTTAATGTTGAGTGAAAGCCAGACCCAAGAGAACAGGTTGTATGATTACATTTGTATAAAATTCAAAAACAAACAAAAAAACCCAAACAAAAATTCAAAAACAGGCAAAATTTAACCTATGCAGTTAAAAGTCAACATCAGAGGCCAGGCATGATGGCTCACGCCTGTAATCCCAATACTTTGGGAGGCCAAGGCGGGTGGATCACTTGAGCTCAGGAGTTCGAGACCAGCCTGGTAACATGGTGAGACCCCATATCTACAAAATATTTAAAAATTAGCTAGGCAAGGCAGCACACCCCTGTAGTCCCAGCTACTCAAGAGGCTGAGGTGGGAGGACTGCTCGAGCCCAAGAGGCTGAGGCTACAGTGAGCCAAGTTTGGAGCCATGGGAGACAGAGGAAGGCCTGGTCTCAAAAAGAAAAAAAGGTGAGAATATCAATACCCTTGGCGGGGTGGGGTTGCAGGGAGTGGCTAGAAAGACACACGAGGGATAATATTCTGCTTATTGATCTGTATGCTATTTACAGATGTATTCACTTTGCAAAAATTCAGTGAGCGGTACATTTATGATTTGCACTTCTGATATTTTATACTGGATTTTGTATGGAATTCTAGGTTGAAATTTGCTTCCACTGATCTTTGGAAGCTTATTCCATTGGTTTTTAGTATAAAATGCTGATGTTGGTTAAGTCTCTTTCCTTTATGGTTTTCCCTTCATCTCTGGAAGTTTCCTGTTTCTCCTTTTCATCCATAGCAGTATGAAATGTCTAGTGATTAATGTCTTTGTGAGGGTCTTTTTTCATTAATTATGCTGAGTATGTAGTGCCTTTAGCTCTGGGAAATTTATTATTTGCTCATCTCCTCCCCTGTGTTTTTTTTCTGAAACTTTAAACGGATGCTAGATACCCTAGATTGAACTTATAATTTTTATCTTTTCTCTCATATTTTTGAAAGATTTACTCAATTTGTCCTTAATTTTAGCAATAACATTTTCTATTAACTACAGTTTCTCTGATAATTCCTGTTTCATAGCATCTGTTCTTGTTTTATAGATATGTCGTTTTTACTCTCTTTGGAGTAGCACTTACAAAATTTGAGTAGGTTTGGGAACACTTTCTTTTCCTATATAGTTGTACTATATAGATTTTTTTCAGTCTCTTTTTTGGTTACTTTAGTTATTTTGTTGTTTCCTATTCAAAACTGTTAGAGCTTCACTTTTGTTGGAGTGCTGGGATTACAGGTGTGAGCCACTGCATTCATCTGTAAAAGTAATCTTAATTGCTGAAATGACACTTGAAAAAAAAAAAAAAGCAAAACTAAGACTAGAGACATAATGATAAAAAGCAAACAACTATTTTTTTAACTGCATTAAAAAAATCTACCATCAGCTGAGCACAGTGGTTCATGCCTATAATCCCAGTATTTTGGGAGGCCATGGTGGGAGGATAGCTTGAGGTTGGAAGTTCAAGACCAGCCTGGGCAACATAATGAGATCCCCATCTCTACAAAAAACTTAATGATTAGCTGGTATGGTGGTGTGCACCTGTAGTCCCTGCTACTCAGGAGGCTGAAGCCAGAGGATGGCTTGAGTCCAGGAATTTGAGGCTGCAGTGAGCTATGATCGTGCCACTATACTCTAGCCTGAGCAACAGAGTTAGACCCTGTCTCTAAAATTTTTGACCACCATCTCCAGCTAATTCTTTGTATTTTTTTTGTAGACACGGGGTTTCACTATGTTGCCCACGCTGGTCTCAAACTCCTGAGCTTAAGCAATCTGCCTGCCTTGGCCTTCCAAAGTGCTGGGATTACAGGTGTGAGCCACTGCACCCAGCCCTGTCTCTAAAAATTAAAACAAACAAAAACCTACCATCTCTTACTTGTCCTATGATAGCTTCTTAAATTGAACTCCCCATCTTCACTCAGGCCCTTCATTAATCTAGCTTTCACACTGCAGTCAAAATAGTATTTCTAAATCACGAATGTCATATTTCCCTTTTAATTGACCTCTGCCCTCCGGATAAAATCTAAAGTACTTAACATAGCCTAAAAGATCTTTTTGGATCTCGCTTATTCACCTTTTCAGCCCATTTCTCACTATCCTCTCACTTGTTTTTGTCTTACTCTACATTCACCTTTTCCCTCTGCCTGCAACACTCCATTTGAGGTAGGTTCTTTAACTCTTACCATTTCACCAGTGGCTTAGAGAAGCAGCTTGCCCTGTCATGTAGCCAGTATGTAGCAGAGCCAGATTCTAACCAGGGCAGTCTGACTCCCTAGCTATGGCTCTTAAACCACCAAATACTTCCAAAGTTAGTTGTTGTTTTCTCTGCAAATCCTTCCTAACCTCAAGGCAAAATAAATCTTTAATTTGTTCATTTCTATCTCTAATGCCACCACTCCAATTCAAGTCAGCATCTTCTCTCATGTAGACTTTCTCAAAGGGTCCCTAGCCTTCGTGACTCTCCTGCCTCCTCCAATCATTTATATGGCAGCCAAAAAATATTTTATAAATGCAAATCATTTCCACTGAGTTTATACAATCAAAATCTAAATTTTTCAACCTGGCTTTATAAGATCTGGCATGATTTGGTGCCTATCTTTCCAATTTCACTGTGCATGTTTCTGTCTCTGTTGCTTATTCCATGCCAACTACACTGGCCTTATCACAGTTGCCCAAATAGGCCAATACTTTCACACCACAGGGCCTATATTTATACAGTGTGCTCTTTCAGGTAAGTTCTACACATGTGCACACACCACATACTCTGCATGGATGGCCCTCTCATTCATACTTTAGGCCTCCAATTAAGTCAGTTCCTCAGAGACATTCTCTGACACCTAATCAAAAGTATATCTTCCTTCTTGGTCCCAATAGGATCCTGTTGTCCTTCTTCTTTTTTTTTTTTTTGACAGAGTCTTGCGCTGTCACCCAGGCTGGATGGAGTGTAGTGGCACGATCTTGGCTCACTGCAAGCTCCACCTCCCAGGTTCACACCAGTCTCCTGTCTCAGCCTCCCGAGTAGCTGGGACTACACACGTCCACCACCACACCTGGCTAATTTTTTGTATTTTTAGTAGAGATGGGGTTTCACCGTGTTAGCCAGGATGGTCTCGATCTCCTGACCTCATGATCCGCCCGCCTCGGCCTCCCAAAGTGCTGGGATTACAGGCATGAGTCACCATGCCCAGCCTCTTCTTCCTAATACTTAATCCAAATTGTGGTTATGTAACTATATATTTGCATTGATTTGTTTCTGGTTCTGTTATACTTACTAAACTACACACTTCACAGGGCCAGGGATCATATCTATTTTGTCCTCCCTTCTAGCCTAGCAACAATACCTGGTACATAATAAAGCAGTTAGCAAATGTTTTGTTGAACGCTGCATTTACCCTATAGCTTCCCTCTCACATCCCAGCAGTTTCCGATTTGAGAAGCAGAGCATTAACTACAATTAAAAACATTCTTTTTAAAATATATTAAGTGTTTCATAAATTTGCATGCTATCCTTGTACGTGGACCATGCTAAGCTTCCCGTATCATTCAATTTTAGTGCAGGCATACCTTAGAGATGTTGTGGGTTTAGATCACCATAATGAAGTGAATATTGCAATAAAGTGAGTCACATGAATTTTTTGATTTCCCACAGCATGTGAAAGTTATGTTTACACTGGTCAGCACGGTGGCTCATGCCTCTAATCCCAGCACTTTGGGAGGCCAAGGCAGGCGGATCATGAGGTCAGGAGACCGAGACCATCCTGGCTAACACAGTGAAACCCCATCTCTACTAAAAACACAAAAAAAATTAGCCGGGTGTGGTGGCGGGCGCCTGTAGTCCCAGCTACTCGAGAGGCTGAGGCAGGAGAATGGCATGAACCCGGGAGGCGGAGCTTGCAGTGAGCTGAGATCATGCCACTGCACTCCAGCCTGGGCGAGAGCAAGACTCCGTCTCAAAAAAAAAAAAAAAGGTTATGTTTACACTATACTATAAAGTGTGCAATATTATTATGTCTAAAAAGACAGTGTACACCTTCATTTTAAAATACTTTATTGCTAAAACAAAGCTAATGATCATCTGCACCTTCGGCAAGTCCTAATCTTTTTGCTGGTGGAGAGTTTTGCCTCAATGTTGATGGCTGTTGATTGATCAGGGTTATGGGTGCTAAAGACTGGGGTGACTGTGGCAAACAGTTTTTTTTTTTTTTTTTGAGATGGAGTCTCACTCTTGTCACCCAGGCTGGAGTGCAATGGCATGATCTCGGCTCACTGTAACCTCTGCCTCCTGGGTTCAAGTGATTCTCCTGCCTCAGTCTCCTGAGTGGCTGGGATTACAGGTGCCTACCACCACACCTGGCTAATTTTTGTATATTTAGTAGAGATGGGATTTCACCATGTTGGCCAGGCTGGTCTTGAACTCCTGACCTCAGGTGACCTGCCCGCCTCGGTCTCCCCAAATGCTGGGATTACAGGCATGAGCCTGGCAAGACTGTGGCAATTTCTTTTTTTTTTTTTTTTTTTTTTTTTTTTTGAGACGGAGTCTTGCTCTGTTGCCCAGGCTGGAGTGCAGTGGCGCAATCTCGGCTCACTGCAAGCTCCGCCTCCCGGGTTCACGCCATTCTCCTGCCTCAGCCTCCCGAGTAGCTGGGACTACAGGCGCCCGCCGCTGCGCCCGGCTAATTTTTCTATTTTTAGTAGAGACGGGGTTTCACCATGGTCTCGATCTCCTGACCTTGTGATCCACCCGCCTCGGCCTCCCAAAGTGCTGGGATTACAGGCGTGAGCCACCGCGCCCGGCCGACTGTGGCAATTTCTTAAAACAACAGTGAAGCTTGCCACATTGATGGGCTCTTCCTTTCACAAAAGATTCCTCTAGTATGCAATGCTGTTTGATAGCATTTAACCCACAGTAAAACTTTCAAAATTGGAGTCAATCCTTCTTCTCAAACCCTGCCACTGATTATTAAGTTTATATAATATTCTAAATCCTTTGTTGTCATTTCAACAATATTCACAGCATCTTCATTAGCACAGTGCATCTCAAAAGAAACCACTTTCTCTGCTCATTCATGAGAAGCAACTCCTCATCCACTCAAGTTTTATCATGAGATATCATGCAGCCATTCAATCACATGCTCAGGCTCCACTTCTAGTTCTCTTGCTATTTCCATGGCATTTGCAGTTACTGCTTCCACCGAAGTCGTGAACCCCTCAAAGTCATCCACTGGAGTTGGAATCTAATTCTTCCAAACTCTTGTTAATGTTGATATCTCGACCTGCTCCCATGAATCATGAATGTTCTTAATGGCATCTAGAATGGTGTATCCTTTCCAGGTTTCAATTTACTTTGCCCAGATCCATCAGGGGAATCACTATCTATGGCAGATATAGCCTTATGAAATGTATTTTTTTTTTTTGAGACGGAGTCTCGCTCTGTCGCCCAGGCTGGAGTGCACTGGCCGGATCTCAGCTCACTGCAAGCTCCGCCTTCCCGGGTTCACGCCATTCTCCTGCCTCAGCCTCCCGAGTAGCTGGGACTACAGGCGTCCGCCACCTCGCCCGGCTAGTTTTTTGTATTTTTTAGTAGAGACAGGGTTTCACCGGGTTAGCCAGGATGGTCTCGATCTCCTGACCTCGTGATCCACCCGTCTCGGCCTCCCAAAGTGCTGGGATTACAGGCTTGAGCCACCACACCCGGCCATGAAATGTATTTCTTAAATAACAAGACTTAAAAGTCAATACTGATTGGGCATGGTGGCTCATGTCTATAATCCCAGTACTTTAGGAGGCCATGGCAGGCAGATCGCTTGAGCACAGGAGTTCAAGAACAGCCTGGGCAACATTGTGAAAACCCATCTCTACTAAAAATACAAAAATTAGCAGGGTATGGTAGCACACACCTTAAGTCCCAGCTACTTGGTAGGTTGAGGTAGGATGATTGCCTGAGCCCGAAAGGTGGAGGTTGCAGTAAGCTGAGATCATGCCACTGCACTCCAGCCTGAGTAGCAGAGTGAGACCCTGTTTCAAAAAAAAAAAGCAACTAGTCAACTGGCTGCAGAATAGATATTACATCAGCAGGCATGAAAACAACATTAAGGCTGGGCACAGTGGCTCATGTCTGTAATCCCAGAACTTTGGGAAGCAAAAGTAGGAGGATTGCTTAAGCCTAGGAATTCCAGGCTGGCCTGGGCAACGCAGTGACCCCATCTCTCCAAAAATAAATTTTAAAAAAAAGGCCGGGCATGGTGCTCATGCCTGTAATCCCAGCACTCTGGGAGGTTAAAGAGAGCAGATCACGTGAGGCCAGGAGTTCAAGACCAGCCTGGCCAACATGGCAAAACCCCATCTCTACTAAAAATATAAAAATTAGCAGGGCATGATGGTGTGCACCTGTAACCCCAGCTACTTGGGTGGCTGAGGCAGGAGAATTGCTTGAACCCGGGAAGCTGAGGTTGCAGTGAGCTGAGATTGTGCCACTACACTCCAGTGTGGGAGACAGAGCGAAACTCCACCTCAAAAATAAATAAATAAGAAAAAAAAAAGAAAGAAAAATAATGGCTGGGTATGGTGGCTCATGTCTGTAATCCTAGCACTTTGGGAGGCCAAGACAGGTGGATCACTTGAAGTCAGGAATTTGAGACCAGCCTGGGCAACCTGGTGAAGCCCCATCTCTGCAAAAAATACAAAAAGTTAGCTGGGCATAGTGGTGTGCATGTGTAGTTCAAATTACTTGGGAAGCTGAGATGGGAGGATTGTTTGAGCCCAGGAGGTAGAGGCAGCAGTGAGCTGAGATCACACCAGTGCACTCCAGCCTGACAAAGTGAAATCCTGCCTCAAAAAAGAAAAGAAAAAGGAAAAATATTGACCAATGAGGTGGCTCAGGTCTGTAATCCCAGCACTTTGGAAGGGCTCACTTGAGCCCAGGAATTCGAGATCAGCCCGGCAACACAGTGACACCTTGTCTCTACCAAAAAGAAAAACAACAACAACAAACAAACCAAACCAAAACACATACACATAGATAGATAGATGACAGACAGATAATAGAGAGAAAAAAAATTAGCTGGGCATGGTGGCATCTGTCTTCGTCCCAGCTATTCGGGAGGCTGAGGGAGGAAGATTGCTCAAGCGCAGGAGATTAAGGCTGCAGTGAGCCATGATGGTGCCACTGTACTTCACCCTGGGAGATAAGAGCAAGACCTTGTCTCTAGGAAAAAAAAAAAAAAATTGGTTTCTGAGCAGTAGGTCTCAACAGTGGGCTTATTCAGTAAATCATGCTGTAAATAGATGTGCTGCCATCCAGGGCTTTGTTGTTCCATTTATAGAGCATAGGCAGAGTAGATTTAGCATAAGTCTTAAGGGCCATCGGATTTTCAGAACAGTAAATGAGAACTGGTTTCAACTAGATGTCCTAGATGGCATCTTCCAATGTAAGTCTGTTTCTTCTACCTTGAAAATCTATTGTTTAGTGTAGCCACCTTAATCAGTGATCTTAGCTAGATCTAGAAAACTTACTGCAGCTTCTACATCAACACTTGCTGCTTCACCTTGTACTTTATTATGGAGATGGCTTCTTTTCTTTCTTTCTTTCTTTCTTTTTTTTTTTTTTTTTTTGAGATGGAGTTTCGCTCTTGTTGTCCAGGCTGGAGTGCAATAGCGTGATCTCAGCTCACTGCAACCTCCGGTTTCAAGTGATTCTCCTGCCTCAGCCTCCCAAGTAGCTGGGATTACAGGCATGCTCCACCATGCCCGGCTAATTTTGTATTTTTAGTAGAGACGGGGTTTCTCCATGTTGGTCCTCTGGTGATCCACCCATCTTGGCCTCCCAAAGTGCTAGGATTACAGGCACGAGCCACCGTGCCCGGCTGATGGCTTCTTTTCTTAAACCTCATGAACCCACCTCTGCTAGCTTCCAAATTTTCTTCTGCAACTTCCTCACTTCTCTTAGGCTTCAAAGAATTGAAGCGTTAGGGCCTTGATGTGGATAAGGTTTTGGTTAAGGGAATGTTATGGCTGGTTTGATCTATCCAGACCACTAAAATGTTCTCCATATCATCAAGGTTGTTTCACTTTCTTATCACTTGTGTATTCACTGAAGTAGCACTTTTAGTTTCCTTCAAGAACTTTTCCTCTGCCACAACTTGGCTGTTTGGCACAATGGGCCTACCTTTCAGCCTGTCTTGGCTTTCAGGATGCCTTCCTCATCAAGCTCAATCATTTCGAGCTTTTGATTTAAAGTCACAGATATGTGACTCTTCCTCTCACTTGAAAACTTAGAGGCCTCTGTAGGGCTATTAATTGGCCTAACTTTATTATTGTATCTCAGTCAACAGGGAGGCCTGAGGACAGGGAGAGAGATGGTGGTAGAGCAGTCGGAACACACAGCATTTATTAAATTCACCATAGTGTTGCCCCAAAGCAATTAGAATAGTAATATCAAAGATCACTGATTACAGATCATCGTAACAAATATAATAGTAATGAAAAAGTGTGAAATATTTCAAGATTTACCAAAACGTAACACAGACACAAAATGAGCACATGATGTTAGAAAAATGGCGTTGATAGAGTTGCTCAATGGAGAGTTACCACAGCCTTCAATTTGTTAAAAAAAAAAAAAGAAAATGCAGTATCTGTGAAGTGCAATAAAGCAAAGTGCAAAAAATGAGGTATTCCTGTACATGTGCTGCCAAAGTGAGTGCTATATACCTTCTTAACCTGGACCAAGAGCAGTATTCAAAATAACAACCCTGGCCAGGCATGGTGGCTCACGCCTGTAATCCCAACATTATGGGAGGCCGAGGCAGGTGGACCACTTGAGGTCAGGAGTTTGAGACCAGCTCCCGGCCATCATCGTGAAACCCAGTCTCCACTAAAAATACAAAAATTAGCCTGGCGCGGTGGTGCACGCCTGTAATCCCAGGTACTCAGGAGGCTGAGGCAGGAGAATCATTTGAACCCGGGAGGCAGAGGTTGCAGTAAGCTGAGATCGTACCACTGCGCTCCAGTCTGGGTGACAAGGTGGGGCAAGCCTGTCTCAAAAACAAAATAATAACAAAGAAACAAACAAAAAAAAAACAACTCTGAGGATACAATTCTAGCCCGAGGCAACTAAAGCAAGAAATATCTTCTTAATGCACAGACCTACAGTTAATCATTTTACTGAATCTACATACACATTCCACTTATATGATTACATATACACATCAGTATAGACTTACATTCTATACATACGACTCTCCCATACTCAACAAGAAATCACCAAGAGCCTGAATCAAAGGATGCCAATAAAACAAACCCTAAACTAGGAAGTGGGAGGGAAAGGAGAAAAGGGATGAGGGAGAAAAAGAAAAAAGAGGAAGGATGGAGGCAGGGTGGAAGCTAATATTAATAAATATTGAGTACCTACTGTATACACACCACCATTTGATGGTTGCTTCTTGGTTTCCACGCTTTCAGTCTTGGCCCTACATCCATTTTTTACACAGCAGTCTAACTGTGGTCTTCGAAACCCTTTGTTATCTGTCCCCTGTGCACCCCATCCTGTGCCACTCCTCTTCTTCAATGCTCTGCAGCCACAAGAGGCACTTTGTGTTCCTAGAATGCTCTGACTTCTTTCCTGCCACAGGGCCATTGAACTTACTCTTTACTATGCCTGAACTGCTTTCCACATCACTTATTCTTTTTTCATTTTTTGAATTTCAACTCAAACATCACCTTCTAAAGGAGTAGCGCCCAGCCACTTAGTAACCCTGTATTTCCTTTATCACAATCTGAAACGTTCCTGTTTGTCTAGTTCCACCCACCAACTTCGAGAGCAAGGACCAGTAATGTCTTGCTCACCACCGCACCTCTCGGGAGTTAGAAGGGTACCTGGCACCTCAGGCACCTGTTAATACTGGCTGAATGGCTGTTCGAAAGGTTCTTAAATGCATATTAAGGATAAGGATCCTGAGGTTCAGAAACATTAAAGTGACTTGTTCCAAATCCGACAGCGCCAGGTCTGAACCTAGCCATCTGAGGCTAAGTCAAGTAACAAACGACGAAACGGAAAGCTTAGCAAAGGCAGGGTACCGACAAACACGACCTTAAGTTCCTTCTCTTTATAACTAGGGATATCCACACCTCTCTCTCCCGCCCTGACCGACCGCGGGGCCTCCCCGCCCAGCCCCTGGCCGTGGGAGTCCCTTACTAGGTGGGGATGAGAAGGCATTTGAGGAGAGTCACCCCGAGCGCCAAAGCCGAAAACCAATTGCCAGTCCCCGCGGCAATTGTGAACGCCGCCATTGCTGCGGCACCGCACGCTTCCTACCAACTTGAGCCACATCCGGGATCCCGCGCATGCGGAGAAGGCCCACTGAAGCGGAGCCCGCGAGCTGCGCGCATGCGGCGAGCCGCGCAGCCAGTCCGAGGACTGCAGTCAGCTCTTTAAACCTCCCGGCCATTTTTTCTTTACAGCCGCGTTTCCCCCCGGGCAGGAAGGGCTTCTGCGCTGGCCTTTGTAGCCACTTTTAAGTTTTATCGGCTAGTTCATACTTGCATAGAAAGAGTGGTCGTTTGCTCTGAGTCATCACTTTGTAGTATTGGGGATACTTAGGTGAGAAAAAAAAACAACGCTAGAGACGTGCATGCACTAGTGGAGAAGTCAGGATTGTTGCCCTAGAGTTACAGTAGATAAAAGTACCATGAGAGAACTGCGGGGGCTCCCAACCTGGATGCCTGCACCGGAGTATTAAATCCAGCTAGAGAATGGCATGTGCAAAGATACAGAGGTGAGAAACATTGTTTTTAGAACTCTGAGCGAGGCTCTTGGCTCAGCTCCTCCTTGAGCGGAACCCATTCTGGAAGCAGGGTGGAGGCTAGTCCTAACGCTTACTGTATGGATAACCTACGGTTCATGTTAAAATTCAGATTCTGATTCAGTAGGCCCAATAAAGTCGCAGATTGCGAAAAGACTGAGGCACATGCAATGGAATTAGACTTGTCTTATTATTTTACTGTGTGATCTTGCACAAATTCTCTAAACCTCAGTTTCTTTTTTTCTTTTATTATTATTTTTTTTGAAAATAGGAGATAAAAATGGTTTCTGGCCGGACGCGGTGCTCACGCCTGTAATCCCAACACTGGGAGGCCGAGGCGGGCGAATCACCTGAGTTCAGGAGTTTGAGATCAGCCTGGCCAACATTTAATTAAAAATTTAAAAAAAAATTAGTCGAGCATGGTGGCGGGCGCCTGTAATTCCACTTACTCGGGAGGCTGAAGCTAGAGAATCGCTTGAACGTGGGAGGCGGAGGTTGCAGTGAGCTGTGATCGCGCCATTGCACTCCAGCCTGGGAGACCAGAGCGAAACTCCGTCTCAAAAAAAAGTTTCAGCCTCATAAAGTGGTTGTGAGGATTAAATAAGGATGCATATAAATTGCTTGATAGGATTCCAGGACAGAATAAATGGTCAATAATGTGTCAGATCAGTTAATTATCTTACTGAAAGATGCATAGCAAGTCGGTGACAGTGTCAGCTCCCTAATAGGAGTTTATGCCCTCCCACAGCTTCAACCGCCACCCATGTGAATATGATGCACAGATTTATAGCTCAGCACTCCTCTCACTTCCAGACCCTGATCTCCAGTTGACTACCTGACCTCACGTAGATGTTTTCGTTTTGTTTTTGAGAGACAGGATCTCATTCTGTGGCCCAGGTTGGAGGGCAATAGTGCAAACACAGATCACTGCCACCTTGACCTCCTAGGCTCAAGCAGTCCTCCCCACCTCAGCCTCTTGAGTAACTGGGACCACAGGGATGTGGCAACGTGTGTGTGTGTGTGTGTGTGTGTGTGTGTGTGTGTGTGTAGAGATGGGATCTCCCTATGTTGTCCTTGCTGGTCTCAAACTCCTGGGCTCAAGTGATATTCCTGCCTTAGCCTCCCAAAGTATTGGGATTACAGTTGTGTGCCACCATGCCCAGCTACTTAGATGTTTTAAAGGCACTTTGCAATAATTTTCTATTTCTGCTGTAACAAATTACCATAAACTTAGTAGCTTAAAACAACACAAATTTATTCTCTTACAGTTCTGTAAACCAGAAATTTAAAATCAGTCTCACTGGGCTAAAGTCAAGGTGTCATTTGGATTGGCTGCTTCCAGAGGCTCTGCAGGGAGATGGTTTTTCTTGCCTTTTTCAGCTTTCAGAAGTTGCCTGTATTCCTTGGCCCCTTCCTCACATCACTCCAACCTCCTTCCATCCTTACAATCGATTACTTTCCTGTAATAGCTACGGTCAAATGGGCAGCTGAAGATGATGATGAAGATGATCTTGACACCGAGAAGCAGAATACCAATAAGGATGACCAGACAGCAAAAAAGGAAAAGTTAAAAGAAGGTAAAAGAAGGCTACTGATACTTGCTGTCTCAGTATCTAAAGGTGGTCACCTACCAGTAGAGAGGCCCACCCACTGCAGACAGTGCCACCGAAGGTGACATGCACTTTCTACCACCCATCCAAAACTGTAATGTGAATCTGCAACAGGAGAGGAAAAAAGAACCAAAACTTCCAAGGCCTTGCATTTTTTCTTCAAAGCATTTTTTTTTTTTCTTGGAGATGGAGTCTCACTCTATTGCCTGGAGTGTAGTGGCACAATCTCGGCTCTCTGCAGCCTCTGCCTCCTGGGTTTAAGCAATTCTCTGCCTCAGCCTCCCAAGTAGCTGGGGTTACAGGCACATGCCACTACACTCAGCTAATTTTTGTATTTTTAGGAGAGATGGGGTTTCACCATGTTGGCCAGGCTGGTTTTGAACTCCTGACCTCGTGATCCACCTGCCTTGGCCTTCCCAAAGTGCTGGGATTACAAGCGTGAGCCACCACACCCAGCCAAAAGCATTTTTTAAAAGAAAAATTGGTCTATATTTTTTGTTTCTACTTTATATCTTTGTACATATTTTTAGAGGTCAGGCATTTTTAACAATCTTGGATGACCAAAACAGCTTTCAGAGTGTTCTTCACCCAACTTCTGACCTTACTTGTAGTGTGATCATGTTCATTAGAATCTCAAAGGAGGAAGAAAAACAAACAAACGCATAAAAAAATGCAAAAATAGATCGGGTGAGGTGGTTCATGGCTGTAAGCCCAGCACTTTGAGAGGCTCAGGCGGGTGCATCACCTGAGGTCAGGAGTTCAAGACCAGCCTGGCCAACATGGTGAAACCCTACTCTACTAAATATACAAAAATTAGCCAGGCTTGGTGGTGTGTGCCTGTAGTCCCAGCTACTCAGGAGGCTGAGGCAGGAGAATTGCTGGGACCTGGGAGGCAGAGGTTGCAGTGAGCTGAGATCACGCCACTGCACTCCAGCCTGGGCGACAGAGTGAGACTGTCTCAAAAAAAGCAAAAACAGGCCAAGCATGGTGGCTCATGCTGTGATCCCAGCACTTTGGTAGGCCTAGGCAGGTGGATCACCTGAGGTCAGGGGTTTGAGACCAGCCTAGCCAACATGGTGAAAACCCATTTCTACTGAAAATACAAAAATTAGCCAGGCCTGGTGGCGGGTGCCTGTAATCCCAGCTACATGGGAGGCTGAGGCATGAGAATTGCTTGAACTCAGGAGGCGGAGGTTGCAGTGAGCAGAGATCATTGCACTGCAGCCTGGGTGACAGAGTAAGACTCTGTCTCAAAAATAAATAAATGCAAAAACAACAAATCTTATTTTTTCAACCTATTTGATATATGTGTGAAACAATGTTATCCAACAATAAACAGGAATCTTATTTTTCTGAGGTTTTTTTCCCCTAACTTCATTTCTAGTGAATTTTCTGAGTTCTAACAAAAAATGGTAGACAGTTGTCATGAATTGTACCGCTTTTCTCATTCTTTCTACTTTAGACTTGAACATGAGGCATAAAGCTACACTCAGCTGTAAGGAAAAACTGCCTCATGCTGACCCTGACATCATTGAGCTAATAAACAAATCCCTCTACCTCCAGACTTCCTATGTGAGAACACACACACACAGGTGTTACCAAAACACCAGGGGTTCCGATCTAGTTCCTGTTGCTTGCTTCACAGAAAGCCAATCACTGAGATGATTATTGCCAAGGAATAAGGCTTTAATCAGGTGCTGCAGAAAAACAGATGGGAGATAAATCTCAAACTTGGGTCCCTGACTGACTAAAACTAGGTTTATATAGCAGCAAAGAAATGTAATAATGTATTTTTAAAAAAAAGGAACTAGGGAGGAATAAGGAAGCAATCATGATGAATGAGGGGCCTGGCATCTCATTGTCTGGATGCTGTGATCGGGTGAGTTTCAGTTCTTTGATACTTTTTTTTTGAGAGACCTGAAGGTCATTTCCTGAGGAAGGAACTCAGATAAATATAACTTTCCAGCTTTAAGACCAGAAGGGTCAATTTCTATCTTTGTCCAAAAAAAAACCTAAGGTACTATTGGGTTAGGTTCACACATGCCCACACCACCCTTAGGTGTTTAAGCCACAGTTGGTCAGGTTGCCTCTTCTTCCAGCAAAAGCATTTCTCACTGCTCTTGCCAGGTCCTGTCTATTTAACCTCCTAGTTGTCTCTCACATTCATGCATTCCTCTTCACCCACCTTTGCCACTCTAGGCACAATGACCTGCTTTCAGCCTTTGGTACATGCCATGTTCCCTCCTGTCACTGCCCTTTATACATGACCTTCCCTCTGTCATGTTCTTCCTTCTCCCTTTAGGCTAATTAGCTCTTCATCCTTTAGCTCTTATAGCAAGCACTGCTTCCCCAAGACAACCTTCTCCAACCTCCCCTTATCCTACCCTGGGCACCTGTCAGCTGGATGCAATTTTATACTATGTGTGTGATTATCTAATTATCTCACTAGTTAGTCACTCCATGAGGACAGGGACCTTTTCTGTTTTATTCATTATTGTAGTAGCAGCAACCCACATAGCAGCTGACACAACAGATATGCTCTATATTTGTTGAATGGCATGAATGTCTAAAACAGGATTCCAACCCAGTTTCTCCTACTTGAATCTCTGCTTATCCCCAGTAGCTGGGACTACAGGCATGTCATGTGCCACCATGCCTCTTTGGTTCAGCTTTAAAAAATAAAAGAATTGGCTGCATGCGGTAGCTCACACCTGTAATCCTAGCACTTTGGGAGGCTGAGGCGGGTGGATCACAAGGTCAAGAGTTCGAGACCAGCCCGGCCAACATGGCAAAATCCCCTTTCTACTAAAAATACAAAAATTAGCCAGACGTGGTGGCGGGCACATGTAATCCCAGCTACTTGGGAGGCTGAGACAGGAGAATTGCTTGAAACCGGAAGGCAGAGATTGCAGTGAGCCAAGATCGTGCCACTGGACTCCAGCCTGGGTGAAAGCAAAACTCCATCTCAAAAAAAAAAAAAAAGAATTAAGAATGAAAACAAATCTCTAGGCAATCAGAACCCACAGAGCGGCAGCAGATTGTGAGATCATCAAAATCTGGACACTCTCCCTTTCAGAGAAACTTGTGATCAGGAAAGCTTTCCAGTTACCAGCAATGGCCAGGAACTGGAGTAGAATGGACTGATTTCATACAAAGAAAAGAGGCCAGGTCAGATGGTTTATGAAACACTTCAACAATCTGCTCAGATTTTTCAGCTTGAAGACCCCTATAAAACTGACATTGGCCCTTTTCTGCAATGAGTATATTTGAGACATGGGGAGAAACTGCAGAAAGGGGCCGATGTCAGTTTTATAGGTCTTCAAGATTATGATTAGTTGAATAAGTTATATGTTTTTAGACTTTGGGGTGATTGTTTATAATGTTACTTGGAGGGTAATTAAACTCAGAAAGAAATGGGCCAGGTATGGTGGCTCATGCCTGTAATCCCAGCATTTTCGGAGGCTGAGGTGGGAAGATCACTTGAGCTCAGGAGTATGACACCAGTCTGGCCAACATAGCAAAAACTTGTCTCTACTAAAAATAAAAATAAAATTTAAAAATTAGCCAGGCATGATGGTGCATGCCTGTAGTTCCAGCTACTGGGGAGGCTGAGGTGGGGGGATTGTTTAAGCCTGGGAGATAGAGGCTGTAGTGAGCTGTGATCATGTGCCACTGCATTCCAGCCTTGGCAAGAGAGTGAGACCCTGTCTCAAAAAAGGAAAAAAGAGAAAGAAACAGTCCAGTTCCAAGTTTAAAATTAAAAATGAGTAGTATTGCATTTCTATGCCATCCTAGCTATTTATTGCTGCATAACAAAACTTAGCAACCTAGAAACATTTATTATTTCAGAGTTTCTGTGGTCAGGAATTAGAGTGGCTTAACTGGGTGGTTCTGGCTCAGGGTGTCTCTTGAGGTTGCAGTCAAGATGACATCAGGGGCTGTAGTCAACTGAAGGCTCCACTGGAGCTGTAGTATCCACTTCCAAGGCCAACAGAAGCCCTCCGTTCCTTGTCACATAATCACGCGCCTCGGCCTCCCAAAGTGCTGGGATTACAGCACTTGAGCCACTGCCCCCGGCTCCAAATGCCCTTTTCATTTATTGTATGACACGCTCCTCCTATCCTATGACAAATCCTGCATGACCCAGTTCAAATGATCTATGACATTTTCCCAAAGCATTTTGTGCGGGTTTCTTTTCAGAATTTACAATTGTAACCCCAGTGACAGCTAAGCCCTCCAAGGTTTTTCAAATCTAAATAAAACTGACTTTGCCCAACCATTTAGTCTCAATTTGACAGCCTGTAGAAGCCTAGGCTTTCCCTTGTATTTCTGCAGTCTCAGAGGCATACGTTTTCACATCACCTCTTTTCTCCTGGACTTCCTACTTCCTCAGTTGTAGCCTGTGTTCTTACCTTATAACACAGATGGGAGATTCAGCTCCTTCACTGCTTTCCAGGCAAAACCTGCTCATACACAGTATTTATGAGTACAGAGACTACTGAAGAGCACAGCACACCCAGCAAATCCTTTAAATCTCTAGGCATCAGGCTGGCCCTCCCCAGTCCTCTTTGACTTTTTGGTCATGTGGTGTCCCCCTGTTGCCCTTTCCTGGTGCAGTTCCAGTCTCCCCATTTCTCTGGTCTTCCCTCACTTTCTGAAGCAACAAACCTCTTCAAAAGCTTTTCTCATGTAGAGTAGTTCCAGGGCACTTTCTGTTCTTGGCCTCTCCTTCTACCCAAGACCTTATGAAGGTGTTATTCCAAACAAGACAATTCCCTTCCCAAGAGGAGTTCTTAGACCAACAGGATAATAATTTTCCAGTCATCTTGTATGTTTATAAGCATGTCTTAGTTCAGGCTGCTATACCAAAGTACCACAGACTGGGTGATTTGTAAACAACAAACAGACATTTATTCCTCACAGTTCTGGAGGCTGGAAGTCTGAGATCCAGGTCCAGGAAGAGGGTCTGGTGAGGGCTGTCTTCCAGGTTGCAGACTGCCAACTTCTTGTATCCTCACATGGTGGAAAGAGAGTGAGAGAGCTCTCTGGACTCTCTTTCATTTTTATTTACTTATTTATTTTTGAGACAGTCAGCCACCCAGGCTGGAATGCAATGGCACAATCTCAGCTCACTGCAGCCTCTGCCTCCAGGGTTCAAGTGATTCTCCTGCTTTAGCCTCCCAAGTAGCTGGGATTACAGGTGCCCGCCACAATGCCTGGGTAATTTTTGTATTTTTAGTAGAGATGGAGTTTCACCATGTTGGTCAGGCTGGTCTTGAACCCCTGACCTCAAGCAATCCACCTGCCTCAGCCTCCCAAAGTGCTGAGATTACAGGTGTGAGCCACTGTGCCCAGCCAGGTGGGCTCTCTTTTATAAGGACACTAATTCTACTCTTGAGGACTCCACCCTCATAACCTAATTACTTTCGACAAGCCCCCACCTCCCTATACCATCACATTGGAGGTTAAGATTTCAACATATCAATTAGGGTAGAGGGCTCAAACATTCAGTCTATAACAGAGTATGCCTCACCTATGGGTCTGAATCAGGTCTGGTCTGAGTTGGTTGTCCCAGATCCCTGCACAGAGCTTGGGATATAGTGGGCCTTCAGTAACATTTGTTGAATACATGAATTTGTGATAAATGAGAACGATTGATTTTAAAATACTGAATAAAATAATGAATCAGCTAGGCATGGTGGCTCACACCTATAATCCCAGCACTTTGGGAGGCCAAGGCAGGCGGATCACCTGAGGTCAGGAATTTGAGACCAGTCTGGCCAACATGGTGAAACCCCGACTCTACTAAAAATACAAAAAATACACCGGGCATGGTGGCGGGTGCCTGTAATCCCAGTTACTTGGCAGGCTGAGGCAGGAGAATCACTTGAACCTGGGAGGCAGAGGTTGTAGTGAGCTGAGATCACGCCATTGCACTCCAGCCTGGGCAACAAGAGCGAAACTTTGTCTCAAAAAAAAAAAAAAAAAAAAAAAGAATCAGTTGATATTAATTGACCTGATGGTTCCCAGGGATCTTTGTTCTGCAAAGGAAAGAAGCTGACTGAAGTTCTAGTCCTAATTCTAGTCCCAGTTCTGCCTCTCACTTGCATGTAACCATGGGCAGGTCACTTTTCCTTTCTGTACCTCAGCTGAAAAATAAGAAGGAGGTTTCTTGTTATTCCTTTTTGTCCTGCCAACCACACCTCATTCTAATCCCCACCTGCTTGCCACCTGATGCTTCATGCTGGGGACCTGGCTGGCCTTCATGCTGGGGACCTGGGGTAGCTTAATATTAAAACCCACCTGCCTGGTTAAGAAGTGCTTTCAAAGCAGAGGGCCCACCTGGAATTGTTCTAGCTCATGATTCTTGTTCAGCCACACCATTGCATTCCTCACCATCCTTTAATGCCTAGTAAAACTGCACATTGAATAAGCTCTTTCATTCTCCCTCTATCCAATTTACAAATGAAATCCCATCAATCTCTTCCTATGCCGGGCCCTCACGCAGGAGTGTGTGTCTATGTGTTTGTGTGTGTGAATGCGTGTACCTGCATTCACTTGTGTGCATATGGACACCCACTTCCTTAACCAGGTTTATTGTGTCTGAAATTTTCCGAAACTGTGTATAGGCTTTCTGAAGGAAGTAGAAACCTCGTGTAGTATTTGTTTTTTTTTTAAGACAGGGTCTCACTCTGTCGCCCAGGCTGGAGTGCAGTGGCGTGATCTTGGCTCCCCGTGTAGTATTCTTAGCAAGGCTTTGGTCATAACTGCTTTTTCACTGAGGCCTTCAGCTGGAGCTATCTACCATGAGTCCTCAGAGGCCAGGATTTCCAAGGACTGACTGATCAGTTTTCATTCGTTCCTAGCTCATTGGTATCACTAAGCCTCTGTGTCAACAAGTAATGTAAGTATGTATGTATGTATGTGCAGTGGTGTGATCATAGCTCACTGCAGCCTCAAACTCCTGGGCTCAGGTTATCCTCCCACCTCAGTCTCCTAAGTAGCTGGGACCACAGGTACGTGCCACCACACCTGGCTAATTTTTCAATTTTTTTTATAGAGATGGGTCTTGTCATGTTGCGCAGGCTAGTCTTGAACTCCCAGCCTCAAGCAATCCTTCCTCCTTGGCCTCCCAAAGTGCTGGGATTACAAGTGTAAGCCAGTGTGCCTAGCCAACATCTAAGATCTCTGTTTTTTTTGTTTTTTGGTTTTTTTTTGAGACAGAATGTCGCTCTGTAGCCCAGGCTGGAGTTCAGTGACTTGATCGTTGCTCACTGTAACTTTCCGCCTCGTGGGTTCAAGTGATTCTCCTGCCTCAGCCTCCCAAGTAGCTGGATTACAGGTGCGCACCACCACACCCAGCTAATTTTTTGTGTTTTTAGTAGAGACGAAGTTTCACCCTTTTGGCCAGGCTGGTCTTGAACTCCTGACCTCAAGTGATCTGCCTGCCTCGGCCTCCCAAAGTGCTGGGATTATAGGTGTGAGCCACCACACCCGGCACAACTAAGATAATTCTTCCCCCTACCCCGCGCCTACTCGAGACAGAGTCTAGCTCTGTCAACCGGGCTGGAGTGCAGTGGCGTGATCTTGGCTTACTTCAACCTCTGCCTCCCAGGTTCAGGTGATTCTCCCGCCTCAGCCTCCCAAGTAGCTGGGACTACAGGTGCACGCTACCACACTCTGCTAATTTTTGTTTTTTTTTTTTTTTTTTTTTTTTTTGAGATGGAGTCTCGCTGTCTCCCAGGCTGGAGTGCAGTGGCGCAATTTCAGCTCACTGCAAGTTCCTCCTCCCGAGTTCACGCCATTCTCCTGCCTCAGCCTCCCAAGTAGCTGGGACTACAGGCACCTGCCACCATGCCCGGCTAATTTTTTGTAGTTTTAGTAGAGACGGGGTTTCACCGTATTAGCCAGGATGGTCTGGATCTCCTGACCTCCTGATCCGCCCACCTCGGCCTCCTCAAGTGCTGGGATTACAGGCGTGAACCACCGCGCCCGGCCAAATTTTTGTATTTTTAATAGAGACAGGGTTTCACCATGTTGGCCAGGCTGGAAAACTAAGATCTTAATTTGAGTGCCAAAGGGTGTCCCACAGCTTCTTTCCTATATTTTGTTATTGGGGTGGGGCCAGGACACACATTTCAGTAATCTTTGCTTTTAGGGGTTCTGAGGTAACTTAAAGGATGGCAAAAAAAAAAAAAACCCAAAAAACCAGGTATGACTCACAGAACCTTAGATTTCATTGTTGCCAAGCTCCATGTGAACTAGGATATGAATAGTAACAATGATTCAATTATTATTAATAGCATACACTTACTAGATACCAAACACTGGGTGAAGTGTGATACATAAGTCATCTCATTTATGTAAACATTATGAGGAAATAAAGCACTGGAGAGTTAAGGAACTCACTCGGATACTCACTGCTGGTGAGTGATGCAGCCAGGATTCAACCCAGCCCATCAGATGCCAGCATCTGCATCTGTAACCATTACACTATTTCTTTCTTCAAGCTCCCAATTTGTGTTCTGAGGAGAGACTAAATAAGGAAAAGAAAAAAATCTCTTCTCCTATTTAGCTTCCAGACCTTTGCCCATGACTTGGAAGTGTTTGCTGTGGAGTCTCCTATTTTTTTTTTTTTTTTGAGATGGAGTCTTGCTCTGTCTCCCAGGCTGGAGTACAGTGGCATGATCTCTGCTCACTTCCGGGCCCAAGCGATTCTCCTGCCTCAGTCTCCCAAGTAGCTAGGATTACAGGCTCCCGCCCTCACACCTGGCTAATTTTTGTATTTTTAGTAGAGACAGGGTTTCACTGTGTTGCTCAGGCTGGTCTGGAACTCCTGACCTCAAGTGATCTGCCCCCCTCGGTGTCCCAAAGTGCTAGGATTACAGGCCTGAGCCACTGCACCCAGCCTCCTATCTTGTCTTCATGAGTGTTCAGAATTTTGTGGTGCACTGATCAGAAGCCCAGAGGAATCTAGACTTTATTGAGGTGCACCTTGGTATTTGAATCCCACTCTCTGTCTTTTTTTTGCCGAGGGGGGGAAGGGTCGGGAAGACAGAATCTCTGTTGCCCAGGCCAAAGTGCAGGGGGCACAGCTCACTGCAGCCTTGACCTCACAGGCTTAAATCATCCTCCCACCTCAGCCTCCGGAGTAGCTAGGACTATAGGTGCACCACCACACCTGGCTAGTTTTTGTATTTTTTGTAGAATTGAGGTTTCACCATGTTGCCCAGGCTGGTCTCAAACTCCTGGGCTCAAGCAATCTGCCTGCCTCGGCCTCCCAAAGTGCTGAGATTACAGTCATGAGCTACTGTGCCCAGCCTGAATCCCTCTTTATTGGCATCAGATCATATCAATATAAATTTTATATAGACCATTAATATCAGCCAGGAGAAGGATGAAAGCAAAATGTTCTAAGAGCAAAGGGACTGCTGATTATCATCAAGTGACCCTATTTCATAGGAAGAATATGTGGATGACATTTTATGACCAACAGCATTGTTTATTTAACCTTGATGCACAATAGAGGAAAACTTTTGACTCCAACCCCCAGTCCCTGAAGGCAGAAGTCTAAAATTTCCTCTCAATTCTGTTTATGGCCTTAAAGCATTTGTCTTAGCCTATATTCTCCCCAAAGCAGGGCCTGAGACAAAGGCTTTTGTGTGAGTAGTTTAATTTGCTGTGGTGATCTCAGGAAGCAGGAGCTATGCTTGCAGAGAATGAAATAGGGAGCACAAATATAAGGATAAGATATTAACTACTACTAAGGACAACTGATTACTCAAGCATGAGAGACCTTCTGAGAAACCACATAAAATGCATTTAAGGACTGTCTTGCTCAGGGGAAGACAGGGAGAAAAGGTTATCCATCAGCTTCCCTCTCCCATTGGTCAAGACTGGCCTTAGGGAACGTTTATGTTTCCTGTAAATGAGTGCTAAGTGGACTCCCACAGACATCACACGTGGCAGCTCAAAGAGACTAGAAGGCAGGAAATGAAAGGCATGAGACGGGCCTGAGGCTGGGCATTTTCAGGTTACATCTTCATGAAGGTGGTCATTGCTGCACAATGGCTGGAATAAGAGGTGAGACTGACAAGATTTGAAGTGGGACACGAGAGGTGTTTGACGTAGTCCAACCCTTGCACCATTCAAGCCCACTTATGCCCTTGTCTAAGTTTAATTTGTCATACGGTCGTCTTCGGTGTGGCAGCTGGCTGCATTCTCTGCAAACACTTAATAATCCAAGCAAATTAGTGAAACAAATTATAATACTTGCTGCTGCAGTTGATCCCAAAGCTGTAATTGATATTCATTATCTGCTTTTTCTACCACTCAATCTAGATTTCTCTTATTCTCATCCGGCACTTTGGCTGGCCTGGATTTCTTGCTTGGTGGTGGGACTGTCCCTGAAGTCCTTATGATTGCCTTACCCTTGATATGATCATGGTTACTACAAATAGTCTGTTCATCATTACCACTGGATTTGTTCCTGAGCTGATGCTTAACTGAGCCTTTCCAGAACATTCCACCATCATCTGCCAGGGTCTGTTTTACTGCAGAAGCCATAGAGGTGATCTGAATAGAGATAAAATGGGCATAAACAGGCTTGCATCCTCTAAGTCTGTTCTGATGGTGTTAATCTCTGCAGTTCTTTGCGGGATGCAATATTGTTTCTACTGATGGGGCAGTGAAGTGTCTGGGTAACTTCAAGGGCTTCCACTTGGCCCTTTCTACTACAGACTCTTACTCGGCCGGGCGCAGTGGCTCACACCTGTAATTCCAGCACTTTGGGAGGCCAAGGTGGGCGGATCACTTGAGGTCAGCAGTTCGAGACCAGCCTGGCCAACATGGTGAAACTCCATGTCTACTCAAATTAGAGACTACAAAAATTAGCTGTGTGTGGTGGTGGTGGCATGCCTGTAATTCTAGCTACTCGGGAGGCTGAGGCAGGAGAATGGCTTGAACCCGGGAGGCAGAGGTTACAGTGAGCTGGGATCAAGCCATTGTACTCCAGGCTGGGTGACAGAGCAAGACTCTTGTCCCAAAAAAAAAAAAAAAGACTTACTCCTCAGGTCAGTAAAACAACACAAGAATTCTAATATCTGCTAAATATATATCTGCCGATCTTTACTTCCAGAAACTGGCCACAGGGTGGGTCCGTGAATGCATAGAACCAATGTGAAATGCACTTGGGCTAGAAGTCATTTTATCACTTGGCTTTCATCATTCAAATTCATCATCTAAAAATGGGGCACCGCATGCCTCACACCTGTAATTCCGGCACTTTTGGAGGCTGAGGTGTGTGGATCATCTGAGGTGAGGAGTTCAAGACTCATCCTGGCCAACAATGCGAAACTTTGTCTCCATTAAAAATACAAACATTAGCCAGGCGTGGTGGCAGCCACCTGTAGTCCCAGCTTCTCAGGAGGCTGAGGCAGGAGAATCACTTGAACCCGGGATGGGGAGGTTGCAGTGAGCTGAGATTGCGCCACTTCACTCCAGCCTGGGCAAAAGAGCAAGACTCCATCTCAGAAAATAAATAAATAAATAAAAATGGGGTGACAGTTCTTATCACATAGGGTTTTTGTGAGGATTAAATGGTACGCATCAGCTTCTCTGTGTCTGCAAATTCTTGAAGGCAGCGACAATCAATCAATCAACTGCCTTTGTAACCGACACAGTGCCTACAATAGTGTCTTGAATATCTTCATTTTTTGAGCCAATGTTTATGAGGCATCTGCTCTGCGGCAGGTTCTATGTTGGGTATTGGGGAAACTTTTTAAAAACACTACTGCCCACATTTGTCTCCTCCTCCAATGGAAAGGCCAAGTATTTTCAGGAGCCACTTAGGTAGGCAAGGCAGTAGTAAGTCACAGCTGCGAGTCTAGCATGTGAACACAGTCTGATGCTAGAGAGCACAAATTTACTACGATGCAATGCCATATTCCTATGGTTAGAATAGGCTAGGGAATCTCACAAACCTGGGCTCAAATCCCAACTCTGCCAATTCCCAGAATGTGACCTTAGGTAAGTTGTTATGTCTCTCTGAAACTGCAATTTTCCCTGTCTATAAAGTGGGTATAATATTTATATCTACCTCATAAGATTGTTTTGAAAATTAAGAGTTCATTCATGGAAATAATTTAGGACAATGCACTGAGTAAGTGCTGGGTAAATGTTTCTATTACTATGTTTTCCAGAAAAGCTGAGTCCCCAGGTATGATTTGGAAGGAGAGGAAGAGCCTGTTTCTGGCTTCTAACTGGAGCCTATGCTTCCCAGCCTGTCAGAATGGCCACCAGCAGGCTGTAACCTTTTATGATTTGGAAGGAGAAAGAGAAGAGGGAGAGGGGAGATATATGTAGCCAAGCAACAGATGAGGGAAAAAAAGCCAGTTAGTAAGAAATTCTAGGTGGTAGTGTTGGCCAATTAATAATAATATTAGGCCAGGCATGGTGGCTCACACCTGTAATCCCAGCACTTTGGGGAGCCAAATCCTGGGCTCAAACAATCTGCACACTTTAACAAGTTACTTATTTACTGCCCAGGGCTAGCTAGGTGCTTAGAATTTCTCTTGAAGGAACTCAGGAGTTTATTTCCATGCCTGGAGTAGTCTGCAGGCCCCTAAAAAAGGGGATCCCTGCTCCATCTCAGAAAGGTCACATTTTTAGGATGGAGCAACTAAAAGAGATTTAAAAAATACAGTCATGCTGGGAAGTTTTACTTTCTGCTGCAGGTGTTGGATTCGATGAAGGGATTCACTTGGGGGGAGGTATGTTTTATCAGGCTCACTCTGGCATCTGGTAGGGAGACCAGTCCTCTGAAGCCAGATGACCTTAGATTCAAACCCCACCGGTGTAATTTATTCAAAAATCTGCAGGGCAGGCCAGCAGGCCAGGCCAGCAGCCTGGGCGACAGAACGAGACTCTGTCTCTTAAAATTTGTTCACCCTGTGACCTCAGGAAATGTGTCAGTCAGGATTCTACCTGAGAAAAATAACTGGTACTATATATGGATATATTTACTTATTTATTGCAAGGAATGGGCTTTTGTGCTCGTTGGGGCTGGCTTGGCAAGTTAAAAATCTGCAAGGCAGGCCAGCAGGCTGGACACTCAGGCAGGAGTGGAAGCAGCAATCCACAGTAAGTTTCTTCCCCAAGGAAGACTTCAGTTTGCTTTTTAGGCCTTTACACTGACTGGATGAGGCACACCAAGATTATTGAAGACAATCTCTTTTATTCAAAAGTCAACTGACTGTACATGTTAACCACATCTACAAAATACCTTCACAGCAACACCTAGATTCGTGTTTGATTAATGAAGTGGGTACTATATCCTAGCCATGTAGGCACATAAAACTAAACTTCACGGCCAGGCTTGATGGCTCACGCCTGTAATCCCAGCACTTTTGGAGGCCAAGACAGGTGGATTGCTTGAGTCCAGGAATTGGAGACCAGCCTGAGCAACATGGTGAAACCCTGTCACTACAAAACATTTTAAAAACTAGCCAGGTGCGGTGGTGGGAGCCTGTAATCCCAGCTACCCAGGAAGCTTTAGCCCTGGCTCTTGAGTTGCAGTGAGCCAAGATAGCGCCACTGCACTCCAGCCTGGGTGACAGAGTGAGACCCTGTCTCAAAAACAAACAATCAAAAAACTAAACTAAACTAACCTTCACTTAATTTCTTCAAGTTTGTTTCCTCAGCTATAAAATCAAGATACTGATCCTTACCTCCTATATGAAAATGCACATAAGGTAGCAGAACTTTCCATGAAGCAGAGCAACAGGGCTTACTTAATAGGTCTTAGCTCTCAGTCTATAGGAATCGGTGGGGAGGCCTTTGCAACACTTTGGAAGAGCAGGGTTTGGTTTGAATAAGAATATATTTTTCCAACCTGGATACTTTGTAATATAAGCACATGGCGGGTGGGGAAACAGTTCAAACCGGCAGTCAATGAAGAGTTAGTCTGTGTTACTCTAGGTCTTTCTCTCAAAAGTAATCATTGCTGATAGTTTGTGATTATTTTTCCAGAATTTTGTTCTGTATGCATGCACGCTCAATGCCTAATCACACTCAGCCTTTTGTCCCCTTGCACCTTGCTTTTTAAATTTTAATGGTATGTCTTGGAGAATGTTCCATGTCAGCATGTACAAATCTACTTCTTTTAAAAAATAGCTGCAAAGGGCTGGGCGTGGTGGCTCACGCCTGTAATTCTGGCACTTTGGGAGGCCAAGGCAGGCAGATTGCCTGAGCTCAGGAGTTCGAGATCAGTCTGGGCAGCACAGTGAAATCCCATCTCTACTAAAATACAAAAAAAAAATTAGCCAGGTGTGGCGGCATGTGTCTGTAGTTCCACTCACTTGGGAGGCTGAGGCAGGAGAATTGCTTGAACCCAGGAGGTGGAGGTTGTAGTGAGCTAAGATCACGCCACTGCACTCCAGCCTGGGCGACAGAGCGAGACTCTGTCTCTTAGAGTAAAAAAAATGGCTGCAAAATATTCCATTGTGTCATTAAATACTAATTTACTTATTTAATAAGTTCTCAACTGTTGGTAATTTAGGTTACTTTTTTGCTATTATAAATAATACAAGGGTAAACATCTTTGTACATACATACATGTTTGCATAATGTGTAAGAAGAGATAAATTTCTAGAACTGAAAGTACTGCATTAAAGGGTCTGCACATTTAAAATGTCAATATATAGTGCCAATTTATCTTTCAAAGAGATTGCATTAGTTTATACCCAACCAATAGTATACGAGAGTGCTGTTTCCCCATGCCCTTATCAACACTGCCACCTTGGATTTAAACCTACTTGTTTTCCTTTAAAATACCAAAATGGGCATTTGAAAAAAATAAGCATGATTTTTTCCTTGGCAAGAGCTGTATTTTGTTTGAGTCTGATCTTTCTGGTGGCAGAGCTAGGCCTTGTGCCCTGTCCTGTGGTCCCAACTCTGAGGAGTTGGGGCAGATGACCTCTCTACAGGACTCAATCAGAATAGCTCCAGGTCACCAGGCAAAAGGGTAGGCCAGACCCGGGCCTGTGCCCAGCCAGATGATGGAAATGCAAACAAGTCAAGTTCTATAATAGAACACAGAGCCATTGCCGGGAAACCACAAATTGCTGACTTGCTCCGGCAAACAATCAATATTCAGAAGCATGGTCCAGGAATGCTAACGATGCATCCTGCACAAAGGGCTGAGTGGGGGAGGATGTGCTTTTAGAAAAGAACCCAGCACCAGAAGCCCTGGCGCTGCTGCTTAGAGAGCCACCAAGAAGGCCCTTGGTCCCATCACCACGCCCTCTGATGATCCCAGAACCCTAGGCTGTCAGAGCCAGAGTAGATCTGGAAAATCATCCCACCCTGAGAGAGTCCAGGCAAAGAATCAAGGGAGTTCCAAGAAGCAAATGCTCACTTCGGTGAGATAGTGCAGGGCAGTGGTTAGTGGCTACACGTGGGCTCAAATCCTGACTCGGTCACTTACCAGCTCTCTGACCTTGGACACATTGCTTCACCACTCTCAGCCTCAGTTTTTTCATCTATAGAATGAAGATAATAACACCTCTCTCAGAAGGTCATTGTGAAGATTCAACTGAATGATTATGTTTGTAAATAATTTAGCATGGCAACTGGCTTTTTGTAAGGTTGTAATAAATTATTAATATTAATTTTTTTTTTTGAGACAGAGTCTCCCTCTGTCACCCAGGTTGGAGTGCAGTGGCGCTATCTAGGCTTGAATCCTCCTGGGTTTAAGTGATTCTCCAGTCTCAACCTTCCAAGTAGCTGGGACTATACGTGTGCACTAGCATGCACAGCAAATTTTTTGTGTTTTTAGTAGAGATGAGGTTTCGCCATGTTGGCCAGGCTGGTCTCGAACTCCTGAGCTCAAGCGATCTGCTGACCTTGGCCTCTCAAAGTACTAAGATTACAGGTGTGAGCCACCACACCTGGCCTATATTGTTATTAATAAACAATAGGATATCAGGAGTGGGGACTAAGGAGAGGCCATCTGCACTAGACCTTGAAGAATTTGGAAGATTTGGTAATTAGACTGATTAAAGGGATGAAGTTCCTGTGCAAAGGTTCTCTTCTGGTGTCTCTCCTGGCCTAACCAGGAGGCATGCTGGGGTCTCAGCAGTAGACCACTGCAGAGGAGGGTGGGTATAGGTAGGGGATAATTCCACTGCAGAATATGTCAGTTCTTGCTTAAATGGCATCTACAATGACATCTGGGGTCCAAATTCATCCCCATATCCTCCTGTCTCAGCCTCCCAAAGTTCTGGGATTACAGGTGTGAGCCACCATGCCCAGCCTCCATCCACATTTGAATGTAGGCTCCATCAGGGCAGACCTCTTTACTGTTAAAGTTCTGCATGATGATGAAGGGCACATGCCTGCATGGGTTTGCTCCACTCTATTCCACCTCGGCTGCCTCCCTCCTTCAGCAAGGCCTGGCATCCCTACTCTGGGGCTGTTACTTAGAGGCAGGGTATGGCTCCAATTTAGCACCATTATCCCCAGGGCCAGATAGACAGTGATGGGATTGAATCAATATAACATACAAAACTCTTCATAATCTGGGTTCAGTACTTTTTTTTAGCCATTCTCTTAGCCTAGACTCCAGCTAGTCTCTAGCACAGACTAACTACATAGAATAATGGTAATATTGGGCTGGGTGTGGTAGCTCATGCCTGTAATCTCAGCACTTTGGGAGGCCGAGGTGGGCGGATCACTTGAGGCCAGGAGTTCAAGACCAACCTGGCCAATATGGTGAAACCCCGTCTCTACTAAAAATACAAAAATTAGCCAGGTGTGGTGGTGCATGCCTGTAGTCCCAGCTACTTGGAAGGCTGAGGCAGGAGAATAGCTTGAACCCAGGAGGTGGAGGTTGCAGTGAGCCAAGATCGCACCACTGCACTCCAGCCTGGGCAACAGTGAGACTCTCTCTCAAAAAACAAAAACAAAACAAACAAAAGAATAATGGTAATATTGATCATCATCATTCACTGAGTGTGTACCAGTCATTGTTCTAGCACTTTATGTGCATTAATTCACTGAATCATCACAGAACCCTATCAGTTAAGTATTATTATTATCTTCATTGGTCTGGTGAGAAAATTGACCCAGAAAGGTGAAACAACTTCCTGATAGGTCAAGGACTTGAAGCCAGATGGTCTGCCTGGACCCTGAACCATTCCCAGCCACTCCTCTCTGCTGCCTCTGTTGCAGAGTGGCTTTGCTCTTTCAAGTCGCTGAGCCTCTGCTCTGCTGCAGTGCCCTTCCCCAGCTTCTGGCCCTAGCAAACTCTACTTGCCCTTTGAAGCCCAGTCCAGATACTGCATCCCTGACCCCACCTGCTTCTCCAACCAGGGGAAGGAGGTTGTCCCTGTCTCCACTTTGTTCCCCTTACAAGTTGCTCCCAGTCCTGGATGGGGAGGTCATCTGAAACAGGACCCTGACTCACGGCTTAGTATCCCCAGCCCTCAGCACAGTGCTTTGTCTGTGGAATGTCTTTCATTTGTGTTTTCAACAAACATGAATGAGTTGAATGAGTAATTGACTCCACTGCTTCACACACAAGGAAACAAATCCAGAGAGGCAGAGGGACCTGTCCACATCACAGCCAGTGACAGAAAGAGCTGAGGCCAGACTCCTGGGCGCCTGACACCCAGCCCTGCTCTCTCTCACATCATCCCAACTGTGTGTGGAATGTTGGGAAAAGGCTTTGCATCTTCGGCTCATTCCGATCCCAAGATGGACTCGAGATGGAATGCCTTGCCCGAAGTCATGAGACGAGATGGACCCATCCCCAAACAGAACAAATTATTCAACACCTCGCACAAGACCGATGACCTCATAATTATGGTCCTCCCCTTTGTAGAGCTTAAATGGTGGTGCCTTTGAGAGAAGTCTTTTCTGGTTTGTCTGACTTTCTTTTTTTTTTTTAATTTTCTTTTTCTTTTCCTTTCTTTCTTTCTTTTTTTTTTTTTTTTTTTTTGAGACAGAGTTCACTCTGCTCCCAGGCTAGAGGTGCAGTGGCAGTCTCAGTCACTCTGCAACCTCCACCTCCTGTCTGCTACTCCTCCTGCCTCAGCCTCCCTGAGCTGGATTACAAAAGCGCAGCACCACCCACACCCACTTTTGTATTTTTATAGATGGTTTTACCATGTTGGCCAGGCTGGTCTCCTTGAACTCCTGACCTCGGGTGGATCCACCCAGCATTGGCCTTCCAGTGCTGGATTACAGGCCTGGTTTCCACTGTGCCTGGCCCTTTTTTTTCTTTTTCTTTCTTTTTAACAGGGTCTCGCGCTATCACCCAGGCTGGAGTGCAGTGGCACAATCACAGCTCATTCCCACCTCAGCCTCCTGGGCCCAAACTATCCTCCCACCTCACCTGTGTAGCTGGGACCACAGGCGTGCACCACCATGCTTGGATAATTTTTAAATTTTTTGTAGAGATGAGTTCTCCCTCTGTCACCCAGGCTGATCTCAAACTCCTAAGCTCAAGGGATCCTCCTGCCTCTACCTCCCAAAATGCTGGGATTACAGGCATGAGCCACCACACCTGGCCAGTGATAATTACTTTTTCATAATGTCCTTTGTGGCTGGAATGACCTTCCTTACCTTGTCTGCCTAGGAAACTTTTACTTATCCATCATAAGGGTGTTCTCCTTGGCAAGGTATCTCTGATCATCCCGTTTCCCCTCAGTGTGGTCCCTGGTTCTCTCAGCTCTCTCACCCCTTTTACCTTTGCCCCTCTAACACAATCTGGTCTATGTTGAAATTGTTTACTTGCCCATCTTCCCTAGTAGGTGACGCCACCTAAAAGGATAGGCTTAGGCCCCCAGGGCTGAACAGTGCCTTCCCCATGGAGACTCAGGAACTAGCTTCTACATCCCTAGATTAGGAACACTAGGAGGTTGGGAGAAGAGGAATTTTGCAGGGCTGGGGGCTGCACAGCTCCTGGGAGCACCAGTCATATCGTATGCTATTATTTTGTTTGAATGGAGCCCCTGGAGCTGTGCAACTTGGTAGCTCTGGGCCTCTGCATGAGACAGACTTGGTTTCGAATATTAGCTCTGCCACATTCTGGCTTCACTCCCTGGACCATTTAATCCATTTAGGCCTCAGTATCTTCACTTGTCAATGACTGTTATGATTGTGACCTCTCAGATTGTTGTCAAGATTAAATGAGATGATACACACAACGATCCTGATGGTGCCTGGCCAGTGGTAGTTGTAACCCAGCACCGGATTTTTAATGGCAAGATTCATACCAGGGCTGAGCATCAGACTATGGGGTTGCCTTGGTGAAAGAGGCAGAAAGGTAATGTGAAGAGGCAGAAAGAGCAGTGCTCTAGGAGCCAAGAACCCTGGATACAAGGGCGCTGTGTGTGTGTTTGTGTGTGTGTGTGTGTGTGTGTGTGTTTTCTCTGCCCCACCATCGTGGTCCATCTTCTCCTCTGTCCCAGGCCCATCCTGGTTTTGTAGTCCATACTCCAGCTGGAGAAATTTGAGGCAGAGGAGCAGCCAGGAATCCATCTAGGGTGGGCAGGCCTACCCGGGTGCTGGGAAGCGGGAGTGCCCTTGAGCAGTGGCACTGCTTTGGGCTGGAGCCGTGACGCCTCCTCTGTGGTGGGGGTCATGGTTTGGAGCACGGGCTATGGAGCCAACAGCCTGGGTGCAAAATCCCCCTTAGCCCCTTCCTCATTGTTCTACCTCTCTGTGCCTCAGCTTCCTCACTGGATTAGTTTGCTAGGGCTGCTGTAACAAAGCGCCACAGCCTGGGTGGCTCAAACAGCAGAAATCTATTTCACATAGTTCTGGAGGCTAGGAGTGTGAGATCAAGGTGTTGGCAGGATTGGTGTCTAGTGAGGGCCTCTCTCCTCGGCTTGCAGATGGCTGGCTTTGTGGTTCTATTTTTGCTATTGGTGAAATAAGGGACAGTGAGCTCAGAAGGAAATAAACTTCTGGGGTCTAAGTAGCCTAGGGGGAACAGTGAACAGACCTGCAGTGACACTGCCCAGCTGGCCAATACTGGACTGCATTTCATCCCAGACAATTTCAAGACACAAGTTTGTTTTATGTTCTATTAATACCACATAAGAATAAATACTATAAATTGTAATTGTAAGACACCATCAATTGTTAAGTCTCACCCTGATCTCAGAAATGCTGAAATTTGAAAAAAATACGTGTTGTGTCTTAGAATTGATGAAAGACAGTAGATCCTGTTTCTTAGTTTTTGGCAGTGAGGATCCACTGAGGTGGAGGGGCGGGCAGGCCATGTGCCTGGGGCCTCAGATGCTGGCTGCTATCCAGTATCAGCGTCCACACAGGGAAGTGGAATGGTGAAGCATCATCCCAATCGAGGCTCCTCACTTGGAAAACTGGCTAAATCCATGGCTGGGAAACAGATCCCAAAAGCTGCATAGGCCCCACTTGAGCTTTTTGGTGGGCCTTGTAAAATAAGCCCATCACTTGGGCATCTGACAGACCTGGGTTCTTGCTCTAAAGCTGCTGCTCACCAACCAGGAAGTTGAAAGAAGAAAGGCTCCAAAGTGCAAAGAGGGGCCAGGCACGGTGGCTTATGCCCATAATCCCTCCAAGGTGGGTGGATCACTGGAGCTCAGCAGTTCAAGACCAGCCTGGGCAATATGGTGAAACCTTATCTCTACAAAAAGAAGAAGGAGAAGGAGAAGGAGAAGACGACGGAGGAGGAGGAGGAGGAGAAGAAGGAAGGGAGGAGGAGGAGGAGGAGGAGGAGGAGAAGGAGACAGAATGAGACCCTGTCTCAATAAGTAAATAAAAGTGCTAAGAGGGCTTTGCCAAACGTTGCATGCACAAGATGGTGTGTGTGAGAGAGAGGGCTTGGAGTCAGGGGTCCCAGGGTTCGGTTTTGGCTTTTCCCTCCCTGGTTGTGGACTGGGCCATGTCCCTCTGCCTCCCTGGACCTGTTTCCTCTTGGGTAAAGCAGTGGAGTTCAGTTACTCATCCAACGAATGTGAACTGGGGGCCTCCCCTTCCAGGTGGTATGCTGAAGGCTGGGGGTATACAGGGTGAGATGTAGCCCCAGCTCCAGGAGAGCTCTGTTCAGTGTGGAAAGCAAGGAGTGAAGAGAGCAGAGAGGAGGCAGCCAAGCATTTTCCATGCTGTGTCTCCTTTAATCCTCATCATCACCATATGTGATGGGTAACGCAGGCATTTTTATTCCAGGTTCAGGGATGCAGTCAGGGAGACTGAGAAAGATGATGCTGCTTACCAAGGCAGGGCCAGGGTTTGGACCTGCTCTGCCTGACCCAAAGCCAGTTCTCTTTCCTCTTCACCTTGGATGGTCGGTCAGAAGTTTCCTTCTAGCACAGCATTCTCAGATTCTATGCCAAAAATTAGCCTGTGAATGTCACATTCTGACCGGCTTCTACAACATCCCCCTCGCTTAGCAACCAAGTAAGGAAGAGCCTCTCTCTGCTCAGGAATGGTGGGGCCAGGGGTGGGGTGCAGGGTAGCTCAGCTTGTCTAACCTGGCTTGTCTTCTAAGGAGGTGGGGAGCACCATGTTTTAGGGGAGTGAGCCTCCCCCTCACAAAAGCTTTCCATCTACACTCATGGGCATGTCAGTGGTGTGACATGCCATCTGAGTGACTCCACTTTGCCTGGTCATTTTGTACCCAGCAGCTCTTAATACAGTCCAGCAGTTCACACTAGAAAATACAGAAATCAAGGGACTGCTCCATCAGTGAGCATTATGTTCACAGGTTCGTGTCACAGGATGAAGGGATGGGAGAAGATGCTGGGGACCAGTCCTTAGTCTGAAGCCTCCATGGCAGCCCCATCAAGGGATTTTTTGGTCTCTGTTTGCATATCTCCCCGGATAGGAGGATGATGCTTCCTTTCAGCTCTGGCTAGAAGAGACTTCTAGCTGGTAGAGCCCAACAATACCTTGCGCATTTTGCCGAGGGAGATCTCAGGCTGAGGACAGTGAAGTGATTTGCTCAGGGTCGCCTGGTGCAACAGTGGAAAGCCTGGGTCATAGTCTTGGCACTGGGAAGCCTGGTTCTGTCCTTGACCTCACAGTTGAGTGGAAATAATCCCAAGGGAGGATTCAGGCTGGGTTCTTGCCTCAACCAGGTCATTTAACTTGAATTAAATGATATTTAATTCAATTTAATATCAGCCAAGGCCTACCATGTGCCAGGCACTATACTTACACCTAATGTGACCACCTCCATGAACCCTAGTTTCTCATCTATGGAAAAAAATACCTCCTGTGCATCTTCTCTCAGAGCCCTGTTAGGAGGATGAAATGAAGAAAAGGAAGTAAAGTGCTTTGTAAACTGTAAAGAGCTGTGTCCATTGAGGCACTGTTGCTAAAGCTGGCCATCCTATCTCTGTGGTCCAGTCTGCCTGGAGCGGACTTCCCACTTAGCACTGACCACCATATTGGAATTTGTTTATCTGCTCCTCACCCCCACCAGAGTTCCCAGGGGAGGAATGTTCGGGGTTTGTATTTGATTTCCCAGAGCCTTGCCCTGGGCCTGGCACATGGCAGGTGCTTAACAGTATTTTTGAATGTCTTGGTCCATTCAGGCTGCTATAACAAAATGCCATAAACTGGGTAGCAGAAATGTATTTCTCACAGTTGTGGAGGCTGGGAAGTCCAAGTCCAAGATCAGGGACAGGCAGATTTGATGTCTGGTGAAACCTTGTTTCCTGCCTCATACATAGCTGTCTGTCTTCCCTGTGTCCTCATGGGGTAGAAAGGGAAAGGGAACCCTCTGGGGCTCCTTTTTTTTTGAGACGGAGTTTCACTCTTGTTGCCCAGGCTAGAGTGCAATGGTGTGACCTTGGCTCACTCCAACCTCTGCCTCCCGGGTTCAAGCGATTATCCTGCCTCAGCCTTCTGAGTAGCTGGGATTACAGGTGTGCGCCACCACACCTGGCTAATTTTGTATTTTTAGTAGAGATGCAGTTTCTCCATGTTGGTCAGGCTGGTCTGGAACTCCTAACCTCAGGTGATCCGCCCAACTTGGCTTCCCTAAGAGGTGGGATTACAGGCGTGAGTGGGGTTTTTTTTTTTTTTGAGACAGATTCTCACTCTGTTGCCCAGGCTGGAGTGCAATGGCACGATCTCGGCTCACTGCAACCTCCACCTCCCTGATTCAAGTGATTCTTCTGCCTCAGCCTCCCGAGTAATTGGGATTACAGGCATACGCCACCATGCTCAGCTAATTTTTTTTTTTTTTTTTGTATTTAGTACAGATGGGGTTTCACCATGTTAGGCTGGTCTCAAACTCCTGACCTCAGGTGATCCACCCACCTCGGCCTCCCAAAGTGCTAGGATTACAGGTGTGCACCACCGTGCCCAGCCCTGGGGTCCCTTTTGTAGGAACAAATCCCATTCATGAGGGTTCCACTCTCATGACCTAACTACCTCTCAAATCCTATCCCTCCAAATATCATCACATTGGGGGTTAGGTTTCAATTCAGGGATATCATAGGGACACAAGCACTCAGTCTGTAAACAGAACATGTGATGATGAGCTCTGTTTCTCAGACCCAGGGAGATGCCAACCTGTGGGCACCGGAAGACCCCAGGGTGAAGGGCTAGGGAGAGGGCAGGTGGGAAGGGTGACCACTGTGGATGGACAGGGTGTGGGTCATTGGAGAGAAGAGGGTGGTGAAGGGTCTACGTTGTCTCGGGTATATACCCTGGGGTTTGTCTTCTCACGCCAGGAAAATTTAGGACACGGGCACACATGAGGAGTTTAGGAGCAGAGTTTTAATAAGCGGAAGAGAAGAGAAAGTGAAACAGCTCTTTCTATATAGAGAGAGGGGTCTCTGAGTGGAAAAGACTGGCTGTTGGTGGATACACCAGACTTTTTTTTTTTTTTTTTTTTTTTTTGAGACGGAGTCTCACTCTGTCGCCCAGGCTGGAATGCAGTGGCCGGATCTCGGCTCACTGCAAGCTCCGCCTCTCGGGTTCATGCCATTCTCCTGCCTCAGCCTCCCGAGTAGCTGGGACTACAGGCGCCTGCCACCTCGCCCAGCTAGTTTTTTGTATTTTTTAGTAGAGACGGGGTTTCACCGGGTTAGCCAGGATGGTCTCGATCTCCTGACCTCATGATCCACCCGTCTCGGCCTCCCAAAGTGCTGGGATTACAGGCTTGAGCCACCGCGCCCGGCCTACACCAGACTTTATAGTCCAGCTGGAGGAGGCGGTGTCTGATTTATGTAGGGCTCACAGATTGTTTTGATCAGGTGTGGCGAGGAAGGCTGGTTGCCCCACCCTAATCTTATGAAGCAAATGAACTCTCCTTGGCCGGTGCCATCTTGTCTGCTCCTTACCATACACGTGACTGGCAGAGACGGGATGATGGAGCTGCTGCCTTGAACGTGTCTAGTCCCTAGTTCCTGCACACACTGAGCTGTGCAAGCTCCCAGCTTGTTTGTCTATGTCTGCAGCACGATTTTACAGGCTGCTATTTGGTAGAAAATGATTTTGGGCTACTTTTCATTACAAAGAAAAGCCTCACCAAGGACTCCCATACCCTTACTGTCTGCCTAAGTGATTTCTTTTTAACTCCTATATCAGTGGGGCACTCCAAGCAGCGGGAGTGACTTTGTTAGCCCAGCTTGGAGCTCTAGTTTTTGGCTCTCATGTAAATAGAAATTAACACCTACTGGGCGCGGTGGCTCACGCCTGTAATACCAGCACTTTGGGAGGCCAAGGCGGATGGATCACCTGAAGTCAGGAGTTTGAGACCAGCTTAGCTAACATGGTGAAACCCTGTCTCTACTAAAAATATAAAAATTAGCCAGGTGTGATGGCATGCGACTGTAGTCCCAACTACTCTGGAGGCTGAGGCAGGAGAATCGCCTGAACCCTGGAGGTGGAGGTTGCAATGAGTTGAGATCATACCACTACAGTCCAGCCAGGTGACAAAGCAAGATTCTGTCTCAAAAAAAAAAAAAAAAAAAAAACACCAGGCCAAAACAAAAGTTTTACTCAGGCAAGGTTTCATAGGCTTGCAGCTGGAGCAACACACGGGAGCATTGTACGGGAAAGGGATCCTGGTGCTAGCTCCTGGAAGGACTTGGCTCTTGTCATTTTAAGGTAGCTGAGGCAAGAAAAAAAGGAGTGGCATGTAGGCACATAGAGATGGGGAACTTTTAGCACCTGCGCAGTTTGACCATGTGTTTCTCATGCATATGTCTCATTAGCGCGTTAAATCTCCAGCCCTGGGTGTGATTTTTAGTATTACGATATGATTATAATGAGGAAAACTTGGTGAAAGGTCAATGCTGGAGTCCATCTTGTCTTCAGCCAACTGCACCTGGTCTGGTTCTTGTCAGGAATGCCAGAGGCCTGCTTTTAGCAACCTTGGGAGACAGCACTCGAAGAGGTAAATGGTTAGTTTTTTATTTTTATGGTTACAAATTCAGCCTGGTCAGCTAACTTAGGAGAGGGGTCCCCCTTCGCTATGTGATGTGGGTCAGCTCGTTAAGGGATACAAGAAGGCAGCAGAGGGAATATGCCTGGACATGTGAGGCTCAGGGGGTCTTGGTGACCTAGTCTCTTGTCTTCTCTATACTGTCTTAGGTCAGGACATGGGGCGGTCATGGAGAGCCTGTCTCTGCTCAGGAATGGTGGGGCTGGGGTTTGGGGGCAGGGTGGTTCGGTTTGTCTAACCTGGCTTGTCTTCTAAGGAGGTGGTAAGCATCATGTTTCAGGATAGTGAGCCTCCCCCCACAAAAGCTTTCCATCTACACTCGTGGGCATGTCAGTGGTGTGACATGCCATCTGAGTGACTCCACTTTGCTGGTCATTTTATGCCCAGCAGTGCTTGTACAGTCCAGCAGTTCACACTGGAAAATACAGAAATCACAGGACCACTCCATCTGTAAGCATTATGTTCACAGGTTAGTGTCACAGAATGAAGGGGCAGGAGAAGATGCTAGGGGCCAGTCCCTAGTCTGGCACGACAGAGCCCCTGCCCTTACCAGCATGTGGATCAGCCAGAAAGATGGTGGGGGGCTGGAGCTGCTCATCCTAGCTGCTCTCCAGAGCCGCTTCTGTGTCTGTCTTCCAGGTTGGTGGTGACATCCCATTAGTGGCTTGAAACTGACAGTGGTGACAGTATTTATTTTATTTTATTTATTTATTTTTTGAGACAGAGTATCACTCTTGTTGCCCAGGTTGGAGTTCAATGGCATGATCTTGGCTCACTGCAACCTCCACCTCCCAGGTTCAAGTGATTCTCCTGCCTCAGCCTCCCAAGTAGCTGGGATTACAGGCATGCACCACCACACCTGGCTTTTTTTTTTTTTTTTTTTTTAAAGTAGAGACAGGGTTTCTCCATGTTGGTCAGGCTGGTCTTGAACTCCCAACCTCAGGTGATCCACCCGGCTTGGCCTCCCAAAGTGCTGGGATTACAGGTGTGAGCCACTGCACCTGGCTGACGGTATTTATTTGAAACTGACGATGGTGATGATATTTAGATGAAATTGGCCCATACTATCATACTACAGATCAGGGCTTTGTTTACCAGTGCAGCACTAGCTGTGAACAAGTGCCGTGTGATGATGAAAGTCCTCACCAGGTATAGGATGGCACAGCCTGGGCTGGGACTGACTCTACTGGGTAGAGTTAAGGAGGCAGGGCTTACACAGTGTTGAAGGATGAGCTGTGAAGACAGAGTGGTAAAGGGAGGCCCAGACAAGTGTGGGATGGCAAGACATATCCTGTGGTTCCGTGAAAGGAAACTGTGGATGTGAAGGCACTTGGCAACTTAATACAAGGTGTCAAGCAAAAGGGTGTCGAGTAAACAAATCCAACATAGGATGTATAAAGTGAACTGATTAGGGCTGGGGAGGGGTACCCATATCATAACACATTAACCTTTGCTTTTAGCTGGCAGGATCTCTAGGGATTTCAAATGTGGCTCAACAAGGCCTTTGCCCAACTCTTTGGTAAAGGGGAACCCAGGCTTTGGAGAGGGACTTGGCGTAAGGAAGTGAATGGGCTGCAACACTCTGGGGCTGCCAACTAACCTGGAAATGTTGACAAAGGTTGTGCCCTGTGTTTTGGTGGTGGGATGGTGGGAGTGGCAGGGAATTTGGCAGGAAACGGGACCAGGAAAACAAGTGGAGAGGGTCAGATAGAGCAGGCTGAGCGTGCACTTCTTCATGAGTGTTAGAGCCAGGCAGCCCTGCCTCAAAGCTTGTTTTGCTGTCCTTTGTGTCAGGTGGGGTCCTGGGTGCCATGAGTTGCTCAGTGAGCCCCCATTGGTCTCTGTGCCTCAGACTGGGGTGAGTGTGTCACTGGACTGTTTCCACAGCTCGGTTGGTGCCACACTGTCCCGAAGGTTCTGAAGCAGACTGAGGTCACCAGGCTGTCTGGGCAGACGGAGCTGCCAGAGTCCCGTCCCTCCCTTTGATGGGCCTGTTATCAAGGTTGTTTTGCTCCCGGAGCTGATCACAGGCCTCGTTTCCCAGCCAGCCACCCACCCCCATCAGCCCAGAGCCCCCTGGGACACAGGCAGATGTAGGCGGTCAGTGTGGAGAGACTGCAATTCAGGAAGGGGATGGGCTGAAATTTCTTGGGCCAAGAAACTGGCCCAGGACTGACCTTGGCTAAGCCCCCACTAATGACAGACTGATGTTTTTTTATTTTTATTTTTAGACATTCTTGCTTTGTGGCCCAGGCTGGAGTGCAGTGGTGTGATCTCGATTCACTGCAATCTCCACTTCCTGGGTTCAAGCAATTCTTGTGCCTCAGCCTCCCAAGTAGCTGGGATTACAGGCATGCACCACCATGCTTGGCCTATTTTTGTGTTTTTAGTAGAGACAGGGTTTCACTATGTTCATTAGGCTGGTCTTGAACTCCTGACCTCAAGTGATCCGCCTGCCCTGGCCTCCCAAAGTGCTGGGATTACAGGTCTGATCTGTAAACACCTGGGATTACAGGTGATTACACCTAGCCTGATGATTTTGTTGTTGTTGTTTGTTTTTTTGAGATGGAGTCTTACTCTGTTGCTAGGCTGAAGGGCAGTCGTGCGATCTGGGCTCACCGCAACCTCTGCCTTCCGGGTTCAAGCTATTCTCCTGTCTCAGCCTCCCAAGTAGCTGGGATTACAGGCGCCTGCCACCGCACCTGGCTAATTTTTGTATTTTTGGTAGAGATGGGGTTTCACCATGTTGGCTAGGATGGTCTTGATCTCTTTTTTTTTTTTTTTTTTTTTTTTCTGAGACGGAGTCTCGCTCTGTCTCCCGGGCTGGAGTGCAGTGGCCGGATCTCAGCTCACTGCAAGCTCTGCCTCCCGGGTTCACGCCATTCTCCGGCCTCAGCCTCCCGAGTAGCTGGGACTACAGGCACCCGCCACCTCGCCCGGCTAGTTTTTTGTATTTCTTAATAGAGACGGGGTTTCACCGTGTTAGCCAGGATGGTCTTGATCTCCTGACCTCGTGATCCGCCCGTCTCGGCCTCCCAAAGTGCTGGGATTACAGGCTTGAGCCACCGCGCCCGGCCGATGGTCTTGATCTCTTGACCTCGTGATCTGCCTGCCTCGGCCTCCCAGTCAGACTGTTTTAAGAGTAATTTGTAAAAGGAAGCTGGAAATTTGGAGTGAATAAACGGGTGGTTAGACAAATGCTGTGTGATTTAGGCTGCAGTTTACACAGAGTGGCTGCATCCTAGGCTGCACATTCTGAGGTATGGGCAAGTGGGGACCTTGGCCACCCCTGCACTGGGAGCTCTGGCCCAAAGGCAGACCAGGGTCATGAGGCTAGGCCCTTCTTAATACGGTGGAGGGCTTTTGGAGGTGCTAAGGGCATGAGGTCACAGAGTGGTGCCTGCTGCTGGCCTTCAAGCACGCAAGGCCTGTTTGGTGGTGGTCCTCATGAAGTAGTCACACCAGTGGGTGCTTAGGGTTCCCTCAGGCACCCATTCTAATTGTCCCTCGGCATGCATGGGACCACACCTAGGGCAGGAACTGAGAGCTGACAAGTGTTGTGTTCCCGGCGTTGCTCCTTCAGCTGGGATGGAGCCCTTGGCGGCATAAAAGGGTAAACTGAGTCCAGGTGAGATCGCCACAGGGTCTCACCCAGGACAGTGAGGGGCTCACAAGCAGCACATCCCTGCTCACAATTCGCACTCAGACTCACCTGTCCACCGATGGTGCTGCCATCACTGCTGCGCATTTGTTCTCCATCTTTCTCACATTTTTGCCAAGCAGAAGGCCGAGCTCACCTAACCTGGATGCAGTCAATGAGATTGCACTGCGTGCCCCCTCCCGCCCCTAGTGCAGCGGCGGTGTGAATGCACACCCGCCCTTGCTTGCCCTTCCTGCCTGGCTGCCAGCTCTGCTCCTGCTGTTCCCTGTGCCCATGGCGCTCTCTTGCTTATTCTGTTAAGGCTGACCTACCCTCAGAGGCCCACCTTGGCCATCCACAAGCCTCCTTCTGAGAACTGAGCCCTTTCCCTGAGTTCCCACAGCACGCTGTGTGAAGCTCTAAACTTTCTCCAGGCTGAACTTAGCTGAGCTTATTCGTGGCTGTTCCCGTCCTCAGGACTGACACAGCAAGTGCTCCGTAAGGGCTTGTTAAACTACTCTCCTGGAACTCCTAGCCCCCGCCAAGAGTCCACCCTGACTACCTCCTGCAAGAGCACTGAGCTCCTGGGTGCCAGGCCTAGCTCGGAATTTTCAGAGACACCAGCTCGTTTAAGTTGCATAACCCTGGAAGGGGTTGTTGCCTGATGAGGAAGCAAATCAGAGACGTTCAGTGACTTGTCCAAGGTTACAGAGCCTGGGAGCTCTGGATTCAAACCCAAGTCACTGTGACTCAAGACCAGTGTTTTTCCCCGTTGTAAGCAGACACAAAAGAATAACAGTCCTTTATCATTTATACTGTATTCTCACGTACATTATTTCATTTGATCCTCACAACAGCCCTGTGAGGTAGGTAGGGTTATGTATTACTGTTATGCCCATTTCACAGATGAAGAAATGGAGGTGGCTCAGTGAGGTGAGTGACTTACATAAAGTCACACAGCATGTTAGAGGCTTCACTGCTTCTGCAATTTCTCTAAAGTCAAGCTGCTTGGATTAGGGAGCACCGAAAAGATGGACAGTTTTATGGAAAAGGAAAAAGGGCAGTGGTGATTTGTAAGATTTCTTCCTCACATTGTTTTGTTGTGGCCACAGCTTTTGCTACTTGGTCTAAACTGGGTTCTCCATGAGGGGCTTTCCCAAGTACTCTTGGCCTGGGACAGCTGTTTGTTTTTGGGATGGAGTCTCACTCTGCCGTCCAGGCTGGAGTGCAATGGCACACTCTCAGCTCACTGCAACTTCTGCTATCTGGGTTCAAGAGATTCTCCTGCATCAGCCTCCCAAATAGCTGGGGTTATAGGCGCCTGCCACCATGCCCAGCTAATTTTTGTATTTTTAGCAGAGGTGGGGTTTCACCATGTTGGCCAGGCTGGTCTTGAACTCCTGACCTCAGGTGATCTTCCCGCCTCAGCCTCCCAGTGTTGGGATTACAGGCATGAGCCACTGCGCCTGGCAGAAAAGCTGTCAGAGAGACTCCTGGGTCCCATTTAGGGGGGAAAGGGCCTTTACTGCTCAAGGGAGCTGGCTCTGCCCATGGCCCAGTGTACAAGCTCCCTACTCACAGGGCTTATCTACGGGAAGCCCCTTTCTGGGCCCACCTCCCATGGGTGCCTGTGTCACCAGGCTTCCTTGGCTTTGTCTGAGGACCCCTGCCCGGGGGGAGGACCCTGGGACTCTCAAGGCCAAACTCACTTTAGGGATGAATCATGACGTGCAGTTTGGAGGCCTGCACAGCTCATCACCCGGTGGGAAGCAGTGCTTGGGTTGCTTGCCCTGGATGGCACCCCATGGAGACCCAGGGGTAGGACACAGGACTGCAGGGGAAGGCCGCCTTCCTGAGGGCAGGGTCTTAGGGGCCACACATTTACCCTAAGGGCACTATTATGGTCCACACCACTCCTGGGCTCCTTGCTGCACAGCATGCTCGGAGACCCTGTCTCTTTCCTCCGGATCTCCTCAGGGGCCGCGAATCTTCCTCTTCCAACAGAAAATGGTCAAAAGGCGTATGGAGCCATAGCTTGTGGGGAAGGTGGGTGAAGTGAGGGTCACAAACAAGATGAAGCTATAACAAAAGGGGACGACTTACAGGGGATAGAAAAGAGCTAACTTTGATTCTGAAGACAGATCCCAGAGGGGAATCTGAATTCTGAGTAATAATGTTTTCAGAAAAATTTCTGGCCTCTCAAGGTGACTATTTTGAAAGCAAAGATATGTAACTGGGTGAAAGCGAAGGTCTGCCACCAAGATCCAGCAAGTGGCAGAACAGATTTTGGCTCAATATAGGGAAGAACTTTCTAATAGCACCGTCCAACCATGGCAGGAGCTGCCTTGGGGATGGCGCACTACCTATGAGCTGAGGTATGCAAGCAGGCCAAGGTGATCACTTGCTGGTACCCAGGGAGAGGCGCTCATCCTCAGATGTGCTGGGGTGTTCTAGGGGTGGGGGAGGGAGAAATAATCATCGAATTATTTCTAACCCTGAGAATCCATAATATATTTGTTTAAAATGACCTATTTCAATGATACCTCAAATTTTTGGGAAAACAATGACAAAAGTCAGGCGACAGACTGGATTTGGAAGCGCCTTTCATTACACTGGCTCCAGACTCTTGCACATCTTTGCAGAGATAGCAGACCCTTTCTGAAGCCAGGAATCCCTTGATTCAGCCCCATCAAGAGGCACATTCCTACCTTCTGAACCCTGCCTGGACACTCATTCCTCTAGACCCTGCCACACCTCATCTCTGTCCCCCAAGAGGGGACACTAACAGGGCTCTGAGAATGCATGGCATTCCAAGCCAGCCAAACACGGTCACCCCTGGGCAAACATTCACAATTATCGATGCACCCTAGGGAGGGAGGGGCAGGTGTGACAGGAACTGCTGGGGACTTTATGTCCTGGTTAACTAGAGGTAGCCTCTTGTTCTCATCCCATCCTCTCCAGCAGGGCCTTCTTACAGATGGATAAATGCGGTACTGGCTAGTGGTACAGACGGGTGGAGCCCAGGAGAAAGCCGCCACTCCTTTGTCCCGGCTGGAAAATCCTCCTGTGGCCTCCTTTAGTACACATCAGCTGACTCTTCACTTGTCACAATAGCCCATCTGCAGCTCAAAATGGCAAGAAAAAAGGTGGTTCTGTTCAGAGGACAATGGATTCCAAAAGGTGGACTTCATCATGGGGGGAATCAAGTCCTGCTACACAATTAATACAGATTAGTACAGTCCCCTGCCTCGCACCACTGGCGAGATGCCCTCCAAGACCTGGCTGACATGAGCTTCTTGGGACTCCCCGTCTCCAATGCTGTTGGGGTCCTTTTACCTGTACCGTATTAATCGAATAATCTTATTGTTCATAAAATCCAGAGCATGTGGGTGAGAAGAATCGATGCAGAAGCCATCGCTCAGAGCGATTTTCAGTACCTCCTCCACGAAGACCTGGAAGCTGTTGATCTGCTTGTTGGCAGGCACCACCCAGAGCCTCTTGAGGTTCTGCTTGGTGTACTCCTCCTCTGGCAGGCCCTCCACATTGGCCACCCAGTCCAGAGTCAGGTGGTTGGGGTCCTGCAAGTGGCTGGTGATGGAGGAGAGATTGCCATTGGAGCAGTAGTAGAGCTTAGAGCCAAGGAGTTTGAGGAAGAGGCAGGAGGTGCTGAAGATGTTGGCGTTGAAGACCTCCATGCTGGAGGAGGAGAGGCTGTAGATCTGGGGCGCCTCGCGCACAGTGAAGTGGACCGTCTGCACATGCTGGTTCAGTGTGATGTTGAGCATAGCATTCTTCTCGGCCTTGGAGAGCTCCACTTCCTTCTCCTGCAGGGCCTCAATCAGGGGCTGCACCTGGTAGAAGTCGGCCTCCCTGCGGAGCAGGCCCATCTCCTGGAAGTCCTCGGGCAGGTCAAGGTGGGAGGTCCGCAGGAAGTTGAGGATATAGCGGAACACTTTGCCGTCACGGTCAATGAAGCAGTTGCCCTGGCTGTCCCTCTTGGTGGGCATCTTCCCACTGAACATGGCGCCTAGCATGGAGTCAGGGAAGCTGGTCAGGGTTGCCAATGAGGTTGTATAGAGCTTCCCCCCGACGTTCAGCGTGATGGGGTCGGACATGGCAGGAGACTGGGTTGCTGGAAGTGGCCCTGGAGAGGGTGACAAGTGAGAAATGACTATAACCAAACCTCATCTGAGAACTCACAGTCCTTAACTCCTTATTGTACATCAAGCCTATGCCCTTGGGATTGAAATGAATTAATACCTGATGAATGGGTGATAATTGTTAACACTGTGCAAAGTACATTAGCTTCACTAGGGAGAAAGGAGAAAGGGAAAAGGAAACAGGAAAAGAAAGGAAAGGACCCCTAAAGCCTGGGTCCCCCTGCCGATGTTCTGTTCTAATTGGTCTGGAATACTGCCCCAGCACTGGTTTTTTGAAAGAGTTCCCTTAGTGATTCTAAATGTTCAGTTAGAATAGAGAACCACTGGTCTAAAGAAAGAAAGGAAAACGTGCCTGGACTGAAAGCTATGCTACGTGTTTATACATATATTTGCTTGCATAATAGTTGTATCAGCTGGGCACGGTGGCTCACGCCTGTAATCCCAGCACTTAGGGAGGCTGAGGTGGGTGGATCACCTGAGGTCAGGAGTTCAAGATCAGACTGACCAACACGGTGAAACCCCATCTCTACTAAAAATACAAAAATTAGCTGGGCATGGTGGCGGGCACCTGTAATCCCAGCTGTTCAGGAGGCTGAGGCAGGAGAATCGTTTGAACTCAGGGGGTGGAGGTTGCAGTGAGCTGAGACTGCGCCATTGCACTCCAGGCTGGGCAACAAGAGTGAAACTCTGTCTCAAAAAAAGAAAAGTTGTATTATCTTTTGACATAGACAATATAATCATCCATCCCTGTCGTGCAGATGAGGAAAACTGTGCCAGGATTCATTCCTCAAGCTCAGAAAGGCGAAGTGCCTCGCCAGGATTCAAACTCAGTTTCCTTTATATGAAAGAAAAATGTGTAAATGCTTACTAGCCAAAGATCGGTATGTTCTAAGTACTCAACAAATGGTCTGAGATTTATGCATCCAGGCTCAGTGCTCCTCCTTCTGTACCAATGACACTGCTGAATTTAATTATTTTTCTCTCAAAGATTTGACAACGAATGGCCATGATTAGTGTCATTTCCATCTATCTTCAAGGCCCACATTAGGTCATTCAGCTGTCTGGACTGCAAATGACAATCCTTTCTAGACTTTCACTGCTCCCATGCTGACTTGCCTTGCCATGAAAATGCTCTTGGCTCCTGGTGGCCTGTCCTTTGCTGTCATAACACCCCAAGCTTCTCTGAAACTGGCTGCAAGGTCAGTGCAAATGCAGGACTCTGTCAGAGCACCCTCCTGAAGGTAACCTATCCACTCCTTAACAAAGCCCCCCGATCTCCCAGCTGTCAGCATCTATGGCTGGCGCATCTCCTTCACCACATGTTCTAGAAAACAGGAGATCTCAGTTGCAGCTTCCAACACTATACCATCCCCAGAGCCAGCCTGTGGACAGACTCAGTCATCCTTCCCCGACATGGCAGGTAGGGATGCCAACAGGAACTGCCCCAGGATTACCCCCAGAAGAGCCTGTGCTGGTAGAGGAGACAAGAGAGAATGAAGGCACAGTGACAAGACAGGTAGAAGATGTGGGAGACCATTGGGAATGAACCTTGGTCCATCAAAAACTATCTGGCTGGCAGACACAGTGGCTCACACCTGTAATCCCAGCACTTTGGGAGGCCAAGGCGAGCTCAGGAGTTCGAGACCAGTCTGGCCAACATGGCGAAACCCTGTCTCTACTACAACAACAACAACAACAACAACAAAGCAGGGTGTGGTGGCAAGTACCTGTAGTCCTAGCTACTTGGGAGGCTAAGGTGGGAGGATCGCTTGAGTCTGGCAGGTCGAGGCTGCAGTGAGCCGTGATTACGCCACAGTACTCCAGCCTGGGAGACAGAGTGAGACCTGGTCTCAAAAAACAAATAAACAAAAACCCATCCTGCCAAGCATGCTTACTGTCTAGATGGAGAAACAGAGGTTTGAGGAGGCACCTCCCCAAAGTTACCCAGCAGGGGTGGCGAGAACTTCTGAACATTTCTGCCTCCCGAAGAGGCTGACTGCACTGAGGCCTCCTTTCTCCAGAGGATGGGGGCCATGCCAGTGTGAGATATTCGGCTGCCATGCTCGACTCTCTGGCGGGGGCGGGGGTATGTCTCCTCATGAGTCCTCCCCAGTCTAACAGGGCACTTTGATATTGTAGAAAGGCATTCCCCATCTGGAGTGTTTGAGGAGAAATGAGCCCATGTGAAATATAAAATTGTCAGTAGAAGCCTGGAGCAGATGGGCTGTGAGACGGTGGGGAGGTCCCACAGAGGTGTGGGCGAGCCGCCACTGGGGGCGTGGCTGCTGCTGTGGAGACTGACTGCCAGGCAGCAACTGGGGAGGGTGCTGTGACTCAGGGCTGAATCTGGCCAATTCTGTCTCCAGAGGGCCCAGGCAGGAGCTGGACCCAGGAGTGGGTCCCCTTTACTTAGTCTAGAATCTTCTTCCCTGTTGCCCTCTTTTTATTCTTTCTGGATAGAAATGTGCATGTTCTAGTTTCAGTCTTTCTCCTCGAAAACAAACACCCCCCTGCCAACACTGGGTTTCAGGCCCAGGCTCTGTGAAGTGGTTCAACTCCATGGCAGGAAAAGGAGCAGGTGTCAGAGAGGACATGGACAGTTCCATGGTCCACAGACCCTTATCTCTTCCATGCGTTAGTGCTGAAGTACTCAGAGCATTACAGGCAGGGGAGGTCAGGAGCAACAGGGCATTCCCTGGGACCCCTGGATAGGTGCCCAAACTCCTATTTCTCTGCTTGCAAAAGCAGCAGAGCACCTGCTTTCCTGTGCCCCCGATGATGTCATGGCTCCCAGTCATTTGTCTGGGGAGAGCAGCACAGTTGTACAGGCAGTCAGGGCAGACGCTGGCTAGCAGGCAGGTCTCCTGCTCCGAGTATAGGAAGCTCTCTGTGGTAATCTCCCCTTACCTATTGAGTCACAGAGCTCAGTCCTCCAAGCCCTTCTTTTTTTTTTTTTTTTTTGAGACAGAGTCTCGCTGGCACCAGGCTACAGTGCAGTGGTGTGATCTCAGCTCACTACCACCTCTGCCTCCCAGAATTCAAGCGATACTCCTGCCTCAGCCTCCCAAGTAGCTGTGATTACAGGCGCACACCACCACACCTGGCTAATTTATTTTTGTATTTTTAGTAGAGATGGGATTTCACCGTGTTGGCCAGGATGGTTTCGATCTCTTGACCTTGTGATCTGTCTGCCTTGGCCTCCCCAAGTGTTGGGATTATAGGCGTGAGCCATCGTGCCTGGTCTAAGCCCCTATTTTCTAGTCACAAGGCCACAGTGTCCATCATCACAAATCTACGGCCCTGCTACAAAAGGCACAATGACACGACACAAGGGGAGCTTCATGAGTCGGCGGAGGTTTGCAGTCAGGTAGCGGGAACTAACACCGCTGAGACTCAGCCCCCCATGGCTTCCCAGCTGCCTCCTGGCCACCCCCACCTGGATATTCTGCAAGCGAGGCACGAGAACAGGGTCTGGAGACACGGAACCGGGCCAATTTGTGCTAACTTCATGAAAGAGAAAACACCAAGGTCTGGGGGCAAACAATCTGAGGCCAATTCTGCTGACTTCTCAAAGCTGGATCAAAAGGAAAACCCTGGGTCTGGGGGCAGGGACCCTAAGGCCAATTAACACCAAATTCCTAAAGCTGAACCAAGAGGAAAAACCCCATCTCCCCAGCTGGGTGACAAAGGATCAAAACGCTTCTCTCCCAGCAACCCTCCCACTCCACCATGTCTCAGATGGAAAGGGAGGGGGCCTTAGATTGGGACCATCCCTCTATCTGCATAGGGTGCCCATTCACTTCAGCCTTTAATTAGCCACAGACTAAATCCTTCGTCCAGATAAGGGGTAGCTGATAAGACCCTCAAATGGGGTACTTAAAGCCCAGAGAACTTTGTAACTGGGCCTTTGAGTTCCTTGCTCCGGCTCACTCCTACCCTGTGGAGTGCTTTCTCACTTTAATTCCTGCTTTCGCTGCTTCGTTCCTGCATTTCATTCCCCTGCTACTCTTTTTATTATTATTATTTTTAGTAGAGACAGATTTCACTATGTTGGCCAGGGTGGTCTTGGACTGACCTCAACTGATCCGCCCATCTAGGCCTCCCAAAGTGTGGGGGTTACCACGTCCAGCCCCTCTGCTACTTTGTTCAAAATGCCAAGGACCTGGACAACTCATAGTCAAGACCCTCCACCAGTAACACAGGTACCAGAAGCCTCACCTGTGCATTCCTCTGCCCCTAACTCTGCTGTGAACTCTTCTCAGCCACCCAACTGCCTGAGGGAGGCAGCCCCGACTCCAGCCCTACAGGCTGTCTTGACTGTCTCCTTGAACCCATCCCTATAGCTACTCCCAGAGCTCAGGCCTCATCCCTGCCCCCTTCACCCCTACATCCTCACTCGGCTCCCTGCCTTCTGTCTACCTTCCTTTCTGGACTGCAGACCTCCCTGAAGCACCGGCCCTGCCCAAACCACTTTCCTCTTCCCCTCTCATGCCTAACCCTGCCCTCCTCCACGCACTCCGGACACCACTGAGTCAGTCTCCTTCATGCTGTCACCTGCCCTGCCTTTGCTGTCCCTAGACCACCCTTGTCTACCTTCTCTCTGCTGCCTACCTTTCAGGCCCAGCCTAGGAGTCATCACCTCTCTATGGCTGTCCCCAATCTCCAGCAGGTTAACAGCTCTCCTCTCAGGGCTTCCTGGTGCCCTGCACAACCCCCTCTGGCAGCACTCACCATTCCATCTGCAGTGATCTGCTTTGCACATGGCCTTCTTCTCTGGCTCTATCAAAATGCAGATCAGTGGACATCCATATGGGGAAAAAAGAACCTTGGTCCATCTCTTATGCCATATATGAAAAATAAACTCAAAACAGATCATAGACCTAAATATAAAATTTAAAACTACACAACTTCTAGGAGAAAATCTTTGCAACTGTGGATTAGGCGAAGATTTCTTGGATAGGACCTAAAAGGGACAAACCATTAAAAACATCAATAAACTAGACTTCATCCAAATAAAAAACGTCTGCTCTTCAAAAGACACTGTTAAGGAAATGAAAGAATAAGACACGGAGAAAATATTTGCAAAACACCTATCTGATAAAGGATTGTTAACCAGAATATATAAAGAACTCTCAAAACTCAGTAACTCAGTAAGAAAATATCCCAATTAAAAAACTGACAAAGCTGGGTGCAGTGGCTCATGCCTGTAATCTCAGCACTTTGGGAGGCTGAGGCGGGCAGATCACTTGTGGCCAGGAGTTCAAGAACAGCCTGGCCAACATGGCGAAACCCTATCTCTACTTAAAAAAAAAAAAAACAACCAGACAAAAGATCTAACAAATACTCCAGCAAAGAAGATATGTAGATGACGACAATCACATGAAAAGATGGTCAATATCATTAGTCATTACAGTATGAAAATTGAAATCACAATTACATGCTACTATACACCTATTACAGTGGCTCATATGAAAACTGACAATGCCAAATGAAGGTGAGTACACAGAACAATGGAAACCTCATACACTGCTGGCAAATGGTAACCACTGTTGAAAATAATTTGGCATATGGTATGGTTTGGCTGTGTCCCCACCCAAGTCTCACCTTGAATTGTAATAATCCCCATGTGTCAAGGGCAGGACTAGGTGGAGATGATTGAATCATTGGGGTGGTTTTCCTCATGCTGTTCTTGTGATAGCGAGTGAGTTCTTAAGAGATCTGATGGTTTTATAAGGGGTTTCCCCTTTGCTTGGCACTTCTCCTTGCTGCTGCCATGTGAAGAAGGACATGTTTGCTTCCCCTTCTGCCATTATTTTAAGTTTCCTGAGGCCTTCCTAGTCCTGTGGAACTGTGAATCAATTAAACCTCTTTCCTTTATAAATTACCCAGTCTCGGGTATGTCATTATTAGCAGTCTGAGAACGGACTAATACAGCATACAATTATCCCATGACGCAATGACCCTGCTCCTAGATATTTCAGCTATAGAAATGGAGACATATGTCCATGCAAAGACTCATATGTGAATGTTTATGGCAGCTTATTCATAACTGCCCAAACTCAGAAACAACTAAAATGTAAACAGATAAACAAATTGTAGTACATCCATACAATAGAATACAACTCAGCAATATATAGGAACTACTAAAAGACATTACCACATACCTGAATTTCAAAAGCATTATATCAAGTGAAAGAAGTCAGCCTCAGAAGGTTACATGGTGCATGATTCTATTTGTATAACATACTGGCAAAGGCAAAACTATAAAGACAGAAATCAGATTAACCGAATTCCCGGGGCTGGGTTGGAGAGAAAAGACTGGCTACAAAGAAACACAAGGCATATTTTGGAGTGATGGGAATATTCTATTAGGTTGGCACCAAAGTAATATGATGTGGTGGTGGTCAAATGTCTTTATAAAGGCTGTCAAAATTCATGTAACTGTACACATCTAAAAGGGTGAATTTTGGCCAGCTGTGGTGGTTCATGCCTATAATCCCAGTACTTTGAGAGGCCAAGGCAGGAGGGTCACTTGAGCCCAGGAGTTCAAGACCAGCCTGGAAAACATAGTGAGACCTGTGTCTCAATTAAAAAAAAAAAAAAAAAAAAGGGGGTAAATTTTACCATACGTAAGTTTTACCTCCATAAACAGGAAAAAAATGAAGGTTGTGACCTACTGGCAAGTCACGACATCAATACAGTTAAGTGGGTCGTGACCAATTATATATTGTTGTGAACCTTTTGTTTCAGTTGTGTGTCCATGAACTGGATCATGGTATCTTCATACTGTGGGTGACAAAACAATTTTTTTGGGAACCACTGCCTAGTTTGTGGGCTGAGAGCAACTGCATGCCTCACGTCTGCATAGTCACCGCCTCGCACTCGGGGGAGGGGTTGTGTGATACTGTGATATAATAAGCAATATACATTTTAGATTTGTACCCAGCTGTTGGCCAGGGTTAAAAACATTGTAATTTCCCTAGTGATAATAGCTATAGGAACTTCTTCTATTTTAATAATTGATTTTGTCCCAGTAGGTGGAGGTTGCAGTGAGCCAAGATTGTGCCACTGCACTCTGGTTTGGGTGACAGAGCCAGGCCTTATTCCAAAGCCCGCCCACCCCCCAATTAATTATAGTTGTTATGTTGTCCTAATCCAAATCTCAATAGTATTTTTCAAAAAAGATTTAAATAATTAAAATTTTAATCTGGAAGCACTGATGACTGATAACCTGAAAGAATATTTGAATAAGACATCTTAGCACAATGTATTAAAACCAGATTATAAAGCAATGACATTTCACTCCGTGGTTTTAAAACAATGAGAAGAGAAGGAATTTGGTAACAAATGTGAAGAGACACAACTAGCAATGTTTAAAAATAAACCTATTGATAAATATATTGATCCTTACAACTCTGGGACCCAGGCAGGACTGATCACATTGTCTTTATTTCAAAGACAACCTAAAGCAGACCCAAAGAGTGTGAATCCCTTGCCCAGGACTTCATGTGCATTCTTGATCTCAGAGTCATGGCGTCTGGGAAGTTCTGGTTTGGACACCCTTCAGAGAACCAGTCCTTTAGAGGTCTTCGGCAGGAAGCTGAACCCAGCCACAGAGGGCCTAGCCAACAGCCTGTATACTCATGGCGACCTGGAGTAGGCAAAGGCTCTTTTCTGTGCAGCTTCCTTTTTTCCTACATTACTGTCCACTTCCATAATCAGCATTACTTCCATAATCAGCATTACTTCCATAGTGAAATGACTTACCATGCAATCCTGTCGGTGGGGACTAGCTGTTGTAACAATAAACGTACTGAGTAATGAAAATTGTCCATCTATCATCTATCAGTCAATCACCTATCCATCATTTCCTAGCTGTGCTCACTCAGAGAGCCTAGAAATGACACCCAGTAGCAATAAACACACCTAGCCCTGGATCTTTGTTTCTGAATGTCATCATCTCTTCTAAAAGAAACCAGGGCTTCCTGGAGAAACTGATGATTCCTGAACTTTTACAGGAAAAGTTCAAGGTGAGTTCATATAAACCAGTGATTTAAAAACAAACAAACAAACAAAGAAAAAAAACAAAGAGTCCAGGATGGGTGCGGTAGCTTATGCCTGTAATCTCAGCACTTTGGGAGGCCGAGGCAGGCGGATCACCTGACGTCAGGAGTTGGAAGACCAGCCTGGCTAACATGGCAAAACCTCATCTCTACTAAAAACACAAAAAAATAGCTGGGCGGGGTGACACGTGCCTGTTATCCCAGCTACTTGGGAGACTGAGGCAGGAGAATCGCTTGAACCTGGGAAGTGGAGGTTGCAGTGAGCCAAGATCACACCACTGCACTCCAGCCTGGGCAACAGAGTGAGACTCTGTCTCAAAAACAAACAAACAAAAAACAGAAGTCCATAATGTTATTCCCCAAAGAGAGGGTGAGAAGATGGGAGTGAGAAAGATAGAGACAGGGAAAATTTATTCTATAAAAAAGAATACTAGCTAATAAACACAGAAGGAATGGTAGAATTAGAAAATTACCAATTTGCAACCCTCAGTGTTGCTATTCAAGCAAGGATGATCCAGGGATGTGGTGTGAAAGGTTATCAGGAACACATAATTATAACAGACTCAGAGAATCACTTCACAGATTACCTATTAATTGTAAGAGAGAAAAATGTACCCTTACGATAGAGAGATCAGGTTGCCATGATCTTACCTAATAATCAAATGTAGCATTCATGGATACTAAGACCCTGACATCATATCCTCCTGACATGCAGTAAGTACACATATTGCCAAAAACTCAAATCTAACCCGAATCTAATCATTGATAAACCAATCAAACATATTTAAATAGGTGGAGAAGCTCTATTTATTTATTTACTTATTTGAGATACAGTCACACTCTGTTGCCCAGGCTGGAGTGCAGTGGCACAATCTCGGCTCACTGCAACCTCCATCTCCCAGGTACAAGCATCTCCTGCCTCAGCCTCCAGAGTAGCTGGGAGTATAGGCACGCACCACCATGTCCGGCTAATTTTTGTATTTTTAGTTGAGATGGGGTTTCACCATGTTGGCCAGGCTGGTCTCAAACTCCTGACCTCAAGTGATCCGCCCGTCTTGGCCTCCCAAAATGTTGGGATTACAGACATAAGCCACCATGCCAAGGGGCTCTATTTAGATTAAATGAGTTGATAAAAGAGATATAATAAAATGCAATATGTACATCTTGACTGGATCTGATTTTAAAAACCAGAAACTATATAAGGTATTTTTGGGCAATTATATTTTTTTTTCTTTTTTGAGACAGGGTCTTACTCCGTCACCCAGGCTGGAGTGCAGTGGCGCAATCATGGTTCATTGCAGCCTTGACATCCCCAGGCTCAGGTGATCTTCCCAAGTAGCTGGGACTACAGGTGCATGCTACTACATCCTGCTAAATTTTGTAGTTTTTGTAGAGATGGGGTTTCACTATGTTGCCCAGGCTGGTCTTGAACTCCTGGGCTCAAGCAATCTGTCCGCCTTGGCCTCCCAAAGTGCTGGGGTTACAGGCATGACCCATTGCACCTGGCAGAAAATTTTTAATAACTATTACATTGGGTAATACTGACTTCTTGCTTATAACGCATAATGTATTATGGTTATGTAGTAGAATGTCCTTATCAGGGATACATGTTGAAGAATTTAGGGGTCAAACGTCAATAAACATGTCTGTAACTTACTTTTAAACAATTTGGCCCAAAAAGTGTGTGTTTGTGTAAAAGCACAATTGGCAAATTGTGAATTGGCGTATCTAGGTTAAGGGTTGTACTTTAAGCTTTAATGTAAGCTTGAAAATTTTAAAAATATTTGTATTTTAAAAGAAGGGAGAAGAATACTTCCTTCATAGGGCCAATAGATGTAAAGTTACAGTCACAGTGCCAGACCCCAATAAATAGCCAGACTTAGTAAGTTACAGATTTACTACTACTACTTAGAAGTGTGAAAAGTTCGTAATTTTCCTTCCCAAGTGTTGCTGAATTTTGAAGGGTGAGGATGCCAACCAGGGCTAAGTGGTGGAGGAGTTAGAATCTAAGTCCGGGTGGGTAGTCTGGATAGACCCACTACCCACAGAAACCACACCACTAGGCCATTTTTTTTTTTTTTTTTTTGAGATGGAGTTTCACTCTGCCACCCAGGCTGGAGTTCAGTGGCATGATCTCGGCTCACTGTGACCTCCACCTCCCAGGTTCAAGCGATTCTTCTGCCTCAGCCTCCTGAATAGCTGGGATTACAGAAGCGTGCCACACGCCTGTCTAATTCTTGTATTTTTAGTAGAGACAGGGTTTCACCATGTTGGCCAGGCTGGTCTCAAGCTCCTGACCTCAAGTGATTCACCCACCTCGGCCTCCCAAAGTGCTGGGATTACAGGCGTGAGCCACTGTGCCTGGCGAGGCCTGCCTATCTTCTGTGCTGTGATTCTGCCTGGGAGAAGATGGCTGTTCAGGCCTTGTTTTTCCTGCCTCGTCATGAACCCAGAATCTCTGTACCCCAGCAGGAAAGAAACTCCTGTCATGACTCACTGTGAATGTTGACAAAGGCCACTCCTGGGCCTCAGAAATGTCAAGGATGGGCAGAAAGAACTGGAGAGAGGCCAGGCGCAGTGGCTCATGCCTGTAATCCCAGCACTTGGACGGCCCAGGTGGGAGGATCGTTTGAGTTCAGGAGTTTGAGAGACCACCCTGGACACCATAATGAGACCTCGTTTCTACAGAGAAAAAAAAAGTTCGATTGCTTGAGCCTGGGAGGTCAGGCTGCAGTGAGCCGAGATCACGCCAGTGCACTCCAGCTCGGGCAATAGAGCAAGACCCTGTCTCAAAAGAAAAAAAAAAAAAGAAAAGAAAAAAAAGAACTGGAGAGGCTGTGTGGGGTAGGCGCAGACCATGCAAGGTATTCGGTATTACTTGGGTTTGTATTTGAATCATCCCCTGCCCCTTACTAGCTGTGCAGCCCTAGGCACGTTCCTGGGCAGATGATGATTGTAACAATAACAAACACTACAACAGTAATAATAATGGCTAACATTTATTGAGCAGTTATTACCGTGCTAGGTACTTTATACATGTTAATCTCAGTCTCACAGATGAAGTAGATACTATTACATACCTACTTTACAGACCAACCATACCAGGCCCTCTTCAACTTCTGCAATTTGGCATCTGCCATCCCCTCTGCCTGGACCTTGAAGACAAATCCCATGCATCGGCCAGGTCTCTCAGCTGGAATTCATTCCTTCTCTGCATCTCCGGAGAATTTTATTCTAACCCCTTACCACCGCCAACTTTACTTAAGTAAATGGATGCCTGGCTCCCCTGCTGGGGCTGGGGATGCCCCTTTCTATATCCACAGAAGCATGCAGAATAGGGAAAGAGGAAGAAATTTCTCTCCTGTTTAGTCAGATCCATTTTCCCCACCTGGATTTTTAAAACTTTCTAATTTTGAAATGCTCTCTTGAATTTTCAATCTGAAATCTAAAGGCATGTGACAAGGCCAAGGTGATTACTTGGGAGTAAATGCAAGAGTTTCCACTACGTAAGGGAATGGATAGCAAGTGGCTGGGTAAATTTCAAGAAAGACAATGCTCAGAGTGACTACTGTGTCTTCCAGTAAGTCGGAGACTTCCCCACCTTACCCCACGGGGAAAGGACTCTGCCTTGAAGCCCTCAGGACGACTACCCTTTCTTCACCTCCCCTTCCTGATCACCCCACATCAGACAGCTGCATCTATAATTGTCTTGCCCAGTCCATATCTCTAAGAAGCCCGTAGGCTGCTCTATTACCATCACAACCCATAGGTAGGGAGAGAAAAGGTGCTTTAGACACAAGGACCCCAGAATGAGTTGCGCAAAAGGCAGGAGGAGAGAGAGGTGGGCTGGAAGAAGGACACCACAGAATCTGGCATGGCAAGGTATTCTTTCACCTGGCGTAGACCTCCAACCACCACTACCATCCCCTAACCCCTTCCAGAACTTTCCTTCACCTTCTCAGCTCACTCTCACGCTTCAACTTGTGCTTTTCCTCAGGCACCAGCACCCCATTTCAAACTGCTCTCTTCCTACCGTCTCCTCCAAACAGTAAGTTATAAACACTGTGCTTTCAAATCCATCTCATTTCATCCTCACAGTACCATACGAGGGCTGCCTTACAGGCTGCCATTCGGAAGGGTTGGGGGGACTGGTCCTGCCAGAAAATTTGCGAAGGTCAGGGCATCAAAACTTTTCTTTCTTTCCTGCCTGCCATGCCAAGCTAAACCCCTGCCTCCCCGAGTGCAGGGAAAAAAGCAAGGTATTTGAAGTAAGGAGTCCTGAGTGGTTTTAGGCAAGTCCCTTCTGAGCCTCACATTCCTCACCTGTCAACTGCTATGGTGACGCCTCTACTTTCCATGGCGTAAGAGGTCAAGGAGATCACGGGTGTGCCACACTGAGCTCGGGGATGGACTCTATTTCCAGTCAGTAAAGGGAAGTGTTCTATGCATCACAGGTTTTGCCCACGCCGCCACAGCCCTGCCGGCCCAGGGCTCTCCAGACCGGGGCGAGTTCCCTGTCATCTGTGTCTCCGCCCTTCCTTCACCAGTCCCACCCAGGCTGGCCTCATCGGCTTTTTCCGCACCCACTCCCCAGTTCTAGAGCCCCGACTCCGACCTGACAAGTGCCCCACCCCGACCCAGATACCCCGCCCCTCCTTGTCCCACCCACCAAGGACTCCTCCCACAGTCCCGACCCTCATTATCCGGGCTTCTCCGACTATCACCATCCGCCCTAGCTCCTCCCACCAGCCCCACCCCTCTAAGAGCTCTGCCCCCTTCGGCTCACCCAGCGCCGAAACGCGTCCCCTCCCCCGCAGCCACAGGCACTGCCATCCCCATTTCACAGATGGGAATGGCGAGGCTGGGATAGATTAGTCTCATGGTAAGACAGGTGCCCAGTGGGCCCACGTACCCTTGCCAGTAGTCCCCGAGCCCCGCGACCCCGGCCGCGCCGCACCCACCTCCTGCCCTCGCTCTGCAGCCTCCCCTCCGCAACCGGCCAGCGCAGCTTTGCGAGGAGGGCGGAGGGTCGGAGCCCAGCCCAGGGGCGTGGCGGTCCGGGGTCCGCGCGCCGCCTTCCGGGACTGGTAGTTCTCTCTGGGCTCCTCGCAGCTCGTTGCGTCGAGAGCGAACTCCATCTCCCAGGAGGCATTGCTGCGAGTTGCTCTGCGCCCCGCCTCGTCCCCGCCGGTGTCCGGCTGGCTGGCCTTAAAGGGGACGCGGTCAGAGTGGCAGCTCGCGGGGTGGCCCTCGCTCCGGCTCCGCCCCATTTACAGCACCTCGCCCCTCCCCACGCTTCGTCCCGCAGCCCCGGGGCCGCGCCGCACAGTCGGGCTCCCTGGGTGCATAGAGCCTTGTGCCAGGCAGGGTGGGAAGACTGGATTTTGCAGTGGAAGCAGCATCTCTTCCATCTGGGACCTGGCTGAGGGCGTCCCCACCCTGGGGGGAGCAGAGGACCAGCCCTGACCTAGCCGGGCCCAGCCCTGTCCTGCCCGGCCTGAGCGCCCCGCCCAGCAGCCGGCTCTGCGGCAGGGCCCACCCAGGTCCGGGAGGTAAGGGGGTTGGGGGCGTGTGTCTGGCTTTGGGGGGCGGTGTCTGCACACAGGCGTTTCGAGAACCCTGGACTTGCGAGCCCAGGGCTGGGATTCGGGAGATGTGGGTGCATCCTGGGCCTCACTGTGTGACCTTGGGCGAGTTGCTACTCCTCTCTGGGCATTAACCCCCTCCTTCTCCTATTGTATGTCGAAGTGATCCTGCTCCCTCCCCTTTCAGGTAAGAGGACATTCGCACCCAGGACCCAGTCCATTCGCTCGCTGGCTTTTCGTGGGGCCCTCCAGCTCAAGCGTGGGCTGGGCGCGGGTGCACTGGAGGGAGGCAGGTGGCCGAGCTGGGGCACAAACTGGGGGGCCCGAGGCCACCATTGTTTGGAATGGGTTTTTCCTATTCTCAGCATGCTGGGCCCTGGGATACCCTCCCCCAGCCCCGCTTACGGCTCTGGCCCTTGCAAACCCGAGACCCTGATGTGTCAGCTTGGTGCACTTCTTCCAGAAAGCTTGGGGTGGAGTGCGGCCCTCACAGGTTTGTGAGGGGTGGCCCCGCAGGGATAGGTGTGTGTGATGGGTTCCTGAGGAGGAAGAGCTGTTCCTGCTTTCTTCCCTTGTCTCTCCTCCTTCTCCTTTAAGGAAGAGCAGTTGCTTTTTACCAGTGAAACCCTTTTTTCTTTTCTTTTTTTTTCCAGGAGACAGTTTGGTGGCCCAGACATGGGCCTCCCAGAGTAGGGTGAACCACTTCTTCGCAGGGTTGCCTTGGGTAGAAGTTCAGTTAAAAAATACCTACAGAGATGCTGCCATTCAGACACCTGAGGGGCCAGAGATGGAGGGCACCACCTAGTGTCGGGAGGGGCAGCCTGGTACCCCCAGGCAGCTCTGGCTCCCAGGGGAGTCAAAGGAGGAAGGCTGGCCGCGAGGGTCAGAGAGGGGAGAAAATGAGCTCCTCAGCTCTTAGGTGCTGAGCAGGGGCTGGGAGGGGCTGCTCTGACCTGGAGCAGGGAGAGGTGGAGTAACGCCATGAAGCCTTCTTTTCAGGTCCTAGGAGATACCGTGAGCTTTTGACCTGAAGGCTAACCAGGAACAGATTTTTTTTTTTTTTTTGGTTTTGTTTTTTTTATTTTGTGCTTTTTCTTTTGCTTTGGTGGTTTGAATGATTTCTAGAATGGCTAAAGCCTCAGTCCAGTCCAGTGACCTCTGTAGGGGCTTTCTTGGCTGATGTTTAAGATTTCAGGGTTTTTGATATGCAAGACCAGGTCTGGGCAAAGGAGGGGGCAGTGACTGGACCAAAGTTTAGGCCAGTTTCTGGAAGGTACTTTTCTGGTCACATCCTTGGTTTTCTCTCATCTTGCTGTCACATGTCTCACATAAGTCGCTTGATGCCCCTTCACTGACACCTCAGTCCTTGGTTCTGCACTGGGCACTGGGCTCAGAGACAGGGATTGGACCTCTGCCAAGGGAGGTCCCAGCATGGTGGGAGACAGACATGGATTCCAGTTACACTGCAGAGGGATGAGGATAGCTAAGAGGGCCTTGGAGGCCAGAACTTTAGACACTTGAATTGTGGAGGGAAAAAGAAAGGCTTCCCAGAGGAGAGGGCATGTGACCTGGGCATTGAAGGGTGAGTCAGAATTTTTCAGGAGAGAAGAGGGAGAGGCCCTTTTTCAGTAGAGAGGACATTGTGCAAAGTAGCAGTCAGGAAAAAGCCCCCTGCCCCAATGTCTGCAGAGTCTCCACTGAACAATGTCGCTTGAGTTCATCTCCATCCCTGCCCCACATCAGCTGAGTGTCACAGAAAGGGCTTGCATGTCCGGCTCAGGAGTTTGGACTGTATTCTGGGTCCAAGGGGCTGGATCGTGTTGAGAGTTCTGAGCAGGGGCATGGGCGGAATGGTGCTTACCGTGTAATAAACTCCATCTGATGCTGCTGCACGGCGGGTTGGAGAGACCGAGGAGGGATGATGAAGCCTGAGCGGGGGCCCAGGGCGTGGCAGTGGGGCTGAGCATTGGAGTTGTGTACACACACACACACACACACACACACACACTGGGTGCTTTGGGGTGATGGAGATAAGTCAGGCTTCACTATGCAGGAGCAGAGATCAGTCAACAATCAGCAGAGACGCTGAGGGTCATCTGAGAGGAACAGGTGAAGGGATCTGGGCCTTTTGGCGGAGGGATTGGGATTTTCCTGAGTGCTCACTGCGTGCTGTGGTGCGTGCTGGTGTTGCTGGGACCCCCCTCAGGCTGTCATGCCGGTAGGGCGAGGGGTATGAGGCAAGGGCTTGGGAGGAGCAGCAGCGCTGGCTGGGAAAGGCTAAGGGGTGGGCAGGTAGTCCCCTTCTATTTGGGCATTCCAAGGATCAGAGGTGAAAGAACACCTACGTCCATGGTGGCTGGGCTAGACTCGAAGCCTGGACTCTGTTCTCCAGGACACATGCCTCTGTTGGAGGTTGGATTGAGGGAGGGGATTAGGAGATGGGTTAGGAGGCCACTGTACTAGTCCAGGTGAGAAGTCAAGGGACTGATCCTGTGTGGGGCTGGGAACACCGAGGCGGCAGCGAGGGCTGGCGGAGGAAGTGCCTTGGAGAATCAGCGGGATCAGCAGTGCGTGTCTGCTTGTCTCCTTTCCCTGACAGTGTCTGTGTCTCCCGTCAGTGCCAGGTGGCCCAAAAATAGACTCATGACTGCCCGGCCCTCATCTTTTTTATACCTTGTCTCAACCCTGTGAATGGCAGGCTTGGAATAGTCCCCATTTTCCAGATGAGAAGGCTAAGAAGCTGGGCAGGGACTCTCCCAAGGTCACCTGATGACTTTGAAGCAGAAAACCTGTGTCTTACGCTTTTCATGCAGGCTCTCCTGGGGGACGATACGGCTGCTGTTTGCTGCTGTGGTTGGTGCGGGGCAGCTGTCTCTTGAGTCAGAGCCAGCATGGACAGGCCATCTCCCCACCTGGGGCTTAGCAGGCTAATCCAGCCCTCCTGAGGGAGGCAGAGTGCAGGTTCTAATCCTGCCTTGCCAAGGCCATGTTCCTCTACCTCTCTGAGCCTCACTTTCCCCATTCCTGCCAGTGGGATAGCTGGCCTTGTCCTGCCTTCCCTGGCCTGATGGGGCCAGGTGAGGTGCAAGCCTCTAAAACCCTTTTGTGTGAGTGCATCCAAGATATTGAGTGGGTTTGCTGGTGACCATGGTGACAGCTGTCCTCAGACTGCCTGCGTGGGAGTTGGGGCAGGTGGGCAGGGCTTGCTTGCTGTGGCCAGGCTACAGACTGAGCAGAGGCTGCTGGCTGGCCTTGGAGATCAGAGCTCTCATGGAGCAGCTCTATTTGAACTGTCAGCTGCCAGCCTTATGTGGTATTAGGTAGAACAACATGAAATTGCCAACATTTGATCATTCAATTTTATGTGGTTCAGTCTAATATCATTTGTCCCCATTTTACAGAAGAGAGGCTCATGGATATGATTACTGAGGGTCACACAGTGAGTCAAGGCTAGAATGTAGGACTCCTCATTCCTAGTCTGGCTCATGGATATGATTACTGAGGGTCACACAGTGAGTCAGGGCTAGAATGTAGGACTCCTCATTCCTAGTCTGATACTCTTTCCACTCTTTCTGGTACTCTTTCTACTACCAGAGTCTTCCCTGTCCCCAGAACTCCATTTCTGCCTGCCCCTGTGCCCTCTTGCTTCACACATGATGCCAGTGCCTCATGGATTAGGGTTTCTTCTTGGCTGGCTGAGTGCCAGGATTTCTTGGCATCCTGGGTTGAAAGCATATGAAATCCACTAGCCATCCCAGGGGTCTGGGAGGATGGACTGTGTGTGTGAGAGAGGTCGGCCACAGCAACTGCCTTGTCACAGGCACTGTCTAGAAAGGGGACCAGGGCTGACGGGAGAGTTAAAAAAATTTTCTTTTTTTTTTTTTTTCTTTTGAAACAGGAACTCACTTTGTCATCCAGGCTGGAGTGCAGTGGCGTGATCTCAGCTCACTGCAGCCTTCACCTCCCAAGTTTAAGTGATCCTCCTATCTCAGCCCCAACTACCTGGGACTGCAGGTGTGAGACACTGTGCCTGGCTAATTGATGTAATTTTTTTTTTTTTGGGTAGAGACAGGGTTTTGCCACGTTGCCCAGGCTGGTCTCAACCTCCTGAGCTCAAGCCATCCGCCCACCTCGGCCTCCCAGAGTGCTAAGATTACAGGTATGAGCCACTGTGCCCAGCTGGGAGACCAGTTTTTAAAGACACTTTATAGGCTTTTTGAGATTATGCCTTGCAGGGGCATCCGTACAAACATTTCTGCCTCCCCCATCAGACTGGAAGCTCCTTCAAGGCAAGGACTTTGCTTCTAAAGCAACAGGAGTTGACATTTTCTGAGAACTTCCTTGTGCCCAGCTCAGAGAGCCTAGGTAACCTTTATGGGAACCAGAATGTATCCCAGATGAGCCGCATTCAAAGAGTCAAAACAAAACAACAGAATTGAACACATCATTTCCCTCATTTCCTCATTCAGGAAGCTTAGGATGGACCCTAAACTTTTTCTTTTTCTTTTTCTTTTTTTTTTTTTTGAGACACGGTCTCACTCTGTCGCTTAGGCTGGAGTGCAGTGGCACATCTTGCCTTACTTCAGCTTTGACCTCCTGGGCTCGCCACCACCCCTAGCTGGTGTTGAACTCCCGGGCTCAAGTGATCTGCCTGCCTTGGCCTCCCAAAGTGCTGGGACTACAGGCGTGAGCCACCGCGCCCGGCTGCATCTGAACTTGTAGCAGGTGCCCAGGTGCTTCTGAGGCATCCAGGCCAGGATTTGGGAACCACTGATCTCTGCCATGGCTACAACCTCTAACCAACAGCGAACTCTTCAGAGGCACACACTCTTGGCATGAGAGATGCTAGCCAAGACTAATAAGCCCTGGTCCTTTTCTGGTGGAGCTCACAGCCTGGTGAGAGAGACAGATATTTAAACAAATGGGCCCTTTGCATCCTAACACGTGCAGCAATGGAGGTTAGGTCACAGCTGAGAACTAGAACAGAGCAGGGAGCTCACTGGGCCTAGTACATAGTTGGGGTTCCAGAATATCTGTGATTCTGAATAAAACTTTCCAGTTTATTATCCAGGAAATTTAAGGCTTGTCCACACTCTAGCTCCAGTTCTCAGGCATAAGAGTAGTTTTTACTGAGCCCATAAGTTTAAACACCTACTATATGCTGAGTCTTATATCAGGTCCTGCCTAGATTGGGGTTATACATCGAAGCAAAGAAATGGTTCTGCCCTCCAGGAGAGGCATTAAGTGCTAAATGTTAAGAGAGCAAGCTATGCTCATGTGAACCTGCATGAGAGGGCTCAAAGTGGATTGGTGTGGGACAAAGGCTTCAGGAAACAGGCCAGATGGAGAAGGGCAGAAGGAAGGCTGTTATGGCTCAGAGGAGTAAGGTAGAGATAACTCACACTGCACCCTGCATTTTTTGCTCATCCAGCAAATGCATGTGTGCTGTGCACTGTGCTAGGTGCTGGGGATACTGTGGTGGACAAAACCTGAAGCTGCCCTCAGGAACCTTATACAGCGTTGGAGGGGAGGCTGACCCCAATCAAGAAATCATGACAAGTACTACCAAGGAGAAGGACAAGATGTTCTAATTTTTAATAAGAGAGATTGACCCAGGCAGGGAGATCAGGCAAGGCTTCCTTGACGAAGTGACTTTCAGCTGAGGTCTGCAGGGGGAGGGAAGAGCATCCACAAAGGCCCAGGGGCAGAGGGCACACGGTGAGCCAAGGGTGGCAGGCTGGTGTGGGCTGAGGCAGGCAGAGCCCTAGGTGTGCAGGGCTGGAGCGCGGAGACGAGATGCTCCGCTTTGGTGGAGGGGACTGGGACCCACACCACACCAGTACTAACTGATTCCAGCTGTAATGGAAGAGGCCACAGGTGATTGTAGGAATCAAGGGAGGGGGATGGATTCCCACCTGGAGGACCAGGGCTGTTCTCACTGAGGACAGGTGCTTTAGATAGGCTTTGAAGGAAAAGACGCTTGCTTGGTTGTGTGACAGCATGGTGGTCGTGGGGGGCTCAGGAGATAAGGACGTGTCAGGCAGAAGGCGCAGCACACACATGAAGTGGAGTCTAGCCGAGGGGTAGGGCACTGGGGAGGGAGCAGGGAGTTGAGGCAGAAAGGAGGAGTGCGAGGGATTCTGGGACCTCTGTCTGTTCTCCCTTAGGGCCTCTTGCCTTTCTCCACAGAGGTGTGATTTTTTTGTGTCCGCCCCATCTCATCTCCCCGGTGGGCATGACTTGGCTGAGACTCTGGACAGCAGCTTCTAGATCCCGCTCCTACCTGCCCTGAGAGTGGACAGGGTCACCAGGGAGGCCTGGGGAGAGAGGGGCAAAGGGGTAAGGATGGGGAGGGGGCTCACGTAACTTTGTGCGATTAAAGGTGCTTAGCAACCGTATCTTCAAGTCCCTGGGGTTAATTTATTTTGAGACACGGCCTCTGTTGCTTAGGCTGGAGTGCAGTGGGATGATCGCCACTCGCTGCAGCCTTGAACTCCCAGGCCGACGTGAGCCTCCCACTTCAGCCTCCAGAGTAGCTGGGATTACATGTGTGCGTCACCACTCCTGGGTAGTTTGTATTTTTTGTGGAGACGGGCCTCGCTGTTGCTTAGGCTGGTCTTGAACTCCTGGGCTCAAGGGATTCTGCTGCCTGGGCCTCCCACAGTGCTGGGATTACAGGTGTGAACCATCACGCAGGCCCCTGGCGTTTATTATGTGCCAAGTGTTGTGCTTTACTTCATCAGGATAGCTTGCAGTGAAATGACGTCCATGCCCCATTTCACAGATGAGAAACCTGAGGCCCAGAAAGTTTGAGTTGCTTGCCCTAAGTCTCAGCACTTGGGGACTGCACCGGGAACTCTTGAGCCCCGCGGTTGTCGGGCTGTGACCTTGCTCCCTGTCCTCCGCAGCGCGGGCGCCATGGACAAGATCTTGGAGGCGGTGGTGACGTCGTCATACCCGGTCAGCGTGAAGCAGGGGCTGGTTCGGCGCGTGCTGGAGGCGGCGCGGCAGCCTCTGGAGCGTGAGCAGTGCCTGGCGCTGCTGGCGCTGGGCGCGCGCCTCTATGTGGGCGGCGCGGAGGAGCTACCGCGCCGCGTGGGCTGCCAGCTGCTGCACGTGGCCGGCCGCCACCACCCCGACGTCTTCGCAGAGTTCTTCAGCGCGCGCCGCGTGCTGCGCCTGCTGCAGGGTGGCGCCGGCCCCCCGGGCCCCCGCGCGCTCGCCTGCGTGCAGCTGGGTCTGCAGCTGCTGCCCGAGGGGCCCGCGGCCGACGAGGTGTTCGCGCTGCTGCGGCGAGAGGTGCTGCGCACCGTGTGCGAGCGCCCGGGGCCCGCGGCCTGCGCGCAGGTGGCACGGCTGCTGGCGCGCCACCCGCGCTGTGTGCCCGATGGCCCCCACCGCCTACTCTTCTGTCAGCAACTGGTGCGTTGCCTCGGCCGCTTCCGCTGCCCAGCCGAGGGCGAGGAGGGCGCCGTGGAGTTCCTGGAGCAGGCCCAGCAGGTGAGCGGGCTCCTGGCGCAGCTGTGGCGCGCACAGCCCGCCGCCATCCTTCCCTGCCTCAAAGAGCTGTTCGCGGTCATCTCCTGCACAGGTGCGTGTGCGGCCGGGGCAGGAGCGCGGCAACGTCGAGGTCCTGGGTGGGCGCTTGGGCAGGTGGCTGTACGTGCGGATCTCTGCATGCGGGCGCCCATGTGGCCCGAGTGTGCCAGGGGCGAATGCTCAGGTGGAGGACTGCAGCCTGTCTTCATGTAGGTGGCACAACTATCTAGAACACTTGCTGTGGGTCCTCTCCTGCAGTAGGTGTTGGAAATGTAGGGAGGAGCACGCTGGTGTGAGAAGGACACGGGTCAGTCTGGCTAGAGGGAGGAACAGGAAGTTGAGCAAACCACAGGATTTGGGGCGGGGTAGCGGGCGTCATTATGGCCTTCGGGTTAGGTGAGTTTGATAGAAGCTATCACTTTAGAGCCAGGAGTTGACAGATTGGTGGCACCTGGCAGCAGGGGCAAGGTTCCCTGGGCAGGCAGAGGTGAGGATCTGGAGAGGTGATGGAGTCTGCTGTGCAGACTCGGAAACGTAAAATCTTGATCCTCCATTGGACAACCGTGGAACTTAGACTACAGTGCAAGTGAGTGAAAGCAGATGTGTGCCTTCCCTGATGATGAGGCTCTCCAGGGGAAGGGAAGGGAATGCACCCGGCTGGGTGAAGAACTGAGGACAGTAGACTTCGAGAAGGAAATGCTCTTTCCCATCTAGGGCTCTGTGCGGCTCCACTTGGAGTATCTCCTTTCTCCAGTCCACACAGCCCTCCCACCTTCTCTAGCCCCAGCGTTTCCCCTTCTAAAGGCCTTGCCCTTACACCCACTGTTGATCAGTGCTTGTCTGTGCCCAGCACAGGAATAGCCTCAAGGCTGTGCTAGTGAAGGTTTGTTGAGTGAGTTTAGGTGGAACCAGAGACTTTGCTTGCTATAGGAGAGGAGGTGGCCTCTGCTGTGCTCTTTGCAGAGGCCCAGCCTGGTTCGTTGGCTGCTGCAGGGCATGGTGTGCTGGGGGAAGGGAGGAGGCCTGCCTCCCTGCTGAGCTCAGCCCTGTCCCCTGTTTCAGAGGAGGAGCCACCATCTAGCGCCTTGGCCAGCGTGGTCCAGCACCTCCCATTGGAGCTCATGGATGGTGTTGTCCGGAACCTCAGCAATGATGACAGTGTGACGGACTCGCAGATGCTGACTGCCATCAGCAGGTGGGACGCTGAGGCTGAGCCATGGTCAGGGCTGGGGCCCCTCCCTCTCTTCCTCTCAGAAGCCCCTTCTCCTGGGTGGGACACTGGGCTAGATTTGGAGTCAGAGGGCCCAGGGCCTCATGCGTGTTCCATCATCCATCCTTTCTTGAGCCCTGCTCTATGCCTTGCCTGGGGCTGGATGTGGGGAATACAAAGAGCCTGGCCTAGTAATGCTGTCAGGCCAGGTACCACCAGTGTGACCCTGGACATGCCAATGAGCTTTCAGCCTCAGTTTCCCCCTCTGTAAAAGCAGAAGTGGGTGGTGGCATAAGAAGCTGTCAGGCGTCCTTGGGGTTGGGTAAGAAGTTGAGAGTGCTTCATGAGGTGCTTTCTGAGTGGGGCAGACATGAGAAGCAGAGTTTGGGTGCTGTTCAGCTCACAAAGCCCTTGCATATCCCCCACCTCATCTGAACGTCCTCCTCCCTGTGATCTAGACGCACCTGCCTGTCCAGTTGTCCCAGAATATGCCGCCTCCCCTCCTCCCTGCAGGCCTTTGCCTATGCAGACCCCGTCCACCTGGCATGCCTCCCTCTGCCATTCTTTCCATCCCGTGTGCAGATCCACCGTCTCCGTAGGGCCTTCCTGGATTCCTTGCCTTTAGTGGGTAAGAGTGTGGGCTCTCAAGGTAAGTTGCTAGAGGTCAAATCCCGCCTCTACCACTTCTTGCCTGTGTGACTTTGGACAAGTTACTCAACCTCTCTGTTTGAGTTTCCTCAACTGTAAAATGGAGTATAACCAAACCCATCATCTAGGGTTGTTGTGAGGATTAAACTGAGTAAAACAAGAGAATACACATAATGTGCCTAGAACTGTGCTGTGGGAGCCGCCGTTATCATCATTGTTGTGACTTTGCTGTCACGGTTCTGTCTCTTTCTAGCACAGTCCGCTGAGTCTAGGCTGTTTTCCTGAGCACTGACAGCATGGCAGCTGTGCGCTCAGCCCGCACAGGCAGGCTGTGTTGTGGGGTCCAGAGGGGCTGATACATGTAAAACTGATGGAATGTCCTGCTCAATGGTGAATATGACCTAAGTGTTAGCTGCTGTTATCTCCTTTAATCCATACAAGAACCCTCTGAGGGAGGTATTATCCCCATTTTACAGAGGAAGAAACTGAGGCCCAGAGCAGGGAAGTGGCTTGCTCTGGGTCACACAGCAAGAGCCTGCTTCTGGAAACCAGAGCTTCTGGCCCAGGAACACTGCCCTTCCAGGCAGAAGCAGCTGAAAGCCTTGTTCTGGCACTGCAACCAGCGTGGAGGGGCGAGGCTTGGGGTGCCGAGAGGGCCTGGCTCCCTTCCTGATGGGCTGGGGGCCTCAGTGTCTGGCAGGTGGCTATGCTGAGCTCATGCTTTTCCCAGCCGTGTGTGGTTCAGCCCACAGACCCCGGGGCTGCCCTTTCCAGGCGTGAGCCAATGTGGGAATGCAGGACATTACGGCTGGCCCCTGGGCTGTCCTCACCCCAGCATTTTGAGTGTCCCTCGTCCCTGTGTCACTGTCACTCCCCTCACCAGGATGATTGACTGGGTGTCCTGGCCCCTGGGGAAGAACATTGACAAGTGGATCATTGCACTGCTGAAGGGCCTGGCTGCTGTTAAGAAGTTCAGCATCTTGATCGAGGTTTCGCTCACCAAAATTGAGAAGGTTGGTGCCCCGTCCTAGCCCAGACTTACAGCCTTTTGCACTAGGCTCTTGCCAGGGGCGGTGCAGGTCTCGGAGGGCAGAGCATCGGGCCTCCCCACCAAGCTCGCTGTGTGACCTGGGCGAATTCACTGCCCCTCTCTGGGCCTCAGATTCTCCCCATTAGTTTCCCTGACTGCTCATCCAAGTATGTGTGTCTGACTTTTGGTCTGTCCATGCATTCCTCAGAAATCTATCTTGCTGTCCATCTTGCCATCTGTCTGTCCATCTGGGTCTGTGAGCACCTCAGTGTTTATCCCTCTGCGTGGGTTTGAACTCAGGTGTCTCTGAGCCCCCTCTCAGCCCTGTGATTGCACTTGGCCTCGGCAGCTCGGGCCTGGGGACTCCTGACCAGGGCCTCTCTTCTAGGTTTTCTCTAAGCTGCTGTACCCCATCGTCCGGGGAGCTGCCCTGTCTGTGCTCAAGTACATGCTCCTGACCTTCCAGCACTCCCACGAAGCCTTCCACCTGGTAAGGGCCCTGCCTGCTGCCCCTGGGCTCCTGGTGCAGGTCACTTGGCTGAGGCCAAACAGCTGAGGTGTGGGCTCTGGCCTCCCTTTGGCTGTGAGGAGAGGAGTAGTCATCCTATTTTGCAGATGAAGAAACTGAGGCAGGGTGTCTTAGATCATATGTCTGGGAAAAGGAGTCACCTGCCTGCAGAGTTGAGAGCCCCATCTGGGTCAGGGGACAGTGGTCAGGTGGGCAAGCCTCCCTACCTCAGAGAGTGCTGCGTGCTGTCAGCAGGGACCACAGCCCCGTGTCTCAGGTGGGCGGGTTGGTGCTGAGCCTGACCCAGCTCTGCTCCCACAGCTCCTCCCTCACATCCCCCGCATGGTGGCCTCTCTGGTCAAGGAGGACTCGAACTCGGGGACCAGCTGCCTGGAGCAGCTGTCAGAGCTGGTCCACTGCATGGTGTTCCGGTTCCCGGGCTTCCCAGATCTGTATGAGCCTGTCATGGAGGCCATCAAGGTGAGTGACGGTCCCCTACTTGGGCCTCGCCCCACTCTGACAAAGGTGCCAGTGTGGGCCTTCCTGTGGGCCATACCACAGCTTGGTGGCAGTCCCCGTCACCTCCCCAGGTCCATCATGTGCCTCAAGCACACTGAGCCACTCACGTTCCCCAAGTGCCCGGGCTGCCTTATGGCTGCTCTGAGCTTTTGCACGCACGGTGCTCTCTACCTGTAAACCCTTCTCTGTCACTGTAGTGTGGACATTAAAACACTTTCTCTTTCTCTGCTCTGCCTGGACAGCTCCTACTTACCTTGTAAGTCTCTGTTCTAGTGTTACTTCCCTCAGGATGCCTTCCCTGATCACTGTCAGTACTCCGCTGCCCTCCACCAGGCTGGACTCGGGCCTCGCTGGGCTCCCACAGTCTTGGTACATCCCGCTGTCACATGTTGTCACTATCTGCCTCCCTTGCCAGACTGTGAGCACTCCAGGGATAATTTACAATTGTTCACATGACTTTACTGATGTCCTGCTCTGCACCAAGCCCAGGCTGGGAACTGGGGGCACGGGCGTGAAGCAAACGGAGTCTCCTCCATTGAGGGGATCGCAGCCTAGTGAGGGTGACACACTTGGATACAAGAAACTCTGGTCGGAGCAGCTTTTGAAAATGTCTACAAGGTTTGGCTTGACAGCAGCCAGAAACCAGAGGAAGGAAAGATCTGCAGTTACAGAAGACAGATGAGGCCTCATTAAGCTGGGCTTGACAGGTTGCTAGGATCTGACAATGACTGACATCTGTGGCTACTGCTACACTTGACAGTGTTTTCCTGTATGTCTTCTGATGCTCGCAAGAAACCTACAAAGAAGATATGGTTCATTTCAATCTCATAGATGAGGAAAGGGAGACTTGCAGGTTTGGTGACTTGTGCAAAGTCACGGAGGTAGTGAGACATGTAGCTGGAGTCTGGACGGCAGAGCCCTTCCCCATTGCCTGATCGAGAAGGCAGGTTGGGCGGGGCGAAGGGGTCTAGGTAGGTGGCCCTTGCAGAACCTTTGATTTGACTTTCACATCTGCAGCACAGCAGACGAGATAACCTGAAAAGTGTCCTGCTACAAAACAGCTAGAAATGCTTGTTAAAATATAACCAACATCACTTTAAGTACATAGCTGAACTTGCAAGAAAGTAAGGGGGAGTCCCCAGGGGCCAAAAAGGAAGAGAGAACTGAATTCCAGAGTGGTAGGTGAGAAACGAGGCTCTTCCTCTGGGGTGAGGCAAGCGCGTGGGTGAGATGGCCAATCTCAGTCACAAAAGGGCTTGAGTTGGTAGGGACAGGAGATGAGACTTAGGGCCTATCCCCAGTAGGGAGTTAGCACTAAGAAGCCCACTAAAAGCCAGGACCCAAGAAAGGTTTTACCATTAGCAAAAGAATGGTCTGGGGCAAAATATGCACGTGGTTTTAAATAGACATCAGGGGAACTTTTCTGGCTTGTTCTGGGCTCTGGATTAGGAGAAGAATGTAATCAGTGGCCTTCTCTCGTGGATTTAGGGGTTCAAATTAATATCATTTTGGGGGTTGTGGCCCTTCCCCACGTTAAAAGTAGTCATAAACTTGTAGTACCCACGGGTAACCTGGTAGAAAGACATAAATCAAGCCATAAAGGTAAAGTTCTACTGAAAATTAGTTTGTAGTCCAAAAATTATAAAACACACAAAGGAACAATCCTGCATGAATGACAGTTGGTAGATGCAATAAACAAAACTTCTGCTATTTACTTAGATCTTCTCAGTTTTTCAAACTAGACACGAGAAAGAACTTTTGATAATCAAAGCTGACCTCCAGTGGAAGGGGCTGCCATGATCGGCCATGAGCCCCGACAGTGGAGGCGGATAAGCGGACCTTGCTGTGTCAGGTGTGTTACCCAAGGGTTTCTACATGGAAAGGGAGGTAGGAGGAAAGCTTGGAGATGCTGTGGCTGGGTCTGTTTCCTGCTAGATTGGGAGCTGCTGTGGGCAGGAACCCTGTCCTTTTGATCTTTGTGCCTAGTAGATGTCTGTGAGCGAATGAGTGGGATATTGTTCGAGCAGGACGGTAGTGTGGAGAATGCTGTAATGAAAGTGCAGGCAGAGAGGAGGGACCCTGCCCCGGGCACTGAGGAAAATCCATGATGAGTGAGATGCAGGCTTTGCACAACAGGGGCTCATAGATTGTCTGATCCAGGGGACGAGGGGAGTCTGCACATACCTGTACCAGTAGGGGCAGGGAGTTAGGCTTTGTAAGATGATACAGATACAGTCCTTCTCAAGGACCCTGTGCCTTGAGAAGATCCTGGAAAGCTTCATAGAGAGGGGATACAGGAGTTTGATCTTGCTGGATGGGGACTAGAAAAGGACACTGTGGATGCATTGGAGGGAGAGGCATGGAAGTGGGAACGTGTGAGGTTAGTTTGGTGGTAATGTGTGAGGGGAAGGGGGAGAGATGAGAAAAACCAGCAGAGCAGTGCCTTGAAAACTAGGTTGAGCCACTCGGCTAGATCTGGGCTTCTCGAACGTTTCCATCCAAGCACTTGATGTCAGAGAGGGGAACTCACCCAAAGCAGCCTGACATGAGCTCTGAGTTTCTCTACAACCTCACTTTCTCTCAAAGACTCAAGTATATATGTTGTAATTATAAACATGTTTTAATATTCCATGTTTTTCTTTGAATGTTAGAAAAGATGGCTTCACATTTGTTCTGTGGCTTTGAACACTCCTTTGTACGAGCCAGTTTGAGAGGCGAGGCAGCAAATTACAGGATTTTACTGCTTATAAAATTATTTTGCATGGGTTCTATGAGTACATCCTTTTGTACATATACCTTTGTAAATAAGCTCTGGAAAGTTCTCTGACTTAGGCAGATGTATCAGGTTATGGCAGTTTCTCTGGGAGCTGTGGTACTTGCCAAGGGAGCCATCACATGTCAGTTTCTAGTAACTTTATTAGGTTCTTAAGTGATTTTGAAGTTTTTATTTTCTTGAGTATAAAGTTACCTTCTTTGGGAATAATGGCATTTGATTTTGTTCCTAGCATGGATATTTTTGCATCTTCTCCGTGTGTGCACAGATGTGTGGGGTTCTGTCTGCCTTTTTGCCTCCATTTGTTCATGTTGTGGGGTAGGGGGGCAGACAAGTAGGGCATTAGATAGGGCATCATGAAAACAAAAAGGAAGGGACGAAGAAGATACTGAGCCTGTATCTTATCTGTCTCCCCGCTGGCATCTCCTTGGTATGTGTGTGTGTTTTTAATCATCTGTGAGAAGTGACTGCTCTGATAAATTATCCGATAAATGATCTTGGGAGGTGAATGAGCAAAAGTGTTAAACCCCACTGGGTGAGCAAGACCTTTTGTGGGAGCCACAGGATGTGCACTAGGAAGACGAGGGCTTTGGATGCCGAGCTGTTTTGAAGCTCTGTGGAGCCTTGGACAAATCTAAGGTCTTGTGGCCAGGATCTGGAAATAAGATCAGGGCTAGAGGAACCGTTAGGAATGTTGCTGAAATCTAAGTAGCAGGACGTGGTGCTTGATGTTGCTCTTTGGAAGATACCTCTAGCATCATTAGAACTAGTGCTCGGTGGTATTCTTAGGTGCAGCTGTTTGATGCGACACAGATAATGAGTGGGAAGCATGCTGAGGACCAAGACGCATACCTCAGACCCCAGGGATGTGCCCACTGTCCTGACTGTGGGGTCAAGTTGTGGGGAGGTGACTCTTCTCTTGAAAGCTGATTCCGCAAATCTAAAAGTAAAAGGTGGAAATGGGCACATCATTGTGTGCCCGCACCATGAAAATGTAGGATGCCAAACTGACACAAGGTAGGCATATCCTCACTTGACAGATGAGGAAACGGAATCAGAGAGCCTCACCACCACCAGACAGCTAGTGCGGACCGGAGTCGGGGCTGGCATTGGCATCCTGACATCACTGGGTTTGGCCTGTGGGCCAGGGTTGGCATTGCCTGAGCTCTTTTAAGAACATGCGTATTCTTCACTTACAGTCATCCTGGACTATTATTTTCTGTCTGAATCTTCATTTTTTCCATCTATAAAATGGGAATTATGCCACCTTAAGGCAGTCATGACCTGAAAGACCATGGAGGCAGCCCATATGTCACCTGAAGGGGTTTGGAAGCAGGGGACTGTTCACACACACCCCAGAACATCTGTGGGGCGGGGGGTGTGTGTGCCTGGGAGGTCACGGGGTTGGCTGTATCTGAGAAGGCCTCCCAGAAGAGGTGATATTTTTTTGAGCTGACCCTGGTGCCTACCATCCTGCCTGCCTGCTTATTCCCTCCTCAGGACCTCCACGTTCCCAATGAGGACCGCATCAAGCAGCTGCTAGGGCAGGATGCCTGGACTTCGCAGAAGAGCGAGCTGGCAGGTTTCTATCCCCGGCTCATGGCCAAGTCAGACACGGGCAAGATTGGTCTCATCAACCTGGGCAACACGTGCTACGTCAACAGCATCCTTCAGGCCTTGTTCATGGCATCTGAGTAGGTGCTGCTTTGGAATTCCCTGTCTGCCCTTGCTTCTCTCCTCTGGGCTCCCTGATGACAGGTGGAAAGGTGTGGGGGGCGGGGGTTGGAGAGGGTGGGCCTTGCTTGCATTGCCGGCATGATTCCCTGAGGTCTGTGGGGACTGAGAGCCTCAGGCCATTGCCAAGGCAGTAGGTCAGGACTGAATGGGAACTGAAGAAGGGGCTTCAGGGGCTGGGCAGCACTGGGAAGGGGGTCTGCTCTGGACTGGCTGACATCACTGACTCTTCTCCTGGAGTCCATGGGGGTAGATTCGGTCTTCCAGAGTAGAACTCCCACCCATCCTGGTATTAGACATCTCTCTTTTAAAATGAAACCAACACAATCTTTATAGTCTATGGCCACCTATCTACCTATGGCTTACTTAAAAGATCAAAGCTTCAGCTTTGATTCAGTGAAAATAAGCTTTGATTCTGGCTTATCATATGTCCTCAAGTCAGTTTCTTTTCTCTGAGCGTCAGTTCAGTGGGAGGAGATTGGAGCTAATCTCCAAGGCTGCTGCACATTCTTCTCAAAATGCCTGGTGAAGGACTAGTTTTGTTTTTCTTTTCTAAATTCCAGTCTGCTGCAGAATATTACTTTGGTAAAATATAACAAAATGACTTACTAGAAAAACGGTCACATGCTTGTATGGTCGTTGTGATGCTAAAATGCTATGTATGTTCCTAAGTGCTCACTCAACTTCTGACCTTACCTTGAACTGAGACCAGCCAGGTGGCCCACACTTTGCCTAGGGCGCTTCCGTGCAGTGGGCTGAGTTTGGAGAGTGCATGGGCAATATGCCCGGAGCTGCTTGTGAGATCAAGAAATAAGCTGCAGCCTGGGAATTGGCTTGTTCCAGAGAATGTTCGTGTAGGGAGGGGTGCTGTCTCCTATAGGATCAGACCCTTCCCACTAGGAGCCAGTCCACCCATCCCCACAGGGTCCTCTTCTTTCAGCATATTCCTCACATTGACCTCTGTCTCCCTCATTGGAAGGCAGGGGAACAGCTTGAGGTGGCTCTAGGGGCAGGGGCCAGGGCCCTTACAGGAGCTGTAGGAGTCAATTGGAGGGCCCAGGTCAGAGCAGGGCCTGCTGCTCTGGAGGTGGATAAATGTCTTTCCCCAGGGAAGCAGCTAAGAAGGGAGTGCGAGGGGCTGCTGCGGCTGGGATGATATTGGCGCAGATCCTGTGGCATGTCCCAGCCCTAGAACCCTGGAACCACAGGACCTTAGGACATTTGAATCTTTGAGTCCTGAAGTTATGAGGTCTCAGAGCTGGAAGGGGCTACAAGGGTCACCTTGGTACCCTTCATTGTCCAAAACATGTCTGTTGTTGTGTTCCTGACCTCAGATACCCCAGCCTGAGTTGTTCACCTGCTCTTCCTCCCCAGGCCCTGGCCTCTGGCTCCATCCTGGGGTAGAAATATCTGTTCTGCCTTTGGCCTGGAGGCTCTGGGCTGCCTGTGACATGCATGACTAGAGACTCCTTGGGGGCCCACGGCTTACCCTGGGTGCCCCTGCTTTGTTTTGAAGCTTCAGACACTGTGTGCTCCGCTTGACTGAGAACAACTCACAGCCGCTGATGACCAAGCTGCAGTGGCTCTTTGGCTTCCTAGAGCACAGCCAGGTGAGTGTAGGGGGAGTCAGAACCGGGTGGAGAGGCAGCTCTGGTCAGGCCCTGACACGGACACCTTTCCCTTCCCCAGGACCTGCCTGCATCTGGCTGTCATCTCCCATGTCAGTAGCTGAGCCCCCAGCGGGTCTGGCATATGGAGCTAATTTAGTGCCCCCTTGCGGCAGGAGGAGGGCCCCCTTGAGCCCTGTCCCGTGTCGTGCTGCCCAATCTTCCCCCTTCAGCAATTCAGTCCATCGCATTATGGTGTTGCCATAGTCCATCTTATGCTGCTATAACCAAATACTTGAGACTTGGCGATTTATGAAGAAATTTATTTCTCAGTTTTGGAAGCTGGGAGGCCCAAGATCGAGGGGCTGTGTCTGGTGAGGGCCTTCTTGCTGCATTACAATGTGGTGGAAGGCATCACGGTGTGCGAGCATGCATGAGAAGGGAAAGCGGGGTGAACTCATCCTTTTATCAGGAACCTGCTCCTGTCTCAGTGTGCACCACTGGGGAAAGCAGATGGCCTGTGATAGGGAATTAATACATTCATGAGGGCAGAGTGCTCAGGACCTCCTCCCCTCTTGAAGGTCCCGCCTCTCAACACTGCTTCTCTGGGGACTATGTTTCCAACACATGCTTTTTGGAGGACACAGTCACACCACAGCATGTTGCTTCATTCTGCTGTCATTTTTGAGTACCCACATGGCCAGGCAGCCTGAGAGCTGTTGAGAGTACAGAGGTGAACAGAACAAACCATCTCTGCCCTCATGGAGCCCAAAGCCCTTGGCCAGGGATTATACAAAGCTCTGTGTGGGGGCACAGAGATGAGTAATCCCTCCCTGGCTCATGGAGGGAAGGGAAAGGTCAGTGAGGGAGGGTTGGGAAGACCACATGGAAGAGGCGGTGCTGTATCTGGGACTCATCTTGACGGGAGAGAATGGCAGTGAGCGGAGGCAGGGAGAGCAGATTCCTGGAGGCTCGTTCATCTCTGTGATCCCCATGCCCTGCTCAGAGGCATGGACATGTGGGCTGGGATGGGTCAGGGACAATAGAAAGTGGGGAGGACTTCATGGAGGAGGCCGGGAAGTTTGAGGCCGAGGGTATGAGGTAGACCGTCAGGCCTAACCTGTGCAGAGCTGGCTGGTGAGTGGCCTCCTGCTCCTGACCCTGCCTTTCACCTGCCCTGTCCTAGCGGCCTGCCATTTCCCCAGAGAACTTCCTTTCTGCATCCTGGACGCCCTGGTTCAGCCCTGGCACCCAGCAGGACTGCTCGGAGTATCTGAAGTACCTGCTGGATCGGTAAGGGGGCCAGGGCCACGCGAAGGCTCCAGGTCTAGAAGGTCCCTGGGGGCAAGCCCAGTACCTCTGAGCTGTGTTGCAGCTTCCGGGGAATAAGTGTGCTGCCTCGAACATGTGGAGGGCTTGGAGAAGGGGTGTGCTGGAAGGGCAGGGACTGAGTGTGAGGGAGATTTGGTAGATGCTGAACGGAAGTGACCTCTGGGAGGTCATCGTGTACATCTGCACACTGGGCCGTGCATCTTTGTCACTGCTATGGAAGCACGTTACATAGCTCCAGCAAGTCTTTATGTAGGGTGTGCGGGTGAGTCTAGCAAGCGTGCTGTGTGAGCACGTATGTGGATGTGTGAGCGTTTGGTACGTGTGTGTGGCTGTTGGGGAAGATAGATGGGCATGGATAAACTGAGTGCCCTGGAAGGGGACCCACATGTACATATAGAGACTCTGCTCCCTGCCCCAGGCTGCACGAAGAGGAGAAAACAGGCACAAGGATCTGCCAGAAACTCAAGCAGTCCAGCTCGCCCTCCCTGCCCGAGGAGCCGCCGGCCCCAAGTTCAACCTCTGTGGAGAAAATGTTTGGAGGCAAGATAGTGACTCGAATCTGCTGTCTCTGCTGCCTCAACGTCTCCTCCCGGGAGGAGGCCTTCACGGACCTCTCTCTCGCCTTTCCTCCTCCTGAGCGCTGTCGCCGCCGCCGCCTGGGCTCTGTGATGCGCCCTACAGGAGACATCACAGCCCAGGAGTTGCTCCCAACAGCCAGTGCACAGGGGCCAGGCAGGGTGGGTCCTCGGAGGCAAAGGAAACACTGCATCACAGGGGACACCCCTCCCACCAGCCTGGACATTGAAGGCCTGGACTCCAAGGAAGCTGGTGGGCAGAGCAGTCAGGAGGAAAAGGTAGAGAGGGATGAAGAAGGGAAGGAGGAGGGAACGGAGAAGGAAGAAGCGGGGGAGGAGGAGGAGGAAAGCACCAGAGGGGAGGAAGAGAGGGAGGAAGAGGAGGAGGTGGAAGAGAAGGTGGAGAAGGAGACAGAAAAGGAGGCTGAGCAGGAAAAGGAAGAAGACAGCCTGGGAGCGGGGAGCCACCTGGATGCTGCCATCCCCTCTGGGGAGCAGATGTGTGGCTCTGAGGGCTCCCGCTCTGTCCTGGACCTGGTCAACTACTTCCTGTCTCCCGAGAAGCTGACAGCAGAAAACCGCTACTACTGCGAGTCGTGTGCCTCCTTGCAGGATGCCGAGAAGGTGGTGGAGCTGAGCCAAGGGCCGCGCTACCTCATCCTCACACTGCTGCGCTTCTCCTTTGACCTGCGCACCATGCGGCGCCGCAAGATCCTGGATGACGTCTCCATCCCCCTGCTGCTCCGCCTACCACTGGCTGGTGGCCGGGGCCAGGCCTATGACCTCTGCAGCGTTGTGGTACACTCTGGAGTGTCTTCGGAGAGTGGTCACTACTACTGCTATGCCCGCGAGGGCGCTGCCCGCCCTGCCCCTTCTCTGGGAACTGCCGATAGGCCAGAGCCCGAGAACCAGTGGTACCTGTTCAATGACACTCGGGTGTCCTTCTCTTCCTTTGAATCTGTCAGCAACGTCACCTCCTTCTTCCCCAAGGACACAGCCTATGTGCTCTTTTACCGGCAGCGGCCCAGGGAAGGGCCCGAGGCTGAGTCGGGCTCTTCTAGAGTCCGGACAGAGCCCACCCTGCACAAGGACTTGATGGAAGCCATTTCCAAAGACAACATTCTTTACCTACAGGTGAGCTGAGCCGTGGGGCCTTTGATCTGATCTCCTGCTGGAGGGAGTTCAGTCCCATTACTGGCTTAGATAAGTCATTTCCCCTTTAAGTCTTTTTTAAAAATCCCATTCATCCATTGCTCAGTGCTGGGCATATACTGGTGGCCCAGACAGACCTAACCCCTTACTTCAAAGTAACAGACACTGAATAATGAATGACACAGGTTTATTTTTTCTTTAAGTCCCAGGGTACATGTGCAGAATGTGCAGATTTGTTACTTAAAGGTGTGCCATGGTGGTTAGATGCACAGATCAACCCATCACCTAAGTATTAAGCCCTGTATCTGTTAGCTATTCTTCCTGAAGCCCTCCCTCCCCCGCCACCCCCAGCAGGCCCTCGTGGGTGTTGTTCCCCTCCTACCCCCAGCAGGTGTCCATGTCTTCTCATTGTTCAGCTCCCACTTACAAGAGCATGCGGTATTTGGTTTTCTGTTCCTGTGTTAATTTGCTGAGGATAATGGCTTCCAGCTCCATCCATGTCCCTGCAAAGGACATGATCTCATTCCTTTTTATGGCTGCACAGTATTCCATGGTGTGTATGTGCCACATTGTCTTTATCCAGTCTATCATTGATGGGCACTTGGGTTGATTCCATGTCTTTGCTATTGTGAAATGTGCTGCAGTGAACATACATGTTCATGTATCTTTATATTAGAATGACTTATATTCCTTTGGGTGTATACCCAGTAATGGGATTGCTGGGTCAAATGGTATTTCTGCCTCTAGGTCTTTGAGGAATTGGCCACACTGTCTTCCATGATGGCTGAATTAATTTACACTCCCACCAACAGTGTAAAGGCATTCCTATTTCTCTGCAACCTCACCAGCATCTGTTTCCTGACTTTTTAATAATCACTATTCTGGCTTACTTGAGATGGTATCTCATTGTGGTGTTGATTTGCATTTCTCTAATGGTCAGTGATATGGAGTTTTTCTTTCATATGTTTGTTGGCCACATGAATGTCTTTTGAGAAGTGTTTGTTCATCATATCCTTTGCCCACTTTTTAATGGGGTTTTTTTTTTTTTTTTGGACATTTAAGTTCCTTGTAGACTCTGGACATCAGACTTATGTCAGATGGGTAATTTGCAAAAATTTTCTCTCATTCTGTAGGTTGTCTGTTTACTCTGATGATAGTTTCTTGTGCTCTGTATAAGCTCTTTAATTAGATCCCATTTGTCATATTTTTGCTTTTGTTGCAATTGCTTTTGGTGTTTTCATCATTAAATCTTGGCCTATACCCTGAATGGTATTGCCTAGATTTTCTTCTAGGGGTTTAATAGTTTTGGGTTTTACATTTAAGTCTTTAATCCATCTTCAGTGACTTTTTTGTATAAGGTGTAAGGGAGGGGGTCGAGTTTCAGTATTCTGCCTATGGCTAGCCAGTTCTTCCAGCACCATTTATTAAATAGGGAATCTTTTATCCATTGCTTGCTTTTGTCAGGTTTGTTGAAGATGGTTGTAGGTGTGGAGTCTTATTTCTGAGTTCTGTATTCTGTTCTATTGGTCTGTGTGTCTATTTCTGTACCAGTACTATGCTGTTTTGCTTACTGTAGCCTTGTATAGTTTGAAGTCAGGTAGGCATGAGGCCCATGAGGCCTCTGGTTTTGTTCTTTTTGCTTAGGATGGTCTTGGCTATATGGGCTTTTTGGCTCCATATGAATTTTTAAATATTTTCTAATTCTGTGCACTTGGATGGTAGTTTAATGGGAATAGCATTGGATCTGTTACATTGGGCCCTATGGCCATTTTCATGCTATTGACTCTTCCTATCTATGAGCATGGACTGTTTTTCCATGTGTGTCCTCCCTTCACTTCCCTTGTTAGTTGTATTCCTAGGTATTTTATTCTTTCTGTAGCAGTTGTGAATGGGAGTTTGTTCATGATTTGGTTCCCTGCTTGTTGGTGGTGTATAGGAATGCTAGCAATTTTTGCACAGTGGTTTTTTGTATCCTGAGATTTGCTGAAGTTGCTTAACAGCTTAAGAAGCTCCTGGGCTGAGATGAGGTTTTCTAGATATAAGATGAAGGCAGGGTGGCGATAGGCTCTCCATGAGGCTGACCTCATGGCGGCAGGAGGATGCGTTTTCTCATAGGCAGAGCCCATTCCTCGTGATCACGAGGCCTGTAGACAGGTTCCCATGTGGTGTGATGTGACCACCCCAGGCATCCTACCACTGAGCTGCAATGTCTCTAGGAGCCCTGATTCCTTCCTCTGTGTCCAGTCCCTGGCGACTCAGAGATGACACTTAAAGGTGTGCTGGGTAGACTCTGGCTTCAGGGTGGGAATTCTAAGTTTCCTCTCATCTGTGTTCCCAGGAGCAGGAGAAGGAGGCCCGGAGCAGGGCAGCCTACATCTCTGCACTCCCCACATCTCCGCACTGGGGGAGGGGCTTTGATGAAGACAAGGATGAGGATGAAGGCTCTCCAGGGGGCTGCAATCCTGCAGGTGGTAATGGTGGTGACTTCCACAGACTGGTCTTCTGATGTGAACCTGCTGCCAACCCAACCCCTTCCCTCCAGGAGCCAGGTGGGGCCTGAAGGAGGCTGTGGAGGCAGGCTCAGTCCTGTAGTAGGCCTGATGGTACAGCTCATGGCACCTTAGTCCTCAGCCTGATGAAGGATACACAGAGACTCTCAGATACGGAAGTGAGACCTAAGTCCCTCTCACAGGGGATCAGTCCCATTAAGATTTTACACCCAAGTGTCCTGGTTAACTTGAAGCAGCTGAGATGGGCACACGCGGGTCTTTGTCTCCCCCTCCCTCCCCAGCAGGCTCCCCATGCTGGAAGAGCTGATGTTCAGGAAACAGGGCTGGACCTCAGCTCTAATGTTTTGACATCAAGTACTATTTTCCTTCTGACTGCTCTACAGTATAAAGCACAGCAGGATCCAAGCCTTGCACAAAGAAGGGGGCAGTGGTACCTCTGGCTGTCCTCTTGTTTCTCATATGGGGGTACCTGCACTGTCTGTACCTTTCTGAGAAGATCAGGTGGGAAGCAGCAGGGCCCCGGATCAGAGACCGAGAACTGCCCCCTTACCAAGCACCACTGCATGGTGGTGGGCCTAGTTCCTCATAGCAGGAGGCCTTTGCCCCCACATCCCCTCCGCCCCAGCCTGCCTCAGTGCCTGAGAAGCCACCACTTGCATCCCCCTCTCCTGGTTAAGGTAGAGTCCTTATTTTACTGCAGAGGTGTTCCATGTTCCTCGTGAAGTGTGGTCTCTTCTGAGGAAGCTAGTGGGCTCCTCTGATCAGTTGGCCTTTGTAGCTGTGAGAGCAGCCACCTGCAGGTTGGGTGAAGTGCCCTGACACTGCTGTAGCCCCTGCTAACCGAAGAGAAGACACCCATGTTCTTAAATAAATAAAACTAGGTTCTCTGAAGACTAGCAAGAGATCGTTCTTCCTTGGTCTCAGGGGCTGTGATAGCCGCTGGATTTTTCTCACGGGGTCTGGAGAGGCTGACGGGTGGCAAGGTGAGGAGTCAGCCTGCCCCCCGCCGGTGACATGTGAGATGCCACAGGGAGCTGAAAGCCCTCTACTGAAGTGTGGTGTAAGTAAAGGTGTGAACTGACTTACCTTACTTATTGAGGGCGGGGTGATGCCCATGGAGAGGACTCACCTGGGAGGCAGCTCTCAAGCCTGTACCTAGCTCCTTCCCCGGGGCTGTGATGGAGGCATGGAGTTTGGGCCCCACGTCACACCTAAGTGACCTGTGAAAGTAGTAGACAGACACGCCCAGAACCCATCTCTAGACGCCTAAGAAAGATGGATTGGCAAATGCTAGTATATAATTTCCACTTTACAACAGACTGAGGTAGAGAGCATTCGTTCTTATTCATAGCCAAGTAAAATACCCAATAAAAATGGAACAGACGAGTGAGAACGGGTTCCAATGCCAAGACCCTCAAGACAAGATGGACACAGCAGCTAGTTCCAGGGTGCATTTCTAGTGGACTTTATTGTCCTGCTCCAACACCACAGTAGAAATGGACCTGCAAGCTCCAGGCCTGTACCATGTGTCACCACAGCAAAAACATGACCCACTTGAACACACTCCTGCCCCACCCACTGGATAAATATGTTACAATTTTTTTTTAAAAAAAAAACAATACAACAGAATAAATTAATAACTTAAGTGATTAGGCACCAACAGTGATTTGAAAATTAAATGTCAATTTTAAATGGTAACAAGACAAGAACTCAAGACTGGGCTTCCACTAGCCCATTTTCTCTTCCTGACAAATAGTGACAATTCTGCACGAAATAATTCTAGATTTCAAGACACAAGTAGCCAACAAATACACAACACATGCCACCAGAAATCACACGATAGCCTGGATCTCTGGGGAACCCCCCGCCTCAGTAGGCAGCTCCTTGTGGTCCCAGGCCCCAAAGAGCACTCGGGCAAGTCCCAGAAAGATGACCCCTATGGAAGGGCTTTAGAGCTCCTGAGGCCAGCCTTACTTCCCCTGCATTTTATGAAGGCCCAGATGGGGAAGGAAGAGCTCTGGAAACGGGGTGGGGGTTCTGGGCCAAGATGTCCCATGGCAGAAGGGGCCAGAGTGGAGATGAGCTGAGCCCATGCTCTAGTAAATTCAGAATGGTTGTGCTTTTGTCCTAGGAATGGGGCATACTTTAATGGTTTCCAATGTAGAAGTTACCAAAGTCAAGCTAGGAGGGGACTGGGGATAGGTGCTGCCCACCCCTGACCATCCAGATCCCCCAGAAAGAAGTTACAGAGGGAGTCTCCTCTTCAAGCAGCTGAGCACCAGCTGTGGATGGGACCTCAGCGCATCTAATCCAACCTCCCATTCCACAGACAGGCAGACCAAGGACCTAAGTAGACACCATCTCCCTATTTGATTGTTCTCACTCAGCCTTGCAGAAGTGGAGCTGGAAGTGGGTGAAGGCGGCTCCTTGGAGAGCCCCAGGCAGGGGACTTGTGGGAAGTAGCGCTGGGTGGGAAGGTATACCCCCACTTCCAGGGTCTCAGTCCTCGCCAGGCCCCCAGGAGAGGTGGACTTTGACCCATGGATAGGCCAAAGAACCAGTTTTTTCAACTGAGTTGACTCCTTTGTTGGGGGAGGTAGTGAGTGGAGGGCAGGGATATGCTAGATACGGCTGGTAGTTTGGGGCTTGTGAGCCAGAGCTTTGCTTTCAAAAGGCCAATTTTGCCTCTCATCCTTCCATCTCTACCCCTACACTTGCACCCGAGGGATTTTGGTAGTTACCGGAATCAGGAGCTGGAAGGAGGCCTCCTGGGAGATTCAATTTGAACACCTCAGTCGTGCTCTGAAGATTCCAGCCAAGGTCCACTCACATCATGGCACACTCAGAACATGCTCACATGTTTATGGGAGGCTGCAATAGTCTGGGGCCCACTTGTGGCTGCTGCGGGTACAGGGAAGGCACCAGTGAAAAGCTCTGTTGTATGGGGCCCCTTGCGGAGGGCCTTAAAGGCACACATTCAGGGCTGGGCAGAGTGAACCGCACCCTGCCAACTCTGCCCAGTGTAGGCGCTGCCACTGCTACCATTCACTTGTTGGAACACCAAGACATGGCTCCGGCACTTCTGAGTGGCTGGACCCATATGCTCAAAGGCCTTTTGTTCCCAAGACACAAGGCTTTCCAAGTCTCTCCTTCCTTCTTCCTCCACTGGACCCAAGCCCTGCCCTCCTCCTCTGTAAAAATCTGACTCATCCCCTTCTAAGGCCTACCTCAGGCACCCCCTTTTCCTAGAATCCACCTTCCCTGATTGTGACCCCACTCCTGCCTCTGGCACCAACCTCCCTAAGTCTTTACTTCCTCTGCCCTCCATCAGCATTTAAAGTCTCTCTCTGATGGCCATCACCACTGTCTTGTGTCCTTGTCCTTTTTCTGATTGTGACTATCTCAAGTTCAGGGACAAGGTCTGATTGATTCTTGTGTGGTTGGTGCTTAACCCCAGAGACTGGACACAGCAGCCATTAATAAATGCTCCTTGAGTTGATCTAAACTAATGCTAGGAGGAGAGGTGCAACTCTTGAGGAAATAACTTCTTCCAGGATGGGACTTAGAGAATGGCTAGGCCATTGGTCTGGTGAAGTATGCATGCTCATGGGAGCTGAAAGGGGAGTGGGGGCAGAAGGGAGTAGAACATGGCAGGAAGTCACTCTTTGGGAAGAAGAACGCCTGTTCATCCCAGGGTAGAATGAAACATCTAGTCTGTCCTGTTGCTTCTGAAACTCTTGAAAATTTAGTCAAGAACTGTCAACATAAAAAAATTCAGATCCCCCACCCTAGGCTTAAGAGAAGGAACCTTGGATGATGCCCTACACCCCATCCCTGTTAATCTGATAGCCTTTCAAGCCCGGGGAGGAGAGTCCAACATGGCTCCTGGAATGCTAGAGAGCAACAGAGGACGGATAAGATGAGGAAACCCAGGGCCGGCACCAGGCCAGACTCGTTCCTACCCTGCGATCTGACATACGCCACAGCCCATGGGCACAAGCTGTCAGCCACGTCTGATGTGGTCCTCTAGGCATAATTCTGCCCTGCTTTCTCCTTGTCCTGCCTGACCTGCTGTCCCTCCATCCTAGGAACAGTGCTCATGTCACACCACCATGCACACCACTCTTGCACAACGTGTCACTCCTTCACTTTCTGCTCCACCCTGTATCCCCAAGCATTGCCTTGGGCACTCCCCCACTCCCAGGCCCTTTGGATATATTTCCCCACTTGCTACATGGCCTTCACCCCTGCTTCACATCTGTCTGCTACCTCTGCACCCAACTTCCACTGCACTGCTCACTACATAGAAACTCGCTGCCCCACCCCACTGCAGAGTCCCCTGCCCTGCTCTGCGCCTCTGCCCAGCCTGTGCCTGTCCCCGGGTTCCCCTCATTCCCTGAATCACACCCATCCACACCACACTCCCTCCCATATTCCCCACCCCTTTACCATGTGTTCCTGCCCCACGTGCTTGGTCGCCCAGCTTGGTCCAAGCCTTCCCCTGTGTGATGCTTTCAAGGTGAGGCTGGCGGGAGCCTTTGAGGGGGCTGGGGAAGAGGACTGCCCTTGGGCCTAGAATGGCCTGTAGCTCCAGAGTTCTGGGGACCCAGACCCCACAGTGTCCTTGTCATCTCTACCACCTGAGCTCCAAGCGCTGCTCCTTGCTGCTCTAGGTTGGCCATCGTCAGTTTTCCCTTCCTTTTGTCCTTCATCCTCCGCCTGTGCACCCCACAGCAGCTGTCCTGCCATGGCCTTAGCCTGAAAGTGAGGGTCCCTGCAGATGTCAGCTTTCCCTCTGCATCTGGGCATCTAAGTCCTTTACCCCTCAAGACCACTGCTGGGCCTCCTTCTCCACCGTCTCCTCTTTTAGTGGCCTTGCTTCTCTCCTGCCAAGAAAAACAGGAATGAAAAAGTCCATTATCCACTTTGGTCTGCTGGTCCTTGACTCCCTGGGTCAGTGAAACTTGTCTTCTGGGACTGAAGGAGAGGTAGCCCAGTGGCCGGAGGGAAGATAGCTGAGGGCTGTGACTGAACGTGAGGTGTGGAATCTGGCTCAGAGCTCCAGCCCTTCCCTCCAAACATCTGGTAGATAGTCAGGTCTAAAGGACAGGAAAAGGCTGAAGGATGCTTTTTGGCAATAGCTCCTAACTAAGGTGGGTGGAGGCATGGCCATTACTGATAAAAATCACAGCTGGGCCCCGAGTGGGCAGAGGAGGTGCCTTGATCAGGCCCTCACCTCCCAGGGGAAGGGTTCAGGGTCCCTGATGTCAAGTGCTTTGAAGGCTGAGACTGGCAGAGTAGAGAGGAAGTGAATGGAAGGAACAATGGGAGAGGGGAGAGGGGTAGGGGAGATGTGAAGGGCCAGCTCTGGAGACGCTGCCTCCTGGCCCCTCCCTGGGCTCTGCGGTGGCCCTCTCGTCACAGCTTGGCACCCTTGGAAGGCTCCGAGGACTGCCGCACGTCTGTCCACTCCTGCATGGTGTTCTGCAGGGCCTGGGTCTTCTCCTTGTCCACCTGAACATAGTCCACCTTCTCATCAGAAGTGACAGATGAAGTAGATGGCTGAGGGGACAGAGTGGGAAAGAGGGAGTAGCTGTGAGTTACCAGTTAGGTGGGGAGGAAGAAGATGGGCGTGGGATCTTCCTGAGCTGTCTGAAGGGGAGAAGAGCATGGCCTCTGCCTGCCACTGACCAGCCTCAGGAGCCTGGCTTCTCTTTCTGAATGTGGGCTTTAAAGCTCAGACTCCAAACTCATTATCCCTCCTGCAGGATGCGGCAGCCCCTGCCAGCCCTTCTTACTTCCCGGCTCCTGGGACGACCCAGGCCCTTCCTTGGCCCTGGTGGATGGGTCCAGGCCTTCATCTCTGCCTCCACCCATCTCTGTCAGGTTGCTCATCCAGGGGAAGGACTTTGCTGGGTGTAAACAAGCACCAGCCACAGGACTTTACGTGCTGTGCTCACCGCCACCCTGTGAAGGGGAACCATGCTGAGGCACAGCTCTGCACCCTGCTGTCTAGACTGCTTAGCTAAGGGTACCTCCTGGGGAGGCTTTCCCAGGCCTGGAAGTCCCTTGTGAAGGCTGATGTATTGACGGCAGGGCTCTGGGACACACCTAAGAGCCCAGGACCAGGAGGCAGTATCCTCATTCCTGGATCTGTTGCTGATTCACTTTGTTTAGCACAATCAGATCTCTATGCACTCATTTGGCCATCTCTACAACACGGGGTGTGGGCTGACTGATGAGGTTCTTTGAGGGTACTGTGCTCTGAGAGCAGGAATAGGAGTCTTTAGACCTAGGTGAAAGCTCTATGACTAAAGATGCATCATAAAAGCTAGGTACTGGAGCAGGAGGGAGGCTGAGTGCTGCTGTTCAGTGTTGAAGGCACCCTGACCTCCATGATCTCTGCCTCCGGGGCCCTGAGAGCTCTTACTGTCCCCCCAACCTCTACTCCAGGCACCTTGCGGTGGGGGCTTGGGGAGCTCGGCTGGAAGTCCAGGGCCAGATAATCGACGCTGCCGGTGCTCTTCTTAGGGGCAGGGCTGTTGGTGCCACTGGGAACGGGAGATGCAGACACTGGGTTTTGCTGTCACGAGGAGGAAAAATCCGTGAGTGTAGAGAACAGACTAACCCACCACCCAGAAAAATACCTCTGGGAGTAAGAACACTGGTTCCCTGAGCCCTACTCTGACTCATGCATCATGCTAAGGACTTTTCATGTTCTCATTTTAGTCCTCATGACAATCCTGTAATGTAGGTATGATTACTGTTGATACTGTTTAAAACAAATACGAAACTGTGGTTCACTTTACTTTCAGAGAAGTGACTTTGCCTGTAGTTGCACAGCTGTCGAGTGATGGGAATCAGGTCTATTTTCTGACTTCCAAACCTGTGCTAACCCCTGTGCCACACTGTCTCCTTTATAGCACATCAGGCCAAATCTCATCAACAGGGGCTCTCCTGAGACACCCAGCCTTTGCTTGCTGGAGCTTAAGAAGGGAGCACATTTCCTTTATGCACTGGAAAGTTTTCTTCTGTTGCACCAAATCAGCCCCTCTGAAACTCCCACCTGTGGCCTAGAGTGGGGTAGTCACCCCAAAGCAGCTTGCTCCCCCACCTAGCTCCTCCAAGATCTGAACAGGGTGGCTTTATCTCCAGGCTGCACAAAGCCCGCATTCTTCAGATGACACACTCTGGGATCCTGTCCATCCAGACTCCTGCTCTAGCAAAGCACCACCTCCTCTAGGACTTTCCTGAAGTCTTATTCTAATGAGAAGGTGATAGTCCTGTGTTCTGTTTGTTGGCTGCTTTATTGGTTGGTAATTCATTCTTTCACTGTCTATGCAGTGACTACCAGGTGCTGGGCAGTTATGCCCGTAATGGAAATCTCAGGGAAGAAATATCCTCCTCTGCCTGTGCTGATAGCTCTATTACGGCCTCTCCAAAGTGAGTTATGTGCATGTATGCCTCTCACCGCTGAGGAGATACCTCCAGCACTGACTATCCAAGGGCACACAGATCCTGCCACCTGTGTCACTGTCATGAGAGAGGCAGGCCCCTGCCCTTGAAGACCATGACTTCTTTGGGACAGGTCTCATGTCTTCCTTACATCTGATGACAACTCCTACTGCTTGATAAATAGGTGCTCAAGAAGGGTTTGTAGCAGGAGACTAAATCATGAATAATACAAGGAGTCCCTGGGCAGAGGTGAATTAGCTAAGCTGGGAAGTGGGGAACTGAGTGGTGGGTCCCAAGGGACTTTGATAGGAGTCATTCCAGCGAAGCCCGAAGGACTCACCATAGGGACATAGTTCTCTTCGCTGTCTCCTGAGTCTGTGCTGGTGATGCTCTGGGTGGAGATGGGGCGGCAGTACTGGGAGGAGCTGGAGTTGAAGGTGTGGCTGTTGTGGGAAGGAAGAATCAACACTGGGGAAGCAGCATGGCTGCTGCCCTGTTTCTAGCCTACAGCTGAGTCCTGACCCTCACACACCCAGACCTCAGCCATTAGAGCTGCACACTCCATCAGATTAAGATCTGATATAGGGCAAGTATAATTATTCTCTTTTATAGCTGAGGAAACCAAGCCACAAGAGATCAAGAGACATGATCAGCTAATGATAGCATTAGCATCAGAATCCAGCTGTCCTGGCCCACAGGCCAGCTACCATTTCACTCATCTTCTCTAATGGGCTGACTCCAAGCTCCCACCCCCACACATAGGCACTCACCTGGCCCTAGACCAAGACTTGGTGATAGGTGACTTGAAGGGGAGTTCATCGATGACAGTGTTGTTTCTCAGGTCAAGTGGTGTTGGCTTTGCTGGAGCAGGAAAAGAAAGTCTGGTAATCAGCCAGTAATAATGCTACACATACACAACTTATATATAACACATGAGCATGTTTATAAAGGCCTGCAAAGTCATTCCAGTTTCACACAGGGAAACTGATGCTCAGCGAGGTTATATAATCTTTGCCCATATTGATGGGCCTTGAAGTCATGTCTTCAGACTCCAAATTAAATATTCTTTCTGCTGTATCTACGGTAATTATATTTTCAGAATCAAAAATGAGGACACAGGGTTTGACAACAGATTCTTCTCCCTCGATTTATGACTTCATTTAAAAATAAGAGACTATATATAAAGATATATTTATATATTAATACAGATATTAATATATATTTATATATACATATATATTTACATATATTTTCTTTGAGACAGGGTCTCGCTCTGTTGCTCAGGCTGCAGTGCAGTGGTGCAATCTCAGCTCACTGCAACCTCTGCCTCCTGGGTTCAAGTGATCCTCCTGCCTCAGCCTCCCTAGTAGCTGGGACTACAGGAGCCTGCCACCATGCTTGGCTAATTTTTGCATTTTTAGTAGAGACGGGGTTTCACTGTTTTGGCCAGGCTGGTCTCAAACTCCTGACCTCAGGTGATCCACTCGCCTCAGCCTCCCAAAGTGTTGGGGTTACAGGCATGAGCCATGGCACCCAGCCAAGAGACCATATTTGAAGTGGAGATGGTCACTGTGACTACTCTCTGCTGCTCCTGGCCAGGTCTGTGCAAGCCACAGTGGAGGAAGGTAGATGCCACAAGGGCCTGAGGGCTTCAGTTTCACATGCTAAGATTTGAATTCCCTGTTGGTCAGACCCACAGGGGGCTATCTCTGCCCAGCTATCCTACTCCTCCCTTTGAATCCTTGCCACTAATCCAAGACCAGGAGAGTGAGATCACAGCAGACTGGTAACTTGCCTGGTCTACATGCAGGGGGCACAAACCTGACTTTACTGAATGCCTGCTGTGTACCAAAGTACTATCCTAGATGCTCTCCTTCACAGCAAACCTGGGAGGTAGGAATTACCATCTTCATTTCACAGATAAGAAAACCGAGACTCAGAATTTACATGATTTGCCCAAAGTCACACATCCCAAGTCCAGGATCCACATGACCCCTAAGCAAATGGAAAGAGTCCCTAGCTATTGTCCAGAGATGGGACAGGGGAAAGAATGGACTTACCTTTCCGATCAGGTTTGAGGTTGCGGTTGACAGGGGGTGGCTGGATCTCACTTCCTCTGCTGGGGCCTCGGTGCATAGGAAGGGTTGTTGATGGGTAGCCAAGTGAGTCAAAGTGATGGGCCCCTGGGCTCATTGGGATGTAGACGCTCTGGGAATTATCACCTGCTCGTTCCATGGCCAACAGGGTGGAAGAACCTGGGTTCATGGGCACATAGTTGTCTTCAGAATTGGTGCTGTCTGATCGGCCCACAATCATTTTCCCTGGCTAGGGAGAGGAACAGTGAAAGAAATACAGCTGTTACTAGCAAGAAGAAACAGGAAGTAGGTAAGACTTTGTAAACTAGGCAAGACAAATCATGACTGGGTTAGCTACACTTTGAAGCTGTAAGGGAGACCCTGGGGAGACCAAATAAGAAAGCAGAGTAGTGGGAGGTTAAGGCAGTTGGATCACTTGAGGTGAGGAGTTCGAAACCAGCTTGGCCAACAAGGCGAAACTTCCTCTCTACTAAAAATACAAAGCATTAGCTGGGCGTGGTGACATATGCTTGTAATCCCAGCTACTCAGGAGGCTGAGACACGAGAATCGCTTGAAGCTGGGAGGCTGAGGTTGTAGTGAGCCAAGATCACACCACTGCACTCCAGCCTGGGTGACAGAGCGAGATTCTGTTTCAAAAAATAAAAAATAAAAAAAAAGGAAGCAGAGTGGGAGACAAGAATATATGAGGTCCGTGGGCCCCTTCAAGCCTTCATGATTCTTTGGCATCCACCAATAATTTTTGATAAATCTGGAGTATAAAATATTCTTGGTGACTGGGTCCACTTGGCTTTCTGGATGCCTGACCAACACTGTGGGTAGCATAGTCCATAGACTGTAGGTTTGGTTCAGGACCTGCCCTCCACCTCAAGTCCAGACTCACCATTGGCAGGTCAGCATCTCGGGCCCTGGATCAGAACAAGGAGCATATTAGGAGTCCTGGCTCTGAAAGGTGAGGTCTGGGGCCAGTTGTGTTTCCCCAGTCCAGGTTCCTAAGTACCTGGGGCTCACTCCAGGCACCTAGGGGACCACCAAGCTGCAGTCGGAGCTTCTACAGAGTTGTGCGATACAGCACCCTTGGCTATAGCCTTCCTCTAACTCTTGTTCTACGTGCCCTGACATACAACTAAGCTGCTTCTGCCTTGGTTACCTGATTTCACGTCTTTCCAGTGGGCCTGAAGCCAGGCCTTGGTTTTCTTGCCTGACACGTTGGAGAACTGTGTTAGCATCTTCCAGAGGGCAGCCTGGGATCCTGCTCTCAAGCCATAATTCTGCCACTTAGCATGACTGTGAGTACTACCCTTGCCTGGAGTCTCACACTGCAGCCTCCCTCCTACATGTGAGGCCATGTGGGTAAGGTTGTTGCCTTAGAAGATCCCCCACCGTGCAGCCTGGGTCTGTTGCATTCTAGACCCTCTGCTTACCTACAAGGTTGGTGAACCTTGTAATCCAGTCTACCTTAGCACATACATTTCTTCCGGACTAGAATACTTGTATCTTACTTGTCCAAAGACTCAACGCAGGGTTCTGAACTGAGACAAGAACTTGGGCAGGGTCTTAAGATGGAGATGCCATCACTCTTTTGGGGTTGTGCTTTTAGTTCCATAAGGTGTGGCCTTTTACCTAACCAGGCCTGCCTGAGGACCCCTGGTTAACCCACACTCACCAGGAAAGAGCCGACTCCATCACTCATGGATTCAGCAGACCGGCCTGCACTCTCTCCACCACGCTGTGGGTACTCGTAGGTCTCACAGGAAGAAGCTGACAGAGGAAGGAGGATCCGTATGTACTCATGGTTGATTCATGTGTTGACACTTCCCCATACCCTCACCAGTGTGGTTCAAGGTCTTACTGATACTCCAGAAGATACTACTCTCAACCCCAAATGATAAGGAATTTCTTCGAACACATCACTCCTCAGTTCAAAAATCCTCCTGGGCTTCTAGATGTAGCTCCAATGTTAGCATCTGCAGAGAAGCCATCCTTGACTACTCTACCCTCATCTATGCACCTCTCCTTTGACTCCTATAGCACTCACCTGTCCCACTCACCCCAGCCATCACTTCTCTGAATACCACAGTAACAATACTTGTCCTGATTTATATGTGTTGGTTTTATTTTCCCAATGAGATGTAAGCTCTGAAGGGCAGGAACATGTTTTATGTATGTCTTTATCATCTCAGTTCCAAAGCACAGTACGACTGCTCAAGTTGTTGATGGATTGAAAGGCGGCAAAGAAGTCTAAACCAGGAGCTGGGACTCTAGGGTCTGAGTCTCATCTCTGGCACAATGACTCTGCAACTCTGTTTAAGTCTCTTAACTGTCATTGGCCTCATGTGAGATGGAGACAAGGAGGTTTTGTCCCACCAACCTCTCTGCCTGGCTTAAACAACAGGATGGATAAGAAAAGGCTTTGCGAGCTATAAAGCAAGATGCAAAATGAAAGGAATTAATATTGTTCTATTTTTTCATCATACAGAGGAGGTTACATGCAGAGTTGGAATACTCTCAGTGGAAAACAAGTAACAATAGAATTTAGGTACTTCAAAAAAAATTTTGACTTCAACCAAAGAGATTCAAGTATGATTCAGAAAATATTCTTAAGATCTCATTTTGCTTTAACAGTCTGTTAGTCCACACAGGTTTCAATCTAGTTTGGACTGATCTTCTAAATTTATTTTTTAGATCTTTGGTTTGATTTATAAATGAAAAAATATAATGATTTGGACTTCTAAACCCATAATATGTTATACTGTGGTTAGTCAAGAATGTCCTATTCTCCATTAGAATATTAACTTCTCCGGGACTAGCTCTGTTATACAACTGCTAACAGCCTCCTGTGCTGGAGGACCCAACTGGTAAGTGATCTGGGTAGAAGACACCTACATTTGTGAGTATCAGTGACCTAGGTGGTTCATAAGTTCCCCTCGGCCACAGATGACCAAGGACTACCAAACTGTTTACCTCCTCCTCCCTCTGAGTCTCAGCTAGGGCTTATACTGACCTCGGTGAAGTCGGCTGTTGTCCATTGCAGGGAGGGTGTTGCGTCTGGGAATGGTGGCAGCGACAGATCTGCTATTTTCACTGATTGGAGGTCTCTGCTGAGGACTACCCCATCGAGGTGTTTCTGCCTGACTTGGCTTGGGGGGGCGGGGTGGGGGAGCTATGGCTGAGTCCCCAGGAGTGGCCACTGTCATGGCATTATGGTTTTTGTCCAGAGTGAATGTCCTAGGGATCTGGTAGGCTGAGAGTGGGGTGGCCGGAACATCCATATTGTCTACCAGGAGGTCCCCAAACTCCCGGCACAGGGTGTTGCTGGGTGTCTTAAAGGTGTACACATCCTCATTATCTGTCTCGGAGCCTGTGAGGCTGCCCTTGGTGTGGCCATGGGAGGCCAGGCTGCGGGGGAGGTCGTAGGTACTGTCTCTGAATTCTGTATTGTGCCGGCTCGGCTTGGGAAGGCTATAGAAGCCATGGACTTGACCACTGACCCCGTTGACACAGTGTCCATTGCCCTGGGCAAGTTTTTGTACAGCCGTGTCACTTCTCATGAGAAAAGAGGCTCTGGTGCCCTGAGAGAAGCTGGCACTCCTAAAAGAGAAAGAAGGGAAGGGGCAGGAGGGTGAGACAAGCCAAGGACTGCCCCCAAGGAGACAGGCTGGGATGTTCAAAGCCCCATGAAGTTAATTGATGTGGGCAAAACACAGGATGAGGAGTCAGGCTAACCTGAGGTTTACCTACAATTTGCCAATTACTAGCTGTGTGACCTTGAAGCAAAGCACTTTCTCAGGAGCTAGGACTATAGGTTTAGGCATCTGTAAAACGGTGACTAAAAGCATATTTTGAAGGTTGTTTAGATATTAGACTCTAGTACATGAATGTTTAAACAATGTTAGACTTCATCTGTCCCCCATCTCCAAATGGCAGTTATTAGCGGGGGTTATAACCCCCACTCCCTGACCAAGTATCAATAAGCCAGTTGGACTGCCTATCTGTTCATTGTTTTAAGTACCACAGAATATGCACATTCAAATACAAATGTTGTGAGACAGTGGAAAGAACCTTTAAGTTAATGACAGGAAACAGCAAACAAGTCATTTCATCTCTCCGAGTCTATTCTGCCACTGTGAAACTAGCCCATGGGTATTGATGTTGTAAGTTACAAAGAATTATTTGCGTCAGGTGCAGTGGCTCATGCCTGTAATCCCTGCACTTTGGGAGGCTGAGGTGGGAGGTTCACTTGAGGCCAGGAGTTCAAGACCAGCATGGGAACATAATAAGACTCCATTGCTACCAAACGAACGAACAAACAAACAAAAAAACAAACTAGCTGGGCAGGGTGCTGCACACCTGTCGTCCTAGCTCCTGAGGGGGCTAAGGCAGGAGGATTGCTTGAACCCAGCAGTTCGAAGTTAGAGTGAGCTATGATCACACCACTGCATTCCAGTCTAGTAAACAGAGTGAGACCCTGTCTCAAAAAAACACACCCCCCAACACAAACAACAAACTATTCAAACGTAAGCTATAGATTTATTTTCTACAATTATTTATGGTTGGTTGAGAGGCATTTTGAGGGGAAAGATCTCTTTCCAGAGATCTAGAAATCTATAGGAAGAATGGTTTCCTGTTTGGGAACCATATTCAGGATAGAAAAAGTTTTGATTAGTACATTTTTAAATTTAGGTTTTGGGCAATAAGGCAAGCAGTAAAAAGAGATGAGAAACAAGAGGGGAGACTTGTGTTAGGTTCCAGTACTGCTACCGATATGTGCTGTGCCTCCTCTCTCAGGTGTGACCTAGTTCGTCACAATGATTTCTAAGGGCCCATCTGGCCCTGATGCGCTGCAAAAACCCTTCGTTTCACAAGAGTGGTTTTCAAACTAGATTCTATGTTCTCTGTAGGTGCTTTGGGAAATTGGAGGGTGAGGTTCTGAGCAAGCAGGGATTTAGGTCTGCTTCTTTAGCTTTTATATGATCATTCTTCATAGGATTTCACTTGGGGAAAAAAAGAATCAATCCTTTGTAGCAGTGATTCTCAGCCTTTTGGAGGCTGTAAGAGTTTTAAGATTCTGGTCAAAAGCTCTTGAAGTGTCTCATCAGAAAAGGCAAATCTCAAATGCATACAAGCTTGTGGGGGCTGTAATACATAGCCCTGTGAGGCCAATCCCTGGACCTTTTGCCTTACAGAAGCTCTCTCAGCTCCTGAGGAGTTTGTTATTTACAGATGTGGCCACCAGATGGTGTTAGAAAATACAGGCCAGAGCTTAGAAAGAGGAAACAGGTGTGTAAGCCAAGCTTCCTCTCATGTAAACTGTACCCATGATGGCTAGGAGTTCCAGGTCAGTCTCCAAACCTTCACTGATGCTCCTCCCTGGGCCTCTGCACTCCTCCTCCCTTTCTGTTCCATTCCACACACATAACCAGGCCAACAGCCAGGGGCTCGGATGATTGAACATCTAGCCTTCAGATAATGTAGTGTTCGGAGGAGAGGACGGGGTGGCGGGGGGAGCTAATGGTAGACATAAGGTGTTAATGTTGTATGCATTTTTTGGGTGCCTTTCATTTTGCTTTTTTTTTTTTTCCAACTCTCTGTTGGATGCGCCCATCTGGATTTGTTCATTTTACATTTACTGATGTCCTAAGTTCCATCTGGGCCAGGCAAGAGGGATACAGAGATGCCACCTGCCCAGTGAGGGGTGGTCAGGGAATGTCACAGTAGTGGAGGAGGTGACATGGATGCAAATCATTAGTCAAGTAGGGGTGAGTATGTAGCTGTTGACAGTTGGTATCAGCCCTTGGTGGGGTGGTGGTAGACAACGTCAGGGAAGCCTCCTTCAGAGATGTTATTATCTTGAGTGAGTCTGGAAGGATGAGCCACAACTGGCCAGGCAGAAGGCAGGAGAAGGGAAATGGTGTTCTAGTTGAAAGCTCAAAGATGTAGAACACAACCTGGCAAGTTCTAGGAACTTGAAGCTGCTCAGGCTGCAGCAAGCACATTAGAAGGCAGGGCTGAAAGAAGACAATGCAGGCCAGGACTGAAGGGAATAGGGAGCCTCTGAAGGATTTCAAGGTGGCAATGGGGTTGCAAGAGCATCACAGGTACCCTGCAATAACCTTCAACATAGTCAAGAACGAACTCATCATCTTCCTCTGGAACTCTTACTTCTCCTCCTGACCCTCTTATTTTGGGAATGGCACCAGTTACTTAAGCCAGAAACCTGGGAGTCACCCACATTATGATTTCTGCCCAGGGCCTCTCTGATCCTTCCATCCTACTACTATTTACTTTCCTAACTTCCCAGTGTAAACATTTTCAATACTGCCTCAGTGCTTCAGGATTAAGCCCAAACTCCAAGGTTTATCCCAACTCATCTCACCAATCTTTTCTCTTTAGTTCCCTTTTCCACTCTAGAATCCAAACCAAACTTTGCAGTGTCCCCTGTGTGCCCCAGTCAGTCAAGCATTGGGCTTTGTTGTGTTGTTGGGCTGTGTCTGGAAGACTTCTTACCTCAATCTGGCAAGCTCCTATTCCATTTATCCTTCAAAATCATCTCAGAGGACACATCTTTCAAGGCCATTCTTACATCCTCTACCTCTAAGCATTGCTTAACTTAATCACTTGCTTAACTTTGTTCTTGGAGCAGGGAGCAAGTGTTGCCTATATTAGGCACCATTACTACTTATCTCTGCCAACAGACTGTGATTTCCTTGAAGAAAGAAACTGTGTTTTACTCTTTTTTCTCTCCTTAGCACCCAGGTTAATGCTTGTTGCAATGTAAATAATGAATAAATGTCTGTTGTAAGTAAGCAAATGAATAAACAAAAGTATGGGGCTGCCACCCCTTTTCCTGGGCTTGGCCCAAACCTTCTGATCAGCAGATCAAAACCCTTCCTCTGTAGAACCCACTAGCTTATGTTCCAACTTCCTTCTACCCCAGCATCGTCCCGTCTCACTCACAGAACTACTCACTCATCCCTAAACATGTCCTGTGTAGTCTAAACTTCAGTCCTGTTCTCGCATTACTCACCTCCCTGTGGAATGCTTCCTTGATACATCAACATTTTACACAAAGTCCACAAGAAGCCTTTTCACTCTACAAAGGTATTACAGGTCCCTAATTCTCCTTTTTACGGTAATCATTTCTTCCTCTGTGCTACCCACAGCACTCTGTGCTTCCATCACAACACTCACCTTATTCTGCCTTATGTCAGTTATTCAGGTCTGTGTCTTTCCACTTCTACCAGACCACATGCTCCTAGAAGGCCGAGGGCCATATCCTGTACCCTGGCATAGTGCCAGGCATATGATAGATAATAGTGACACATGTTGAGGGAGACTGATTATTACCTCAGTAACCAAGTAAGAGGAGTTGAACAAGGGACTCTTGCCCAAAGTTACATACTCAGAGGGTAGGGAATTTGTTCCAGCACCCAGGTCTCTGGGCGCCCCCGCTGCGCAAACCATGCTACAGTGTGCTCCCTTTGGGCAATAATCCAGATGGGGAATTCCAAATACTCAGCAGTCCTGTGGCCTTTAGTATTTTCATGTAAACCTTAACTGAGGCCTATGTCACTGTGATGACCTGAGTTGCTTTTGTGGGATGGATAATCCACCCGGACGTGGTGGATTTGGAGAGAGGCTTCCCTTCCAGGGCTGGGCTTACAGGAGCCTTATAAAATAGGCAAGATCCTATGCCATACATATCGCATGTGATCTCATTTTAAATCATCCTAACAGTTCTGAGACACACCTCTTTCTTTTCACATTATCAGATGAGGAAAACAGTAAATGGCAGAGTTGGTGCAGGAAGATACCCAAACACAAGTATGTAGGGGAGCTCCCCGGAAGCAAGAAGAAGTTTGAGAGAAGATATTCCCTCGAGTCAGCTGTGCCAAGTGCCTTTCCTTTCCATTCCTGGCCAATGGCTCCTCCGGAGGCTAGAGAGGCTACTGTCATCACACAGCATCACACAGTCTCTCCCTTGGCTTTTTTTTTTTTTTTGGTGATGGAGTCTCACTCTGTCTCCCAGGCTGGAGTGCAGTGGTGCAATCTTGGCTCACTGCCACCTCTGCCTCCCGGGTTCAAGCAATTCTCCTGCCTCAGCCTCCCGAGTAGCTGTGATTACAAAAGCATGCCACTGCACCTGGCTAATGTTTGTATTTTTCGTAGAGACGGGGTTTCACCATATCGGCCAGGCTGGTCTCGAACTCCTGACTTCGTGGTGCGCCCACCTCGGCCTCCCAAAGTGCTGGGATTACAGACATGAGCCACTGCGCCTGGCCTTCCCTTGGCTTTTAAAAATGGTTTTCTAGTTTTTCTAGCCACTTCATTTTGTACTTGTTTTTCCACACATTTTCATATAATTTTATATACCAAACTATATGATGATTTTGCTTTTTTCTATCCCACTGGATTTCAATAGCCCTAATGATGACGGACTTTTGATTTTCAATGAGTATGTTCCCATTTAAGGGTAACTTAATATAAAATGCTTGTAAGTAGATTAACCACCATTTAGAGTTCTGTAACTATCACTGGCCATTGTTTAAGAGGTCATTTGAACTATCCTCTTGCATTTGACCCATTCCAAATGGATTCTTCCTGTGAAAGAAGAAAACTCAGAAAACTCTGTGTCACATATCTTTGAGATGAGGTGCTCTTTGTATCTCAAACCCTTCTGGCTGCAGTTCTGAGCCAATTTTGACAGGGCTCTCTGGTTACAGAGTAAAGCTGTGTATGTGAACGAAAAGTTGTATATTTTGCCTTTGGTCAATCAAAGCCTCTGGTGGATGAGTTAGGGAAGACTTGGAAAAGATTAATGATGGGTAAGCTCTCGATTGACATTTCTAATTTTACCATTTACCCACCATCTTTCTATAGAGTACTGCTGCAGGATCACTGATTCTGGAATCTCATCAATGAAATTTCACTCCCCATAACCCTCACCAGAATTATGGCTTTTCAGGGCATGTGACTCACATCAATCTGTTACAGGTTTAATAGCCTTCTTGAAATAAGACGACAGACACTGGCTAGAATCTGGAATGAGGCCCCAAAGGCTGGAGGACAAAAATAAGTCCAGTGAAACCAATTTGTCTTCAAAGAGAAAAAGAACTCTATTTGTCTTGACTCTGCCAGTTCAAAACTCTTTCAATTGGCAATAGATATTATTCTGAGTAGTTACTTATTTTAGCTCAGTGGAAGACCTGCATTTTGAGAACTGAAGTTATTTTAGCAGGAATACATATTATCTAGTACTTGAAGGAAAACTAGTGGCTATTATTGCAGTAAAAGTGATGATAAATACATAATTCACAGTTTTATTTCTAAGGTGCTTAATTTACTGTATCTTTAGAATCAGGTTCCCACATAAATGAAAAAAGAGATAGAAGACTGGTATTAGTAGCGTCAGTAATCCAATCAGACATAATTATGTCTAGTCTATGCTATGCAGGGATGAATGGGCCAATTCACTTTATACTCCCTACTCAAAAATAACCTTATAGGATTACTTTGGAGATCATATGAGGTACGCAATGTAAAAGTGCTTTGTAAACTTTAAAGCATCATTTCTTTTTTCCAGAGCACCTAGTATATAATGTGAATGTTAGAGGAAACCCAGGATTAAAGCCTATTCATATACTTACCAATACTTGGCAGGCACTGTTAACCTTTTTTTTTTTTTTTTTTTTTTTTTTGAGACAAGGTCTGGCTCTATTGCCCAGGCTGGAGTGCAGTGGTGTGATCTCAGCTCACTGCAACCTGTGCATCCTGGGCTCAAGCCATCCTCCCACCTCAGGCTTCTGAGTAGCTGGAGCTACAGGCATGCACCACCATGCCTGGCTAATTTTTTTTTGGATTGTTTTTGGTAGAGACGGGGTTTCACCATGTTGCTCGGGCTAGTCTCAAACTTGTGAGGTGACGCAATCCGCCTGCCTTGGCCTCCCAAAGTGCTGGGATTACAGGCATGAGCCACTGTGTCTGGCCTGTTAGCCATTTTTATTTTAGCCCTTCCAGCAGAGGTAAAGCAGAATCTCACGGAGATTTTAATTTGCATTTCCCAGATCACTGAACATTTATTCATGTGGTTATTGGACATTTCTGTACCTTTTTGTGGTGAAGTATCTGTTCAAATATTTTGCCCACTAAAAAAAAATTGGATTGTTCTCTTCTTATTGAGTTGTAAAAGTTCTTTATATGGACCAGAAACAAATCCTTTGTTAGATATGCGCGTTGAATATTTTCTCACATTTTGTGACTTGTCTTTTTTTAATTTTATTTTTTATTTTTGAGATGGAGTCTTGCTCATCTGTTGCCCAAGCTAGAGTGCAGTGGTGCGATCTTGGCTCACTGCAACCTCCACCTCCTGGGTTCAAGCAATTCTCGTCCCTTAGCCTCTCCAGTAGCTGGGACTATAGGTGAGCACATCCATGCCTAATTTTTGTATTTTTAACAGAGGTTTAGCATGGTGCTTCATCACGTTGGCCAGGCTGATCTCGAACTCCTGGCCTCAAGTGATCTGCCTGCCTCGGCCTCCCAAAGTGCTGGGATTGCAGGTGTGGGCCACCACGCCCAGCCCATTTTGTTTTCTTAAAGAGGCCTCTTGAAGAACAAGTTTTAATTTTGATAAAGACTACTTTATCATTTTTTTCTCTTTTATGATTCTTGCTTTTTGTGTCCTATATAAAAATCTTTGCTTACCTCAAGATCATGGAGATACTTTCTTCTAGAAGTTTCTTTTCTTTTCTTTTTATTTAAATACAGGGTCTTATTCTGTCACTCAGGCTGGAGTGCAATGGAATGATCTTGGCTCCCTGCAGTCTTGATCTCCGCCAGGCTCAAGTGATCCTCCCACCACAGCCTGCCCAGTAGCTGGGAATGCAGGCACACGCGACCACGCCCAGCTACTTTTTGTATTTTCTGTAGAAACTGGGTTTTGCCATGTTAGCCAGGCTGGTTTTCAACTCCTGAGTTCAAGCAATCTGCCCTTCTCAGTCTTCCAAAGTGCTGGGATTACAGGTGTGAGCTACTGCGCCCAGCCTAGAAGTTTTGTAGTATTGGATTTTACATTTATGTCTCTGACACATTTTAATTTTTGGGTGAGTGGTGTGATATGAAGTAAGGGTTGCTGTTCTTTTTTTATTATTCCTATATTAATGTCAAGCTGTTTCAGCATCATTTGCAGAAAAGGTTTTTCCTTTCTCCATTGGCACCTATATATTATATATTTTTAATAATTCTTTATATATTTATATATTTAAAATATTTATATATGCATTTCAAATATTTATACACATAAATGTATTTATATATATCTCTCTCCTGGACTTGCTAATTTCTTCTAGTGATCTATAGGTTTTTATCCTTTCACCAATACAACATTATCTTGTATCTCTTACTACAGTTTGACAGGAAGTCTTGAAATCAAGTAGTATAAATCCTTACTTTACTGTTGTTCTTTTAAAAACTTCTTTGGTTGCTTGGCCAACATGGTGAAACCTCATCTCTACAAAAAATGCAAAAATTAGCCGAGAGTGGTGGTGGCACGTGCCTTAATCCCAGCTACTCAAGAGGCTGAGGCAGGAGAACTGCTTGAACTCGAAAGGCGGAGGTTGCAGTGAGCCGAGATCGTGCCACTGCATTCCAGCCTGGGAGACAGAGCAACAGACTTTTCCTCCCCGGCCTCTGGAAGGGGCTGCCATGAAGGTCTCTGACATGTCCTGCAGACATTTTCCCCATGGTCTTGGAGATTAACATTAGGCTCCTTGCTACTTATGCAAATTTCTGCAGCCGGCTTTTCTCCCCAGAAAATGGATTTTTCTTTTCTTTTTGAGACGGAGTCTCACTCTGTCGCCTAGACTGGAGTGCAGTGGCGCGATCTCGGCTCACTGCAAGCTCCGCCTCCCAGGTTCACGCCATTCTCCTGCCTCAGCCTCCCGAGTAGCTGGGACTACAGGCGCCCGCCACCTTGCCCGGCTAGTTTTTTGTATTTTTAGTAGAGATGGGGTTTCACCGTGTTAGCCAGGATGGTCTCGATCTCCTGACCTCATGATCCGCCCGCCTCGGCCTCCCAAAGTGCTGGGATTACAGGCTTGAGCCACCACGCCCAGCTGGGTGTTTCTTTTCTATCACATCATCAGGTGGCAAATTTTCTGAACATTTATGCTGTGCTTCCCTTATAAAATTGAATGCCTTTAACAGTATCCAAGTCACCTCTTGAATGCTTTGCTGCTTAAAAATTTCTTCCACCAGAAACCCTAAATCATCTCTCTCAAGTTCAAAGTTCCACAAATCTCTAGGGCAGGGGCAACATGCCGCCAGTCTCTTTGCTAAAACAACAAGAGTCACCTTTGCTCCAATTCCCAACAAGTTCCTCATCTCCATCTGAGACCACCTTAGCCCGGACCTTATTGTCCATATCGCTATCAGGCTTTTGGTCAAAGCCATTCAACAAGTCTCTAGGAAGTTCCAGACTTTCCCACATTTTCCTCTCTTCTTATGAGCCCTCCTAACTGTTCCAACCTCTGCCTGTTACCCAGTTCCAAAGTCGCCTCCACATTTTCTATACCTTTTCAACAACACCTCACTCTACTGGTACCAATTTACTGTATTAATCAGTTTTCATGCTGCTGATAAAGACATACCCGAGACTGGGATTTTTATTTGGATTGTGTTGAACCTACAGAACAATCTGAGAAAAACTGTCATCTAAATAATATTGGATTTTCTAGTTCATAACTACTGTACATCACTCTCCAGATTTAGGTCTTTAATTTCTATCAGCAACATTTGATAGTTTTCACTGAAGAGGTCTTGCATGTTTGTTGTTAAATTTATTCCCAAGTATTCCACGTTTTCCGGTACATTCCACGTTTTCCGGTACCATTCTATAAATAATTAAAATTGTCTCATTTCCCCAATTGTTTGCTGCATACTGTAAAACTTATTTTTTGCAAAAAAACCTTTTTATCTTGTGACCTTGCTAAATTCACTTAAAAATTTTTTTTGTTGTTGTTAAAATAGAGACAGGTTTTCGCCATGTTGCTCAGGCTGGTCTTGAACTCTTGAGCTCCAGTTATCCATCTGCCTTAGCATCCGAAGTGTTGGGATTACAGGCATGAGCCACCACACCAGGACTCTTACTTCTTTTTCTTCCTCCATGGAACTGACTAGGATCTCCAGTACAATGTTACACAGAAGTGGTAAGAACAGGTACTTTCTCCTTGTTTTCAATCTTAGGGCATTATGTTCAATACTTCTCCATTACGCATGATCTTAGCTATAGGGTTCCTTAGAGTCCTTTATCAATTTAAAGAAGTTCTCCTTGACTCATAGTTTGCTAAGAAATACTTTTCTTTTTCCAATGAAGTATTGAGTTGTCAAATGCTTCCTCTGCATCTATTGAGGTTATGATTATATTATTTTTCTCCTTCATTCTCTTAATGTAATGAATTACATTGGTTGGTTTTTTTTGAAGTCAAACCAACCTTACACTTGTGGGATAAACACTACTTTGTCACGATGTCTTACCCCTAATGTATACATACATGCATATTCCCTAATATACATATATTGTCCCTAACAGACACATATAGATATACACACATATGTATTTAGTTGGATTTGACTGCTAATCCTTTGTTTTTAAAGAACATTTCTATTTATTATTCATGGGGGATATTGCTCTCTAATTTTATTTCCTGTCATCTTTGCCAGATTTCTGTTTTTTTTTTTTTTTTTTTTTTTTTTGAGACGGAGTCTCGCTGTGCTCCCAGGCTGGAGTGCAGTGGCGTGATCTCGGCTCACTGCAAGCTCTGCCTCCCGGGTTCACGCCATTCTCCCGCCTCAGCCTCCCAAGCAGCTGAGACTACAGGCGCCCGCCACCACGCCCGGCTAGTTTTTTTGTATTTTTAGTAGAGACGGGGTTTCACCATGTTAGCCAGGATAGTCTCAATCTCCTGACCTCGTGATCCACCCGCCTCGGCCTCCCAAAGTGCTGGGATTACAGGCTTGAGCCACCGCGCCCGGCCTCTTTGCCAGATTTCAATAGTAGGGTTATGCTGGTCTCATAAAATGAGCTGTGAAAGAATCCCCTCCTCTGTTTTCTGAATGACTATGGGTAAGATTTGTGTTATCTTTGAATGCTTGGTAGAATTTACCAGTAAAACCATCTGGGCATAGTTTTCTAGGTATTTGCTTAAGAGAAATAAAAACAAATGTTCCTACAAAGATTTGCTCATTACTGTTTAAGAACAAATGGGTCTTAATTTGTAACAGCCAAAACTGGAAACAATCTAAATGCTTATCATCATGTGAATGGAAAAGTGAATTGTGATATAAAGATACACTGTACTACTGAGCAATAAAAAGGAACAAACTAATGACACATGGAAAAACATGGATGAATCCCAAAAGCATTTTGCGGAATGAAAGAAGTCAGGAAAACTAGTACATACAATATGATTCCATCTATGTAAAATTCTAGAAAATGCAAATTAATCTGTAGTGACAGAAAGACTGTTACTGGTTCTCTAGGAATGAGGTAAGGGAAGGATGGATTACAAAGGGGCATGAAGAAACTTTATATAAATGCCAACGACTGTACTTCAATTTCTTCCTAAAAACTTGTGGGGAAAAAAAAGGGTGGGGAAATGTAAAATTGAAAAATCAGTTTAAAAATAATCTTACCTGAGCAGAGACAGAAAAAGATTGGGAAAAAAAGAGAATGTAAGTGATTGTTGCGTCAGTATCAAGTGGTCTAGCATATGAATAACTGAAGTCTCAGAAGGAATGCCCATCAGTGATAGACTGGATCAAGAAAGTGTGGTACATATACACCATGGAATACTACGCAGCCATAAAAAGGAACGAGATCATGTCCTTTGCAGGGACATAGATGGAGCTGGAAGCTGTTATCCTCAGCAAACTAACACAGGAACAGAAAACCAAGCACTGCATGTTCTCACTTATAAGTGGGAGCTGAACAATGAGAACACATGGACACCTGGGGGTGGGTGGATAATACAAACTGGGCCCTGTTAGGTGGGCAGAGGGAGGGAGAACATCAGGAAGAATAGCTAACACATGCTGGGCTTAATACCTAGGTGATGGGTTGATCTGTGCAGGAAACTACCATGGCACATGTTTACCTATGTAACAAACCTGCACATCCTGCACATGTACCCTGCAACTTAAAAGTTGAGGGGGGGAAAAAAAAAAAAAAGAAAATGTGGCAGAAAAAGATTTGAAGAGGCCAGGTGTGGTGGCTCATCCCAGCACTTTGGGAGGCTGATGTGGGAGGATTGCTCGAGGCCAGGAGTTTGGGACCAGCCTGGACAACACAGTGAGACCATATCTCTACAAAAAATTAATCAAGTATGGTAGCATATGCCTGTAGTCTCAGCTACTTGGGAGGCTGAGGCAGGAAGATCTCAAGCCCAGGAGTTTGAGGCTGCAGTAAGCTATGTACTCCAGCCTAGGTGCCAGAGTGAGACCCTGTCTCTTAAAAAAAAAAAAAAAAAGTTAAAGAAATACTGGTGCAAAGTTTGCTAGATGAAAAAAAATAGCAACACATAGAACTAGAAAACTAAGTCAACCCACAAGAACAAAGTGTTTGGACCTTTACCTTAAAACAGATACAAAAACTAACTCAAAATGGATCAAAGACCTAAATGTAAGAGCTACAACTATAAATCTCTTAGAAGAAAACACAGAAGAAAAGCTTCATAACATTGGATTTGACAGTGATTTCCTGAATATGACACCAAAAGCACAGGCAACAAAAGTAAAAATGCATAAATTGAACATGAGAATTAAAATACCTGTGTTTCAAAGAACATATCAGCAGAGTAAAAAGTCCATCTATGGGAGAAACATTTGCAAGTCATATATCTGGTAAGGGTTTAATATCCAGAACAGGTAAAGAACTCCAACAACTCAACAACAACAATCAACTTGATTAAAAAATGGACAAGACTTGGAATATACATTTATCCAAAGACGATACACAAATGGCCAACACACACATGAAAAGTTGCTCAACGCCACTAATCATTAGGGAACTGCAAATCAAAACCACGATGAGATACCACATTGCACCCATTTCTATTAAGAAAAAAAAAACAAAAGGAAGTGATGCTAGCAAAATGGCCAACAAGAAACCCCTACTGCTTGTCCCCCTCACAAAGACAGATCAATGAATAAACAACTACATTTTTAAATTAAATTAAATTAAATTAATTTTTTTGAGAGAGAGTCTTGCTCTGTCGCCCAGGCTGGAGTACAATGGCGCGATCTCAGTTCACTGCAACCTCCACTTCCCGGGTTTAAGCGATTCTCCTGCCTCAGCCTCCTGAGTAGCTGGGATTACAGGTGCATGCCACCACGCCCTGCTAAATTTTGTATTTTTAGTAGAGACAGGGTTTCACCATGTTGGTCAGGCTGGTCTCGAACTCCTGACATCGTCATCCACCTGCCTCGGCCTCCCAAAGTACTGGGATTACAGGCATGAGCCACCACACCTGGCCTCCTGAACAATTACATTTTAGTAAAAATAACAGACGGAGAGCCCTAGAATGCATGAGAGGAGTAACAGCAATTCGATGAGCACAGAAACTTGGGATGGTCACATGGAGAACCGAAGGAAACACACTAGGCCTTTACCACTCCATTGAAGATCAGCTTGGAACCAGGACAAACTTCTTTTGGTGAGAAGGTAGGCAAGAGGATCATGGCAACTGCCATCAACACCTTGGACATCTCAGACCTCACCACTGGAGTCCCTGGAAGTCCTCGTAGGCACTAAGTCCAGTGAAGGGAGTTTAGGGTCCACATAGCTGTGTTCCGTGTGGCTACTGTGCTATGCCATCTTGGAATTGGAACTATGGCTGGAGTGTGTCTTGCTTCAGGGGTGAGTATCCATGGCTCCCTTTCATTCCTGAGGCTAAGCTATGGCTAAGCCATTGCTAGCCCAGTGGCCCAACATTCCAAAGCTGAGCTATGAGCAGCTGTTACACCCTTCCCAGTGGGGTCAAGCAGAAGTAAAGCTAATCCACCTACCCCTCTCCCCGCTCCCTTGGGCCAGAGCTGAAGCAGTACACGCTCTTCTAGGAAAAGAGTATCTTGGCTGCTCAGAACAGTCATGCCTCCACAGTGCCTAAGCTGAAGCCAGTGGCTGCATCCTAGGAAACAGTGCGCTGGCTCCTTAGAGTCAGGTACCCCAGTACCTAAAACGATATGGTACCCTGCATTCCAGGGAAAGGATGCCTGGTCTACTCAGAACAGTCATACTCTCCCGGGCCTGAGCTGAAGTAGCACGTTGTCCCCTGGGGAATGGGTGCCCTAGCTGAGCTGAGAGGTGGTGCATTCCAAGGCTGAGCTGATATAGGACCCTGTGTCTCAGGGAGAGACACCAGTGTCTGAGCTGAGACACCCTGCCCTACAGGCCAAACAACTCTAGTGCCTTGCTTTCCTGGAGCTATACTAGTCCCCTAGAGTCTGAGCTGTTGAGATACTCCTCTCCCTGGGGAGTAGTGTAATTGCTGTGCTGTTCCCTGCCCCTCTATAGCCCAAAAGACTGTGCCATTCCCGGGTATTTGCTAAGCCTAACGAGGGTCCAGAGTCACTGCTACATGGTGTATTATCCCCTGGGACCCAAGTTGCCACTGAGCCTTATTGACTCAGGTTCCCAAATTCTAGTTGTACCCTGCTCCCTGAAACTAAACCTCCAGAACATCCCTTCTTGCCCAGGGTGAGGCCAGTGCTGTGCTCTGCCTACCAGGGGTAGAATTACAGCTGGCCCTTGAGCCTGCGCTGCTAGAGGGTTCAACAGAGTCATAGATCCTGGCCCAGTGGGCAGTCCACATCCAACCTTGGCACCCCAAGACCCAGCTGCCACAACAGGTTCATGAGACTCTGAGCTTAGAAACCCAACCCCACATAAGTTCTAAGCACCAGTACCTAGAACCCAGCACTGCTGCAGCTACTTGTAGGCCATGCCAGACCTGACACCAAAAGGGATCCCCCTGGCTAAGTCTCCTCATTGTGGGGAAAATGAGAACAGAAAGACCTGAAAAGTCCTTGATGCTAAGGACATTAGCAACTTATGCTGCCACTGCTGCTGTACAAACTTCTATAGTCTAGGCCACTGAGGCACTCAGTTATTGTTGATGTTGAACATTGGCAAAGAAGCTGCATGGAGACTATACCATTGCACCTATGTGGAAACACAGTCATCACATCCTTCTCAACTGGAACACTAAAACCCAACTGCAGGTGAAAGTCTTTAAGAAATCCACTCTAGAAAGTCTGGAAGAGGTGATCTTTCCACCAGAAGCATGGACACTTAACATGAAGACACAAGAAACACAAAAAATGAAGGAACTATAACACCAAAAAAGCACCAAAGGAACTCTGTGGCTAGTAATCCTGGCTAGTAACAGAGCCCAATGAAAAGGAGATCAACAAATTACAGAAAGGGAATTCAAAATAATGACCTTAAGACAACTCAGTGAGGTACAAGAAAATACACACAATTCAAAGAAATCAGGAAAAAGAATTCACAATATGAACAAATAATTCAACAAAGAGAAAGAAAAAAAAAAAAAAAACAAAACCAGAAATCTTGCAGCTGAAGAATTCAATGAATGAAATAAAGAACACAATAGAGAGCTTCAACAGCAAACTTGATCAATTAGAAGAAAGAATATCTGAACTTGAAGATAGGTAGTTTGAAATTACCCAGCCAGAAGGAAAAAAGGGAATATGAATGAAAAGAGTGAAGAAAACCTGCAAGATTTATGGAACACCACTAAGATCTACCGGGAGAGATAGACTCTAATATAATCATAGTTGGAGACTTCAACACCTCGCTCTCAGCATGGACAGATCACCTAGACAGAAAATCAACTAGATTTAAACTGCACTTTAGACCAAATGGACCTAACAGAACATTTCATCCAACAGCTGCAAAGTGTAATTCTTCTCATTAGCACATGTGACATTCTATAGGACTGACCTCATGTTAGGCCAAGAGATTTTAAAATAATCGATATTACATCAAGCACCTTTTCTAACCACAATGGAATAAAACTAGAAACCAATAACAAGAGGAACTTTCAAAATTGTACAAATACATGGAAAATTAAATAACATGTTCCTGAATGATACAATGGGTCAATGAAAAAATTAAGAATGAAATTTAGAGCCAGGCGCGGTGGCTCACACCTGTAACCCCAGCACTCTGGGAGGCTGAGGTGGCGGGATCACAAGGTCAGGAGATCAAGACCATCCTGGCTAACATGGTGAAATCCCGTCTCTACTAAACATACAAAAAATTAGCCAGGTGTGGTGGCGGGCGCCTATAGTCCCAGCTACTCGGGAGACTGAGGCAGGAGAATGGCATGAACCTAGGAGGCAGAGCTTGCAGTGAGCCGAGGTCGCACCACTGCACTCTAGCCTGGGTGACCGAGACTCTATCTCAAAAAAAAAAATTAAATAAAATATAAAAATTTAAAAAAAGAATGAAATTTAGAAATGCCTGGAAACAAATGAAAATAGAAACACAACAGAAATGGATAAATACCAAAATCTATGGAATACAGCAAAAGCAGTATTAATAGAGAAGTTTATGGCAATAAATGTTAATATTAAAAAAGTAGAAAATTTTCAAATAAACACCCTAATGATGCATTTCAAGGAAACAGAAAAACAAGAACCAAACCCAAAATTAGTAAAAGGGGAAAAAAAGATCAGAGTAGAAATAAAATTGAGACAAAAAATACAAAAGATCAACCACATGCAGTTAATTTTTTCAAAGAATAAACAAAATCAAACCAGTAGCTAGACTAACCAAGAAAAAAAGGGAAAAGATCCAAATAAATAAAAAATGAGGCTGGGTGCCATGGCTTATACCTGTAATCCCAGTACTTTGGGAGGCTGAGGCGGGCAGATCACTTGAGATCAGGAGTTTAGACCAGCCTGGCCAACATGGTGAAACTCTGTCTCTACTAAAAATATAAATATCAGTGGGTGTGGTGGCACACGCCTGTAATCCCAGCTACTCAGGTGGCTGAGGCATGAAAATTGCTTGAACCTAAGAGGCGGAGGTTGCAGTGAGCTGAAATCGCACCACTGCACTCTCCAGTGTGGGGGATAGAGTGAGACTCTGTCCCCTCCCCCCCCAAAAAAAAAAAAAACAAAAAAACACCAAAACGCTGGGCATGGTGACTCACGCCTGTAATCTCAGCACTTTCAGAGGCTGAGGCAAATGGATTCCTTGAGGTCAGGAGTTAGAGAGCAGCCTGGCCAACATGGCAAAACTTTGTCTCCACTAAAAACAGAAAAATTTGCCGGGAGTGGTGGTGGGCGCCTGTAGTCCCAACCACCTGGGAGGCTCAGGTATTAGAATCACTTGAACCCAGGAGGCAGAGGTTGTAGTGAGCCAAAATCATGCAGTTGCACACCAGCCTGGGTGACACAGCGAGACTCCGTCTCAAAATAAAGAAGTAAATGAATTAAATAAAAAAGAAAAAGGAGACATCATAACTAATAGCACAGAAATGCAAAGGATCATTAAAGATGATTATGGGCCAGGCACAGTGGCTCAGGCCTGTAATCCCAGCACTTTGGAAGGCCGAGGCGGGCGTATCATGAGGTCAGGAGATGGAGACCATCCTGGCTAACATGGGGAAGCCCCATCTATACTAAAAATACAAAAAAATTTAGCCGGGCGTGGTGGCACGTGCCTGTAGTCCCAGCTACTTGGGAGGCTGAGGCAGGAGAATCACTTGAACCCGGGAGGCAGAGGTTGCAGTAAGCCGAGATCGCACCACTGTACTCCAGCCTAGGAGACAGAGCAAGACACCGTCTCAGAAAAAAAAAAAAAAAAAAGATGATTATGAACTATACACCAACAAATTAGAAATCCTAACAGAAATGGATAAACTCCTGGACAAACACAGCTTACCAAGATTGAACCAAAAAGAAATAGAAAATCTGAACAGAGTAATTATGAGTAATGAGATGGAATTTGCAAAAACAATCTCCCGTCAAAAGCAAAAACAAAAAAGGGCCCAGCTAAGACCTCAGAAGCACAATCAAAAACTAAACATAGACAAATGGCTGGATGTGGTGGCTCATATCTGTAATCCCAGCACTTTAGGAGGCCAAGATGGGCAGATTCCTTGAGATCAGGAGTTCGAGACCAGCCTGGCCAACGTTGTAAAATCCTGTCTCTATTAAAAATACAAAAATTGGCCAGGCATGGTGGCACATGACTGTGGTCCCAGCTGCTCGAAAGGCTGAGCCAGGAGAATCACTTCACCCTGGGAGGCAGAGGTTGCAGTGAGCCGAGATTGCGCCATTGTACTCCAGCCTGGACGACAGAGGGAGATTCTGTCTCAAAAGAAAAAAAAAAAAAAGACAAATGGGGCTATATTAAACTAAAAATCTTCTGCACAGCAAAGGGAAACAATCGACAGAGTGAAGAGACAACAATGGGAGAAAGCCATTCTGCAAGCTATTCATCTGATGGAAGGTTGATATCCAGCATATACAAGGAACTCAAACAACTCAACAGCAAAAAAACAAATAATCCAGTTGAGGCAAATTAGCTGAAAATAGATATCTTTCAAACTAAGACAGAAAACCAGCCAACATGTATATTTAAAAAAAAAAAAAGTTCGCCATCACTAATCACCAGGGAAATGCAAATCAAAACCACAATGAGATATTATCTCACCCCAGTTGGGATGGCTATTTTCAAGAAGAAAAATAACAGATGCTGGTGAGGATGTGGAGAAAAGGGAACTCTTACACACTGTTGGTGGGAATGTAAATTAGTACACTCATTATGGAAAACAGTATGAAAGTTCCTCCAAAAACTAACAATAGAACTACCTTATGATCCAGCAATCCCATTACTGGGTATATATATCTGAAGGAAAGGAAGTAAGTATGTTGAAGAGCTATTTGCATCCCTATGTTTATTGCATCAGGAGTCACAATAGCCAAGATAATGGAATCAACCTAAGTGGTCATCAACAGATAAATGGATAAAGAAAATGTAGTATGATTCCATGTATATAAGGCATCTAGAGAAGTCAGACTCACAGAGACAGAAAGTAGAACGGTTTTCAGGGCCTGAGGGAAGAGGAAATGGGGAGTTGTTGAATGGTTAGAATTTCAGTTTTGTAAGATAAAAAGATTTCTGGAGATTGATTATATAACAATATGAATGTACTTTACTGAACTGTGCATAAAAATGGTTAAGATGATATATTTATGTTATGTATTTACTACAATTTTTTTGAAAGAAAAAATCATTCAGAGGAAGGAAAATACAGAATAAAAAAAATTAAAATAACTGCTGATCTCTCATCACAAACAATGAAGGTCAGAAGACTAGAATGGTATCCTTTAAATGCTGAAAGAAAACAGAACTGTCATTCTGGAATTCTATACCTAGCAAAATGTCTCTCAAAACTGAAGGTGAAATTAAGAAATTTCCAGATAAATGAAACCTGGAAAAATTTCTCACCAGGCCACTCACATGGCAAGAAATGGCAAAGGGAGCTCTTCATACTAAAGAGTAAGAAAACCAGGGGAAAACCTCACTAGACATTGTTTGAGTTTTGCTTTTAACACTTACACATATTTTAAAGAAGTTAAAAGGGAAAAATGATCTTTCATAGTTATGCAGGTATTTACTATTTCTATTGCTCTTCCCTCATTCCTGAAGATTCAGGTTTCCATCTAGTACCATCTTGCTTCAGCCTGAGGAAATTTCTTACCAGTTTTTAAAAGGAGATCTCTTGGAAATGCTCTTATTTTTCCTTTATCTGAGAGAATGTCTTAATTTTGTTTACATTCCTGAAGGATACTTTTGCGGAATACGGACTCCTTGGTTGGCAGAGGGTTTTTTTTTCCTTTTCTTTTTTTTTTTTTTTTTTTTGTTTTTTTGAGACGGAGTTTTGCTCTTCTCACCCAGGCTGGAGTGCAATGGCGCGATCTCAGCTTGCTGCAACCTCCGCCTCTCAGGTTCAAGCGATTCTCCTGCCTCAGACTCCTGAGTAACTGGGATTACAGGCACCCACCACCACGCCTGGCTAATTTTTTTGTATTTTTAGTAGAGACGGGGTTTCACCGTGTTAGCCAGGATGGTCTCCATCTCCTGAGCTCAGATGATTCACCTGCCTCGGCCTCCCAAAGTGCTGAGATTACAGGTGTGAGCCACCATGCCCGGCAGCAGAGGGTTTTTTCTTTCCATTAGTTTCAAGTATGTTTTCCTTTATTACATGGAATGTTGTTTTAATAGGAGCTTTGAAATCTGTGTCTGAAAATTCCAACATCTGGGTTATTTTGAGGTTCGTACCTGTGACTTCCATTGAGAATGGGTTATATTTTTCTGGTTTTCAATACGCAGAGACATTGTGGATTACAGATCCCTGAATGCTATGAACATTATGTTGTGTAGATGCTGGGTTCTGTTATAATCCCATGGAGAAGTGATTTTTTTTGTTTGTTTTGAGACGGGGTGTCACTCTGTCACCCAGGCTGGAGTGCAGTGGCACGATCTCGGCCCACTGCAACCTCCACCTCCCGGGTTCAAGCGATTCTCCTGCCTCAGCCTCCTGAGTAGCTGGGATTACAGGGGCCCACCACCACGCCCAGCTAATTTCTGTATTTTTGGTAGAGATGGGGTTTCACCATGTTGGCCATGCTGATCTCAAACTCCTGACCTCAGGTGATCTGCCCGCCTCGGCCTCCCAAAGTGCTAGAATTATAGGCGTGAGCCACTGCACCCGGCCGAGAAGTGATATTTTTATAGGAAATCAACCTGGTTAGGTTCAGACCGCAAGTTCTGTCTCTCCTCCTGTGTATGGTAGTTCAAATCTTCATTCAGTTCACATAGACTTTGTTGCACTCGATTGGGTCCCACACGCGTAGCCCAAGGTGATCCTAAGACTCATGTAGTTTCATTCCCAGAGTTAGAAGATCCCTTCTCCAGCTCTCTTCATTCTGGAATACTTGCTCCTTCCAGCCCCAATGGGGCCCCTCTTCTGGTTCCCCTACTCAGAAAGATGGGGTTTTTATGACATTTTAGACATTTGTTCCACTGTGCTACTTTGTGATGGGGCCCAACCTGGAGGCAAATCCACGAAAGACAAAAAGTTTACCTCTGTGTAGTCACTTCTACAAGTTTTTCTCCCCTTTACAATCTGTCTCCTTTCATTCATTTTTCAGAGTCTTTGGGCATTGTACTTTAGATTTTGTCCAGAGTTTTTAGTTGTAATCAGTGGGAAGGAAAGCCTGTGGTGGCTTCTGCCACCATAGTGGAACTGGAACTCCCCAATTCTTTTTCAGTTTCTATATCCATCCTAAAATCCACCATCTCTTCACCTATTATATCCATTCATTACCCCCATAGATTAAAAAATTAACGTAGTTATTTTAAAGTCTTGTAGGCTGGGTCCAAAAGCTGGGTTTATTTTGATCTCTTTCTAGATATCGAGTTCTCTTAACTATGGGTTAATGTATACAGTTTTTCATATACCTGGCATTTTCTCATTGTGTACTGAATATTCTGGATGATATGTTATTGGAACATCATAGGAGAAGCCCTGTAAACTGAATTTCACTTCTTTCAAGAGTCAGATCTCTTGCAGTTTCTGCCTTTTTAAATTGCTCTTCGGGGCCTTAAAAGTTATTTTTTAATATTTTGTCCAGAGTTTACAATTATTACAGTGGGTTCAGCATGATGCAAGCTACTCCACTACTACAAGAAAATATACAGTCTTTCTGGATTTAAGAAAGCTTCCTTCCTACCCTTCAGTTGGAATTCTGCAAACATTATTCGAAGTTATTTTCTCCAAAAATCTCCCTGAGATCCTGCTCATTACCCTATCATTCCCTCATCCACACAAGTGAAAACCACGACAGAGAAGAACATGGCTTGGTCAAAGGCCTACAACAATGTGACTTCCTCAGCTGCAGAAAGTTCTATCTCTTCTACTAGGTTATCCCTCTACAACACAGATTTGTTCAAATATTTATTATGCACCTACTGTGAGCTCCGTCTTCAAATAATAATGTATTAATATAAAAATCCACACTACAAGGCAGAACGAGAGAGAGAATAAAAAACTGCTGTGGTGATTCATAGAAAAAGTGAATTCCATCCAGGTAAGAAGATTAATAGAGATTTCACAGAGGAGGTGGTGGGGCAAAGATTAGCCCTAATGGCTAATTCAAGCAGAGATGTTTTTATGTTTGTTCTCTGATGCGTCAGCAGGATCACTGGAGTGATGGTGGTGGCAATTGTTAATACTATATAAATCCTTCTACTTAAAGGGTGAGCTGTAGACAAGCTGCATTGGTATCATCTGGAGTTTATCAGAAAGGCAGGATCCCAGGACATAGGCCAGGCTTACTGAATCAGAGTATTTCAACAAGGTCTTCAGGTATTTCATATGCATGTTTAAGTCTGCAAGGCACTACAGCGAAGTACTTTGCCTTTCACTACAACTATGATTTTAAGACCTTACATTCTCTGCTCCCAGGCAGTTGTATATGTAGTAGAAGAGGATGGGGCATAAGAAGAACAGGTAAAATGTATTTACTCTATAGTACTATTTTATGTATGTTTTATCATTTTACACTCATTAGTAAGCCTTTGAATTAGTTATTTCCATTGTGAAGATAACAATATTGAGGGTTAATTAGGTTAAATAATTGGCCTAAGATCACAAAGAAAGTGGAAGAACCTGATTTTGAACCCATATCCGACTGACTCCAAAGCCTGAACATGCTTTCCATTATACCACACTGCCTATCTCTGGTCAGTGATTCAGGAGAATCAGGTACTATTATTTACAGTTATGCCACTAACTAGAGTTCAGTGACCTTGATTAACTCACTCTATCTTTTTAGGACTCAGCTCTTCATGTATAAGTTGATGAAAGTTGAACTAGTGAAAGTTCACAAACAAATCAACCATGTTGCTTCATGAAAATGGGTATCTGAGGCAGCCTTAAGAATGAGTTTTGGGGCCTCTTCTGTGTGACAGCAGATGACTCAGAAAAACAAAAGTAGGGTAGCATAGTGTAGAGAAAAGAGTACAGGACCAGGAACAAGAAGACCTGGGTTCTAGCCCAACCTCTGCTATTTATTAGTTGAGAGTCTCAGTTTCTTCATCTATAAAATGGAGATAAAATTTTGTACACTGGCTATGTCTCAGTGTGTTGATTGGTTCAAATGAGATATGTATGAAAATATTCTCAAGGACAAAATCAAGTAATACATTAGTACAGCCATTTCTCCATTTGCCTTAATTGTCATAACATGAATCATGAATTAGATCTTGTAAGTTAATTAAAATGTGATTTGTAATCTGCTGGCTATGGTAGCAATTGGGAATTAGGTCTGGCAAAGCCTATCGGCTCTGCACTTTTGCTTACCCTAACAATGGGAATAAAACATAATAAATATATGTCCAGGTTCTGCACCTGTGAAAGAGCTGATGATGTCAGAAAAACAAAAGACCATTATCCTAGAGCAGGGAGCCATTGCTCTATAACTTTGTTAGGATGGAAATTTTCTATATCTGTGCTGTCTGGTACAGTAGCCCTAGACATATGTGGCTACTGAGGACTTGAAATGTGGCTAGTACAATTGAGGAACTGAATTTTACATTTTATTTCATTTTAATTAATTTGAATTTATGTAGACATATGCAGGTAGTAGCTACCATACAGAATAGTGCAGTTCTAGAGCAAAAGCAAGGTATGGATTTGTTCAACAATGTTATGGTTTTATAGCTATACTTTTAAGGCCAACAAGTAAATTTACTGTTTTTTTTTGCAATTCGGAAACTCTGTCCCCTAATGCTTTCACCCCTGCCTCCAAATCAAACAACATTTTTTATAGCATTGTTTTTGATAATGGGAGGTTTCTCTGGAACCCAGTAATCACCGTGTAGCAACACAGATGATGCCAATAAAATATGAAGGCTACAGAAGCAAAAAATTATGTTTTGTCATAGATGTGTTTGTTTACCTGAAACGATATAATGTTTTGCTTGTCTTTAAAATTAAAAAACTAGGGACTGAAAAGTACTAGGCCCTGTGAGCAGTCACTAACCCACCTAATGGCTGTGGCAGCCTCCTACCTTGCATTTTCTGCTCTTCGGCTTATGCACTGGTGCAAGTAGAGATACTCCTGAGGTGCACTGGTGGACAAGGCGGGCTGCATGTGGTTTGACACAGGGGGTTCAAACGTGAACAGAGTTGGCTGGCTGGAGTGTGATGGGGCTGAGGACTTGCGCTCTCGGAGAAGGTGCTGGCTAGAGCTGCTGAGCTCAGCTGGAGAAGAGCGGGGGCCATGACCAGCTGAGGAAATGTTTCTCAGGGTGTCTGTAAAAAGGAGAAATAGCTCTGTGAATGAAAAAAGAAGGAAATGTATCTTTATCCCAAAGTGAGTTGTCAGAGGAAGAAAAAAGAGTAAGAGCAGAGGCAATAATCCAGCAGTAGCATTCTCTCCCTCTCACAAACCTGCCCCTTGCTGCCCTCCTGGCCATCTTGGTTGAAGAAGAGATCCTCTGTACCTCTGTACTGCTTCTGGGGTAGCCTGGAGGTGACTTCCTATCACAATTTGGGCCATATCTGCCCCACTTCCAGGAAGTACGGCTACCTGTGGTCTAGGAGTGTGACCCTGACGCTCAGGCAAGGTCTGCCTCTAGAGCAATGTGTACTACCACCTTCCCACTCTTTGGTGGCTCCTGCTGTCGTCAAAGGATGAAATCATGTCTTTTGCAGCAACATGGATGCAGCTGGACATCATTATCCCAAGTGAATTAATGCAGAAACAGAAAAGCAAATACCCTAATGTTCTTGCTTGTAAGTTGAAGCTAAACACAGGGTGCACATGGACATAAAGATGCAAACACTAGACACCGGGGATTACGTTAACAGGGAGGGAGAGGGGGGACAAGGATTGAAAAACTACCTATGGGGTACAATGCTCACTATTTGGGTGATAGGATGAACAGAAGGCCAAACCTCAGCATTAGACAATATACCCATGTAACACACTTGCATATGTACCCTGGCGTCTGAAAAACAAGCCGAAATTAAAAAAAAAAAAAAAAAAAAAAATTTAAACATCTAATTAACGGGGAAAAAAAAAAAAAGCTAAGGCTGGCTTTGTTAAATGAGGCTTTGCTTACTGAAGACTCATTAATTGAGGCTCTGGACTGTGCCTTACTGCATTAATGATAAAAGCACAAATGCATTTGGAGCTGTCAATACTGGACCCCAGCTGCTCCTGCCTGGCCTCCTGAGACCTCCAAGGACAGTTACATTCCCCACTGCCCACCACTCTGTCTATTCGTCTTTTTCCCTCTTATCTTAAACTCTCCTCTGTTGTGTTAGAAAGTGAGGTATTAAGGAAGGATAATAACTTATAGTGCTACACCCCAAGCCAAGGGCATTATTCATTCGGCTGGCTCTCTAAGCTTAGTCCAAATTCCTTAGCATAACATAACAAGGCTTTTGACAGTCTGACCTATTTCCCGCTTTTCTCCACCCATAAACAAGGCATATGGAAGCATCATCAATCCCTGAACACACCAGCCTCTTTTATGATTCTTTGTTTTGGCCTCTGCTGTTCCTTCCGCTTGGATTTCACCTCTACTCTACTGGCAAACTCATATGTAGACTTTTTATCCTATGCGGATATCATATTCTCTCCGAAACCTTCCTGGAGTTGGATCTTCTTCTGTGTGCCAACAGCACTTGGCCCATGCTCCCATTATATCCGCGGTCACTATGCTTCCTTGTCTAACCCATGGCTTTGAGAACAGTGACTGTGATGTTGTTACCATTATAGTCCCAGCATTTACCTAATAAAGGCAAGGTATATAGCAGGTTCTTAGTTCATGTCTGCAGACCAAACAAACACAACACGTTCATTCAGCATTCAAAAATTCCACTAGTGAAACTTCTTGTTCAAGAGAAATAAAAGTTTAAAGATGTAATTTTAGGCAGCATGATAGTTGGTGGGTTAACATTTTGGTGGTGGTGATGGTGATATTCTAGGGTTATTCAACTCATGTCAGAGGGGACACAGTTCACCTTCTACTTCCTGTCATCTGACCTACCTCAGGCTATACCCTTCTCATGGCCCTAGGCAGGATCACCAGCTCATTAATGCTCTACAGTATTAATTACTCTCCAGGCATTTCTGGTGCTGGGCAGGACACCTTCTGCCAGTGTACAACAGAAAAAGCTGATGGGCCTCTGGGGAAAAACTGTTCCACTGACAGCTGTACTGACCTCCAAAATGAACTCCCATTACAGGTCTTGCAGTAAACTGGACATTTGTTAACAGAATCGATGGCTCATTACTCCATTATATTTGCAAGATGAACTCTCTAATAGTGGAGGAGAGAGGTTTTACAATATGGGACAGAGTAGCCACAGGGCCATGGAAAGAATACAAGCTACTGCCTAAGAAAACACAGGGAACCTGCAAAAACCAAGCCTCTGGTGAGATTCTGTATTCTCTGTTGTTTCATTGGACTCCTCTTCCTTCACCTGCCCCTTCAGTGGAGGCATTCCTTAGGGCTCCACTGTAGACCTTCCTATAGCCTCTCTCTCTCCCGCTGGAGACTCTCCAGGGGTAATCCTGTCCACTGCCACAGCTTCAGTTACCACCTATGTGCTGACAACTCTCAAATCTTCATCTCTATCTCAGTTCTCTCTCCGGTACTCCCTGCTGTATATCCCTTCACCTGCTGAGCACCTCCATTCAGACGTCCCACAAGTGGGCCAAACTCAACAATTTAAATTGACCTCTTCATCACTCATGTTCCCTGTCTCAGTGAGGTCCCTCATCACCAGCCAATCAGTTCTCCAAGCCAGAAGTCCAGGCATTATCAATGACTCTTCCATTTCTCAGCAAGCATGTCATGTCATTATGTCACCGTCCCACTTAAAAACTCTTCTGTTATACCTCAGAAGACTTACAAATATCTTTCTTTTTTTCCTTTTTTTCTTTTCTTTTTTTTTTTTTTTTTTGAGATGGAGTCTCACTCTGTCATCCAGATTGGAATGCAGTGGTGCGATCTTGGCTCACCACAACCTCTGCTTCCTGGGTTCAAGTGATACGCTGGCCTCAGCCTCCCGAGTAGCTGCGACTACAGGCATGTGCCATGACGCCCAGCTAATTTTTGTATTTTTAGTAGAGATGAGGTTTCACCATGTTGGTCAGGATGGTCTCGATCTCCACTGCCTTGGCCTCCTAAAGTGCTGGGATTACAAGCGTGAGCCACCACACCCAGCCAAAGCTCTCTCTTTTTTAGAGACATGGTCTCACTCTGTTGCTCAGGCTGGAGTGCCATAGTACAATCATAGCTCACTACAACCTCGAACTCCTGGGCTCAAGCAATCTTCCCACCTTAGCCTCCCAAATAGCCAGGACTACAGGCATGTGCCACCATGCCAGGCCAATTAAAAAAATTTTTTTGTAGAGACAGGGTCTCACTATGTTGCCCAAGCTAGTCTTGAACTTCTGGCCTTAACGAATCCTCCTGCCTCGGCCTTCCAGAGGACTAGGATTACAGGTATAAAGCCCTGCACTCAGCCTCTTTTTTTAAAGCCACTTTCCTGTTTCTTTCTTCAACCTTCTTTCTTACCGGTGCTTCCCTGTGTTTCAAATAAAATTCCAGGAAAATATCAACCTTTCTCTCATCACTTTGTACATCAGGCTGTAAACACAGTGATGGCAGAGATTCTGAAATGGTTTTATCCTCATCATTAAGCCCAGTGTGTGATACAATTCAATAAATACGTGTTGATCAAAGAAAGTACAGAACATAAGAAATCCTTATTCCTCAGTAACATTCACTGACTCCTCACTGCCTTCAGAATAAAGTTGAGTTTCCTCAGTATTACAAGAAAGGCCATTGACACAACCTACTTATTCTGCCTTGTCATCAAATGCATCCTTCATGCCCCCTATGTTGAATGCTTTGGCTGTGAGTATAAATAAAAGAGGAGTGACCCATCCTCACCTCTGCAGCCCCTGCCTTGAGCTCAGCCTGGAGTCATATCTGTGACTCCGTCTGTTCAGCTGCATACTTGGGGAAGTCATTTCACCTCTGAGAGTCTCAGTCTCCTTATTTACAAACCAACACAGGGCAGCTATAAGAATGAAAAGAATGAAATACGCACAAAGTCTAGAAAATCTTGAATGTCATAGGTACATGGAACACCTTCTAGTCACTTATGTACCCCCAGGGCCTAAAACAGCCCCAGCCATGGTATGTATGCAATACGTATTTGTTGACTGATCATACTGAAAAAATAAAAGAATTTTTCCTGGCACAAAAATCCAAATATGCATGTTTCTTGTGGTCAAAATCAGAGAGGTTTTAAAGGTTTGTTAATATGAAGTAGGGATTAGGATGAATTGTGCCTTCATCTAACAGAAACTTGGATTTCTATTCCAGCACAAAGCCATGTCAATGAAACCAGCCAGCTCCATCTAATGATCGACAGCTTGGCCGGGTGCAATAGCTCATGCTTATAATCCCAACGCTTTGGGAGGCTGAGACAGGAAGGTTGCTTGAGGTCAGGAGTTTGAGACCAGCTTGGGAAACCTAGTGAGAGCCGTTTCTATCAAAAATTAAAAAATTAACTGGGCATGGTGGTGTGTGCCTGTAGGCCTAGCTACTCAGGAGGCTGAGGTGGGAAGACTGCTTGAACCCAAGAGATTGAGGCTGCAGTGGGCTATGATCGCGCCACTGCATTTCAGCTAAGATGACAGAGTGACACCTTGTCTCAAAAGAAAAAAAAGTATGTAGCTGTAGATAAATTCTTTCAAAGCTGTTTTGGCACTAAAACTTGCCAAAATCCCACTTCTGCTTGCAACTTTAAAAAGATCTCTGCCTAAATTTATGTGATTATTTCTTAGTGTTTATACTAGGTTGACTAGTGTCCTTCCAAAAGTCATGTCTACCTGGTATTTCAGAATGTGATCTTACTTGAAAATAGCATCTCTGTAGACACAGTTAAGGGGAGGTCATACTGGATTAGGGTGGGCCCTCATCCAATGAACTGGTATCCTTCTAAAAGAGACACAGAGACAGAGAAACACACAGGTAGAATACCATGTGATGTATGGGTCAAGGTGGAGATTGAAATGATGTATCTACAAGCCAAGGAATGCCAAGGACTGCTGGCAGCCACCAGGAACTAACGGAAAGGTAGAAACAGACTCTCCTTAGAGCACCCAGAAGGAACCAATACCACCAATGCCTTAATTTTGGATATCTAGCCTCTAGAACTGTGCGAAAATACATTTTTGTTGTTTTAGTCTACCCAGTTTGTGGTAATTTGTCATGGCGGTCCTAGGAAACCAATATATACCATAAAACCTAAAACTTCAAACAAGGTTTTCTTGCTTATCTCAGGAAAAATAATTACAAAGCTAAATTCAGAGACAACTTTTCTGGAATAAGATTTTCCCATTTTGGACCCTGAAGGCCAAGTACCCCTGCTACTTCTTCCTCCATGGTTCCAACCCCCAATTCTGATGAGCTGCTCATGCCCCAACAGATGAGGTTCCAGGGAGGTGCTACCTCACTTTCCTCATCAACTGGAGGCAAGAGCTTCAGCAAACTTGGGTTTGGTGCTGTTTTGTTTCGCTCACTGAAAGCTGCTCCCTTCAGATGGCTTGCTGTTGGTAAGTGGAGTACATTCTACGTGTCCATTCTGGACAGGGCTGATTCCTAGGCCTGGTACTGCTGTGACGCATGGCTCCATCACCCCTCAGGGTCACTTCCTATAATTACAGTTTTCAAATATACTTTCAAACATTTCACAGAACAAAAGCAACATGGTGTGCTACATGTAAGAGAAAAAAATGTATTAGGCTAATAGTGTAGAGACTTGGCTCTGTTCCTAGATCTGCCTAAAGGCAGATCTGCTTGCTATTTGACCTGGAGCAAATCACTTAGCCTCAGTTGCTTCATCTGTAAAAAGGGACTGTTAACTATCTAGGATTACTTGCCCTGCTGTTTATCATAGAGGGTTGTTGAAAGGATTGAATTAAAACACACACACCAAAAACTTGTACATGAATGTCCATATCAGTATTATTCATGAGAGCCAAAAAATGGAAACAACCAAAACGTTCTGACGAATGGATAAACAAAATGTGATATATCCACATAATGGAATATTATTTAGCCATAGAAATAAAAAATACTGATATAGGTTATCTTGATGAACCTTCAAAATATTACGCTAAGTGAAAGAAGCCAATCATAAAAGACCACAGATCTAGAGTTTTGTAAGGTGGGAGGAGTGTTTGCATGCTGGACAGGCTTCCTAGCGGTGATTGTGGAAAGGAAGGGGAGTGATTCTAGAAATGATTTCATTTATGTGAAATATCTAGAAGAGGCAAATCCGCAGGGATGGGAAATAGGTTAATGGTTACCTGAGGGCAGGCATGCGGGAGTGAGAATAGATCTAAGTGGGTTGAAATTTTACCTTGAGTGAGTGAACCTCATGCACAGGACAGAAGTCAGGAGACCAGGAATCCAGTTCCAGTTCTGCCATAAACTAGCTGTGAGATCATGTGTGGTCACTGAACTTTAATTCATAACTATCAAGTATTGGAGGATAATCCCTAGCCTACCTATCTGTCTCACTGGGTTGTTTTAGGAGGTAAATGAGAAAAGGGTTTGGAAGCAAATCCATGCACATGCATAAGGTGTTAATAGGATTTGTTCTTATTGCCTGGGTACCCCTTGAGAGAAGAAAAGAATGGTGAAAATAAAGGAAGATATTAAACAATGTGTGGCTGGGGTGTTTCTGGTACTTCTTGCTGTGTAACTGACCTTCCTAATGACCCAAGACACAAGAAGAAAATGGAGGTTTCTAGACTCCTGGCCTGAGCTTCTATCTCCAAGTCTAGACTAAAGATAATGCCCACAAATGCCTGAGTCAATCTATTTTCTTTTAAACAGTTTTTTTTTTTTTCCTTCTTCCTGGCTTCTTTTTAGGGCCCTACAGAATCACTCCCCTTCCTTTCCACAATCACCCCTGGGAAGCCTGCCCAGCATACAAACACTCCTCCCACCTTCTTGCAAAACTCTAGAACAGGAAAGCTCTGAAAGATTTCAGCCGAGGAGCCCAGCCCAGGCCAGCCCAGCCATCGACTGGCTAGTGATAACATGAGCAGGAAAGGGGTGGTTGGCAGGAGTTTCTGGAAAAGATGACTGGCCAAATAATGACTAGTTCCCTTATCTCAATGCCCTTTTCATCTTTATCCCTTCTCCTCAAAAAATTTATCCCCACCCTCAAGCCTCAGTGGATCTCAGAACCCATAAAGTGGTAGACCAAAATCCGTGTTGGAGCTGGATTCAAAGTCTGGCTCTGCTAACTCCTAGCTCTGTAGCCTTGGATAAGTTAATAAGCCTTTTTAATTCTCACTTGTTCAATAGGGGTAAGTACTCTGTAGGACTGCTGTGAGGAATAGAGATCATTTTATATAAAGCAGTTAGCATAGTACTTAGCCACTCTTATTGCTCCTATTCCTGGAGTACACATGGAGCTGGCTGAGACCTTGAGATTGGCCAAAGAGGTACGAGCTGCTTTCCAAGCCATGATGGATGCTTGGAAGGTAACTGTTACTGTTTCAGTCACAATTATACTCCATATAGATGGTATATGGGGAATTAATGAGAACCAAAAGGACAACAGTGACTATGGTAATCACAGCTGCCATTTACTAAGCACCTACTGTGTGCCTCTAGTCTACCCTGTGAGGTACATATTATTACCTCTATTTTTTTTTTTGGATGAAGAAAAAGAGGCTCAGAGACGTCAACAGCAAACTCTGGGGTCACACAGCCAGAAAGTGGCATAGCCTAGATCTGAATCAGATCTCACAGTCTCCAAAGCCAATTCTTTTCACCTGTGTAGAGGAAGAACTCCCACAAGAGCCCTATGAGGTGAATGGTACTAGGGAAGGAAAGTAAAATATGAGGATGGGGGTCCAGGCCTAGCTCTCCCGCCTACTGGTTGAGTGAATCTGGGCATACCATTTCATCTTCCCAAGCCTCGCTGTCTCTATTTACAACAGGAAGAGGTTGGATTAGATCAGGGATACACATCAAAGTTATCTCTGGGAAATGTAAATGCAGAGAGCTGGTCACACCTCTGACCTCACGAGTCATATTTACAGAGATTTAGATTAGGATCCACTGGTTTGGTTTTAACAATCTCTGGTTCTTAATTCTGGGGCAGAGACAGAAGTGTTAGGGTGTACTGAAAAAAGGGCAAAGCAGGCTTTGAGTGACAAATGAAAGAGCAAATACTTCCAAAAACCTTTCTTTGGATCATCAAAATTGCAAATTGATAAGCATCCATGTTCTCACTGGCCCTTCACATAATCTATGGCTCCAAAGGAACAAGGTGTAACAAAAATAACCCTGATGTGGACTTCCAAAACACAGGTTCTGAAACTATTTTATTTTTTTTTCCTCAATGAGAAACATGTACTTGAAGGTTTTCTTTAAAAGCCTGTTAAATATATAATTTTTTTTAATTTTTAATTTTTTTTTTTGAGACAAGGTCTCGCTCTGTTGTCCAGGTTGTAGTGGAGTGGCACAATTATGGCTCACTGCAGCCTCGACCTCCTGGGCTTAGGTAATTCTCCCACTTTGGCCTCCCAAAGTGCTGGAACTATAGGTGTGCACCACCGTGTCTGGCCTGAATGTATAAACTTTAAATAGCACATACAATATATGAATCAATGTTATAATTCCATATACAGGGTACCCTTTTTGATTTTCATAAGGTTATAATGTTTTCATTGGCATTTTTTCTTTTTAAACTTTTAGGTTCAGAGGTACATGTGTAGGTTTGTTATGAAGGTAAACTTGTGTCGTGGGGGTGTGATGTACAGATTTAATCACCCAGGTACTAAGCCTAGTACCCAATAGTTATTTTTTCTGCTCCTCTCCCTCCTCCTACCCTCTACCCTCTGGTAGGCCCCTGTGCCTGTTGTTTCCTGACTTGTGTCCATGTGTTCTCATCATTTAGCTCCCACTTATAAGTGAGAACATGTGATATTTGGTCTGAAACTATCTTATTACAGGGGCTTGAGCAAAACTTTTAATCTCTTTTTACCTCATTTCCCACACTGTCAAATGCAAAAGAGAACTTACTCAACAGGGTTCTTTTGAGGATTTGATGATATGAAATATAGGTAAATAATTATTAAACACTCAATAAATGGCTGTTGGCCTGACACTTGTCCCATTATTTATTACTAGAAGTGGAATGGTGGTAAAATTCTAAAAGTTCTAATGCAGAGAGGATGACCAAAGAATTTTGAAAACAGTATTTGATAGGATTCTAAGGATTGTGTGGTCCCTGTAGAAAGCTCATTGAAAAACAAGGAAGAAATGAAGAATCCTAAAAACAGTCTTGCTGAGGGCAAGACTAGATCCAAAGCTCCAGGTCACTTTTAATCATAAGCCTGAAATTATTTAAGAAGGATTAAGTCTCAAAGTCCTTTGGCATATATAATAATTTATGCCAGAGGAAATTCAAAAATTCAAGGCCAAACATAAAATGGCTCCACTTTACACAGTAACTCACATAATATAGCAATTGGAAGGATCCCCAGAGTCCAGTCTCTAATTTATCACCCTCCTCCCACCTCTCAAATCTTTCATCTACAGTTTGAGAAACTGTGGCCCAGAGAAATAAGACTTGTCCAAGGCCACACAGAAGGTCAGAAGTCGACCCTGGAATCAGAATTCAGATCTTAGTCCAAGAGCCCTTCCCCTGAACTACAAGATGTATCGCTATGAATGAAGATGTACTCTCTGTAATGTGGGCCTGGGGGCAGGAGCAATCAAGCTGTGAGATCTGATCACCAGGACACTGGCTGACCAGACCTGTTATTTGTTTTGAGTTTATAATATCACTTATTATTTGCAACGTAAGTAAACATTTGTGGATCAAAATACTAAACACTAGCATAAATAGATCCCCACGTTCAGAAATATAAGTTTCCTAATGTTTATAAAAACTATAAAGTGGAGGAAGAAAAAAGAGATAGAGACAGGCAGTAACATGAGATCCCATGAGACCTTTCTGGGCCTATGATTCCCCATCCCCCTGCCAAGGGAAGACTCTGAGAAAGAACACCATCTCTGCTAGGGAGAGCCAAGTCAGAACATCCTGACCTTGATGCATACGATCTCACAGTATATATTAGCAGAAATTGATTGTGTGAAAGACAAAGAGGAAAGACAGCAAGTGACTGTAGCTTAGTGGCACAGCACAGTCCCTGGTCACACGTCCTTTTACAACCTTCTTTGGCTCAAGGCATCTCATTTTAGAGATGGAAATGCCTTGCCTCCCAAAAGGCCTCTAGTTAGAATTAATCATGCCTTCTAAATCTTTTTTTTTTTTTGGGAGATGGAGTCTTGCTCTTGTCTCCTAGGCTGGACTGCAATGGCATGATCTTGGCTCACTGAAACCTCTGCCTTCTGGGTTCAAGCCATTTCCTGCCTCAGCTTCCCTAGTAGCTGGGATTACAGGCACCCGCCACCACACCCGGCTAATTTTTGTATTTTTAGTAGAGACGGGGTTTCACCATGTTGGCCAGGCTAGTCTTGAACTTCTGACCTCAGGCGAACTGTCCCTCCTCGGCCTCCCAAAGTGCTGGGATTACAGGTATGAGCCACCACGCCCAGTCTATGCCTTCTAAATCTTTTGTAGTATGTAATTTTGCCATTTATTCTAATTGGGAATTCACAAATCTGTCATATAAAGTGAGACTATAAACTGTTAGAAGCCAGGATCCAGATCATCTCTTTTTCTCTGATGCTGTTTAGCACAATGTCCTATGCCTAGAAAATGTTGCAGTTAGAATAAGGAGGTCCCAGCCCTTTGGGAGGCAAAGGCAGGAGGACCACTTGAGCTCAGGTGTTCAAGACCAGCCTGGGCAACATGGGAAGACCCTGTCTGTCTCTCTCTCTCTCTATATATATATATGTGTGTGTGTGTGTGTGTGTGTGTGTGTATGTGTGTGTGTATGTATATACATACATATAAATTAGCTGGGCACTGTGGCAGACGCCTGCAGTCCCAGATTGGGGAGTTGGGGAGCTGAGGTGGGAGGATCACTTCAGCCCAGGAGATCGAGGTTGTAGTGAGCTGTGACCACACCACTGCACTCCAGCCTGGGCGACAGAGTGAGACCCTGTCTCAACAAAAACAAAACCCGAACCAGAACAAGCAGGTCTTCAATCAACACACTAGAGCAGCAAGTTCTGTTGGAATCCTTCCTCACTGGGTTAGAAGAATGAATGACCAAATAGGATCCAAATGTAAACAGTTCTTTAGGGTACAAGAAATTGTCATCACTTAATGAGGTTTTCTGGGTTGTATGTATTTCTGTTTGGGGACAGCAAGTCTATATTTAGCCATGCACTGTCCTGTTCATTTGAGAGAGGTCAGGTTACAAGCTTTGTTTACATCTATCATACCCCTCAGTTGTGGCAGACCCTTCTCCTGTTCCTTCGTGTGGGGCTTGGGTTGGTTAGTTGGTCCCCTCAAGGATTCATTCATATTTGAAATGAAGCACTCTTGTCATTTACTTAGGGTCAGGAGCAGGTACTGGAGGCACTACTGAGCTGCCAAAGGGTGGCCTATGCTCTATGAACTTATATGTAGTCAGGAAGAACAAATTTACATTCAGAGGAGCACTTCAGCCTTCCCCCAAGGAACTCTGGGAACCCATTAGTTTTCTCACAGGAATCAATCCATGGAGTGGGTACCTTAAGTTCATGTTACTGATGCATTAGACCCTTGTAACCTTTCTATAGAAATATCCAAAATACATCACTGTATTTTGAAGCTAACCAACTTTATAAGAGATAAGCATTCCCCTCCTTTCACAGTGACTCTGAGACAACTGGCAATTGGTGGAAAACAGAAGCGTCAGACATATCAGTTGTGGATGCTTATCAAGAATCGTGATCAGCAGCAATAATCACAAGATTGCACCTTAAACTGATCTAGTGTGGATGGCTAGGCTGGGATTCAAAGAGCTCCAGCTCTGCCGAGGGAATTATGAGATCTACAGAATTCTCTGAAGGGGAACTTCAGCTTCAGGAGAGGCAGTGTGCTACTGAGAAAGGAACATGCACGTCAGAGTCCGAATCTCAGCTTACTAGTTGTGAAACCTAGGGATGGTACCTGAATCCAAGAGTTCTAATTTGTAAAATGTATGAAACAGCTACCTGTAGAACTGTTCTAGGGAATAAGAAATGCCATAGTCCCTGCACATAGATGTTCCACAACTGGTAGTTGGTCCTCAGCACTGCACTGTGGGAGGTAACCTGGTGAGGGAAAAGATCTTGAACTCTGTGTTCCCAGACCTTCAGGGTTTGACCAGAGGCAGGGTCTGTCACAGAGGGTGCAAAAATGGGGTCAGCTGCCTTTCGTATGGTGAGTAGAGGACTTCAGGCACAGGGCCTCGCAGGACCCAGCTTGTAGCTGGCAGCTCTTTCTCAACCCCTGCCTCCAGTCCTGGGGGTCCTAATAATCTCCTGGTTTCACATCTGTAGTTTCCCTACTCATCTTTCAGACTTGTGTCTTGTTGCCTCGCCATCTCTAGGTTTTAAAAATTGGGGTCCAAAGGGAGAGTTTCTTTTTAACGCCATTTGGAAGGCCAAAATACTAAGACTATATGTACTGAGTGGGCCTGCATACTGAGTACATTATTTGAGCAGGCCTGTTATTACACTAGAACAGGGGTCAGCAAACTACAGCCCATACATCACATCTGGTCTGTTTCTGTGGTTTTACTGGAACACAGCTATACCTACTCATTTACATAATTGTTTATGGCTGCAAATATACTACAACAGCAAAGCTGAGTAGTTGCTACAAAGTACAGATGGCAGTCTGAAGTATTTACTATCTGACTGTTTACAGAGAAAGTTTGCTGGCCCCTAGACTAAAAGTTCTCACTCTGGTTTGCATAAACATGTCCTCCTTCAAAATATTACCATCTAATTTAAGTTCATCACTAAGGAGATAGATTTAAGCTAAAACCGAAACCAATGAATCCCAAATGTATGCTTTGAAATAACCAAGAGAAGAAATGACAAGATAAGCTAGTTTGAAGAGCCCATTAGTATTATTGTAAGAAATCATATTCCTTTTTATTATAGCATACCTTAGGCACAAACAATGTCCTAGTTGTTGGTCAGCATAAAGAATGTAAAGATTCAAGAGTCTGGCCGGGCACGGTAGCTCACGCCTGTAATCCCAACACTTTGGGAGGCCAAGGCAGGCAGATCACGAGGTCAGGAGATAAAGACAATCCTGGTGAAATCCCGTCTCTACTAAAAATACAAAAAATTAGCCTGGTGTGGTGGCACATGCCTGTAGTCCCAGCTACTCAGGCGGCTGAGGCAGGAGAATTGCTTGAACCCGGGAGGCAGAAGTTGCAGTGAGCCGAGATCACGCAACTGCACTCCCACTTGGGTGACAGAGCAAGACTCTTTCTCAAAAAAAAAAAAAAAAGAAAAAAAAAAAGAAAAAAAAAATCAAGAGTCTAATACGGTAAACTTGTACTAACAAGCTTAAATCACCAGCTTGTTCTTTCTGATTCTTAACCATTTATTCTTTTTCCATATCACAGAAGCACAGGTCTGGAAATAACTCAAGGGATCATTTAGCTTAATATTAACACTTTACTGACAGAAAACCTACAGTCCAGAAAGATCAAGTGATTTTCTTACCAGTGACTGAGTGCCCAGTCACCTGGGCAAGGATGTCAGTCTTCTGTCAACTTTTTTTTTTTTTTTTTTTTAGTAAAACATCTCATTGGGGGAGCAATAAATATAAGTTCTGGGTATATTTTTCTACTGTAAGGAAAATGAGAAAAGCTTTTATTTACCAATCTAACATAGTTCCATAAAGTTCTCTAAAAAGTCCAACATTATGACTGAAAAAGGTCTGAATTATTATTGACATGCTATTTTGATAAATAGTAGTGTTTTCATATATCATATAGTACTTTCTAATTTTCTTTTATGTCAATACAAACAAGCCTGCTGGGATTATGACAGAGATTGGACTGAATCTATTGATTAATTTGGGGAGAACTGACATAAACAATACTGAGTCTTCTCCATAACACGATCTCTTTCCATATTCTGGGTCTTTTTTAATTTATCCCAGTAATGTTTTGCTGTTTTATGTATAGAGATCTAGGATGGTTTTTGTTAAATTGATTCCTAAGTATTTTATTTTTTGATGTCATTGTGAAAGGAATTAAAAATTTTTTTTTTTTTTTTGAGACAGAGTCTTACTCTTTTTGCCCAGGCTGGAGTGCAGTGGCACGACTGCAGCTCACTGCAGCCTCTGCCTCCAGGGTTCAAGTGATTTTCCTGCCACACTCTCCTGAGTAGCTGGGACTATAGGCACATGCCACCATGCCCACCAAATTTTTGTATTTTTTTTTAGTAGAGTTGGGGTTTCGCCATGTTTGCCAGGCAGGTCTCCAACTCCTGACCCTCAGATGGTTTATCTCCCTTGGCCTTCCAAAGTGGTGGGATTACAGGCGTAAGCCACTGCGTCCGGCCAAGACACCTTTGTTTTTGAGTACCACAATGACAAGTGTAATGCCCTTCAAATCAGGAAATTCAGCAAGATCTATTATTTGATAAACATTTTAATCACACATAGCAAAAAGGTTTTTTGAGTTTGGGCAAAACAGAGATAGGGGTTATTTAGGATATTTTAGTTTTCGGGACATAAAAGTAACATGATGGAAGTCTCCAAAGGGCTGTTGTGAAGATCATAGAGAAGGCAGCAATAAGTTATTAGTCACAGATTCAACATACATTTAATATGTACTTATTGTATACCAAACCCTATGCTATATGCTTTAAGTGGATTCTTAATCTTCATAATAATCTTGTGAAGAATGTCTTGTTTCTATTTTACTGAAGCAGAAGTTGAAGCTCAGAAAAGTAAATTAACTTACCCAAGACCACGTTAAGACTAAAGTCATTAATGTTGTGGGTTCATATTCATGTGATTCTAAGACCCTATGTACTAAACTGGTCTTCCATACCATATATATACACACATATATATGTGTGTGTGTGTGTATGTGTATATATATGTATATATAAAACCACTCTATAAATCATAAAATGATTTTTATATGATCATAACCATAACCATCAACATCATTTAAAATACTAAAAGTCAGGAAACTTAAGTTTTAATTCTAGCCTGGCCAGTCAGCTGCATGATCTTGAACAAATTAGTTTCCTTCTCTTCACCTCTAGACACTCTGTCATTTGAGCAGTTTGGAACTAACCGCCCTCTAAGGACTCTTCGAGATCTCATATTCTAGAAGTTTCTCATTCTATGAAATCTATTCCCTTCTGTCTTGGCTGAGCGTTCTTGCTAATATGATTCACTAGCCATGAAGAATTTTGTTCACTGACCTCATCCATAAAAGGGCCGAGGAGGTAGCAAATAAAAGCAAACAATAAACAAATGGTAGATGTATAAAATAAACTTCAGGTCTTCAGCATGCTCTATCTTTTCAGCCTGGTTAGTATATCATCTCTTTTGAGCTCTTCTTCATTTTTTTGTTTTTCCATTGTACTTTAATACCATGTTAAAGTACATGTTATATGTTTCAGAATTATACAGAATTTCAGGTATCTCAGACTTTGTCACCTATGAGTAAGATGAGAATGTTTTTAAAGCTCTCCGTTCTCCCCAACAGTGAATTTCTTAAAATAAAAATGTCTGGAAATAAGTCAGAATTTTTCAAAAGAATTTTTTGTAACTATTTACAAAGTTATAACCAAACACTAACTAAAACATTCAGCCAGGCATGGTAGCTCATGCCTGTAATCTCAGCATTTTGGGAGGCTGCAGCAGGTGGATAACCTGAGGTCAGGGGTTTGAGACCAGCTTGACCAACATGGTGAAACCCCATCTCTACTAAAAATAAAAAAAATTTGCCAGGTGTGGTGGCGCATGCTTGTAATCCCAGCTAATTGAGAGGCTGAGGTGGGAGGATCACTTGAACCTGAGAGGTGGAGGCTGCAGTGAGCCGAGATCACACCACTGCACTCCAGCCTGGGTAACAGAGCAAGACTCCGTCTTCAAAAAAAAAAAAATCATGTGGATATTTACTGGGCAGCTACTCTGTGGCTACTAATGCGGTGATCTAAAGAGGAATAAGACGCATCCTTACTCTTATCTCCCATGCATCTCCTCCCCCAATCCCAAACTGTGCTCCACCTCAATAAACTGTCTCCAGTTCTCTAGACCTTGGGGCACTTAAAATAGCAGCCCAGGGACAAAAGAAAACAAACTTGAATTTACTGAGAAAATCCCGTATTGACCAGGATTACCCTGAGTTGATTAAAACTTACATTTCTATCACTGGCCAGATGGGGGCTTGATGTTGAAACTAAATTCAGAATTTAAAAATTATGTATTTTCACACTTGAGATTAACCCCAAATTTTTTATCTGGTAGTTATATCTTGGCACGGAGTCAGGCATGGTTCAGTTAAAAGCAGGTAAATCTTGCTGAAAACTGAGAAGCCCAGAACCTCTTAGAAGTAGACATAGAGAAGGCAGAGAGAGCCACTAAGACGAGTTCCAAGGCTGGTTTGGCTGAGAGAACCAAAACTGGAGAACATAACAAGGCTCAGGAGTCCACTGAAAGTAGGTCCACATTTTATGCTCTTCTCTAACCCTTGTCCCTAGAACAGGAACCGGCAAAAGCAGGTTCTCAGTGGTAAGGGCACTGAAGAAACAGAAACTGAGGCATCACTAGAAACGTGGGCAGTAGAATCCAAGAGGAGGAAGAAGCATGTTCTGGGAAAAGAGAAGCAGATTTTCTTCGGAAATACAAGCAGAGAGACCACATGCAAGCCAGAAGCCTTCCAGTCAGCAGGCAGGCTCCAACCACTGGACTGAGGTGTGGTAAGACTCTGGTCTATGAGAGGGGGTTACATAAAAGCAGGACAGGGTCCACTCCTGGGTGGAATCTGAGACTACGGGCAGGTTATCAAGGCAAAGATTGGGACACTGGAAAATTAGCCAAGATCCCAGGGCTAACCCTAGCTAGCACACAAGAGCAGGGCTAAGGAAAAAAGATTCCACAGCACTGGCTTTATGCTGGGATGCAGGAGGCCTGGACTTAATGGTAGAGTTCAGAGGCCCCTGGCAATGAGTACAGAAGCAGAAGTTGGCAACCAGGTAGTCCTGACACACATATCACCTCTAGATCACTATTTCCCAGACTCTTCCATTTTGTGGACAGGTGAAAACATTACCTCTTCATGCACTTGTGCACTTTTAGAAATGGACACATGGGGCTGCCAATTTTTAATAATGTCAAATATGGAAAACTATCATTTACTATGACTGTCACTTCACACACACGAGAACACTTTAACATACATGCACAAAGAGAATCTCTGAATAAAGGGAAGTCTTAAAATCTGATTACATTTAGTTTCATGAAAATTGATTATATCTTCCTCATGTTTTTCATATTTTTGTGGACTAATGAAAATTTCTGCAGCTCAGCCCTGTAGGTCCCCATTTTGAAAAATCTGCTGCAGACCAGTATCTTCACATTGTGCACCAGTCTTCCCAGGCAACCGGCGGAGAGAAGGAGGGGTGGGCAGTTGAGTCCAGCTTGCATCACTTGACCCTCTCCTCTGCTATATTCAAAGTGGCTCCCTCTCAATTGTTTCATAAATTATTCTGTTTCATGTGAGATTTGGTTAAAAAGCAATGCTTTAAAAAAGGTTTGGAAATCACTCCAGTTTACTGTTGAAGAAACTGAGATAAATCATAACAAAGCTGAAATTTAAAACCAGGACTCTGATTCCCAGCACAGATCCTAGAGAGAGAAGACTGTATCTACTGATTTTGTAGAGTTCAGAATCCTATGTAGAGCTACACATAAATAGATGTTTAATTGTAATCGAGATCTTCAGAGGTCCAAGGTGACCTTACCACTAAATACAAAGTTCTAATCTACTTCTAGCCCAATATGAGAGTTAGCCTGGGCTTTGGAATCCAGTCAGGGACCAATTCAACAATCATTTACTAGGGATAATCAGAAGCACTCCAAGAACCAAAAAAGTAGAGGGGATCTTATGAGATGTTTGGGAGCCATTCAAAGCTTCTGGCACAATGGAGTTGGGAAGAGATGTTCTCTGGGTTTTGGCAGGTAACACTAGACTGTCTATGCTGGCTGGATGGGGTGGTGAGGGGGAGTGTCTGGTATTAAAAAAAAAAAAAAAGGCAGAAATAAGGATGAAGACAGAATGAAGAGAACAGGGTCAGGTTTCTCCCTGTCTCCTTTTCCTCCTCCAGAGGATTTAGACTTCCCTGAAGTTGGTCAAGGTTGGAGTTTGTTCTAGGACAACACAGAAATATTTGTGAGGATTTTATGGAGCTCATGTCTGAACTCATGGCCTGTTCTGTGGATGACTAGAACCAGCTGTAAACAAAAAATGACAAGCAAGAGATCGAGGAGGAAGGCCTGATATTTCAGGGTTATTTAAAATAACCTTTTTATTTCTTTCCCTTTCTCTCTCTCTTTCTTTCTTTCTTTCGAATGAGGATTTCAGATCTGGCTGGAAACTGGTCTGGATATTTATTTTCCTTATTGTCTCAGTGGAAAAAAAGGGTGGGTGATTCAGACAGCAGCCTCCGCCCCTGGGCTGGAGCCTGGGTCAGTCTCCACTCTGTTCTTTCTTCCTTAAGAGAGGAGTCTCAGCCTGGGGAGAAGATGCATATTACCGCCCACATTTGCTTTTGGCTTCCAACAAGGGTTCCCCAGAGGAGTTGGTCTGATTTCAGTTAATAAAACAAAACCCAAAAGGTCGGGGAGGGAATGAGGGAGGAAAAGGCACTCCCAGGGATGAGAAGACGGAAAGCGGGAGGTCTCTGATCAAGGTTTCTCCTGGGCACTCTCTCTCTCTTTTCATGGTGGGGGAAGGACCAAGGTCATCAGAATGAATCTGAATGGACTACTTGGCTCTACCACACTTCTCCCTGCTGTAAGAAATCCAGCTGGAATAAGAGGTCCTGACTTTTAAGGCACCAGTCATTCTCTCTGGAAAGAGCTGTTTGAAGACCCCAGTAACATTCCTCCACTGGATGCTGAAGACTTCCCCAAAAGCATTCCCATGGGTATCGTTTGACCCCAGGTGGGACCCAGGACTTAAAATAATTCTAGTGTTGACTTACCTGGGAAACTTAAGGATTACTAGAAGTTTAAATATTTACAAAATATTTAAAGGGGGCAGTCTCACTAAAATTTTAGTAGAGAAAAGGTGGGGAAGAGACACAGAAGAGTTGGTCAGAATTTTGGGAATTCTTTATTCCATAAGATTAGACATGTGACTACTGTGAAATTCCTGCCAAGGAGTTTGAGAAGGTAAAAAACTAAAATAGTAGAGAAGATACAGTGGAGGCTCTGGCCTTATTTCAAAATCTCCAAGAGTTACAAAATGGGGCTCTGGTAAGCTAAATTGCATGAGCTGTAACTCACAATAGTTTGTAGGTTCCTCTAAGAAGGATCATGTTATCTTGCTAGTTTAGCTATCAGAGGTTAATATCAATGTACAGATAGCACTGAGCACTTTGGGAGGCCGAGGCGGGTGGATCACAAGATCAGGAGATCAATATCATCCTGGCCAACATGGTGAAACCCTGTCTCTACTAAAAATACAAAAATTAGCCAGGCACAGCACCGTGTGCCTGTAATCCCAGCTACTTGGGAGGCTGAGGCAGGAGAATCACTTGAACGTGGGAAGTGGAGGTTGCAGTGAGCTGAGATCACCCCACTGCATTCCAGTCTGGGCAACAGAGCAAGACTCCGTCTCAAAAACAAAAAAAAGGATAGTCAGTTCTCACTGATTTATAAACCTCTTGCTCCTCTTCCTTCTTGCTGGCCATTTTGTGACTTAGAAGCAGCCATGGTAAACAGCTCTGTGACAATGGGTTGGTAAAAGTGAGGAGTCAGAGGACACAGCCATAGACGGGAGTCAAAAGCCTTGGATTCGGGGCCCTGCCACTCTGCTTTCTGGCATCATCACTTAGTGTCTTTAAGTCTTAGTTTCCTTGCTCGTGCGATAGGAATGATATTATCAGCCCCTACCTATCTCACTTTGTTTCCTCATGCTTAAATGAGACTGCGTAAGTGTTGTGTAAACTATAAAGTTCTGTAAAAACACCGAATATTTAAATTATATTCTGTTCATCTTGTCCTACAGACACAAAAATCATCACTGCTACTGCTACGACCACTACAAGCAAAAAATGAAATGAGCAGCTGCTGTTCACAATGTGTACCTGTACGTTCTCCAAGCTTTACCTATGCAACTTCCCAACAACGCTGTGAGGAGCATCATCTCCAATTTACAGATGATAAAACCTCCAAGAGGGAAAGTTATTTATTCAACATCAATAAGGTAAATAAGTAGCAAGGTTGAGACTCAAGTGCAACTAGCTGTCTTTTGGCATCCCTGTGATAGTGGCTGTGCAGGCCCTAGAATAGCTACTGAATACATGGAGGAGGGAGGGGATAAAAGGAAAAGAGAAGTCCTCAGCTTTGAGGATTCAAAAGGGGTGATGGCTTTCCTAACAGAGAATGACTCCTGAGCACATGAATAATTCATCGAAGCTCTCTACTGAGAGACGGCTCTTTTTGTGTGTGGTACATCTGGTCAGGGATAGCTGCCCACGACTGAGCCACAAATGTGAGGACTTGGATCTGCTTGCTTGTAAACACAGCTCAGAGCAGCTCTCTGCTTCCTTACTCTGAGGACTGACAGCTATTTTGATTCCAAAAGGCAGGTGAGGTTTTTTCGTTGGTGCACACACACACACAAAATAAGCAAAAATAAATCCCACATATATGATACAGAATCTTGATATGTGTTCCTGCAACTGCTTTTCCTTCTAGCACATCATTCCTGGTTTCCTTTTGAAACGAGTTCTCTATCAAGAGAGTGTTTCCTCCAACCTTATGTCGATTTTAAACTCACTTTCACTCCTGGTCTGGTCTTGAGCATGTAGGTTTTATTCTAGACATTTTTGGTTGGAATATGTGAAGACTGGAAGGTGGCAGTAGAAATAAGAATCTGGAGGTGGCAAGAAGGGTGAAAAAACAGTCTCCATCTGCCACAAACCTCTTCTAGCTGAAAGTAAACACATAAGTTTTTATATGAGTCCTATCACAACTCTTTAAAAAAAAAAAGTAGTTGGGCACAGTGGTTCATACTTGTAATCCCAGCACTTTGGGAGGCCAAGGCAGGTGGATCACTTGAGCCCAGGAGTTCAAGACAAGCCTGGGTGATATGGTTTGGCTGTGTCCCCACCCAAATCTCATCTTGAATTCCCATGTGTTGTGGGAAGGATCCGGTGGGAGGTAATTGAATCATGGAGGCAGGTCTTTCCTGTGCTTTTCTCATGATAGTGAATAAGTCTCTTGATATCTGATGGTTTTAAAAAGAGGAGTTCCCCTGCACAAGCTCTCTCTCATGGCCTGCTGCCATCCATGTAAGACATGATTTGCTCCTTCTTGCCTTCTGCCATCATTGTGAGGCCTCCCCAGCCACATGGAATTGTAAGTCCATTAAGTCCGTTTTTTTTTTTTTTTTTTTTTGGAAATTGCCCAGTCTTGGGTATAATCAGCAGTGTGAAAATGGACTATTACAGAAAATTGGTACCAGTACAGTGGGACGCTGCTGAAAAGGTACCCGAAAATATAGAAGTGACTGGAACTGGGTAATAGGTAGGGTTGGAACAGATTGGGGGGCTCAGAAGAAGACAGGAAAATGTGGGAAAGTTTGGAACTTCCTAGAGACTTGTGAATGGCTTTGACAAAAATGATCACTGCGACATAGACAATAAAATCCAGGCTGAGGTGGTCTGAGATGGAGATGAGGAACTTGTTGGAAACTGGAGCAAAGGTGACCCTTGTTATATTTTAGCAAAGAGGTTGACAGCATTTTGCCCCTGCCCTAGAGATTTGTGGAACTCTGAACCTGAGAGAGATGATTCACGGTATCTGGGGGAAGAAATTTCTAAGCAGCAAAGCATTTAAGAGGTGACTTGTGTGCTGTTAAAGGCATTCATTTTCATAAGGGAAGCAGAACATAAAAGTTTGGAAAATCTGCAGTCTGACAATGTAATAGAAAAGAAAATCCCATTTTCTGAGGAGAAACTCAAGCTGGCTGCAGAAATTTGCATAAGTAAGGAGGAGATGAATGTTATTCCCCAAGACAATGGGGAAAACGTCTCCAGGCCATGTCAGAGGTGTTCACGGCAGCGCTTCCCATTACAGGCCCAGAGGCCTGGGAGGAAAAAACGGTTTTGTGGGCTGGGCCCAGGATCCCTCTGCTGTGCGCAGCCTAGGGACTTGGTGCCCTGTGTCCCAGCCACTCTAGCCATGACTAAAAGGGGCCAAGGTACAGCTTGGGCTGTTGCTTCAGAGGGTGGAAGCCCCAAGCCTTGGCAGCTTCCACATGGTGTTGAGCCTGCAGGCACACAGAAGTCAGCAATTGAGGTTTAGGAAACTCTGCCTAGATTTCAGAGGATGTATGGAAGTCTGGATGCCCAGGCAGAAGTTTGTTGCAGGCATGGTGTCCTCATGGAAAACCTCTGCTAGGGCAGTGCAGAAGGGAAATGTGGGGTCGGAGCCCCCACACAGAGTCCCTTCTGGGGCACCATCTAGTGGAGCTGTGAGAGAAGGGCCACCATCCTCCAGACCCCAGAACGGTAGATCCACTGACAGCTTACACTGTGTGCCTGGAAAAGCTGCAGACATTCAATGCTAGCCCATGATATCAGTCTGAAGGGAGGCTATACCCTGCAAAGCTATAGGGGTGGAGCTGCCCAAGGCCGTGGGAGCCCACCTCTTGCATCAGTGTGACCTGAATGTGAAACAGGGAGTCAAAGGAGATCATTTTGGAGCTTTAAGATTTGACTGCCCCACTGGATTGTGGACTTGCATGGGGCCTGTAGCCCCTTTGTTTTGGCCAATTTCTCCCATTTAGAATGGCTGTATTTACCCAATGCTTGTATCCCCATTGTACCTAGGAAATAACTAACTTGCTTTTGATTTTACAGGCTCATAAGCAGAAGGCCTTGTCTTGGATGAGTGAAGACTTTGGGGGACTGTTCAGAAGGCATGATTGGTTTTAAAATGTGAGGACTTGAGATTTGAGAGGGGGCAGGGGCGGAATGACATGGTTTGGCTGTGTCCCCACCCAAATCTCATCTTGAATTCTCACATGTTGTTGGAAGGACCTGGTGGGAGGTAATTGAATCATGGGGCAGGTCTTTCCCAGGTTGTTCTCATGATATCTGATGGTTTTAAAAAGAGGAGTTTCCCTGCATGAGCTCTCTCTTGGCCTGCTGTCATCCATGTAAGACATAACTTGCTCCTCCTTACCTTCTGCCATGATTGTGAGGCCTCCCCAGCCATATGGAACTGTAGGTCCATTAAACCTCTTTTTTTTTTTTCCATAAATTGCCCAGTTTCAGGTATGTCTTTATCAGCAGTATGAAAATGGACTAATACACTGGGCAATATAGTGAGACCCTGTCTCTACAAAAATTAAGAAATTTAGCTGGGTGTGATGGTGCACAACTGTAGTCCCAGTTACTTGGAGGCTGAGGCAGGAGGATCACTTGAGCCTGGGAGGTCATGATTGTGCCACTGCACTCCAGCCTGGGCACAGACAGACAAATGAGAGAGACAGACAGACAGACAGACGAATGGACAGATGAACAGATGGAAGGAAGGAAAGAAAGGAAAAGAGGGAGTATCTGCTTGAAAGAGGCTCCACATACGATGAAGCCCCTACAGGAGCAAACCAGGGGCAGGAACACTGGCTTGAACAACTCCAGGGGATACCCCTACACAGAAAACAATGTGAATAGTCCTTTGGGAAATGTGCAACTCGAGGTTCTGCCAGTGGGTTCTAGGTCTGTCTGGATGCATCCATGGAGAAGCAGAAGCATGGGGTGAGAACAGAAAGTATGTTATCCCTATTTTACAAAAGGAAGCTGAGACTTTATTGAGTGACCTGCTCATGTAATCACAGAGTAGTGATTTGAACTCAGACACCCTTGTCCCCAGCGTACAGACTAACCAATAGAGCCTGATGACTAGATTAAAGCTCTTGAAATTACTAAATTAGGAATATTCCAGACCAAGGACTTTGGCAATATGGGTTAGTAAGGAGGGAGAACCTCAGCCTACCATAGGGACCCCTGGTGGGTGCTTCCAGTACAATGCATAGTGTCCAAAGGAGCAAAAATATCCAGGCCTGTTTCTGGCAGATGCTTATATTCCAGAAGAACAGGGACAAAAAGACAGCATATTATAATGCAACGTCAGGTCTGGGTTAGACTAGAATCCCAACTTTCCCATCTTCTAGCTGTGTGACCTTGGGTCAAATCGTTGCTGTTTGAAAGGCTTACTGTGACTTTTTAGTGGGAATTTATGTAAAGTCTCAATTTTCACAGAATAGATGGTCAATACACAGCTGCGATAATTTCTTTTTGTGATCACCAAGGGTCAGGTGCTTTTCACCTAGGGCAGGTACTGACATGAAGACTCAGGTGATTGGATTGTTCTCAACAGGCCCCAGTAAAAGGAAAGCAGTGTTGCATTAAGGAAGAGTTTCTGGGGCTGATAAGAGTTGGGTAGCCCTTCTGAACCCAGCCAAGGATGCGGGGTGGGTAGATGAAGAAGATCTTTAGCCCTGGGGAGTTATAAAAGTGCTGGGCAGGGAAGAAAAAGTACTCAATTTCGTCATTTGAAAAACTGAAATTAAGGTGATAAAGTGATTAAATGAAATAGGCTACTACACAGAAGAAAGTAGTCAAATGTTAACTTTCTGTTTCTCCTCAGATCCCAACTCTCAGTCAAAAAAAAACAAAAACAAAAAAAACACTGAATGAATAATTAAGTTTTAATTTTTTACCTGAAGGTTTTACAGATATAATCCAGTTTAAGAGAGCCACAAAATTAAAACATAAGCAGATTCTCCTCTGAGACAGAAGAAAAGCCAATTGTTTTCAACAGAAGGATCTCACAAATAACCTCTATCACAGACGATATTCTTGCTCTGATAAATTAAAACACGAGACATTTAATAAAATAATTCCCTAAAAAAGGCTTAAGAAAATATATACATGCGTATGTGTATATACATATTTGTGTGTGTGTGTATATATATATATTAAAAAATACACACACACAGATATCTATCTATCTGAATATATTTCTGGCCGGGCGTGATGGCTCACACCTGTAATCCCAGCACTTTGGGAGGCCGAGGTGGGTGGATCACTTGAGGTCAGGAGCTTGAGACCAGCCTGGACAACAGGGTGAAACGCTGTCTCTATTAAAAATATAAAAATTAGCCAGGTGTAGTGGTGCATGCCTGTAATCCCAGCTACTGGGGAGGCTGAGGCAGGAGAATTGCTTGAACCTGGGAGGTGGAGGTTGCAGTAAGCCGAGATCATGCCACTGTACCCCAGCCTGGACGACAGAGCAAGATTCCGTCTCCAAAAATCAAAAGAAGAAAATAATATATTTCCCAGCCAGGTGCAGTAGTGCATGCCTACAGTCCCAGCTACTTGGGAGCCTGATGTGGGAACACTGTTTGAGCCCAGGAGTTTGAGGCTGCAGTGAGCTGTGATTATGCCACTGTACCCCAGCCTGGGTGACAGGGCTCACAAGACCCTGCCTCTTAAAAAAATATAGCTCAGTGCAGTCTTGAACTCCTGGACTCAAGCAATCTTCCTCTCTTAGCCTCCGAAGTAGCTGGAATTACAGGCTAGGAAATATATCCATATAATTTTTTTTTTTTTTTTGAGATGGAGTCTCGCTCTGTCGCCCAGGCTAGAGTGCAGTAGCACTATCTTGACTCACTGCAAGCTCTGCCTTCTGGGTTCACGCCATTCTCCTCTCTCAGCCTCCCGAGTAGCTGGGACTGCAGGTGCCCACCACCACGCCCGGCTAATTTTTTGTATTTTTAGTAGAGACGGGTTTCACCGTGTTATCCAGGATGGTCTCAATCTCCTGACCTCGTGATCCGCCCGCCTTGGCCTCCCAAAGTACTGTGATTACAGGAGTGAGTCACTGCACCCGGCCAGGAAATATATTATTTAATAAGGCTATTGACAAAATACTCAATTATTTGTCACCCTCTAATACTCTCCTCCTTAGGGAGGCCTAAGCTGGTTGTATATGTGTCACTAATCTTGGTGATTCCTGTTACAGCATGACTCTGTGACTATCTGGTTGCATGCCTGTCCCCTCCTCTAGGCTATGATGTCTGAGCACTGAGACTCTACTGTTCATCTTTGTAGCCTCATTGGTTATGACAGGAACTTGCATAAAATAAATGCCCCATAAGGTTTGCTGAATGAATAATGTGTGAATGAACAAATGAACCTTGCTACCAAAGAAAGCAAGCCCAGATAATGTAGTTCCCACATTTTCATTGTACTGAAGTCCTATGCAGTAAAGGGATTTAGACAATATCTTTTAAATATGTGATTTTTAAGAAAGATATCTGCACCGAGTAATTTTTGCCACATCTCAAGAATATTATTTTCTTGATGAGAACACCTCTAATCCCACAAGAAAATAATTCAATTAAAAGCCATTTGCTTTTTGGTTATTATTTTCCCCTCATCATACCTATTTCTTAAAAAGCTGAGGTACTTCTTGGACCCATTTCTCACATGGTTAGAGTAGGTAGCTAGGCAGACACGGGCAGGGCAAGAGAGGCTCCTGCCCACGTCCCACCAGGAATGTCAGACAACCATCAGGTGAGAGTCAGGCGGTTAAACTCTCTAAAATAACAACTGGTTGCAGCTGATGCTGGGGAAAGAGGGTCTCCCAATAGATAGAAAGCACCTGAAACTGGTGATCAGCAGCTTTCTGATAAGATCTAGGAGATAGGCAAGTGGGCTCAAGCACGCACACTATAAGGCAAAATGGTAGAGTTTAACTGGTATTTGGACTTCCTCTAGGAACACTTGACTGGTAAAAGAACACCTCAAGTGGGCATGTGTACAGCTTTAGTAAAGACACTGTGCATGCAGCTCCTCCAAAGTGTGGCAGGCCACTGCACATGCAGATAGCCCTCTCCAAGGGAAGAATCAGGGGAGAAGAGACACAACCCCCCGGAAGCATGCCAATGTCTAAAACTCCAGATCAAAGGTCAAACAGAGCACTGAAATCTCTCAAGTTGCCCGCTTGGCCCTCTTCCAAGTGTTATTTACTTCCTTTTGTTCCCGCTCTAACACTTTTTAATAAACTTTCACCCCTCTTCTAAAACATGCCTCAGTCTCTCACTCTGCCTTATGCCCTTTGGCTGAATTCTTTCTTCTGAGGAGGCAAGAACTGAGGTTGCTGCAGACCCAGATAGATTTGCCACTGCTAACATTTATGAAAGCTTTGAGACTGGTGGTTTTGTGGAGTTTTTTTCCCCTGCTTTTTTTTTTTTTTTTTTTTTTGAGACGGAGTTTTGCTCATGTTGCCCAGACTGGAGTGCAATGGCATGGTCTCAGTTCACTGCAACCTCCACCTCCCGGGTTCAGGCGATTCTCCTGCCTCAGCTTTCCTAGTAGCTGGGATTACAGGCACTCACTACCACGCCTGGTTAATTTTTGTATTTTTAGTAGAGATGGGGTTTCACCATGTTGGCCAGGCTGGTCTTGAACTCCTGATCTTAAGTGATCCACCCACCTTGGCCTTCCAAACTGTTGGGATTACAGGTCTGAGCCACTGTGCCCAGCCTCATTTTTTTTTTTTTTTTTTTTTTTTCTGTTTTTTTTGAGACAGGGTTTCCCTCTGTTACCCAGGCTGGAGTGCAGTGGCGTGATCTCGGCTTTCTGCAACCTCTGCCTCCTGAGTTGAAGCAATTTTCTTGCTTCTGCCTCCTGAGTAGCTGGGAATACAGGCGCACACCATCACAGCCTAATTTTTGTATTTTTAGTAGAGACGGGGTTTCACCATATTGGTCAGGCTGGTGTTGAATTCCAGGCCTCGGGTGATCCGCCTGCCTCAGCCTCCCAAAGTGCTGGGATTACAGGAGGGAACCACCATGCCCAGCTCCCCGGCCTTTTAATTCATTTCTTATTCCTCACCCCCAACTTTTTGTTTTTTTTTTTTTGGACACAGGGTCTCGTACTGTCATCCAGGCTGGAGTGCAGTGGCGTGATCACAGCTCACTGCAACCTTGAATTCCTGGCATCAACCAATCCTCCCACCTCAGCTTCCCTAGTAGCTGGGATTACAGGCATGCTACCGTGCCCAGCTAATTTTTATTTTTTATCGAAATAAAAATGTTACAGTGAACCATGATTGCGTCACAGAACTCTAGTCTCGCTATGTTGCCCCAGCTGCAGCCCCTTTCCCTCCCTGACTTTTTTTTCACTGAACATGCATTGCTCTTCATCAGGAATAAAATAAAGGGAAAAAAATCTCCATGAAACCTATAAAATGACAAAGATTTGGGGAAAACAGGAAATTCTACTCAGGAAGCAAGAAGATTATACTAAAGAACTTAATAAATAGGGGCTCATTATCCTTCCCCAAGGAAGATAAAAATCACAGAATTCCTAGGTTAGGACATCTCGTTCAGGAATGTCTGGCTACATAATTTGCAGAGCCCAGTGTAAAATGAAAACGCAGAACTTCCTGTTAAAAAAACTATCAAGAACTTCAAGATAGTAATAGTGGAGTGTTAAACCAAGTGCAAGGCCTTCTAAGGATGGGGCTCTTTGTGACGCTACAGTTCATATCTCCATGAAGCTGGTCCTATGTCTAGGGGCTCCCTAACCTGGCTGGTCCTCAGAATCACCTGAGGAACTTTTTTTAAAGAATGAGACATAATTTACATGCCATAAATTTCAGCATTTTAAAGTGTAAAATACAGTGGTTTTTAGTATACTCATGAAAATGTACAACTATCACTATCTAATTCCAGAACATTTTTACCACTCCAAAAAGAAACCCCATACTCATGAGCAGTCGCTTCTCATACCGTCACTCTCTGTCACCACCAATGTATTTTCTGTCTCTGTGGATTTGCCTACTCTGAACCTTCATATAAATGGAATCAAAAAAAGATGGTTCGCTCTGTCTTCTTTCACTTAACATGTTTTCAGTACTTCATACCATTTTGTGGCTTAGTTATATGTATATACCATATTTGATTTATTGATGGATATTTGGGTTGTTTTCACTTTTTGGCTATTATAAGTAATACTGCTGTGAACATTCTTGTGCACGTTTTTGTGTGAACATGTTTTGGCAATATGCCTAGGAGTAGAATTGCTGGGTCAATTCTACCACCCCAGAAAAAACTCCGCTCTTTAACCATCCCACAGAGTTTGAGATGAGCCTAAACAAATGTTAAGGAGCATTTCTACAATTTAACACTAATTTCAAAAAGGTGAGCTACTCTTTTGTGAAGATTATCAAAACCCAAACATAAATGACTGTTTCCTCCTTTTATCTGTCCCTCTCAAGTGAACATAAATGAACACTGGATCATCAATAATCATCACAAAGAACCCACACAAACAAGGGTCAAGTGTGACTGTGCAGGATGGCCTGAAATGGGCTAGGACAGACAGAGGTGAAGCAGAGGAGGGACCAAGCTGAGACCTTCCCTATGGGATGGGTGACAGGTAATGGGACACAGAGTGCTGGACAGCACAGGGAAGAGAGAAAGCGGGAGGGATGAGGAATGGCAGTGGTGTTGAGGCACCTGAGGAAACACCACAAATACCTTTAGCTTTATCACAACCCTAACACTTTTTTTTGCTTTCCTGTTAGAGCATAATTAGGGCCAGGTGTCCCTCTAATATTTGGCCAACCCCTTCACTCTTTACCCTTTATCTATGAACCCTCTTCCAACAGGAAACCTTAGCTAGAGCCTGCTGTCAATGCTCCAGGAATCCAAGGGACTCGCCTCAACCCCCTGTGAGAAAGATCTGTGTGTGTTCTCATACCTGTGCTCTCCTCAGCCTGATTGAAGCCACAGATCTGGCAGATGCTCTGGACCCACTTATTCATGTCCTCTTCTGTCTCAGCCACCAGGTAAAAGGTGCGCTCGCTGGTCTTGACGTCAAACACAAAACTATCCTGCAGCTCCTTCTTGTTAAAGGTCAGGCCTGCATCCACCTGCTCACAGAAGTTCAGGTTGATGATCCGCAGAGGCTTCTTGGAGTGATCGTTCTTGTAGTATTCCAGAACATCTGGGTCACCGCTCATCCGGCCACTCCGTAGGATAAACCAGCGTTTCTTCCAGGCCTAAATCATATCAGGAAGGAGTAAGAAGAGGGGGAAGAAGTCATTAGTTATTTCAAAGCTTTTTTCTTTCAGAGACAGGTCTTGCCCTGTTGCCCAGGCTGGAGTGCAGTGGCACAATCAAAGCTCATTGTAATCTTGAACTCCTGGGCTCAAGCAATCCTCCCACCTCAGCCTCCCGGGTGGCTGGGACTACAAACGCACACCACCACGCCCAGCTAATTAAAAAATTTTTTTGTAGAGGCAAGGTCTTGCTCTGTTGCCTAGGCTGGTCTCAAATTCCTGGTCTCAAGAGATCCTCCCAACTCAGCCTCCTAAAGCGCTTGGATTATAAGTATGAACCACTGTGCCTGACCTTAAAGCATTTTTTTTTTTTTTTTGAGATGGAGTTTCACTCTTGTTGCCCAGGCTGGAGTGCAATGGCATGATCTTGGCTCACCGCAACCTCCACCTCCAGTGTTCAAGCAATTCTCCTGCCTCAGCCTCCCGAGTAGCTAGGATTACAGGTATGTGCAACCATGCCTGACTAATTTTGTGTTTTTAGTTGAGACAGGGTTTCTCCACATTGGTCAGGCGGGTCTTCAACTCCTGACCTCAGGTGATCTGCCTGCCTTGGCCTCCCAAAAATGCTGGGATTACAGACGTGAGCCACCGCACCCGCACGACCTTAAAGCTTTTAATAGGTTCTCAGATATCGTAGGTTAAAGATGGGGGCTGTGGGACCTGCAGGTGCCACGTGACCTGTCCCCTTTTCAGAATTCCCAGGTTTCAAAACTGGAGGATTATTTTAGAATGCATGTTTGTGCAGCATCTTACTATGTAAACAGGGTCTTATCACTATAAAGTAAGATGTGGCATTTCCACTGTTTAGATCAGGAAGTTAGATGATGACACTTCAGAGCAACTATTTCTTTAGGCTAGAATACAGATCCAAACTCATAGCATTTTTAGGTAAGGGAGAACTTGCAAAGCCATAATCAGTTTATCCATGGGAACCCCCACTAAGGCAGGGTGAGTTGAAGTAACAATGTTATACACAGTAAGTAGCAGAAAAACAAGTTGTCTAACTTTTTAGTACAACCTGCTTTTAACCAAAACATGATGCCTTAGAAGAATCACAGACAAACTGCTCTAAAACATGTAACCTCAGGACTTTTTTTTTCCTGTCTTGTTCACTGGTGTTTCCTTAGTCCTTATGATAATGCCTTGTACCTACTAAGCTTTCAATATGTATTACTGAATGAGTAAACTCCTTATACCATTCCACACATAGAACTGAACAGGTGATTACATATTCTCTCAAGTTGTCTTCTACATTCCATTTCTTCAGCAAGACTGAGTAATCTGTAAGCAGACATCACACAAAGACTACATATAAAAGAGACCTGGGTTCAGTCTATGCTTTACCACTGACTTGCTCTGTGAATTTTTTTTTTTTTTTTTGAGATGGAGTTTCACTCTGTCACCCAGGCTGGAGTGCAATGGCATGATCTTGGCTTACTGCAACTTCTGCCTCCTGGGTTCAAGCGATTCTCCTGCCTCAGTCTACCAAGTAGCTGAGATTACAGGTGCCCAACACCACACCTAGCTAATTTCTGTATTTTTAGTAGAGACAGGGCTTCACCATGTTGGCCAGGCTAGTCTCAAACTCCTGACCTCAGGTGATCCACCTGCCTCAGCCTCCCAAAGTGCTGGGATTACAGGTGTGAGACACTGCACGCTGGCACTGTGTGATTTTTGATTAAGTCATTTACCTCTTTGAATCCTGCCTCATCTATATAATGAAAATCACTACCACTACCACCACCATCTGCCCTACCTACCTCATAGGGTTATTATGCAAATGAGCTCAAAGCACTTTGTATACACCCTGAAGCACTACAAATGTCAAGGATTTGATTATCACAATTCTTTAGACCCCATGGGATCTACACTCTGTTAATTCTACCATCTTTTCACTCTCACCTTTCATCCCTGTCCTAATTTCTTTCCTTATCCAACTCTGTTTCTGCAATCCATTATCATAATCATTCCCTTGCTTCTTTCTCCATTCCTCTTATTTACCCAGCAAACCCCAGCTAAGTCTAATGCTCTGCCAGCTCTGTTTCCACTTGGCTGTACATAGATGGAGAAAATCATATGACCATGCTGACTGGTCTCACTTTTACTTCAAGTGGCCCCTCATGTTGCCCAACAATCCTACTATATTTACCTAGTTAATGACTTTCTCCTGTTCTTTGGCAACAATCTCTTAGCTTCTCTCTTTAAACCTCCAATGCCTCCACTCTTTTATATCTTATTTCATGAGAAAACATAAACAATCAAAAGAAAATTTACACATGTTCCATGACTACATTTACCATCCTGCCTACACCTGTAGCCTAGTAACACACTAGGGAGCATAAACAGTCCTTCCAATCAAGGCCAACCATCTTCCACTTGTGCACAAGGACATCACTTCAACAATTCTCCCCTTCTTCAGAATCGTTGCATTTTTCCTCCTGACTAGGATGATTCCCATCAAGACAACTTTTCCTATCTCAGAAGAAAAAATTAAAAGCTTGACTTGATCCCACAATTCTTCACCAACTATGGCCCAGTTTTTCTACTTCTCTTTATAGTTATACTTCAAAGAGTATTCTATACTACTAATCTTTGTTTCCTCCCATCCTATTTGAAGGCACTCTAATCAGGCTATCCCCCACCCCGCCACCACCCCAATTGCACCACTGAAATAGCTCATCAAAGGTGTCAAAGACTTCAGTGCTGATAAATCAACTCATGGGCCTTAACCTGATCTCTCTTGATCTCTCTCCAACATCTGACAACAGTTTATTATTCCATTCTCCTTGAAACACTTTCTTCACCTGGCTTCAGCATGCACTCTCAACTCTCCTTCTATCTACCGGGCCTCTCTTTTTCAGTCTCCAGTGCTGGTTCCTCTTCATCTCCCTGACCTCCAAACATTAGAATGCCCCAATGCTCAGTTCTGAGATTTTTTTTTTTTCCTACACCCACTCTCTAGGTCATTTTATTCAGTTTCACAGCTTTAAAAAACCATCAAACTGCTGTGATTCCCAAATTTGTATCTCTAGCCCTAGAGCTGTATATCCAACTCCTCACTAGTAGGTATCTCAAAATTAATGTGTTCAAAACTGAGGTCCTGACATCTCCCAGATCTGCTCTTCCTGCACTCTCTCCTATCTCAGTTACCTGCACCTTCGGCATTCCAGCTGTCAGACCAAAAATCTAGATATCATAGTTGACTCCTTTCATACTCTACATCTAACCCATCAGCAAATCCTGTCAGTTCAGACTTCAGAATATATCAACGATGAGCTTGCTTCTCCTCACCTCCACTGTTGCTCGCCTGGTCTAGTCCACCATTTTGTAAGTTTTCCTGCTTCCACCCTTTCATCCTGCAGTCTATCCTCCACTGCAAAATCAGAAAGCAGGAAGTAAATCAGAACATGCCACTTCTCCACTCACAATCTGCAATGGCTGTTCATCTCACTCAGAGTAAAGCCAAAGTCCCCACAATGGCCCACAGGCCTGATAGGACTGAGCCTCATCCCACCCCTGGCCTCAGCTCCTGCTGCCCTCTGCCTTGCCTATTCTGCTCTGGCCATGTGGCCTTACACACTGTCAGGCATGCTCCTGCCTTACGGTCTTTAGTTGTTTCCTGGCCCTGGAACACTCCTCCCCCAGATATTTCCTTTGCTTATTCTTTTTTTCAAGTCCTTATTCAAATGTCACATTATTGGACAGGCTATTCCTGGTCCCCAGTGCTCCCACTCTCTTTCCCCCTTACCCTGCTTTACTGGTCTCACAAAGCATGTATAACCCTAAAAGATACCAATTTTTATGACTTCTCCGCACCCAGCTCCCAGAAAGTAAACTCCACCAGGACAAGGATTGGTTCTTTTTATTCCATGATGCATCCTTGGTATTTAGAATATTGCCTGGCACACAGCTAGTAATCTTATATATATATGTGTGTGTGTGTGTGTGTGTGTGTGTGTGTGTGTGGAGAGAGAGAGAGAGAGAGAAATGAATCATTTTCTGACATGAAATCCTTATAGTATCTAGCAGGTCAAAGGAGACATAACTGGTGCCCAATAAGCCTTATATTGAAATGAAAATTGAGGTATAGCCAGATAGGATGGAACTGAGAAAAATAAAAATAAGTACTATTTATTTACAGTCATTTAAAATCTTGACCAGGTCACTGCTTTCAGAATTATGTGTGTACTTCTGTGTGCTGCAGGTGCACACATAGACACGTAGCGTATGGGCACCAAGGGCATTTTTAAAAGATCTGTTTATAGTTCAGCTGGTGTTTCAGTTGATGTGTCCCCTTTAGTCTTGTCTCTGTGGAAAGAGCTGTCCCCAAATCTCTGGTGTGCAGGTGCAAGCACAAACAAACACAGACACCCTCATGCATAAGAAAACCATGTTTGCTACAGATAACATCAGAGACTGTCAGGTTTTGCTTCCAAGGAAGTGGTGTAGGCTGATAAATGGCTGCCTACAAAATACTGATGTATTTATGACAGAGTCAGCAAGGCTGTCTAGTCTAGTCCCAAATTCACACATCCCTCTTCCACCACAACACCTTCTCTCCAATTCCACATTTTAATTTATTTATTTATATATTTTTCAGAGTGCCTAGGCTGGTGTGCAGTGTCGTCATCTCGGCTCACTGTAACCTCCGCCTCCCAGGTTCAGGTAATTCTCCTGCCTCCGCCTCTCTTCAGTAGATGGGATTACAGGAATGTGCCACTATGCCCAGCTAATTTTGTATTTTTAGTAGAGACGTGGTTTCACCATGTTGGTTAGGCTGGTCTTGAACTCCTAACCTTAATTGATTTGCTCACCTCAGCCTCCCAAAGTGCTGGGATTACAGGCATGAGCCATGGCATGGGGCACCGCCATGTGTTTTTAAAAAGCCAAACAATTCAGAACCAAGTACAACTTCTCTGATCCATTCATCTGAAGTGGACCTCTACTTCCTCGGAACCTTCATAATGTTTTTTGTGTACTTTTCAAGGCATGTCAGTTTTTACAACAATTAGGAGTGTTTTCGTACTTGTCTCTTCCCAACTAGGTCATGAACAAAATTTTTTATTGCCAAACCTTTCTTACCTCTCTCACCTCAATTATGTTTCCTTCCTCCATCGCTCTTTCCCTCCTTTGTTTCCTTATATCCGACAAATATTTATTCAGTGCTTACTATGCTCTAGGCATTATTCTAATGCTGAGGATACAGCATGAATTCCTGGTCTTACAGAATTTACAGGAGCACTAAAAATTACCTATTATTCTCCAAATAGTAAGTCAGGTAATTTCATGACTTTATGTGTTTGCACAAGCTATGGCTTCTGCCTAGAAAGGCTTTCACCTTACCTAATCCATCTGGAGAATTTCTATGTTCTCTCAGTGCCAGCACAAATGTCACTTCTCCTGGAAGGCCTTTATTGACTCCCCAAGGTAGAGCTCGGGCTTCTGCTTGTGTTCCCTTACTAACCTGTGCTTACCCCACATTGGCATTTCTTCCCCCGGGTTTGACATTTCTACTCCCTGCTTTGGCATTTCCAATGCTTATATTTCTTTCTCCCCTTTAAATTCTGAGCATCCTGAGGTTAAGGTCCAACGTGGCCAAAAACTACATGGCAGAGTGCTTAACACATATGGGAGCTCAGAGAAGATCTGATTTTTTAAATGCCATGAATATGTTAATTTATTCAAATTAATAAAACAAAATATATGTAAGCTTTCACAGTAGGAAGTAGAAAAGAAGGACAGCAAGAGGATTACAGAAAAAAGAATATTATAAAGATGTGTAATAGATTCTCTATGGTGTGAGTTCTTTGGTACCTTGTTTCCCTTCATTCTGATAAGTGCAGTACCCATGTAATAAATATTTATAAGGGGGTCTGGGAGCTTCACCTGAAAAGTATCCCATGATACAAAAATGAAAGATTGCTGTTGGATTACTGACACATAATGCAAGGAGAATATGAGACATGAGTCCTGAATATGCTATTTTTTTTTTTTTTGAGACGGAGTCTCGCTCTGTCGCCCAGGCTGGAGTGCAGTGGCCGGATCTCAGCTCACTGCAAGCTCCACCCTCCCGGGTTCACGCCATTCTCCTGCCTCAGCCTCCCGAGTAGCTGGGACTACAGACGCCCGCCACCTCGCCCGGCTAGTTTTTTGTATTTTTAGTAGAGACGGGGTTTCACCGTGTTAGCCAGGATGGTCTCGATCTCCCGACCTTGTGATCCGCCCGTCTCGGCCTCCCAAAGTGCTGGGATTACAGGCTTGAGCCACCGCGCCCGGCCTTGAATATGCTATTAAAGAGAAAGCTTTGCCGGGCGCGGTGGCTCATGCCTGTAATCCCAGCACTTTGGGAGGCCGAGGTGGGCGGATCACGAGGTCAGGAGATCGAGACCATCCTGGCTAACACTGTGAAACCCCGTCTCTACTAAAAATACAAAAAATTAGCCGGGCGTGGAGGCGGGCGCCTGTAGTCCCAGCTACTCGGGAGGCTGAGGCAGGAGAATGGCGTAAACCCGGGAGGCGGAGCTTGCAGTGAGCCGAGATCGCGCCACTGCACTCCAGCCTGGGCAACAGAGCGAGACTCCGTCCAAAAAAAAAAAAAAAAGAGAAAGCTTTTTCGGGACTGTTCTAATGTCTATATAAAACCTCATACAAAAATTAACTCAAAATGGATTATGGACTTACACATAAAATACAAATAGAATTCAGCAATCTATAAAAATGCATGACCAAATAGAATTTATTCCAAGGAGGTAAGGCTGATTCCGTATTTGAAATCAGTCATCTACCATATTAATAGGCTAAAGAAGAAAAGTTGCATGATCATATCATTCAATGCAAAAAATATTTGATAAAATTAAACTCATTCTTGATAAAAACTCTCAGAAAAATAGGAATAGAGGGGAACTTCTTCAACTTGATAAAGAGCATCAACAAAAGACCAATATCAAATGTTATACTTAGTTGTTTTTGGTTGTTTGTAGAGGCAGGGTCTCACTGTCACCCAGGCTGGAATGCAGTGGCATGAACATGCAGCCTCAACCTCCTGGGCTCAAGTGCATCTCCCACCTCAGCCTTCTGAGTGGCTAAGATCACAGGTGCATGCCACTATGCCTCGCTAATTTCTAAATTTTTATGGAGACGGGGGTCTCACTATTTTTCCCAGGCTGTTCTCAAACTCCTAGGTTCAAGTAATCTTCCTGCCTTGGCCTCCCAAAGTGCTGGGATTACAAGTGTGAGCCACCACACCTGACCTATACTTAGATTTGAGAGACTGAATCCTCTTTCCTAAGATCAAGGACGTTTGCTCTTATCACTTTTTTTTTTTTTTGAGTGCAGTGGCACAATCTTGGCTTACTGCAAGCTCCACTTCCCAGGTTCAAGTGATTCTTGCGCCTCAGACTCCCGAGTAGCTGGGATTACAGATGTGCACTGCCACACCTGGCTAATTTTTGTATTTTTATTAGAGATGGGGTTTCACCATGTTGGCCAGGTTGGTCTTGAACTCTTGGCCTCAAGTGATCCACCCGCCTTGGCCTCCCAAAGTGCTGGGATCACAGGTGTGAGCCACCGTGCCCAGCCACTGTTATCACTCTTATTCAACATATTGCTGGAATTTCTAGTCAAGGTGATAAAGCAAAAAACATATATAAAAGGTATACCAATTGGAAAGGAAGAAAAAAAAATGGTCCCTGTTTGCAGAGGACATGATTATACAGAAAAATCGTGGCTGGGCGTGGTGGCTTACGCCTGTAATCCTAATACTTTAGGAGGCCAAGGCGGGTGGATTGCTTGAGGTCAGGAGTTCAAGACCAGCCTGGCCCACATGGTGAAATCCCATCTCTACCAAAATACAAAAATTAGCTGGGTGTGGTGGCGGGTGCCTATGTAATCCCAGCTACTAGGGAGGCTGAGGCAGGACAATTGCTTGAGCCCAGGAGGAGGAGGTTACAGTGAGCTGAGATGGTGCCACTGCACTCCAGCCTGGGGGCGACAGAGTGAGACTGCATCTCAAAAAAAAAAAAAAAAAAAGAAAGAAAAAGAAAAAGAAAAAAGAAAAGAAGAAGAAAAAAAGCAAAAAGTCTACAAAAAAAACCCCACAACAAAACTCTCAGGACTAATAAGTGAGTTCAGCAAGGTCACAGGATACAAGATAATGATACAAAAATCAATTTACTTCTAACTAGCAATGAATATGTGGGCATATAAAATAAAAATACGACGCCATTTATAATGGTTCTTAAAAATTTAAAAGGTGTAAATCTAAAAAAACCCTGTGCAGGGCATGTATGCTGAAAGCTATACAAAGCTAATGAAAGAAATCAAAGGAGACTTAAATAAATGGAGAGACATACCATATTCATGGACTGCACAACTCGACGTGGTATATCTCCCCAAACTGACACACAGATTTAACACAATTCCCATCAAAATCCCAGCAAGAATGTCTGTAGATGTATGTAAGATTGCTCTAAAATGTATATGAAAAGGCAAAGGAAGCACAATAGCTAAAATAATTCTGAAAAATAATAAAATGAGAAGAATCAGTCTGCCAGATTTTAAGATTTATTATATAGCTACAACAATCAAGACTGTGTAGCATTGGTGAAGAGACAGACACAGAAAAATGGAATAGATCAATTATTGGCCGTTTGGCTAAGATAAAGTGAAGAACAATGGATTAGAACAGAAAATCCAGAAACAGACCCTCACAATATGCCCAACTGATTTTTGACAAAGGTGTAAAAGCAATTCAATGAAGAAAACAGCCAGTTGTCGTGGTTCATGCCTGTAATCCCAGCACCTTGGGAGGCCAAGGTAGGTGGATCACTTGAGGCCAGGAGTTCGAGATCGGCCTGGCCAACACAGCAAAACCCTGTCTCTACTAAAAATATTAACATAAGAAAAGAAAAGGCCTTTTCAAGAAATGGTGCCGAAGCAATCAGGCATCCATAGGGGAGAAAAGACCTCAATCTAACTCTTGCATCTTATAAAAAAACTAACTCAGAATGAATCATGGACTTAAATGTAAAATGTAAAACTATAAAACATTTAGAAAAAAAGGTGAAAATCTTTGGGATCCAGGGTACATCTCATGAGAAATCAACAAACTCCTTGTATAGAATTCAGTAAAAACAAACACAAAATGTGCTGAATTCTTTGACAGATAAAGGAAAGAGGCAAGGCCCAAAAATACTCCTTTGAAGTAACTTAAACAATATTTACAAAGTTTCAGGAAGACATTAATATATATCCCTAAAACAAGAAGATTTTTTTGTAGGCACCATAAAAAGAGACATAATATGCTAGTAGACCACTGAAGCTGGGAATCAAACTTTCAGGGTAAGAGAGAGCAAGAGCATGAGAACATGAGAGAAAGCAAGCATGCACGAAAGAGAAGGAGCAATGAACACAATGAGGAAGGTAGAGTTTGATATGTGGTTTTGGAAAGGAAGGAGAACAGGACTTTTTTTTTTTTTCTTTTTTTTTATATAGCACACAGTATGACCAAGGCCTGGGCATGGGAACAGATAAGGCAGGTTCAGAGAATATGGGACAGTCTGCTCAATGTGGAAAAGAGGGAGGAAAGGAAGAGTTTGGAGGTCCTGAAAAGCCTTGAATGCCACCCTAAGAAGTTTCATCTTTCCTTTATTTGTAACAGGGAGCCACTGAAGAGTACAGATCAGCAGAGAAACGTTAACCAATGCTGTGCTCTTATCTGGCAGAGTGAAGAAGACAAATCAGAAAAATAAAAAAATTAGAGACAAGAAAACGATTAAGAAGCTGTTGCGATAGTCTGCAATAGTGAGAGAAGATGGCAATCTAAATTAGGGTAGTAATAATGAAGACAAAAGAAAAGACAAGGAAAGTCACTTTGCTTAACGATGGGCTTAAAGAAGTATATGGATAGGGTCTACTGTCAAGAAAGTTGGAAAAAAGAATTTGTGTCTAGTATCAACGGTATGCCACTCCCATCTCTGATGAAACAGAAGTGACTGTTTTCCTTCTGTCAGAAAACAAATCATTTCACAACCATCAAGACCACAGACACAAAGTGTGGGTACATATGACCTGGAAGTTGCATCACTCCTAGCTGTTGAGCAGACAGTACATGTCACATGAACCTGTCTCTGTTCTTTGGGTTAGATCTCAAGGTCTTCAAGCATGTAGAATGAGGCTGAGACTTCTTGTTGCTCATGGTGCCTAGAAAACTTAGGTGGGCCACAATTTAGCTTTGCAAGAGTATTATGTTCCATTCTGGTGACAATGAAGGCATGTGAAATTTTATCACACCAGGATACTGCAAGATTCTGCCTGGAGTCATGAGCCCAGTGTTCTAAGATATAAAGGGCTGCCGATATGTGGAAGAGCAATTTGATTTATATTTAGTGACTCAACATACTCAAGCTGAACAAGTACCAGCAGGAGCAGTCTACAGAAAACCAGATTTTGCTTTTTTTTTTTTTAGAAAGTAAGAACTTTCTAAGTGAGTGGTCCAAAGTGGTCTCTTGGAAACTGGAGAATACTCAACAATGGAGATTTTGAAGAAAGAGGCAAGGTGGGGGATCAGCAAACTTTGTTAAGGACATTAGTAAATATATTGGGCTTTACAGGTCATATTTTCTCTGTCATAACTACTTAGTTCTATAGTGGCATGACAGCAACCATACACAATTCATAAGCAAACAGGCATGGCTGTGTTCCAATAAAACTGCTTAGAAAAAGAAGTGGTGGGCAGGATTTGTTTGTTGACTCCTGGCCTAAACAAAGGGTGGGAGGGTTTGGGAGTGTGACAGTAGAAGGGCTCCAAGAGTAGATCAAGGCTGGGCGTGGTGGCTCACACCTGTAATCCCAGCACTTTGGGAGGCCAAGGTGGGCGGATCACGAGGTCAGGAGATCAAGACCATCCTGGCTAACATGATGAAACTCCGTCTCTACTAAAAATACAAAAAAAAAAAAAAATTAGCCAGGCATGGTGGTAGGCGCCTGTAGTCCCAGCTACTCGGGAGGCTGAAGCAGGAGAATGGCGTGAACCTGGGAGGCAGAGCTTGTAGATCGCGCCACTGCACTCCAGCCTGGGCGAGAGAGCGAGACTGTGTTCCCCGCCAAAAAAAAAAAAAAAGTGGGGGGGTAGATCAACAGATGGAAAAGAGACTAAGGTCTCTTCTTACCTACCGTGACAGACTTACTTTTTTCTTTTTTTCTTTTTTTTTTTGCAACAGGGTCTCCCTCTGTTGCCCAGACTAGAGTGCAGTGGCACAAACACGGCTCACTGTAGCCTCGACTTCCTGGGCTCAAGCAATCCTCCTGCCTCAGCCTCCCATTTAGCTGTGATCACAGGATGCACCACCACATCCAGCGAATTTTTTTTTTGGAGATCGGGTCTCACTATGTTGGCTAGGCTAATGTCAAATTCATAGGCTCAAGTAATTCCTCCCACCTCAGCCTCCCAAAGTGCTGGAATTACAGATGAGCCACTGCACCCAGCCCCTTATGTATTTTTTAACTAAGAAAACATGATATGGTAACACCTCATTTAATCAGATTACACAGATTCTTGGAACAGAGGGATGTGTTCTTCTGAATAACCACATCACCACCTGGGAGCTTCACTAAGAGATGGTAGGGGTGTGTGTGTGTGTGTGTGTGTGTGTGTGTGTGTGTGAGAGAGAGAGAGAGAGAGAGAGAGAGAGAGAGAGACAGAAAGAGACAGAAAGAGAGACAGAGAGAGAGAGAGACAGAGAGAGAGACTATGTTATTGAATTAAAAAAAAAATAAGGCAAAGAGCTTTTTGAAGATACAAGTATTATGTTCTTAATCTACCTGCCTAATAGGTTTAAATTATTGATATCGCCAAGTAACCTCAGTTAGATTCAGATTAACCATAAACCTCACTTGACAGGATTCTCTAGGTTTATTGGCAGTTTTTGGTTTTACCCTCTTCAGAAAGAGGGAAGTTAAAAGGACACGCCTATTCCTAGGAGTTTCGCAAAAGCCTCTTCCAAGTAATGTCTTGCCCCTTCTTCAACTTTAGCCACAAGGCACGTGAGATTTGGTATCAGAAAAGATTATTTGAGACCCTGAGAAGTCCTTAGTCATCAAAGAAGAGTTCTGTTATCTTTGGCATACCAAAGTCAGGGCAGAAGATAGAAGATTCTGGAGGTTTAGAAATATTTTCAACTGTCAACTCCCAGGTGGTGATGTGGTTGAGTTCTAGCTCAAACACACGCAAAGATAAAGGAGAATCTGATCTCACTTGTGAGCATATGATGTACAAGTATATCCTAATATATTTCAACACGAAGCTACTATGCCAGTCTTGTGTCCCATAATAGTTACCAGCAAACATTACAAGAGTATAGTTGGGGTCATGTAACAGTCACACATTTTTGGAGGCACACTTCCTGAGTGAGGAAAGCCTTTTTGCTATCCTTCTTCTAGGAATCCTTCGACTACTTTGGACCATAGAGACTTCATACTCTCTGAGGAAATTTTTAAAAGGGCATTTGCTGAGCTCTGGCTACCTGCCATGTGCTTTCTACTCATTATCACATTTAATCCTTAAACCAATGCTGCAAGGTAAATACGATCCTCTTAATATATGAGGAAAAAGAAGTTCATAGACATTAAACAACTTACAGAGAGCACAGCCCCCAGATCTTCTTATTCTGTGGGTCCTGACCCATAGAGAATCTGAGGTGAAGCTACTGCAGATGAATTGCTCACTACACTTTGAGAAACACTGGCCACAGAGTTTATGAATTCAAGTTTATAGTTAATTGGTGATGGCAGATGGCAAAAACACAACTAGAACCTAGGCCTCAGCTCCTAGTTCAAAGTCATTTCCACTCCTCAAATGCAAATCCCCTAGGAGAGAGGAGCATAGTTAACTATATTTGTTCTGGACTCATTCATCTGAGTAATATAGTTTCCCTTGGACTCCAAAGGAACTTATTTGCTCCTAGGACATGGAATGAATTTTTCTTACCCCAAGACTATGACATTCTGAGGTCAGGGGCTTTTGTATCTCTAGCATTTATTTAGCATAGGACTTGATACTTCCAAAGCACTATATAACTCTTCAATGAAAGTTATACTAAAGGAACAAAGTAATGTTTATTTGCTTCTGTTTTGGGGGGGAAAAGACCTCTCAATCTCTATTCCAGGTAAGATGGTTCATAGACACCATAAACACAAAAGATCACCTAGAGTCCTTTATATAAAGCTGACTCCAACTATAGGCTTCAAGGAGTAGATCATGGTAATCTAGATTAAGTCAATTTGCACCATTTCATCCTACATGCCACTGCGATCGGTTTAGCGACAAGCATATGTTCCAAGCCAGCTCAGAGTCATTAAGATTCAACTCCAGGACCTTTGTTTTGTGTTACTCAAACTGGCTCTGTTACTGGACAAAGGGTTGTGACAATATGTCCCTGAAGTTGCAGGAACCACTATTTGTTGCCTAAGAACAGCCAACCCAGAGAGAGCGAGAGCGACTCTAAGAGAAAGAGCACGTGTGAGAGCGAGAGAGAGCGAGAGCCTGCAAGTAGGTTAAAACATGGATACTGATGAAATGTGAGTCTTAACCTGAGGCTGAGGCCAGATTTTCCCCCTAGACTTTCTGGGTCAATAAACTCTTTTCTCATTTAAGGCAACTTAGGTCACTGATCAATACAGGCTGTAACCATACTGAGACTTAGAACCAGTTTGCCACCCCCAGAGTAACTCAGGGGTCCTTCACAAGAGCCCTGATCATATTCATTATTCAATCTACTTTCTTTTTCCTTCACTTTCAATGTCTTTTCCATTAGCATTTACTCTCACCTACATAAACTCTCCCTTCCTCATTCCAATCATTCAGTCAACATTTATGAAATCTAGTAATGCCAGGTCCTTCAGGATCTCATGACTTATGGAAAGGGCAGACAAGTACAGTCCATAGGTAACTCAGTACATGGTCAGTGCTCTTACAATGGTATGAAGAGAGGTTCTCAGCACAGTTCATGTAGGTGTTCTCAGCACCCACATGAATAGTGGATGCTTGGCAGAGAGGACTACTCCGTTTGCCTCGAGGAGTCACAGAAGTTTTACAGTACAGGTGGCACTTAGATTGGGTATTGAAGGATGTGAAGAGTTTTGCTGGGTGAAGAAAAACTGCTGGAGGGAGAACTTTCAGGAAAAGGGAATGAGTATAGGTGACTCTTGTTACTTCTGGTAGTTATGGTCTGTAAAGTCAGCACAAATACTGTGTTAGTTAATGGTGAATCATTCCTCTCGGGCAGTGATCCCCAACCTTTTTGGCACCAGGGGCTGGTTTTGTGGAAGACAATTTTTCCATGGACAGGGCTAGGGATGGTTTTGGGATGAAACTGTTCCACTTCAGATCATCAGGCATTAGATTCTCATAAGGAGTGTACAACCTAGGTCCCTTGCATGTGCAGTCCACAACAGACTTTGCTCTTCTATGAGAATCTAATGCCACTGCTGATCTGACGAGAGGTAGAGCTTAGACAGTAATGCTCACTCACCAGCTGCTCACTTCCTGTTTTGAGGCCCGGTTCCTAACAGGCCAGAATGGTAAGGGTCCTCGGCCCAGGGGGCTGGGAACCCCTGCTCTAGGGGAAAAATACCAGATTAGGTTCCTGTTAGCCTCTGGTCACAATTTTATCAATCGGTCAATACATAACCTCGTTTTATGTCTGTTTCTGTTTAAGGACACCTTATTTAACGTTTGTTGATTCAGTAAGACTGAACTCATGGCTAACAACACTTCAATTCTCCCTGAACAAAGCTTATCTAATACATGTATTTTCTCAGTAAGGCACGTTACAGCCTTCTTGTGTTTAGAAACCCTAGACAGAACTTCAGCACTATGCTTGGGGATCATTTTGAACAGTGAAATCACCAACAAAAAGCACAAAAATGCAAAAAACATGGTACCTGATACATGACAAAGACACTTGTTTACAGGATGAGAGGTGAAATAAGCACACAGAACACTGCCTTGTGCCACCTCAGCTAGGAATGTGCACGTCAGGAGACTCAGATGTTTTCACTGCCCTGTCCGTGTGAATGTCTGAGATTAACAGCTAAAGCATGCTGTTTGGTCTGTTCAGGCTGGTAAAACAAAATACCTCAGACTGTTATCTATAAACATGAAATTTACAGTCCACAGTGCCGGAGATTGGGAAGTCCAGCATCAAGGCACCAGCAGATTTGGTGTCTGGTGAGATGGTGGAGGGGACAACAGAAGCCCTCAAGCTGCTTTTGTAAGGGCACAAATCCCCTTCATGAGGGCTCTGCCCTCATGGCCCACCTAATCACCTCCCAAAGGCCCCACCTCCTAATACCAACACATTAGGGATAAGATTTCAACATATGCATTTTGGAGGGACACAAACATTCAGACCATACATGGTGAGTATTGATTTTGGGGTTATAAGTAAATTTTAGTGAGTACAGAATCTAGAATGTGTGAATATGAAGATTCACTGTATATGAAAAAGTTTGGTGTACTGAAATAATAAAGGTAAGTTTGGTGACGTTTATGAGGGGAGGGTGAAAAACTGTGGAGAGAAAATTATTGAAGGTAAGTCAAATATTATAATAACATATTTTAAAATATTATAAAATAATCTGAGAATTCCTCCAGAAAACAACATTTTTAAGTATTTGTTAATGAACAAAAAGCTACAATGAATTCATTATTTAATTATTCCATTAATCAGAATACCCATATTTTGGGGGGGGAAAAGTACAAATTCACGGAAAACACTTATTCAGTTCATAAGCAATACTGGGTGTGAGAGAGTGTGTTTTGAAGGACCCAGAACATAGCAGTCCATCATATGGAAACTACTGTCGTGTACCCAGGGGAGTAGCTCAGGCAGGGGCAACAGCATAGGTAAAGGCCCTGAGGAGGAAGTGAGCTTGGGTTATGGGAGGACCTGACAGGAGGTCATGGCTGGAACACAGTAAACAAAGGGGAAAGTAGAACAAGAAAAAGGCAGGGGTAGATTGAAGTTTAGATTTTATCTTAAATAAAATCCCTCAATAGGGGCATGATTAATAAATCAATATATTGGCAAATGAGCATGAGAACGACGTATTATGATACTATTCATATTATTGACATATTATTTATATTATCATATATTTATGTACACAAACATGCATACAACCACATAAAGTATATATATAGCATATGCACATACACACATTTTACAAATGCTTAGAAAAGCATTTCAAATTGCTACCAATGGCTCCTTGTAGAGGGGAATGGGTATATAAGAGAAAGGATACAGGGAACTTTCACATTTTAATCCACATAATTCTATATTTTTAAGTAAATAGAACATGAGATCAGTGGGCTTTAAATTTTTCCATATTGAAAATTCTAAAAGATCATTCTGGCCTATAATAATTGCATTGAAGTAGGGCAAGAGTATGAGTAGTGAGCCCAGATAGACTACTGCTCAAGAAATGATGGTGATATGGACCAGGGCAGTGGCAAAAGGTATATACATTCAAGAGGGCATATGCAACCAAGATATATTTCAGAGGCTGAAATGACTAACCTTGATGATGGACAGAATATGGGAGATACCGGAGAAGGAAGAATAAAGACTTCAAGATTTCCAGCTTGAGCAAGTGGGTGGGTTGTATTATGACTCATTATGATGGAGAAGAGAATTACAGTCACATCTCTCTGACAAGCCTATTATGGTGCATTCTATCCATTCTCTGCCTCTACCACATCAAAGACAAAGGGACAAGATGAATTTGATGTGTATGAGAGAGACAGGGTCACATCTGGGAAACCAAAGAGCCCTGTATCAGTAATTACACAGACTGAATTCTGTGAGATTCATTCCCCAAAGACCAGGTCAACCTTTCTACAGAGGACTCGAAATCCATTAGGGGAATTACCTCTCCCGTTGACAAAGCAACAAATGAGCTGTTGCCAACCCTTTGCATATTGGAGAAAGAAAGGTCATTACCCTGAGGGACCTTGCTTTCATGTCCTTGAATGGTCTGATCTCAGTTATATTTAAAGCACTGAATTAAGCAAAGGTTACCAGGGAAAACCAGCACAAAGTTGGGGGAAGAATAGACAAATGATGCCGAGGAATATAAACTGTTTCCGTTCCTCTAGGACAAAGGCTTCTCAGTACGGCAGGCTCTCCAAAGACCTGGTTCCGTATTTTCTTAAATATGCATCTGATTGTTCTACTTCTTTGCTTTAAATTAGCTCACTACTGTCTTCAACAGGGGTATTCAAACTGTAATGTGCATCAGAATCACCAAGACATCTATTCACAATGGAGAATCCCAGGCCCCAGTCTCAACAGGGATTCAGATTAGTAGGTCTGGAGTAGAGTTCAGGCATACAAACCTCAAATGACTCTACTACAGACTGTTCAAGGACCCTATTTTTTTTTTTTTTTGAGACGGAGTCTCGCTCTGTAGCCCAGGCTGGAGTGCAGTGGCCGGATCTCAGCTCACTGCAAGCTCCGCCTCCCGGGTTCACGCCATTCTCCGGCCTCAGCCTCCCGAGTAGCTGGGACTACAGGCGCCCGCCACCTCGCCCGGCTATTTTTTGTATTTCTTAGTAGAGACGGGGTTTCACCGTGTTAGCCAGGATGGTCTCGATCTCCTGACCTCGTGATCCGCCCATCTCGGCCTCCCAAAGTGCTGGGATTACAGGCTTGAGCCACCGCGCCCGGCCTCAAGGACCCTATTTTGAGAAACAATGCACTAAATTGTTAATGATGATTGGCAGGATGTAGCCTTGACTTAGTGAGCTGTACTAGAGGAATAAATGTATCAGGAGTTTAGATATTCAGGTTGTGATTCCAGCTCTGTCTCTGAAATGTGAACTTATAGGGGAAAATCAACACTTTCCTGCTCTGGGTCGTTTCCTCATCTATAATGTGCAAGTGTTGAATTTATTGTTCTCCACCATCACTTCAATTTCTGACATTTTAAGATCACAGGAAAAGACAGAGGGTTGAAAATGTCAGGCAGAGCTTCTGGACTGTACTAGACTGACTCTCCCAAAGGTGCCCAAACTGTGAATACACATGAACATGGGCACAAAATCCGGTGCTTTCTGGAGAGCTTTCCCCATGTGGACTAGCCATCTGGAGTCCAGTACACAGTGGAATTTGCTGGTCATGAACAAATACAGTATCATGAAAAGCTACTTCCAAGGTACAGAATGAACAGATAATGGGGCGCTTCAGGAACTTGGCTTTTCCTCCCTGGTCACAGTATTCTACAAAAACGCAGGGAAATCATTAAAGGATGACAGAAGAAACAGAACCTAATTCCAAAGATTAATTCAGGGGATCAAGTAAATGGCCTATCTTGCTCCTGGGAGCCCCAACTTACATCAGTCCAGCTGCTTGGAGTATTGTATATATAGCTGGAAAACATTCCCATACAGAGACTTCCTTAGCCTCTCTAGGAGCCATTGGAAAGGCTTTTGTTTAATTTGTAAGAATTCAGTACACAGAATTAGAAGAATGACCCTGGGCTGATCCTTTTTTTTCTTCTATTTCCTTGTTAACAAAAATTATCATTACATAGATATAATTTAGATAACACAAAATGCATCCATCTTAACAGTTCAGATGGCTGAATTTTATAAATATATTTACCATCTAACCACCACCTCAATCAAGACACAACATTTCTACGACCCCAAAGAGTTACCTTGTGCCCTTTCCACGTGAATCCTCACTTCCTATCCTGGTGCCAGGCAAACACTGATCTGCTATTACTATAGATTAAATTTATCTTTTCTAGAACATCACAGAAAATGGAATCATGCAGTACATATTCTTTTGTGCCTGGCTTTTTATGCGCAACATGAAGTTGTAATTACTGACTCATATTTCTGTATGTATCAGTAGTTTTAAAAAATTGCTGAGTAGTGTATGATGGAGGTACCATTATTTATCCGTTCACCTATTGAGGGATCATAAGGTTGTTTCCAGCTTGGAGCAATTATGAAAAAAATAGCTATGAACATTATTGTACAAGTCTTTTTTTGTGAGTGTAGGTTTTCTTTTCTCCTGGTTAAATACCTAGGAGTGGAATGAATGGGTCACACAGTAAGTTTATGTTTAATTTTATTTAAAAAAACTACCACATTGTTTTCTAAAATGGTTGTACTATTTTTGCAGTCCTATCAACAATGTATGATAATTCTAATTCCTTCACAAGACTTGGTCATTATGACGACTGTAGGGGGTGTGTAATGATATCTCACTGTGTGTGTGGTTATTTTTTGTTTTTGTTTTTGTTTTTGAGACAGAGTCTCACTCTGTTGCCCAGGCTGGAATGCGGTGGCATGATCTCGGGTCACTGCAACCTCTGTCTCCCAGGTTCAAGCAATTCTCTAGCCTCAACCTCCGAAGTAGCTGGGACTATAGGTCCCGCCACCATGCCCGGCTAATTTTTGTATTTTTAGTAGAGATGGAGTTTCACCATGTTGCCCAGGCTGGTCTCCAACTCCTGACCTCAAGTAATCCACCTGCTTTGGCCTCCCAAAGTGCTGGGATTACAGGTGTGAGCCACCGCACCCGGCCTCACTGTGGTTTTAATTTCCATTTCTCTGATGACTAATGACAGTGAGCAACTTTCCATGTGTTTAGTTGTCATTTATCTTTTTTTGTGATAGGTCTGTTCAATTCTTTTGCCATTTTAAAATTAATTTGGGGGGTATTATTGAGTTATAAGTCCTTTACATATTCTGGATGCAGATGTCAGACAAAGACACACACACACACACACACACACACACACACACAAACACATAATGGGAGCAAGGGAGGGCATTTTCTTCCAGTCTGGGGCTTGCCTTTCCCTTTTTGGAATTTAAATTATTATTTTTAATTGACAAATAATAATTATACATATTCATTTTCTTAGTGGTATCTTGTGTGGTTTTTTTTGTTTGTTTGTTTGTTTTTGAGACGGAGTCTTGCACTATTGCCCAGGCTGGAGTGCAATGGCATGATCTGGGCTCACTGCAACCTCTGCCTCCCAAGTTCAAGCGATTCTCCCACTTCAGCCTCCCAAGTAGCTGAGATTACAGGAACCCGCCATCATGCCCGGCTAATGTTTGTATTTTTTTTTAAGACGTGGTTTTACCATGTTGGCTAGGCAGGTCTTGAACTCCTTACCTCAGGTGATCTGCCCACCTTGGCCTCCCAAAGTGTTGGGATTACAGGCGTGAGCCACCATACCCAGTCTTTAGTGGTATCTTTTAAAGAACAAATGTTTTCTCAGTTTGATGAGTCCAACATCAATTTTTAAAATGGCTCAGGCTTCTTTGACCCATTTAGCCACATAACGAAAGCAAGACTAAGCAAAGAACAAATCTGGAGGCATCACATTACCTGATTTCAAACTATACTATAATGCTACAGTCATTAAACAGCATACTACTGGTAAAAAACAGACACATAGACCAATGGAACACAATAGAGAACCTAAAAATAAACCCAAATATTTACAGCCAACTGATCTTCAACAAAGCAAACAAAAACAAAATGGGAAAAGGACACCCTATTTAACAAACAGTGCTGGGATAACTGGCAAGCCACATGTAGGAGAATGAAACTGGATCCTCATCTCTCACCTTATATAAAAATCAATCCAAGACAGATCAAGGACTTAAATCTAAGACCTGAAACTATAAAAATTCTATTAAGATAACAGAAGAAAAACCCTTCTAGACATTGGCTTAGGCAAATATTTCATGACCAAGAACGCTAAAGCAAATGTAATAAAAACAAAGATAAATAGCTGGGACTTAATTAAACTAAAGAGCTTTTGCATGGCAAAAGGAACAGTCAGCAGAGTAAACAGGCCACAGAGTGGGAGAAAATCTTCACAGTCTATACATCTGACAAAGGACTAATATCCACAATCTACAATGAACTCAAGCAAATTAGCAAGCAAAAAACAATCTCATCAAAAAGTGAGCTAAGGACACTTAACAGACAATTCTCAAAACGAAGATATGCAAATGGCTAACAGATATATGAAAAAATGCTCAACATCACTAATGATCAGGCAAATGCAAATCAAAACCACAATGTGATACCACCTTACTCCTGGAAGAATGGCCATTTAAAAAACAAAAACAAAAACAAATGTTGGCATGGATGCAGTGAAATTGGAAAACTTCCACACAGCTGGTGGGAATGTAAACTAGTACAACCACTATGGAAAAGAGTGTGAAGATTCCTTTAAGAACTAAAAGTAGAACTTCCATTTGATCCAGCAATCCCACTACTGGGTATCTACCCAAAGGAAAAGAAGCCATTATACAAAAAAGACACTTGCACACGCATGCTTATAGCAGCACAATTTGCAATTGCAAAAATGTGGAACCAGCCCAAATACCTATCAATCAATGAGTGGATAAAGAAACTGTGAGATATCTGTATCTATATCTATAGCTATATCTATATCTAACGTATCTATATAGATAGACAGATATATGATGGAATACTACTCAACCATAAAAAGGAATGAATTAATGGCATTCACAGCAATCTGGGTGGGACTGAAGATTATTATTCTAAGTGAAGTAACTCAGGAATAGAAAACCAAACATGATATGTTCTCATTCATAAATGGGAGCTAAGGTATGAGGATGCAAAGGCAAAAGAATGATGCAATGAATTTTGGGGCTCGGGAAAGGGTGAGAGGAGGGTGATAGATAGAAGACCACAAATTGGGTTCAATGTATACTGCTCGGGTGATAGGTGCACCAAAATCTCACAAATCACCACTAAATAACTTACTCATGTAACCAAATACCACCTGCTCCCAAAAGCCTGTGGAAATAAAACATTTTTTCAAAAAAATGGTTCAGGCTTTTTTTGTGTCTTATCTAGGAAATCTTTGCCTACTCCAAGGTCAAAAAGATTTTTTGCTTTTCTTATAGATGTTTTACAATTTTAGCTTTGATATCTGTCTATGATCCATGTTTGTATAGAGTATGAGAAAAGGGTCATGTTCAATTTTTTTACACATGGATATCCAGCTGTTCTAGCAGCATTTGTTGAAAAGAAATATCCTTTTATTATCAAATTACCTTTGTTTTTTTTGAGACAGAGTCTTGCTCTGTAACCCAGGCTGGAGTGCAGTGGCATGATCTCCACTCACTGCAAGCTCCACCGCCCGGGTTCACACCATTCTCCTACCTCAGCCTCCTGAGTAGCTGGGACCAGGCGCCTGCAACCATGCCCGGCTAAGTTTTTGTATTTTTAGTAGAGACAGGGTTTCACCGTGTTAGCCACGATGGTCTTGATCTCCTGACCTTGTGATCCGCCCACCTTGGCCTCCCAAAGTGCTGGGATTACAGGTGTGAGCCACCGCGCCCAGCTACCTTTGCATTTTTGTTAAAAACCAATTGATCAAATACATGTAGGCCTATTTCTAGACTTCCTGTGTTTAAATGATCTCATTTTTTTAGATATAATTATGTCAGTATCATGCTGTCTCAACTACTGCAGTTTTATAATAAGTCTTGAAATCAGGTAGTGCAAGTTCTCCAACTTTGTTCTTTTTCAAAGTTGTTTTGGTTATTCTTGGTCCTTTGCATTTCCATACAGATTTTAGAATCAGTTTGTCAATTTTTACCCAAAAAGTAGAAGTTGTGGGATTTTGACTGGGGTTTCACTGAATCTACAGATCAATTTAGGGATTATGTTTCCTTTACTGTTTGACTGAATCTATTGAAGAAGTCATCCAGGCCTGGAGGTTTCTTACCTCTCCCGTTGGCAAAGCAACAGATGAGCTGTTGCCAATCCTCTGCATGTTGGAGAAACAAAAGGTATTCTCTTGAAGGACCTCATTCTCATGTCCTTGAAAGAACTGATCTCAGTTATATCCAAAGCACTGAATTAAGCAAAGATTTAGTGAAAACCAGGGCAAAGTTGGGGGAAGGGTTGATAAATGATGCCTATGAATTACATTTAAATTATATATTTAAAATTATAATTAAATTATTTTAACAGGTATAGGGCTGTTTAGATTTTTACTTTCTTCTTGTGTCAGTTTTGATATGTGTCTTTCATAGAATTTAATTTATCAAATTTATTGAGGTAAAGTTGTTCATAACATTCTATTATACTTTTATTTTTTAATAAGATAAAATTTATATTCCATAATATTCACCCCTTTAAAGTATACAGTTTAGGGTTTTTTTGTATATTCACAAGGTTATGCAAACATCACCATTATCTAATTCCAGAACATTTTCATCACCCCAAAAAGCAATCCCATACCCATTAGTCAATCTCCAACTTCCCCTTCTTTCACCCCCTGGCAATTGCTAATCTCCTATTAACCTTTTAATGGTATAGGAACTGTAGTGATAGGCTGACCCATTTTTGGTGTACTCGATTTCAGCAAGGGCCAGGCTCCCAAGGCAAGAATCTAGAGTAGAAGTCACATTACCATCTTGGACCCTGGAGAGACAAAGAAGAAATATTTTTCCTGAATTTTCTTAACCAGGCTCCTTGTTGCCTAGCAGTGCTTTTTGACCAGTGATAAAGTGCCAAGTTATTAAAAGTTTTTAATTCCTGCAGCCCTCAGAGAAGCTGTAGTCCCTGGGCCAGTTACCCCTTGCCAATAGCTACCTGCAGCCTGACATTAAAAATATTGTTTTCTTTGTATAATGTAATATGAAAAAGGTTGAAAAGTACTGTTCTACAGTCTAAACTACTCAGGATAGCATTCAAGGGCCTTCTTTCATTTGGTTCCAAACTGCTACCTGAAATTGTCTTCAACCTTCTCTCCCTCCATGCCTATTCTCAGCCTCAAAACATCCTACATTCCGGGCAAAGCAAACTGCTTTAATGTGATATTCCCTGTGAAAATCCTGTTAATCCTTCAAGATTCCACTCAAATGCCCAGAAGCCTCCTCTCTGGAAGGACAGGCACAGTGCCTCTCCTTCCCTTCCAGAGATAGTACTGGAACTGAGCTGAGCTGAACGCCAACTAAGGACTCAGTACTGATGAGATCTCAGAATATAAATCCCTTTTTATACTTTTAAAATTGCCTTATGAATAGGGAAAGAAAGGGATTATCATAATCATTTTACAGATCAAGGAACAGTGGTTAAGAAAATGGTAGTATCTTACTAAACTCATACACGGAAGTCTGTGGCAGAGTTGGGACAAAAACTCAAGTCTAGTCTTTTTTAATTTTTTTAAAGATAGGACCCAAAGCCTTTTATTCTAAAATGAGTCTTGTGTTTAAAACTGCAAAAATTTCCCAGCAGTGTTCTACACAATTTAGATTTACTTTAAGGTATAAAACTGATACAGAATGGAGATCAGGGCTTTAGACAGGAATGAATCCTGAATGTTTAGGCAGGGCAAGAGAGAGCTCCACAGAGGGGAGGTGGCACAGGGAGGCTCCAGGTGCCTTGCAGCTAGCCTTCTTTATAACTTTATAATCTGGTGTGGCCGCTTAGCAGGTTCAGGGTTGTCTCTTTGTGTGGAGGTAGGTGATGAGCACTTCTGGGAAAAAAGCACCAAAACCTTTTCATCTTAAGAAGTGAAAAACCCCTGGTCTTTTTATTTCTGGCACTCTTCTTTGCCTGTGTCTGAGTGGAAAATGCAGCTTAATAAATATCAGAGTTCAAATACAGTTTTTAGGTACTTTCTCATCTTGAGACACCCTGACTCTGAGGCACAGGGCTCTCTGGAGTCCGGGATGCATTCCCAAGGTCTCAGTTTCTCCCAAGAAACCTCAGAGCAAAAGTTTGCAGATTCCAACTGAGGAGCTATGGCTTCCTAGAGGAAAAGGCAAGTATTGCCCATGCACAACCCTAGTGAAATTCCAAATAAAATTCTAAGATTGAAACAAACCATTTCTGTCCTTAATCCTTCTCTGAGCAAAAATATTTTTTGCACTGTAGCAGTCAAAAATACAGAATCAAGCCCAGCAGTTTATTGCCTAGAATGTAAACCCCTACATTAAAACATCTATACCCATTTACTATGCCTGCCCTATACCTAGACATTTAATACTTTATCTTTGTTAGAACTTTACTGTACCCTAAATGAACATGGGCTTTCAATAAACTAGAATATAACCTGATTTACTAACATAAATCCATCCCAACCAAATCTAGGCTCTATATACTTTTTAATTTTTATTTATTTATTTTTTTTTGAGATGGAATCTCACTCTGCTGGCCAGGCTGGAGTGCAGTGGCGCGATCTCGGCTCACTGCAACCTCCGCTTCCCAGGTTCAAGCAATTCTCCTGCCTCAGCCTCCCAAATAGCTGGGACTATAGGCGCACACCGCCATGCCCAGCTAATTTTTTATATTTTTAGTAGAGACAAGGTTTCACCATGTTGCCTAGGTTGGTCACGAACTCCTGAGCTCAGGCAATCTGCCCGCCTTGGCCTCCCAAAGTGCTGGGATTACAGGCGTGAGCCACCACGCCCGGCCCCTATATACTTTCTTAAACTATCGTCATTCAGATCAGAAGTTTTCTCTGAAAGGATTATAAGTAGAGATTTCATTTGGAAGCAATCCTTGGTTTATAAAGCTACAAGCTTCATCATGAATGTTATTTATGTTATTTCAGGTATACAAGTGTTTCTAAGCTTCTTGAAGGCAGAGACTGAAAGGATGCACAGACATTGGAAAATAAACAGGATTTAGATTCTGAAGATACAGGTTAAAATTCCAGCCTTTACTTATTAGTTGTGTGACCCTAATGAGTCACTTAACCTCTGTTGTGTGCCTTAGTTTCCTTGTTTGTAAAATAGACCAAATTCCATCCATCTCACATAGTCAGAGAGAGAAAGAGATAAAGTAAGGTGTATACATTTTACAAAATGTGTTATGTATAAATATCAACTTTTATCTTCTAATTGTTTTGAACATGTATCTCTCACCAGGCCTGTATTTGGGCATAATTCAATGCAAGTGACCATAGCAAGTAATTTAAAATACTTTCCAATATTTATGTAGGAGACAGTATTAATGGTCAATAAAACCATGCACTCCAAGAAAAGTTAGATACAGCACCCTTACGTGAACTCATAACCTTGAAAAAATTAACTTTTCTACTCAGTCAGTAAGAGTAGCCCATGACAGCAACAGTGCTTATGAACACTACAACCTTTCATGTGCACCCAGAGTCCTAGAAGTGGGTCCTTTGCATTATCTCTACCAAAGGAATCAAAACTTTTGGAAAGGGGTTGATTCCATGTTGTAAAGTTAAAAAAAAAAAAAAAAATTAAGGTAAGCCTGATTATTGTTGTTCAGTAATAAAAGCAAGGTTGCTTTAAAATATATATATCACACAATTGTGTATGAAATTTGTGATGGGGAAAATAAAGGAAAAAATAAATAACAGAAAAAAAAAATGTTAAGGACTTGGCCAGGCATGGTGGCTCACACCTGTAATCCCAGCACTTTGGGAGGCCAATGTAGGAGGATCCCTTGAGTCCAGGAGTTTGAGACCAGCATGGGAAAGATGGTGAGATCCCATCTCTACAAAAAATTTTAGAGAGAAATAGAGAGATGTTGAGTCAAAAGATACGATTTAAAGGGGCTCCCGCTGTCCAAGTTGTAACATTTTAAGTGTAAAGGTTAATTTTAGGTGCCAATTTGACTGGGTTACGGGATATCCAGATAGCTGGTAAAGCATTATTTCTGGGTGTGTCTTTGAGGGTGTTTCTGGGAGAGACTGACATTTGAATCAGTGGACTGAGTAAGGAAGATCCATTCTCATCCAGTGTGGGTGAGCACCATCCAATTTGTTGACAGCCTGGAAAGAACAAAAAGGCAGAGGGAAAGCGTTCTCTTTTCTGAAGCTGAGACACCCATGTTTCTCTGCCCTTGGACACTGGAAGTCCAGATTCTGGGGCCTTCAGATATCGGAACTCCAGATGCGTGGGCCTGTAACACTTACAATACAAGACGTATTATAAGTGTTAAACAGGGAGACAGAGTATAAATAATTACGGAAATGAGACTATTCTACTTTGAGGAGGGAGTCAAAAATATGCTAGGATTAAAGAGTAGAAAGACAGTCTAGATTTTAAGCACAGGAGGCACAGAAAGAGAGGACATACGGGAGGTTGAGCTTGCAGTGAACCGTGACTGCGACACTGCACTCCAGGCTGGGTGACAGAGCAAGACCCCTACTCAAAGAAAGACAGGGCATCTTTGATGTGATTATGGGAAAGGATGTGGGAAGAGAGTTCGCTGCAAATGAAGATGGAGAGGCAGGTTACAAGACAGGATCCTGAGGACCTTGAATGTTGCCATTATCAAGGAGTTTGAACTTAGCATCTATGTGATTGGAAGAAACAGGATCAGATCAAGGTTTTAAGAAAATACAACCAGGCTATATACAACAACATGAGTGAATTTTACAAACATAAAGTTGAGAGAAGGAAGCAAGACTAAAAATGTGATTTCATTTATCTAAAGTTCAAAAATAAACAAAACAATATTTCTTGAGAATACACATACTTATGGTAAAACTACAAACAAAAGCATGGGCATGATTACCACAGCAGTCATGATACTTGGAAGAGGGGATGGAGTGGAGTAAGAAGAATATGATTAGAAGGAAACATTCAGGGAGTTCTGGGGTGCTGGCAATTTTTTGACCTGAGTGGTAGTTATATGGGTACCTTATAGTACAGTATATATTTTATATAATTTGTGTATGTGTATTCCATTTCACAATAAAAAGTTGAAGATATAGTTGGAAACATCCTGGAAAAATGCTGAGGGTGGGAGAAGTCTAGAGACAGGAAGAGAAATTAACAGCTAGTCACGATAGTGCAGGCAAGGGAGAGCCTGAGTAAGGTCATTTGGAGTGAGGACAGAAAAAAAAGCGATTTGAGAATTACTTAGGAGTTAGGTCTTAGTGACTCACTAGAAATAAAAACTGCGACAAAGAGAAGAGTCAAAAGTAGCTGCCAGATTTTTAAAGTTTCAAGCTTGGGAGATCATTTGACAGGTAAGGATATATTAAGAGTAGCAGACTCAAGCAATTAAAAAAAATTGAGATATGATTCACATGAAATACAATCTACCCTTTACGGTGTACAACTCAGTAGCTTTTAGTATACATGCAAGGTTGTACAACCATCACCAGTATTTAATTCCAGAATATTTTCATCACCCAAAAAGAAATTCCATACTAACTAATAGCCTTTCCCCAGTCCCTGTCCCCTTCCCCAGCTTTCATGTAATTTTAAGAGAATAAAATCTTGTGGTTAAACCCTGCCCCCTGCCTTTTTTGTTGTTGTTGTTGCTGTTGTTTTAAACTGAGACAGGGTGTCGGTCTGTCACGCAGGCTAGAGTATGGTGGCACGATCACAGCTCACTGCAACCTCAACCTCCCCAGGGTTCAGGGGATCCTCCTACCTCAGCCCCCTGAGTAGCTGAGACTACAGGTACATGCCACCATGCCTGGCTAATATTTTTTTTTAAAAACCTGTCTTGACAGAGCAACAATGATATTCAACTGGTCTCAGCAGCCCAATCCCCAAGATCTTAATTTGTTTCTCTATTTCACAAAGTGGAGAGCTCTGGGGAAACAGAAAAGCTGCTTTTCTTAGGACATAGAGAGTAACATCCTGTTTCCTAGTTGTACCTTGGATAGGGACTCAAGTCAACAGAGAGATCAAGGGTGGCAGAGATAGGTGTCTGGTTGTAGTGGCTTTCAATCAGTACCAATACTGTTCACTTTGGGGAGGGTTAGAAGTGTGTATGTGTGTGTGTATGTGTGTGGTGGTGGTGGCAGTGGTGCAGTAAGTTGTCACAATGATTGGAAAGCCTTACAGGCATTAGAGAGCAGAGGACAGGTATATTAACCTCAAACCATGCATAGGATAAAGTCTTGCATAACAAAGAATTGCCCCACCTACAATTCCAATACAATCCTCTCAGAAACGGGAGGCGGGGTGGGGGGTGCAGAGGGCGGTGGGCAGAATTCCTATTATTTCTGCAAGTACAAAAACCAAAATGAAAGTTATGATCTGTAAGCGGGAACCAGGCCCAGGCCCAAGATTGTGTGGTTAAAAATAGCTAGAGAACAGAAAATTTAAATGAGCTCACAGTGAAAAGGGTTATTAATGGAAACTCAGATATTAATAGTAATGAATCTCAGTTTGCCAAGGCGAACCGCAGCCCAGGCCTGGTCGTGTTCCAGCGCCACTGTCCTCGAGTCTCTGCTGTGTGTTACAGCTGCAGCTTCAGGTGTGGGAAAGAGCAAAGTTCAGTGCCACAAACCCTGAGCCTCGTATCACCCATCAGAAAGAGTACCCTTGTGCGTATGTCTTACAGTTCTTTCTAAAAAAATAAGACGACCCATTAGGGAGCTCTTTATACAGGGAAAAAAGTTTGATTTGTTTCCCTACTAAAGCTTTTTTATTTCTCTACAACGATTTTGTACGAAATTCTGCCACTGAAGAACCCTGTTAAAATTAGCAATTTACTTTCAAACATTTATTATGTGTGAAGCTCTGGGAAGCACAGGCAACAAGATGGGGCAGTCCTCAGATCAAAAGGGCTTGTGTTCTAGTGGGGAAGTTAAAATATGGGCACAACTTCATAAAATATACATCTGCCTATATAACGTACTGAGGTAAAAATAATTTACTACATGAAAGTAAGTTTTTTCTTCCCCCCATATTTATTGAACACTTACTAGGTACATTTTATATACCTGAAAGTAAGTTTTGGGGTCAGCTTCATTACTTAAGAACTGTGTAAACATGAGCTCTTCCATATACCTAAGCCTCAGTTTCAATTATAAAATGAAGATGATCATTCTGACCAGGTGGTTGCAAGAATCAAGTAAGGTAACAGAAGTTAAAGGTTGTTTATTTTTTTCTTTCCCTAAAGAATATTATATACATAAACTTTCCTATAAAGTTCTGTTACAGAAAAGGGAGAATTTGTATTTGATACAAGAACAGTTCAACAAAGGATGGGCATTTGAACTGGGCTTCAAACATACGGTTAGGATAGTAAATGCATTACACCAAAAGTAATAAATTATTCAATAAGTTTTCATTGAGCCACTACAACATAACAACAAAAGCCTCAGTGGTGTTTGGTACTTCTTATTATATTGCTTTTAAATTGCCTCAATACATTTGTTTATTCATTAATTCTTTCCATGAATACCTAAGATACAATTAGTTTACCAGAGTAGCAAGACACCTTGAAAGCCTGAGACAACTGGACTTGGAGTGAGGTGGTAGTCAGGTGGCAGGTGTGAGGTGTGAGGTGTGAGGCTGTGGGCAAGAAGAGGTGCCTACTGAAGCTCAATCCCACCAGGTCATGCAGAGGCCAGAGCCCTAAGTCCCTGAGATGGGGTGGGAGTCACAGGAAAGAGGCATAGCAGAGTTCTACTGACAATTTTACCTAACGATCAATGCTGTCCAGGGCTGGCTCTAGTGATAGACATCAGCTTCATGCCTTGCTGCAAATTACGAAGAATACCAACCTTCCTCCCATGTCTAGGCTTGAAAACAGCCCTTTTTCTAGGTATATGCCATAGGGCAGAACATTACATAAGATGCCCTGAACTGAGGGCACAACCAATTGAATGTTCCTAGTGTTTACTGTAAACTCTGAGCCAGCATGACCTGTGGAGTTAAAAAAAAAAAAAAAAAAAAAGTTTATTTCCCTACAGTTCTTCAGTAAGAAAGTAGGAGGGAAGCAAGAGGGAGATTCTGGGGTTTCTCCAAGCTGTGTGGTCTTTACCACCACCACAACAAAAACAAAGTTACTTTGGGCCAGGCACTCTTCTAAGCACTTTACATATATGAGCTCATTCCATCCTTACAACTATCCCATGTGTTGTTATTTTATTTTATTTTATTTTATTTTATTTTTTTATTTTATTTATTTTATTTTATTTTATTTTATTTTATTTATTTTTTGAGACGGAGTCTCACTCTGCCACCCAGGCTGGAGGGCAGTGGCGCGATCTCAGCTCAGTGCAACCTCCACCTCCCTGGTTCAAGTAATTCCCCTGCCTCAGCCTCCCAAGTAGCTGGGATTACAGGTGCCTGTCACAATGCCCAGCTAATTTTTTTTTGTATTTTTAGTAGAGACAGGGTTTCAACATGTTGACCAGACTGGTCATGAACTCCTGACTTCAGGCAATCCACCTGCCTTGGCCTCCCAAAGTGCTGGGATTACAGGCATGAGTCACTGCATCTGGCCTATTATCCTATTTTAAAGATGAAGAAACTGGGAGTGTGAAGTGGTTAAGTAACTTAATTTAGATATAAAGTCATAAATAGGCAAAGCAAGGACTTATGACTCTGTCCTCTGGGCTCTTTTTGCTCACCAAGACCTGCCTCACATGTCTCAAATAGAAAAGTACTGAAACTTCTCAGATCTGGTGTCCTCAACTCCCTTCAAGGGTGGTAGACACAGGAACTAAAAAATATGTGTTTATGTGTGTGTGTGATATAAAATATGATATACTGTTGCATGTTAACTCTTAGAGAATCTTTGAGTAGTGATCTATCAGTCCTTGGTCTGCTGTTTATTGTATGATCACCCCATCTCAGGCAAGTTCCTTGGCCTCTCTAAGATTCAGGAAGAAGGTGTCGTCTGCTCTGTTCATAAGGTTGTCATGAGAATCTGATGTGTAGAAGCCTTAGTGTATTATTTGGGATCACTCTAAACCTTTTTTTTCCCAGCACTTTTTTTTCAGTTCTTCACATGGTTTGGATCAATGCAGCTGCCAGATAAACAGCGTTACCTACCACAATAAAGCAAAAACTGAATCTGAATCCTAGACTGTTGAGAATATTAATGGCCACTCCTGTTTTACATACGAGTCCTGTGTCAAGCACCTCATATGATGCCTGACTCAGGGTTCAATGAATGGTTCCTTTACTTCCCCTCCTAGCTTTGCGCTTTTAAGGGTGAACTGCATGGGGCTTGATGCTTCCAAATCCTGAGGCTAAGGAATAATCCAGCTAGGAACAGGACACAGAACTCTGGTATTCCCCCACCTCAGGATCACTGGGGATCATGTGCAAGACCCACAGCCTCCCTATGATTCAGTTTCCCCACCCCTCCAATAGGCTGACTCATTTGTTCAGGGTATACCATGGAGTCCAGCCAAATGCAAATAAACTGTCTATGGGGCATGTGCCAAGCTTTTCTGGGAGCAGGCTCATTACTGCCATAGTCACTACAACAAATAACAACAAAAGCCTCTAGGTGCAAATTACCGCACATAATAAACTTAATTTAAGAAACACTGAACAGACCCTTAGCTGCATTTTAATTTACATAGCACCATTTATCACACAAGTGCCCTGGGGCCTCTACAAATTGAAAATAAGGTATCAGTACAGATTAGCTTCTACTATGACTCAGTGATCCTACCAACTTAAATCCACCTACCAAAAAAATGTGAAGAGAGCACATGAAAGACTGCAGAAAGAGTAATGGAAAAGCAGCCACAGTCTGAAAAACATGGCAGAATTCGAAGTTCTAGTTCTAGCTGGGTTATTCAGCTAGTTAGCCTCTGGATGTGGGAGTGTCAAGTTCTACACAATTCAACCACAAAAGCACAAAGCCAGGAGGGGAAGTAAAGGAACCATTCATTGAGCCCTGAGTCAGGCAGGCATCACATGAGGTGCTTGACATAGGACTCGCATGTAAAACAGGAGTGGCCATTAATACTCCCAAAAGACCAGGGAGAAACCATTGTGATGGTACTTGCAAGCCTCTTTTCCAAAGTAATACACTGAAAGTGTGTTATAACAGTGACAAAAACACCATATAGACAGACAAGTAATAGTAGCTTGTACTACACCCCATATGACATGTCAAAATTCTTCACTCACATGGTCTCATTTTTAATACTCACAACCACTTAGGAAGTAGATGCTATTATCCTCATTTTGTAGATGAACAAACTGAGTAGCTTAAAGTGGTTAAGCATCTTGCCTTAAGTCAGTACCCTAGGTTTAAGTTCCATCTTGATCTCCTGCTAGTTATGTGATTTCAGCCAAACCCCAACTTTGCTGTACTTTAGTATCTTAATAAGAAAATGGAGATAAAACAAGTCTTCCCTGTCATTCACTGAAAGTTATAAGGATAAGATGTTATACAGAATATTAAAGTGTCAAGTGTATATAAAAAGTATCTTGCTTTCTCCCAGCTAGATTGCAATCACTGGTGGACAGAGACCAGGTCACATGCTTACTTTATATCCCCGAAAGTAAGACTATATTGCATATGTGGAATGGTTATGCAAAGGAACAAAACCTGTCTGTTTAGTCATCTTTTTGACACATTTACAGAACAGCCACCTCTGTGCCACAATGCTCCTGGGACGCAGAGGTGAATAGGTGCAACCACCGTCAAGAGGCCTTGGAGAAAGACCATAGCACACTAAAGGTAAAGTGAATAAAATGACCGTGGTCTGTAAAGGCAGGGCTTGCTATGGGAGCAGTGAGAACTAACATGGCTCCATTACAGCTTCACAGTGGCAGGGAGGGAGAGACAGCAGATAAAGCTCAGAAAACAGGCTGGACACAGACTGTAGAAAAGCTTTCAAAGAGTTTCAAAAGGGACAGCAAACTGAAGGAGCTAATTGAGAGAGTAAGAGAAGAAAGGAGAGTAAAAGGGCAGGGGGAGGAGGTCTCTGAGTGAATTATAAACACACTTCAAAGTTCTGCTCATGGCTGGCTGTCTATCCAAATCTTGTTTTGTTTTGTTTTGCTTTTCCTCTCAGTCTATTCCTCTCTTCTTCTCGCATTATTTCAAAATGGCTTTTCCCCTCTTTTTAATGTTTTTGAACTGCCAAGGATAGCAAGGAGCCTGCTTTTAGGGGATCCTCAGGAATATTTCACCTTCTGTTTTCTCATCTATAAGGTAATTATAACACATCCTAGGATTATCACACACACACACACACACACAAAATAACAGAACTTTTCAGCAAATGGTGCTGGGAAAACTGGATATCCACATGCAAAAAAAAAAAAAAAAAAAAAAACAGCTAGACCCTTATACCATATACAAAAATTAACTCAAAATGGACCACAGACCTAAATATAAGAGTGAAAATGACAAACCTCTCAGAAGAAAACATAGAAGAAATGTTTCATGACACTGGATTTGACAGTGTTTTCTTGGATGTGACACCAAAGGTACAGGTAGCAAAAGAAAAAACAGATAAATTGGATCACATCAAAATTTAAAACTTTAGTGAGCAAAGGACACAGTCAACCAAGTGAAAACACAATCCACTGAATGGAAGAAAATATTTGCAAATCATATATCTGGTAAAGGATTTGTGATGGTTAATACTAGGTGTCAACTTGATTGGACCGAAGGATGCTTCCATGGCTGGTGAAGTATTGTTTCTGGGTGTGTCTTTGAAGTTGTTGCCAGAGGAGATTGACATTTGAGTCAGTGTACTGAGAGAGGAAGATTCACCCTCAATATGGTTGGGCACCGTCCAATTGCGTGTCACCATGGCCAGAAGAAAGCAGGCGGAAGAAGGTGGAACAAGCTTGCTTGCTGAAGCTTCTGGCTTCCTTCTCCCCATTCCCCCTTGCCCTGCCATACTGGATGCTTCCTCCCGCTCCTCCTGCCCTTGGACATCAGACTCCAGGTTCTTCGGCCTTTAGACACTGAGACTTGCATGGGGGGCCGGGGAGTGGGTGTCGTGCCTTTGGGACTGACTTAAAGTCTGCTCTGTTGTTTTCCCTGGTTTTGAGGCTTTCAGCCCAAACGAGCCACTACTGGCTTCTCTCCTTCCCAGCTTCCAGATGGCCTATTGTGGGACTTTACATTATAACTGTGTGTGCCAATTCTCCCAAATAAATTCCCTTTCATATATACATATATTCTATTAGTTCTGTCCCTCTGGAGAATACTGACTAGTACAGGATTATAAGGGGTTAATAACTAGAATATATAAAGAACTACAATAACAACAAAAACAAACCTAATTAAAAAGGGACAAAATACTTGAATAGACATCTCTCCAAAGAAGGGATACAAAATGGCCAAGAAGCACATGAAAAGATACTCACATAACTAATCATTAGGGAAATGCAAATCAAGACAATGAAATACTACCTTACACCTATTAATATGGCTACTATAAAAAATAGAAATAAGTGCTGGTGAGAATGTGGAGAGACTGGAACCCTTGTGCAATGTTGGTGGGGATATAAAATGGTGCAGCTGCTATAGAAGGGAGTATGGCAATTCCTCAAAAAATTGAAAGTAGAATTACCATATGATCCAGTAATTCTACTTTTGACATAGACCCCAAAAACCTGAAAGCAGGGATGCAAACAGATTATTTTTACACCTATGTTCATTGCAGCATTAATCAGAATAGCTAAAAGATGGAAGCTACCCGCATGTCACTGATGGATGAATGGAGATACAAAACACAGTATATGCATACAATGGAATATTACTCAGCTTTAAAAAGGAAGGAAATTCTGACACATGCTACAGCAGGGATGAACCTTAACGGCATTAAGCTAAGTGAAGTAAGCAGTTAGAAAATACCATATGATTCTACTTATATGACAAACTTACTTGGCAAACCTAAAGTAGCCAAATTCAGAAAGACAAAAAGTAGAACAGTGGTTATTGGGGACTGGAGAAATAGGGCATCAATGTCTAATGGGTATAGAGTTTCAGTTTGGGAAGCTGAAAGGAGTTTTGGAGATGGATGGTGGTAATGGCTGCACAATAGTATGAATGCATTTAATGCCACTGAAGCATACACTTAAAAGTGATTACGATGGGCCAGGCGCGGTGGCTCACGCCTGCAATCCTAGCACTTTGAGAGCCGAGGCGGACAGATCATGAGGTCAAGAGATCGAGACCATCCTGGCCAACATGGTGATACCCCGTCTCTACTAAAAATACAAAAATTAGCTGGGTGTGATGGCAGGCACCTGTAGTCCCAGCCACTCGGGAGGCTGAGGCAGGAGAATCACTTGAACCTGAGAGGCGGAGGTTGCAGTGAGCTGAGATCGCACCACTCCAGCCAGGTTGCACTCCAGCCTGGCAACAGTGCGAGAGTCTGTCTCAAACAAACAAACAAACAAACAAAAAACAAACAAAAAAAAGATTATGATGGTAAACTCTATGTTATGTGTATTTTATCACAATCAAAAGAAGAAATAATTTTTTAAAAGGTAACATATATTAAGCATTCAGCAAAGAATTTGGCAATGAATCTTTGCTCCTTCTTTTCCTCCTGATGCAATCCTTTGTTTCAAGGTTCTTTTTACGTTACCTAAGGAGATCAGCCCTAACCAGCCCTGCCATTTTATCTGGCTGAGCATCCCAGGGTGAATTCTTTTCTTCTCTGGGCTTTGGTTTTGTCAACCATTAAGAAAGAAGAAAAAGAATAAGATTAAACTACATTCCATTTCCTTTTAACTATAAAACTAAGAACACATTGAAGGTAAAATAAATAGGCTGGCAGGAAGGAAGAAAGAGATATTCTGGAGCATTTATTATGTGTCAAATATTGTACTAAGGGCTGGGGATCCACAAATATGAATATACAAAAGGAAGATAATTCCTGATTTAGGGGAAATAATAATAGAAATCACAATCTTGTATATAGGTGCTACTAGAGGGTTACTGGAATAGAACGGATTACCTACCAGAGAAAATCCAGGGAAAATCCATCACAGAGGTGATAATTGAGGGGGACTTCTTTTTGAGGAGGGAGGTGAGGAATTAGGAGTGAATCTGGTGGAAAAGAGGCAGAAGGGCTATCAGCAGAAGCACCTTACAGAGTGCATGCACTAGTCAGGGTCCCAGAACAGTCCAGAGAAGTGGTGGGAGCCAGTCAGGAAAGACATTTTGGGGTCTGATTGCTAAATGCCCAAAAAAAAAAAAAAAAAAAAAAAAAAAAAAAACAGCTGTGAAAAGAAGCTTAGACTTTATCTTGAAGGCAGTGGGGGACCACTGATAGTTTTAACTGGAGAGGGATAGGATCCAGTGTGCATGGTAGAAATATCACTTTGGCAAGCAATGGCAACAAAAGCCAAAATTGACAAATGGGATCTAATTAAACTAAAGAGCTTCTGCACAACAAAAGAAACTACCATCAGAGTGAACAGGCAACCTACAGAATGGGGAACATTTTTGCAATCTACTCATCTGACAAAAAGGCTAATACCAGAACCACCACAAAGAACTCAAAACAAGATTTACAAGAAAACAACCCCATCAAAAAGTGGGCAAAGGATATGAACAGACACTTCTCAAAAGAAGACATTTATGCAGCCAACAGACACATGAAAGAATGCTCATCATCGCTGGCCATCAGAGAAATGCAAATTAAAACCACAATGAGATACCAGCCACACCAGTTAGAATGGTGATCATTAAAAAGTCAGGAAAAAACAGGTGCTGGAGAGGATGTGGAGAAATAGGAACATTTTTACACTGTTGGTGGGACTGTAAACTAGTTCAACCATTGTGGAAAACAGTGTGGCGATTCCTCAAGGATCTAGAACTAGAAACACCATTTGGCCCAGTCATCCCATTACTGGGTATATACTCAAAGGATTATAAATCATGCTGCTATAAAGACACATACACACGTATGTTTATTGTGGCACAATACACAATAGCAAAGACTTGGAACCAGCCCTATCCAAGTGTCCACCAATGATAGACTGGATTAAGAAAATGTGGAACATATACACCATGGAATACTATGCAGCCATAAAAAACGATGAGTTCATGTCCTTTGTAGGGACATGGATGTAGCTGGAAACCATCATTCTCAGCAAACTATCACAAGGACAGAAAACCAAACACCGCATGTTCTCACTCATGGGTGGGAATTGAACAATGAGAACACTTGGACACAGGAAGGGAAACACGACACACCAGGGCCTGTCGTGGGTGGGGGGAGGGATAGCATTAGGAGATATACCTAATGTAAACGACAAGTTAATGGGTGCAGCACACCAACATAGCACATGTATACATATGTAACAAGCCTGCATGTTGTGCACATGTACCCTAGAACTTAAAGTATAATAAAAATAAATAAATAAATAGGCCGGGCACAGTGGCTCATGCCTGTAATCCCAGCATTTTGGGAAGCCGAGGCAGGTGCATCACAAGGTCAGGAGATCGAGACTAGCCTGGCCAATGTGGTGAAACCTTGTCTCTACTAAAAAATTACAAAAATTACCCAGGTGTGGTGGCGTGTGCCTGTAGTCCCAGCAACTCAGGAGGCTGAGGCAGGAGAATCGCTTGAACCCAGGAGGCGGAGGTTGCAGTGAGCCGAGATCGCACCACTGCACTCCAGCCTGGGCGACAGAGTGAGACTACCTCTCAAAAAAAAAAAAAAAAAATATATATATATATATACACACACACACAGACACACACACACACACATATATATGAGAAATATTGCCGGGCACGGTGGCTCACGCCTGTAATCCTAGCACTTTGGGAGGCCGAGGCGGGCGGATCACGAGGTCAGGAGATCGAGACCACGGTGAAACCCCGTCTCTACTAAAAATACAAAAAAATACAAAAAAAAAAAAAATTAGCCGGGCGTGGTGGCGGGTGCCTGTAGTCCCAGCTACTCGGGGGGCTGAGGCAGGAGAATGGCGTGAACTCGGGGGGCGGAGCTTGCAGTGAGCCCAGATCGCGCCACTGCACTCCAGGCTGGGCGACAGAGTGAGACTCCGTCTCAAAAAAAAAAAGAAAAAAGAAAAGGAAAGAAATATCACTTTGGCAACAACATAGATGAGGACAGATCAAGGGAAACAGGAAGCCCAGACAAAACAGGATGAGGGCCTGAACAACGGCAGTGGCAGCAGGGAAGGAGAGGAAAGAAAGAAAGACCCCTTTGCCTCAAGCAGCTCCCATAGATACAGGCAGGAATGGTACGCAAACTCCAGAAGGTTGGCTGTTGCACACCAGGGACCTTGAACCACATTCTTATTTCTAAACAGTTTCTGACGAATTCTGAATGTCCCCAGGTCCAGGGCAATCACTCAAAGGGAGGAAACTGGCATAAAAGTTAATCTGTTTCAGCTGCTATGCTCTCCTCCACCCCTTCTCACCAGAAATAATGGGAGGCAGTACTGGGAAAAGGAGCATCTGGATGCAGTAAAGACCCATCCCTTCCCGCGCTGGAGCTGTTGGCTCATCCCTGGAAATCACAACAATCAAGAATGGAGAATCGTTCTTTTCATCCTTTCTCACAGCATTATCCCAGCGACCTCATCCCCTAACAATGGTGTGGTCTGTGTTATGTTTTCCCTCCATCACTGCCCCTCCCTGCCGCTGCACAACAGAGATGCTGTGCCCCAGAGGCCGCTGAGGTTGGAGGCCTCTCAGCCTCTGAACAAGTCTGTGAGCATTTGGATGCATCCTCAGAAGGAGCTGCATAATCAGATGAAAAAGACCAAACCTTAACTAAAAGCAGTGGCGAAGAACCATTTCTTCCTCCATTAAGCCAGTTAAAAGATTTTCATGACACTTCTCAGTAGTGTGATAAAACAGACACCCTTGTACGTTGCTCTGAACTATTTGTTGGTATTATGTATTTTGAAAATAATTGGCAGTATTTCAAATGCCTTAAAAATGTTCATCCCTTTGTGCCCAATAATTCTCATTTCTGGCATCTGACTTTAAGGTAATAATTCAAAGGAAAGAAAAAGATGTATGTATGAAGATACATATTGCAGTACTAGTTGGGGAAAAAAGTGGTAAAGTTTCTGTTCTTTAGGGTTTTTTTCTCCCATGTTTTCTTCTCTAATTTACCCTTAGTTTTGGTAATGTTCATCTCTATAGCTCTTGATAGAACCAAATATGACAGAAATTGGAATCACTCATCCATGTTCACAATCTAAACAAGATCTGCTATAAAAATAACTCACTATATGACTAACCACACTTAGCAGAGAGCCACATTTGAGGCCTTTTCATTTTATGGGATATAATATTATTAAAGTGCACTTAAAATAAAAAATTAACTTATACATTAGTATTCTACTGTATACCAGGCACTGTGCTACTGGGTGAGGGTATAGCAGTAAACAAAACAGACATGGTTCATGATCTCAGAGCCAAGTATCTGGCCGAGATATAAAGAAACCTTTTTTTTTTTTTTTGAGACTGAGTGTTGCTCTGTCACCTAGGATGGAGTGCTGGAGTGCAGTGGTGTGATCTCAGCTCACTGCAACCTCTGCCTCCCGGGTTCAAGCAATTCTCCTGCCTCAGCCTACTGAGTAGCTGGGATTACAGGTACACACCATCGCACCGGCTAATTTTTGTATTTTTGTGGAGATGGGGTTTCGCCACGTTGGCCAGGCTGGTCTTGAACTCCTGGCCTCAATTGATCCGCCCCCGCTTGGCCTCCCAAAGTGCTGGGATTACAGGCATGAGCCACTGTGCCCAGCCGAGAAGAAACAGATAATTTTGAAAAACAATTTTATTTTCTTATTTTCTTTTTTTCTAGAGACAAGGGGTCTCACTATGTTGCTCAGGCAGGATTTGAGCTCTATGACTCAAGCAATCTTCTTCCTTCAGCCTCCCAGCAGCTGGGACTACAGGCATGTGCCATCATGCCCAGCTAAGAAACAGGTAATTATGATAAAGCATGATCAATATTATGATCAAGGAAAATATGGTGTACCATGAGAACAGCAAGGAAGAAGGTCTTATCCTTGTTCAATGTGGGAAGAAGATAAGGAATTTGGACATCATCCTAAGGACAACAGAAAAGAGGAGTGCGATGGCTGGATTTATGTTCCAGAAAGATCACTCTCGCTGCTGTATGAAAAGCTTGAGAAGAGCAAGCCTTGTGTCAGGTATATTAACTGGGAGATTTTTTTTCCTTTGAGAGAAGGTCTCACTCTGTCACCCAGGCTGAAGTGCAGTGGTACTATGACAGCTCACTGCAGCCTCCAAAGTAGCTGTGATTACAGGTGTGCACCACCACACCTGGCTAATTTTGCTTTTTTTTTTTTTTTTTTGGTAGAGATGGGGTTTTGTCATGTTGCCCAGGCTGATCTATCCCAAATTCCTAGGCTCAAGTGATCCACCTGCCATGGCCTCCCAAAGTGCTGGGGTTATAGGCATGAGCCACTGCGCCCAGTCTCAACTGGGAGATATTATAGTCCCAGTAAGAAATTATGGCTTAAACTATGGTGAGCAATGGAGAGAGACAGAAGGTAATGCAAAAGAGATATTTAACAGATCAACTTCTTAGTCACTGCTGGAATGTGGGGGTTGAGACAGAGTGAAGAATGACTTACAGGTTTCTAGCTTGAGCCAACTATGATGTCTACTGAGGTAGGTTTCCCGGAGATCTACTAAAGGGCATATGTACTGAGTTCAATTTTAAACATTTAGAATTGGAGGGTCTTCAAGGCATCCTTGTGGAGCTGAGCTGTAGGCCAAGGATTTGGTCTGAAAAGTTCATGCATGGGTTGGAGATGTAAATTTGGATGTCATAGCATATAGGAAAAGTAACTGAAGCAGTGAGGGTGGATATGAGCACCCCTGTACCAAGGACTTATTAACCTTAGCACAGTACTATGAGCTGTGAGAGAGGAAAGAGGGGGAACAGAGGTTTTCCACAAGCTTCCAGGATGCTTTCCCACTATCTTCCATTCATCCCTGGCTGACAGAAACTACCCATATCTATGGCCTGCTCTGCCTCCTGCTTACCTGTATTACTGCTGGAACTTATCACTTTATGTTATACTTTGTGGCTGAATTACCTCTTTACTATAGATTTTAAGTTCCTTGCAAGCAGGAAAAATGGCTCATGTCTTTTTACTCCTAGCCCACAGAAGTGTGGAGTGCAGTATGTGTTCAGTAACTGGAGAAATGGTTCCTGTAATTAAGAGATGCAGCACAGATCACACTGCATTTCCTCTAATATCTCTCATTTTATAAACATTATACTAGAGGAGGGAGAAGACTACATGTATGATTTAACAAAAATTCAGTTTTCGGAAAACTTTTGAAAAGTACTCCACTTGCATTTAAAAATTGACATGTTCTTCAGAGATGGAGGTATTACATTACTCAACTTTCAAACTATACTTCAAGGCTATAGTAACCAAACAGCCATGGTATTGTTACAAAAACAGACACACAGACCAATGGAACAGAATAGAGAACCCAGAAATAAAGCCACACACCTACAACAAACTGATATTTGACAAAGTTTAAAAAAAAAAAAAAAGGAATGGGGATAAGACTCTTCAATAAATGTTGCTGGGAAAACTGGCTAAACATACGCAGAAGAATAAAACTAGACTCCTACATAAGATACACACGTATTAAGATAGATTAAAGACTTAAATGCAAGATCTCAGCTGGGCACAGTGGCTCACACCTGTATTCCCAGCACTCTGTGAGGCCGAGGTGGGCAGGTCACCTGAGATCAAGAGTTTCAGACCAGCCTGACCAACACGGTGAAACCCTGTCTCTACTAAAAATACAAAAATTAGCCGGGCGTGGCGGTGCACGCCTGTAATCCCAGCTACTCAGGAGGCTGAGGCAGGAGAATCACTTGAACCCAGGAGGCGGAGGTTGCAGTGACCCAAGATCATGCTGCTGCACTGCAGCCTGGGTGACAGAGGGAGATTCTGTCTCAAAAAAATAAAATAAAAAAAAAGTTAGATCTCAAACTATAAAAATCCTAGAATAAAATAGAAAATACCCTTCTAGACATCAGCCTTGTCAAGGAATTTATGACTAAGTCCTCTAAAGCAATTACAACAAAAGCAAAAAAATGACAAGTGGGACCTAATTAAACTGAAGAGCTTGCACACAGCAAAAGAAACTGTCATGAGAGTAAACAGACAACCTACAGAATGAGAGAAAATATTTGTAAACTATGCATCTGACAAAGGACTAATACCAAGAATCTTTATATAAGAACTTAAATAATTCAATTAAAAAACAAATGATACCATTATAAAGTGGGCAAAGGACATGAACAGACATTTCTCAAAAGATGACATACAATGGGCCAACAAACATTTTTAAATGCACAAACATCACTAATCATCAGAGAAATGCAACTCAAAACCACAATGAGAGACCATCTCACACCACTGAGAATGGCTTTATTGAAAAGTAAACAAAACAAAACAAACAAACAAAAAACAGATGCTGGGGAGGCTGTGGAGCAAAGGAAATCCTTATACACTGTTGATGGGAATGTAAATTACTTCAGCCACTGTGGAAAGCAGTTTGGAGACTTTGCAAAGACTAAAAATAGAACTACCATTCAACTCAGCAATCCCATTACTGAGTCTATATCCAAAGGAAAATAAATTGTTCTACCAGGAAGACATATGAACTCTCATGTTTGCTGCAGCACTATTTACAACAGCAAAGACATGGAATCAACTTAGGTGCCCATCAATGGTGGGCTGGGTTTAAAATATGGTACATATACACCTTGGAATACTACACAGCCATAAAAAGTATGGAATCACATCCTTTGCAGCAGCATGTATGCAGCTGGAGATCATTATTCTAAGTGAATTAATGCAGAAACAGAAAACCAGGCCTGATGCGGTGGCTCATGTCTGTAATCCCAGCACTCTGGGAGACTGAGATGGGTGGATCACCTGAGGTCAGGAGTTCAAGACCAGCCTGGCCAACACGGTGAAACCCCGTGTCTACTAAAATACAAAAAATCAGCCAGGCGTGGTGGCGTGCGCCTGTAATCCCAGCTACTTGAGAGGCTGAGGCAAGAGAATTGCTTGAACCCAGGAGGCAGAGGCTGCAGTGAGCCGAGATCATGCCACTGCATTCTAGCCTAGGCAACAGAGCGAGGCTCCATCACCCCACTTCAAAACAAAAAAAAGGAAACAAAACCAAATACCACATGTTCTCACTTACAAGTGGGAACTAAATATTGGATATACACAGACATAAAGACAGGAACAGTAGATACTGAGGACTCCAAAAAGGTCGGGGGAGGGAGGAGGGGGGTAAGGGTTGAGAAATTACCTATTGGGTACTATGTTCACTATTTGGATGACAGGATCAATAGAAGCCTACACTTCAGCATCTTGCAGTATATCCATGGAACAACCCTACACGTATACCCCCTGAATCTTTTTTTTTTTTTGAGACAAAGCCTGACTCTGTCGCCCAGGCTGGAGTGCACTGGCGCCATGTCGGCTCACTGCAACCTCCGCTTCCCGGGTTCAAGCAATTCTCCTCCCTCAGCCTCCTGAGTAGCTGGGACTACAGGTGCCTGCCACCATGTCTGGCTAATTACTGTATTTTCAGTAGAGATGGGGTTTTGCCATGTGGGCCAGGCTGGTCTCAAACTACTGACCTCAGGTGATCTGCCCACCTTGGCCTCCCAAAGTGCTGGGATAACAGGCATGATCCACCACGCCCGACCCCCTCTGATTTTTTTTTTTTTTTTTTTTAAAGAGGCATCTTCTTAAAATGTGAAATTCTTTCTGCTTGCTGTGAGGTCACTGTCCACGAGTACACAGTAGGAGACACAGTTCTACAAGTATCATATCATATTCTGGGTGATCTTTAGCAGCCTCCTCTGGTTCTCATGTAAGACAAGCTCCCTTCGGCATCATCCTTGACTTAAGTTTGATCCCAAGAGTGGGGACTTATTAGCACTTATTTACTTATGATGCTGTGATGATGGATAGTTCAGGAGACTTACACAGGGCTGGTCTCTACTCACCAATGTTCCTGGATAGATGATAAATAAAACATTCAGAATAGGTAAGATTAAATATTTATATTCCACTCAGACAGAAGATTAAGTACATTAGAGCAGAGGAAAATGGAATGGCCAAGGGAGTATAATGGAAAAAGAAAGGTGCTAGAGGGAAAGCAATGGCTAGTCTTTCATGAGTCTGGGAAAGATAAAGATACAATCTAACAATCTACCACACTGGTAAGGGAAGGGGAATATCAATCCATATGCTAGACGCCATGCTAAGTGCTTTATACATAGTCTCTCGTTATTCACTATAATCTTCTGAAGTAGGAATCCTTATTCCCATTTTCCAGATAGTGTAACTGAAGTTCAGGGAAGTAAACAACTTCACCAAGGTCTGATGACAACCAAGTATTTCCAAAGTCCAAAAGACCGTACAAGGTAAGAATTATGCCTCTGGATAAAACTCCCAAAGGAAGATGGTCATTTTCACATTCACTTACAGTTACGGCCAGTTAATCTAAAGTCATTAATTTTACAGTGATGGGCCAGAGACAACTTCTATCAGCTATGAAAGCTGACTGTTAAACTTTTAGGAACTTTGCAACCCAATTTACTTTGCAATGGTAGTCTGAAATCAGTCGTGGTGTGAATATTTACACCATGGAAATTGGCAAACTATGCAAACTAGGGCATCTTATTTTTTTTGCTGAGAACTTGTCATTAAATATGTACCTGCACATTGCTACTTGAGAACCTTAGGGATGGAAGTAAATAACTTTTATCTTGTTTGTCAAGTCCCATCCAAGTTCTATCTATTGATTTTAGTTGCCTGGAAGGCTGTGTTGAGAAGGATTCTGAGACTTTGTTTGCAGTTATCCACCATAAAGAACCTGCCAAAACTAAGAAGTAATGTCTATTACAGGTGGGGAGGGGAAGCAACAGTGGCCATGCCATGTGCTTAACCATCCCTGACAGTCCAATGCTCTAATTTTAGACATGAAAAAACAGAGACCCAGAGAGGCAAAGTGATTTGCCTGAAGCCACAGAATTAATTAGTGGCAGAGCTGAGACTAGGAACCAAGTAATTTGAGTCCTAGTCCACTGATCATTCCAGACAGCACAGAAACCATGTTGCTAAGGCTCTATTAATAATATTGAACAACACTGGAATGATGAAGATCCCTAAGTAAGAATGTTGTAGAGGACATACAAACACACAGAGAGGTGGAATAGAATGAACTCTGGTTCTTTCAGCCCTGGGGGTTTATGATGCTAGATTTCTAAGAACTCTATCTGTGTTCTGATGTGCCTTTTTCCTGACCACAGCAACTACTCCCACCTAAAGAGTGGGCTTTCAAAGATCTTACATGACTTAGCAACATCCTGACAACCACTACACTGTCAGTAGTTAAATCACAAGATATATAGATTATACTTCAAAGGTGGTTTCTCTAGAAAATATGCCATTAGCAATGCCATGAATAAAAAAGAAAATTCACAATAGTCTATTCCTATGAACTTTCAGTAGTGAGCTATCCCCAAACCATTTTTGTTCATTTCTTTTTAAACACTCTATTTTTTAACAATATGGCTCAAGAATTGAGGCATAAAATAGCGAACAGTAAGTCTTTCCCTACCCTAACTCCAGCCATCCTGTTCTGCTTTGTAGAGACAATCATTCTTATCTTGTGTTTCATTTCACACATATTTTATGGCTACAACAGTGAATATGTATAATGTCTTCCCCTTTTAATACATATAGTAAAGCATCATAGTATATTAAATGCACTTCACTTTATTCCACTTATATCTTGAAGCTTATTCTATATCCATATCTAAAGAACTTCATTACTTTTTATGAAAGATGCTTCCAACCTTGTGTGATAGAAAAAGCCTTATACCCTTATTTTGACATAAATGTCTCATTTAAAATATCACAACTTGATGCCAGAGGAGGGCTATAAAACACAAACACCACTCAAATGCAAACATTACTTAAGGTCACATGGATAAACTTTTAAGGGGACTTCATTTTTGCATTTATTTGGATTTCTTTATAAAATGAAACAACATATAGTGGTCACAGGTCAATAGGATAACAGTAAACCCTACTGAATCAAATTTGGACAATTTTTTTCTAAATGAAGAGAAAATAACGGAAACTTTGGTCATGAAAGCACTCTGAACAGCCTTTGTATAGGAACAAGAAATTGTTACTTCAAATTATTTCTGTCCTTTTTCCAAAAAAAGAGTCATGTTACTTACATGAATTTGTATGTGGTGCCTGCATTCTGCTATGAGCTTCATGAGGTCAAGGATAACAGTTTGTTGCTCTTTGAGCTCTCAGCACAGAATAGGACCTTATTAACTTTTCTTGAATACATGAAATTCTATTGTAGAGAATTTTTAAGTCATCTCAGAACTAACTCAGTTTGCTACCCTCAAATATATACAAAGCAGACACAGTTCTGACCCAGTAAAATTTCCCCATAAGCTATGCTTTGGGAAAAAAGTCTTAAAACCTTGTTGAGGATTTACTGGAGGTAAGAAGAAGGCCTAGAAGTAGGAAAGCCAGAAAGTAGTGATGGAGTGATGGGATGAAGGCTAAGAAGAAACTGGATAGAGATTTATTTGAGCAAAGATCCCGCTTGTGCTCTTTAACCACAGTAAGTAAGCCACCATTCTTTGTCTGTACTCAAGATCATTCCTATTTAGCCCAAATGCATCATGTCTATTATTCAACATGATTCTACAAATATGTACTGAGCATCTGTGGTGGGTATACAGTGGGAACTCAATAAATCGGTATCTGAGTCAATTCTAATCCTCATGTCATATTATCATCACTTCTGTACATGTCTGATTCACTAATAGTCTATAAGAATGACAAACAATCATGTTTTAATTTTCGTTGCATCTTAATATGAAATGGGATCTGCTGGGCATTCAAAGTCTAATCAATAAACAGAATAGGTAACCAAGGACCTCAAGCTGGGAATGGTTGCGGGAGAAGGAAAGTGATCAAGAGATGCTTCATATGAAAATAACAATATCTACGATGAGCCTTATAGGATGAACAATATTCCCAGAAATAGATTCTGGGGCCAAGATATGAAGCATGGAAGAAAGAAAATAATATTCAGAACATAATGGGGAAGCCATTATTAAAGTGCACAGAGGTAGCAATATTCATGAAGTGTTGGGAAACAATATACCATTGAGTGTTTCTAGAGCCTACAGGGACCCAGGAAAATATGAGAATGAAAAGGTAGGTTGAGTCCCAATCACAGTGGGACTTAAATGGTATACTAAATGGTTTGAACTTTGCCTTGAAAAACAATGGCGAGCCCCCCAAATTTTGAGAATAATACATTTTTTAAAAATCAGGATTTAAGGGCAAGACAGAGCTGGGTTTATATCCTAAACTCTTAATAACTAGCAGTGTCACTTTGGATAAATCATTAAATTTCTTTGAATTTTAGTTTTTTCTCTAGAAGATGGATATAATACCTTACTAGATTGAATTGAAGAAGTGGATGTTAAAGACCTCTATAAACTGGCAAGTACAGCATAAATATTATAATAAGCTGTGCTGGCCGGGCGTGGTGGCTCAAGCCTGTAATCCCAGCACTTTGGGAGGCCGAGACAGGTGGATCACAAGGTCAGGAGATCGAGACCATCCTGGCTAACACAGTGAAACCCCCTCTCTACTAAAACAACAACAACAACAACAACAACAACAACAACAACAACAAAAACTAGCCGGGCGAGGTGGCGGGCGTCTGTAGTCCCAGATACTCGGGAGGCGGAGGCAGGAGAATGGCGTAAACCTGGGAGGTGGAACTTGCAGTGAGCTGAGATCCTGCCACTGCACCCCAGCCTGGGCGACAGAGCGAGACTCCGTCTCGGAAAAAAAAAAAAGAAAAAAAAAAAAATAAGCTGTGCTTTAGCAAAACATCTTACAAACTAGTTGAGAATTTGTTGAGGGTGGGAGGAAGGCCTAGAAGTGGAAAAGTGAGAAAGTCGTGGTGGGCTGATCATTTGCTTGTGCAGATGAGGACAAAGCCCTATCACCCTCACCTGCAGACACAAGGACCTGACTTTGAACCCTTCCCTGAGCAAGATTCCCAGAAACGGATATATCCACCAACCACTAGGCACTCTTGGGTCCACATTGTTTGATAAAATAAATCCTGGGTCAATAATCTCAATGGGATGACAAACAATTTCCTGTTGCAGGGCATTTACTGGTAGCATTGCATTTGTAGTCTTCCCAGTCAGCAGTCCATTAAGCAGCTACCAAAAACACTAAGCCGAAGGTGGCTTTAAAAAAAGACATTATGTGTAAGACATTAATAATAGGGAAAGCTGGGTGTGGGGTATATAGGAACTCTGTACCATCTTCTCAGTTTTTCTGTAACTCTAAAACTGAAAAAAAGTCTATAAAAAATGACATTACAGGCTTAAAGTAGATTTACTCATAATAATCAAAAGCTGGAAATGGCACAGGCATCCATCTGAAGGAGAATGCATAAACAAAGTGGTACATTCATGCAATGGAATACTACTCAGCAATAAAAAGGAATGGTCTATAAATACATTCAACAACATGGACGGATCTCAAAAAGTATTATACCAAATGAAAGAAGCCTTACACAAAAGAGTACATACTGTATGATTCTGTTTCTATGAGATGCTAAAACAGGCAAAACTAATCTATGGTAGAAAAAAATCAGAATGATTGTTCCTTCTGGAGGGTGGTGGTGGGGTGAGAATTGTTTGGAAAGGGGAATGGGGAAACTTTCTGGAACGATGGTAATGTTTTACATAGTCTGATAGGAGCTTTAGTTACATTTTTGTCAAATCTCAAAGAACACTTAAGATTGACATTTCACTTCATGTACATTTTTACCTCAAAGAAAAATACTCAACAAATGTGGAACTCTAGAGAATGAAATGCATGCTAAAATATTTAGGAAGAAATGTGCTAATGTCTGCAATTCACTTTAAATGCTATAAAAAATAATATACACAATGGGTGGTCAAAGGAACGGATAGATGAATAGGTATGTGATACAGCAAGCATAGTAAAATACTAATGACAGAATCTAGATGGTTGATACATAGGTGTTAATTGTAAAATTCTTTCAATCTTGCTGTATGTTTGAAATTTTTCATTTAAAAATGTTAGCAAAACTAAAGAACATTTTTGGGGTTTTGTGTCTGGGTTGCGTGGCTAGGAGAAAGAGAGTAGAGAGTGTTTAAGGCCAGCCTTGTAGGTGCTTTATAGTAATTAAAAATCCCTTACACTTAACTTTTTACATGAGTACAGATGGCCCATCATTAACTCCTTGAAGGCAGGGCCTTGTCTTTCTTTTTTGATGTGTTCACAGTAACTGACACATATAGTAGACACTCACTCTAGCATTTGTTGAGAATATCCTAGGTACTCAACAAGTACAAGGTGAGCTGGCTGCTGGGGCAACTAGACCATTTTAGAGGCCACAGGGAAATGTGAAGATTTCCCATAGAAAGGCATGATTTTATGGAAGCAGCTTTATACTTGGAAGGTGTTATAATATCTAGAAGCAGAGAGATCTGTTTGGATTTTCTCATCTAGCTTTTATCTCGCCATACTGCTTCCTGAAATACTTTCTAGACGAAGTTGGTTGATATGTACAATAGGTTGGCCCACTCAACATCGATTCCACTCCCCTTCTAGTTAGAAAATCTGGAAAACTAAAAATCACCTTTACCAAATTTGCTTGCAGGTAATCTGCCAACTACTTGCATTCATGTAAGACTGGTAAGGTGGAAATGAGGCAAAGACCATTTTCCTGTTCTCTTTTGGCTGTTTCTTGTTTCTACTGGCAAACAAGGATATAGACGTTTGATGGTTTTATGCAGCTGAGGTATTCTCCAGCCTCCTGCGTGCCATGGGGCAGGTGCATTAGTAGCTTCTCAAGCCTGACCTCCCATACCCGAGACCACAGCTATGGGGTGTGGGTGGGGGTTAAATGGATCACCAGTGGTGTCCTAGGAAGTCATCTATGTAGTTCTTGACTAGAACATGCAGCTCTAGTTCTTCCTACCGTTTGGTAAGCATCTAATTCCTTGCATTAAATTCCTTCCTGTTTAAAGTATCTCAAGTGATTTCCATTTCTCACAGTGACCCCTGGGTATAAAAATAAAGAAGTTTGAGTGACAAACAGCAGGTCCTTGGGGACAGGAAAGAAGGGCTTTGCATTTTGGAGTTTCTCACAAGTACCCATTCAAGAAAATGTTGAACCTTACTTTGGGCCAAGCTCTGGGCTAAGGGCTGGAATCAAGAAATAGTGGTTTGCTTTGAGATAGGAGACTCATGTTAACATGTGAAAGAAGGGCCCATAGTGATAGATGACAGAGAAGGAAGTGATGGTCAGAATGAGAATCCAGGTGAAGGGGTAGATTTATCGGGAGAGAAAAGGCTTACTCTTAGACCTCTAAAACCAAATAGTGACTATATACTTAGCATCTTACGCACAGCATATTCATTTATATTATTTCATTGTACATTTCCTCTTCCCACCCCCTCGTTTTTTGGTTAACATTTGGATGCTTTCCATATGGCAGGCACTTTAACGTATTTTCTTAATTGAACTGTGGAACACCCTATGAAGTATAAAGTTATTAGTTCTAGAATTTGCCTGAGGTCTCACAGTTATTAATAGTAGAACCAGGCTGGGTGCAATGGCTCATGGCTGTAATCCCAGCATTTTGGGAGACTGAGGCCAGCAGATCATTTGAGGTCAGGAGTTCGAAACCAGCCTGGCCAACATGGTGAAACCCTGTCTCTTCTAAAAAATACAAAAATTAGCAGGGCATGGTGGTGGGCACCTGTAATCCCAGCTACTTGGGAGGCTGAGGCAGGAGACTGCATGAATCCAGGAAGTGGATGTTGCAGTGGGCCAAAATCACGCCACTGCACTCCCGCCTGGGTGACAGAACGAGACGCTGTCTCAAAAAATAAATAAAAATAAAACAAATAAATAAATAGTAGGACCAGCACTCCAACTCTTTTGATCCAAATCCTCCATTCTTTTTTTTTTTTTGGGACTGAGTCTCGCTCTGTTGCCTGGCTGAGTGCAGTGGCGCCATCTAGGCTCACTGCAGTCTCTGCCTCCCAGGTTCAAGCGATTCCCCTGCCTCAGCCTCCCCAGTAGCTGGGACTACAGGTGTGCACCACCACAGCCAGCTAATTTTTGTATTTTTAGTAGAGACGGGGTTTTACCATGTTGGCCAGGATGGTCTCGAACTCCTGACCTCCTGATCCGTCTGCCTTGGCCTCCCAAAGTGCTGGTATTACAAGTGTGAGCCACCGTGCCCAGCACCAAATCCTCCATTCTTAAGGGATAACAAATCCAGAATTTCAGTTCTCCAAAAGACCTAATGTGTTTAAACACACTGTACAAACATGAGGAATTGCTATCCTTACTACAGAAAACCTCTTATAAACCTCAGGATAAGAGGAACAGTGCCCACGCTGCTCTGGGCCTAGAAAGGGATTACAGAGGTCCTAGGCTGGCTCAGATCAGACCAAACTCACAACAGACCAAGGGGATTGGAAAACAGAGACAGAGATGGAAAACCAGCGGCTGCCATCACAGCCTGGTCAGTAAGGCAGCTCTTTATCTCCTATGCCATTGTTTATAGCCCAGAGGACACCATCCGGACCTCGTAAATGAAAGTGTCCATTGGGAAGGGGAAAAAACACACACATGCCCCCTCCACACACAAAAGGACATTTGTGCTGGGCAGCCCAAGAGGCTGACACACACCAAGGGCCTGCCCCTCCTCCCTTTGCCTCTAGAAAAAGACAAGAAAGGCAGCTTTCTGGTATTTCACAAAGTGGGGAGCCTGTGGCAGGGAAGAGAACAAACCCTCTCCAAAACTGCTGACTTGATTCATCCCCAAACTGACACAATGCGGGAGGAAGACTTCAGGAAATGGGCAGATTATGTCCAAGAAAAGATTTCCTGCAAGCAGTTAACGGGAAACTTACATGAAAAGGAGAACTAAAAATACACAGGCTATTGGAAGCCAGTGGTGAGGCCCCTGGTTTTTAAAGAAGTGACTGAGGAAGCCACCAGGCTTGGGACTTTCCCTGCCCACCAACCTAGGCAGATCAACTTAACACTGGCTTTATTTGCCCGGGGGAAAAGCTTATAGGGTACCTGGTATGATTTAAATTTCAGTTCAATATTGATCAAGTCCTCACTGTGTCTGGGCTTTCTATGTATACGAGTTATGATAGCACAAAAAGAAGATAAAAGCCCCAGTGCCCTACATACATATCCTGACTCAAATGATGAGAGAAACGGATCAGTAGTACAAATGACATCCTATGTTTAAGTGAATTTTGGTTATCAAAAAATAAACCTCACAACTTAAGTAAGAGTCTAATGGGATGCAGGAAGAGGTAGCAATGGGATGCAGGAAATTTATTTACACTTGAAGGCACATGTGAGTAATGGCAAATCATAGTTCTGGCTTGAACAGCAGGGAAACTAAAAAGTAACATTTAGGAGACCAACAAGTAACTATTAAGAACTGTTGTTTATTGACTTTGAGAAAGAACCTTTCTAGGTGCTTAGAGGCAGAAGCAGGCACATGGAGTCATGCCCTAGGGTCTGAGCAGAAATTTGAAGACACAGTTTTTGTTTTTGTTTTTTTAAGAACCTTCCCCTTTGCCTTGTCTTATACCTGCAGAGCCCAATTTTGCCAAATATTTATTGAGCCCCAACATTGGTGCATCCCCTACAGCAGATCAAGAATCTCTTATAATTTAATGGGAAAGATTGTTCTTCAAATGACAGGAGGATAATGCTGGGCTTTGTTTCAGAGCCTGACTGGGACATGTGGCACCATCAGTATACTCTTGATCTAGTGATTTGCAGTCTTAACACTGGAAATAGTGGGCTCCAATTACAAAAGAAAATCTTATCACTAAACGTCTTCCAATCATATACATACTGATAAGTCCTTCTTCTAGGATTATAATGAATATTTTGAGGCCAAAGATCTTTCGGTGACTTTTTTATTTTTTATTTTTAGAGAAAAAGTCTCACTCTGTCACTCAGGCTGGAGTGCAGTGGTGTGATCATGGCTCACTCCAGGCTCGAATCCTGAGCTTAAGCAATCTTCCCGCCTTAGCATCCCGAGAGCTAGGACTATAGGAATGCACTACCACGCCCAGCTAATTTTTAAAAAATTTTTTATAGAGGTGGGGGGGGTCTCACTATTTTACCCAGGCTGGTTTCAAACTCCTAGCCTCAAGAGATCTTTCCACCTCGGCCTCCCAAAGTGCTGGGATTACAGGTGTGAGCCACCACCCCATGTCCAGTGGCATATTTTTATACACAGTGGGAGCCAGATGTGAAGGCAGACTGAAAAACAAAATGTAGGTGGTCCTGTGTGATTAGTCTAGGGAGACTGGGTAGGGAGAACAGCAAGTTTTTCACCACGGGTGATCTAAAACTTTTTGTTATAAAATCCCATAGATACTTGTTGCTGCTCTTATCTTCACTGATTTCTTGGCAGCATTTGAGACACCTGAAGGCTCCTCTCCTAAATCCTTTAGATTACCTGACACCACAATTTCCTGCATTTCTATCCTCTTTTTTAGTTCTCATAAGGATCCGTTTAAGGTCTATGATCCCAGGGATTTCATCCTCAGTTTTCTCTTGTCTTATTCTATATATTGCTTGGTGATTCATATTTCTCTTATTGTACAAAGTACTCCTAGACTGGCATCTCCAGACTGTATCTGAGACCCTCTTGAGCTGTCATGAGTTAAGCTGATAAGTTCACCTCCTTTCGGTTCCTTTCTATTTTCTACAACAGAAGGGATGAATAATAATAATTTTTTTGATGGTTATAATTTTGTAACTTTTTAAATTTTTGTGAGTACAAAGTAGGTATACATGAGATGTTTTGACACAAGCATGCAATGTGTAATAATCACATCATGGAGAATAAGGTATCCATCCCCTTAAGCATTTATCCTTTGTGCTACAAATAATCCGATTATATTCTTTCAGTTATTTCAAAATGTACAAATAAATTATTATTGACTATAGTCACCCTATTGTGCAGTTAAATAGTGGGTATTATTCATTCTTTCTATTCTATTTTTGGTACCCTTTAATCATCCCCACCTCTCTTCCCACCCCTCACTCCCCTTCCCAGCCTCTGGTAACCATCCTTCTACTGTCTATTCTCCACTAGTTCAATTGTTTTGACTTTCAGATCCCACAAATAAGTGAGAACATGCAATGTCTATCTGTCTGTACCTGACTTATTTCACTTAACATAATGATCTCCAGGCTGGGCGCGGTGGCTCACGCCTGTAATCCCAGCACTTTGGGAGGCCGAGGCGGGCGGATCACAAGGTCAGGAGATCGAGACTACAGTGAAACCCCGTCTCTACTAAAAATACAAAAAATTAGCTGGGCGTGGTGGCGGGCGCCTGTAGTCCCAGCTACTCAGGAGGCTGAGACAGGAGAATGGCGTGAACCCGGGAGACGGAGCTTGCAGTGAGCCGAGATCGCGCCACTGCACTCCAGCCTGGGCGACAGCGTGAGACTCCGTCTCAAAAAAAAAACAAAAAAACAAAAAAACAAAAAAACATAATGATCTCCAGTACCATCCATATTGTTGCAAATAAGAGGATCTCATTCTTTTTATGGCTGAAGAGTACTCCATTGTGTATAAAGTAGCATATTTTCTTTACCCATTCAACTGCTGATAGACACTTAGATTGTTTCCAAGCCTTGGCTATTGTGAACAGTGCTGCAACAAACATGGGAGTGCAGATATCTCTGTGTAAAATACTGATTTCCCTTCTTCGGGGTAAATACCCAGCAGCGGGATTGCTGGATCACATGGTAGCTCTATTTTTAGTTTTTTGAGGAACCTCCAAACTGTTCTCCACAGTGGTTGTACTAATTTACGTTCCCACCAATAGTGTAAGAGGGTTTCCTTTCCTCTACATCCTTGCCAGCATTTGCTGTTGCCTGTCTTTTGGATAAAAGCCATTTTAGTTGGGGTGACATATCCCATTGTAGTTTTGATTATCTATCTCTGATGATCAATGATGTTGAGTACCTTTTCATATGCCTGTCTGCCATTTGTATGTCTTCCTTTAAGAAACGTCTATTCAACTCTTTTGCCATTTAAAAATCAGATTAGATTTTTTTCCTGTAGAGTTGTTTGAACTCCTTATATATTCTGGTTATTAATCTCTTGTCAGATGGGCAGTCTGCAAATGTTTTCTCCCATTTTGTGGGTTGTCTCTTCATTTTAAGGACTGTCTCCTTTGCTGTGCAGAAGCTTTTTAACTTGATGTGATTCCATTTGTCCATTTTTGCTTTGGTTGTCTGTGCTTGTGGAGTTATTACATTTTTTTCTAGACTAATGTCCTGGAGATTTTCCCCAATCAGTTCTTGTAGGAGTTTCATAGTTAGAGGTTTTAGACCTAAGTCTTTAATTCATTTTGATTTGATTTTTGTATGTGGTGTAAGATAGGGATCTAGTTTCATTCTTCTGCATACAGATATCCAGTTTTCCCAGCACCATTTATTGAAGAAACTGTCTTTCCTCCAGTGTGTGTTCTTGGCAGCTTTGTTGAAAATGAGTTCACTGTAGGTATGTGAATTTGTTTCTGGGTTCTCTATTCTATTCCATTGGTCTACGTGTCTGTTTTTATGCCAGTGCCATGCTGTTCTGGTTACTATAGCTCTGTAGTATAATTTGAAGTCAGGTAATGTGATTCCTCAAGTTTTGTTCTTTCTGCTTAGGATAGCTTTGGTTATTCTGGATCTTTTGTGGTTCCATATAAATTTCAGGATTGTTCTATTTCTGTGAAGAATGTCATTGGTATTGTGACAGGGAATGCACTGAATCTGTAGATTTGGGTAGTATGGACATTTTAACAATATTAATTCTTCCAAATCCATGAGCATGGAATATCTTTCTATTTTCTGGTGCCCTCTTTAGTTTCTTTCATCAGTGTCTTACAGTTTTCATTATAGAGATCTTTCACTTTTTTGGTTAAATTAATTCCTAGGCATTTAATTTTATTTGTGGCTACTGTAAATGGGATTACTTTTTAAAAAATTATTTTCTGGGTTGGGCGTGGTGGCTCACACCTGTAATCCCAGTACTTTAGGAGGTGGGTGGATCACTGGAAGCCAGGAGTTCAATACCAGCCTGGCCAACATGGTGAAATCCTGTGTCTACTAAAAATACAAAAATTAGCTGGGCATTGTGATGCACACCTGTAGTCTCAGCTACTGAGTAGGCTGAGGCAGGAGAATTGTTTGAACATGGGAGGTGGAGGTTGCAGTGAGCCACGATCATGCCACTGTACTGCAGCCTGAGCAACAGAGCAAGACTCCATCTCTCAAAAAAAAAAAAAAAAATTATTTCCCAGATTGTTCACTGCTGACATATAGAAATGCTACTGATTTTTGTATGCTGATTTTGTATCCTGCAACTTTATTGAATTTATCAGTTGTAACAGTTGGGTTTTTTTTTTGGTGAAGTCTTCAGGTTTTTCCAAATATTAAGTTCATATCATTAGCAGACAAGGAGAACTTGACTTCCTGGGAGGAAGGATAATTAACTGGCACCTTAAATCTCTAAAACCTTGGTAGAGTGCTTTGTATGATAAACAGGTAATAGTTAGAATTTTGTGTTTGTCTATGGATGTCTACACATTAAGTTTATTTTAGACCCTGGAAATACAGGTGCCACAGCTGACATTGTTTTTTCTATATTTAAACTATAACCATCATCAAACAGTGAAAAATGAACAGGAATAAAAAGCATGGAAACATTAAGTAGCCAAGGGTATGAGAAAAATGTTAGGAAATTCTTGGTATCTGTGCAATTGGAAACAAAATAAACAAAAGAATTGGATTAATGACTTAAAATTGATATATATTGAACTAAAATATGTTAGCATCTAGTCATTTCTATTTCTAAAATATCACAGTAAAGAGAAGAAAAGTCATTGCATTCATCTACTCAGAAATCTGGCTGTGAGTACTCTGGCATCTACCTTTCACTGTGGACTTTTGAAGACTGTAGTGCTAGCACTAACAGGGAACAACATTCAAAGAACCTTGGACTGGGCAACTAGCAACTAGCCTTGTTATTAAATGCTCCTTGCTCAGTGTTCATCTAATACCTTTGGGTTCCAAGATCTCAACACATTTTTAGCATTTGGTCTCAGCAAAAGATCAGATAATCATTTGCTTCTCAGTGTAGATTTTTGTTAGTGGGTTTGATTTCCTCATCTAGTACTATTTGCCTTTTAAATCAAATGTCCAAAAAGAAATAAGGATAGTGCAAAAGGCAATATGCAAAAGGTACCAGAAGCTACTTTGCAAGGGTCTCCTTTTTGCTGTAGTCTCAGAAATGGCAGGGAGGGGTCAGAAGTTTTTGCCCTACTAGGAAGTAAGGCAGAATTCCCCACAGTGAAGTCACAGACAAGATTTAGTTAAGGAGAGGCTGGAAAGTAACAGAAGAATGGAATTATGTATTTTATCCCCTGACAACCCACATTGTTCTCTTAGAGGCGGGGAAAAGAGAAAGAAGGTGGAAGTTGGAGAAAGAATGGTAGAGTATTAGGCAAAGAAAATAAAAGTCTTCCCTCATAGAAGAAGAAAGCATCATTGTAATCACTCCCCATCCCTACCCTATCTCAAGTGCAGCTAATGGTGAGAAGTAGAAAATGTTTTGTCAATAAATGAACCACAAATGAGTTCCTCTCTATATTCCGTAAGGCACATTCTATGTAGATCCTGTAATTAAGGAGTTCCAAACTTAGCTAAGAAGCCATGTACATTTTTAAAATATAAAGCAGCACAAATACAGCATTAAGTCAGAAGTAATATTAGGAGTTTAGAGGGATGAGCAACTGCTGTAGTTCAGAGTGGTTTGAGAAGGCTTTATAAGCAAAAGACCTGAGGCCAGGCCAGGTCAGTATGAAGGCCTGGACTACACTATCCTTCCTAGTTGATCTTCTTTCTTTGACTCAGTCAGCAAGGAACTTCCAAACACATAAAAACAATAACCACCATCACACGTCTTATAAAAGTTCTCCATAAACTACAAAATGTTAAATATCACATTACCTGACTCTTCAGGAGAGCAGGACGAAGTGAGTTATCTGTTACCATCACCATCATAATAGCACTGAATGTTCAATGTTCAATTCAATTCAATGCCACACACTGCACTGTTGGCTGGATAACATAATGCCTATTCACAATCCCTTTTCCTTGTTTGTCCTTAGAGAGTCTAGGCAAACAGAATGTTTACTTTCCTAGTAATTGGAGGTATACACATGTCACAGTTCTGAATAATAAGACATAAGTAGAAATCTTTTGGAGGTTCCTGGGAAAGCTTTTGATTCTCTTGCTACCATGAGGCTGAAAGCCAACACACTATATGGCTGGCTGGGAAAACAGAAGAAGCATCCTTGATTGCAACACTGTCTACATCAAAGGCAGCAACTGCTTATTCTAAACTTCTTGTAATGTGAGAAAAATGCACTATTTAACACACTATGCACTTTCTCTTACATAAACTGAAAATATCCCTGAGATAAATGCTTACCATGTACGTAGCCAAGGTTATAAAGTAGGTAGGTGACAAAAACAGAATTTGATCCCATTTCTGACAGACCCAAAGCCCTGACCTTAACCAATACACTAACAAGGCTACACACAGTGTCACAAAAACCAGGTCTCTTAATGACCAGTAGTGTGGTTGTTCTGGTTTGAAGGACCAGTCATCCCATGATTGTTATAGCCGTTTTCCTCATTAAACTTCACATTCTGGGTACACCTTAATAATATGTTCCAAAAACAATGACTCCAAATATCACTGGGTTTTAGACTGAGGGCAACGAGATTGAATTTACTGATTCACACATATTGGTCATCTTCTTCTGATTCCCTGTACCCCCCCTTAACTTTTTTTTTGAGACAGAGTCTTACTCTGTTGTCCAGGCTGGAGTGCAGTGGCATGATCTCAGCTCACTACACAACCTCCACCTCCCAAATTCAAGCAATTTTTGTACATCAGCCTCCCGAGTAGCTGGGATTATAGGCACGTGTCACCAAACCCAGCTAATTTTTTTGTATTTTTAGTAGAGGTGGGGATTTGCCATGTTGGCCAGGCTGGTCTTGAACTCCCGTCCTCAAGTGCTCCACCTGCCTCAGCCTGCCAAAGTGCTGAGATTATAGGCATGAGCCACCATGCCCGGCCCTGATTCCTTTCATGACAAATCTATGACCCTCTTCTTTCAATGTGAATTTCTTTCATATTTGAAATCCAGAAAAATGTAACATTTGCCTAACGAAACTTTCCCTGTTCTCTTTTCTTTTTTTGCACCCATTTGGGGTTTCAAGATGGTCACAAGTCAGTCCTGCCCTTGTTTTTTATACAATAGACAAGGGTCATTTCAACAGACTAAGCATCAGATAACACTTAAAAAATAAACAGCAGACTGTATCTGGAGAGCTGCTTATGCCCTACGATACAGCATATTGGAAGATCATTCAGAAATACTTCAAAGCCCCACATAACACTGAGCTGATGGTGGCAGTGATCAACTGTTGGCAGCTGTTAAGGTTCTCATGAAATGCACTCCTCATCTGTTCTGTGGTTATGACTGGCCATTACATAGGAGGATTAATGGGGCTGCTTTTGACTGTCATGGGAAGTGTAAGATATGTTCTTTATATAGATCCCTAAGAGCAAACATCCCCTCTGCAGAGCTGATAGGTCACCTGCCTCAACCAATTAGCTAATTGTCTGAAATCATCCCTCATAGATCACGAAAAACTGTCTTGTAAATAAACTCTGTTCATACAGAAAGCAAGAGCCTTTTGTTTTCTTTTGAAGACCTTATTCAACTCTAAGGCCCCCTTCCATCCACAAAATTCTAAGTTCTACAAATGTGAACAATCAGCTCCAATGAATGAATCCTTCCAGCTTTATAGCGAATAAGTGCTTTTTTGACTATAGGTTGTTTTTCTTTTTAAAGAGAAAATTGTTTTTTAAATGTAGCTTCCTGACTGCACCAGGTGTGAAATGGTAAATAAAAGAACAAGCAGTTGTGTTGACCATCTTTGGTTGTTTCCATCAAAGCTTACCAGACTGATGTCATTCTGGATGTTTTCTATTCTGCTTACCAAGTTCGGTCTCCTTAGAAAAAGTCTGTAGAATGACTGCCCTAATCCTAATCAAAACATACCATCAGATTCTAAAAGCTCAGGGCTATCTGGGAGATTGGTAGCTAGCTCTCACTGAATAAAGAGGAGTGAGTAGCCGCTTTTTTGTGGCTAATTCTAGGAACTGGCAAGACAGTCTTCCTCTTTGGCCTCCTGGGATGAACAAAGATGGGCTGAGAATCAACGCTGTTGCCCTAAGTGACAAGATGTCTTTATTCACCCTGTGCATACAGCCTCTCACGGACCCTTATTTTGCTGCTCCCAAATATAGTATTATTTTATTCAGATTTCTACCCTTTCCTGTGCCATTCCTCCTATCACTTTGAAATCTTTCTTCAAAAGTCTAAAATTCCACAAATGAAGATGAACAAAGGGAAAGCCTATATCTGTCTCATCTGGGAACCCTGGAAAAGCTACACTGGTCATGAGAAGAGGCCAAAAAAAAAAAGAAAAAAAAAAAAAGATGGGCAGGAGTTTAGTAAGACTGGGGGAAGAGAGAAAAGGAAACTCCCCAGGAAAGGAAGAAAATAAAGTATTTACCATGTGACAGATACCATGCTAAGTACTTACACATAAATTCTCATCTATACCTCACAACCTCACAACAGATGACCCTAGGAAAGGGTGTATCTCTCAAAGCCTTTAACCAGTTTAAGAAATTTGCCCAAGGTAAATCTAGGTCTCAAACCCAGATCTGGCTCAAAATCATCTCTTTCCTCATCACAATGGTGAGCAGCCGCATGGAAGCAGGAAGGGACAAGGCTCATTTAAGGAACAGTAAACCTCCCTCCCATCTCCCTACTACCATGCCCAAGATATTTTTCATCTTCAGCAACATTCAAAGATGCTCTTTCTTGATGCCTATAAAATGAAGTCAAGTTCATGTACCTGGCATTAAAGGTGACTCCAGCTCAGTTAGAAGCTCCTGATTATATCTACTATCTTACTTTACCCCATACCCCATCACTTTATTCTTGAGTCTATGGTTTCACATCTCTCATCCAATAAAGGAAGCATTTGCTTTTATTGGATATATTCATTTATTCATTCAACATTTATTAAATGCCTATTATGTGTCATTTCTTCAATATACTTTTATTGAGCAACTGTTGTGCTCTAGGCATTACTTAAGAGCCTGTGAATAGAGAAATAAGAAAGGGGATAATATTGGTAAATGGTAAAAATTGGAGAATGACAATGAGATATATTTAGGGAATCAGTATAGCATATTAAATGTTGGTGTGACAAGAGATACCAATGTAGTCTCCTTGAATAATCATTGCCTTTAGATGTGCTGAGCTGAGTCACTAGCAGACCCTGGGATTAAGGCTTAGGTATAGTTTAAGTTCAATTCAAATATGTCATCAAATGGAGATGATGAAAGAAGCAACCATAATGATCCTGCACTAGGGTCATCAGCTCCAGGACTGCCAATGGTTTCTTAAAAGATATCATTTAATGCCCATGCTCATGAATCTCATCAAATAGTCAACAATTTCACTTTGGTTACACCAAATGTCACTCTTGGGGTCTTGTTTAAATGGTGACTCCTAAAGAACAAATATTCAGAACCTGCTAGGTACTTGCCCGCCATACTCTTTGTTTCACAAAACTCACCTTTTCAAGATGTTACCAAAGGTCTAATTCCCTCATTTGTCTCTCTATTGCTAGCCTATCCTTTGTCTCAGTTACTCCTCTCTTCAGGGATCTTCTACATCCCATCACTTCTCAAAATTTCTGATCCAAGTTATCATCTGAATGGCTAAGTGCAATGTTTAAAAATGCCTCAGAATGTCCATCAGCCTGTGTGGAAGGGAGACAAAGGTCAGTGTGTGTTGTGCTCCCCTCCCCATGGACAACAAACCGTGCCTGATGAATTCTGGCCAGAGCCAAAACAATGAAATTATTTATCTCCACCTCCACTATTGACGCATAGCAGAAATAAATATAGGGATCACCACCTTCCGTGCACATGCAAGTAAGTATACTCGCAGAAATAAAAATTTCAACCTACAATTTCAGTTTTCCTCGCCTTTTGCTTACACTCTAGTGAATGCTATCAATGGATCTGCCCTGAACCTACCCTCTGTGCCTCTTCTCAAGATCATTCTCACATCTCATTACTCCCAGCCTTACTCTCTGTTGAAATTAAACTCCTCCTTCAAGGTTTACCTTAAATGCCACCTCCTCTAGGCTGTTGTCCTTGATCTTTAAAATACAATACAAACCCTCCCTCCTCTAAACCCCTTCAAGACTTTGCACTTTTTTTTTTTTTTTTTTTTGAGATAGAGTTTCGCTCTGTCACCCAGGCTGGAGTGCAGTGGCACATCTCGGCTCACTGCAAGCTCCACCTCCCGGGTTCATGCCATTCTCCTGCCTCAGCCTCTGGAGTAGTTGGGACTACAGGCGCCCACCACCACGCCGAGCTAATTTTTGTATTTTTAGTAGAGACGGGGTTTTACTGTGTTAGCCAGGATGGTCTCGATCTCCTGACCTCGTGATCCACCGGCCTCGGCCTCCCAAAGTGCTGGGATTACAGGCGTGGGCGCGGTGGCCTGCACTTCTTGTTAGATATCACAAAAAGACTTGTGTGGTAGCTTCTTTTTTGTAAATTGGTTTTGAGGCCAAAGTTCACATCATTTAGACATCCTCCATAGTTCCTAGTACAGAACATGTATTTAGTACAAGTGGGAGGCTCTTAAGCACTTGATGAAACAATAAAATACCACTTTCAATGAGCTTTTCCATACATTACTTCAGGGTACGATTATACCAGTTTTACAAATAAAAGAGGCTCAGAAAAGTTTAGTGATTCAGAAAAGAGGCCAAATTTTCCACAGAAGCTGAGATAAAAGACCCACATAAGGGGTTCAGATGTGAATGTAGGTACCCTTGAGCAATTGCTCCCACCTTTTATTGAATAATCCACTGAGAATATAAATTAGTTACTTTTTTGAGGAATCAACTTGTCAATATGTATATCAAGAATCTTAAGAAATTCATAATCTGAACAGTTTATCTATTTCTAGAAACCCACCATAAGAAAATATCTAGAGATGTAGACTGGCTTACACTTGACGATAACCATTGTACTGTTGTTAAAAATAGTGATGAGATGAGTAAAATCTTCTGCTTCCCTGTTGATAGACTGAAAATTCGTTTTCCTCCCAAACCCCAAAGAAGTGTCAATGTAGCACAAGAAGGAATAATGTAATTAGGGGAGGGAGAGAGGGAAGAGGGTAAGGAGAGAGGGAGGGAGGAAGGGAGAGAGAGGGAGGGGAGCGAGGCACGAAGGGAGAAAGAGGGAGGAAGGGAGAGAGAAGGAGGGAGGAAGAGGGAGAGAGAGGGAGGAAGAGGGAGAGAGAGGGAGAGAGAAGGAGGGGAGGGAGATGGAGAGAGGAATAAGGGCAAAAAGACAGACTAGACATTCTTAACTATTTTCAAAAGATGGAAATAGATGGGATTATATTGGTAAATGTACATCATTATAGACATACTACAATGCTGATGTATCATAACCCACCCAAAGAAGCCAGGTTCAGGAACATGGGGAAAGGCTGTATGCGGCAGCCACTGCTGCTTCTTGGGAATTACAGCAACACTGTCAAATACAAATGTAGAGTGAGGCACATACGTGATTTAAAAATTTATAGTAGCCACATTTAAAATGTAAAAAGAAACAGGTGAAATTAATTTTCATGTATTTTAGCCTAATATATCTAAAATATTATCATTTCAATATATAATCAATGTAAAAATACTATGTATATTTTTGCTTACTTTTGTACGAAGTCTTTAAAATCTAGTGTGTATTTGATACTTGCAGCACATCTCACTTCAGATAAGCCAGATTTCAAGTACTCAACAGACTGGGTAGCCAGAAACTACCATACTGAGGAGCATAGAATTAGACAATAAGGAGAGTAACAGCAGGAAAAGGAGCAGAAATCAAAGTGTGAGTTGAAGGACTGTCTATAGAACAGCTGAGCAAAACATTTTAGATATGCAAGGAGTTAGAAAGTTTAACTCCTGTGTACTCTTTCTGAACAAATTACCAGGGATGATTTACAGCAAAATTAAAAAGGGTTTTAAGAAATAGGATGACATGGCATGCGAGAAAGATTTAATTCAGGATTTCAATGCAGTCCTTGAAATTAGAACAGGAACTCTGAGGACTTAGAGAAAAATGTGTCAAGATAAAAGTCATTTTCCTATAACAAATAGTATGATTAAGAAGCTAAGCAATCTTAGTCATAAGGTAAAGGCAGATGCTTTTTTTCTTCAATCAGGAAAAACATCTCCAATTAAGATTAAAAAAGCAATTAAAAATTCCAAAGTAAACAAAAAGCAAAGACAAGGTATAAATGCAAAGGAAAGAAAATGTGGCAAGTGACAGAAAGAGAATCTATTTGATCTTGATGTTTGGAATATTCTCTTTTAAATATTGCAGGCTTAATATCATCAAACCTTATTTTTGTCCTATGGGTCAAATTATGAAACTCAGCTATGCTGTGAATATTTACATGACTATAGTGTTACAAAAAGTATTTATTGCTTTTTAATTCTTTTTTTTTTTTTTTTTTTTTGGGACGGAGGTCTCGTGCTGTGTCACCCAGGCTGGAGTGCAGTGGCGCGATCTCGGCTCACTGCAAGCTCCGCCTCCCAGGTTCACGCCATTCTCCTGCCTCAGCCTCCGAGCAGCTGGGACTACAGGCGCCTGCCACCACGCCCGGCTAGTTTTTTGTATTTTTAGTAGAGACGGGGTTTCACCATGTTAGCCAGGATGGTCTCGATCTCCTGACCTCGTGATCCACCCGCCTCGGCCTCCCAAAGTGCTGGGATTAGAGGCTTGAGCCACCGCGCCCGGCCTGTTTTTTAATTCTTAGAGTCAATCACAAACAAAACCTAAGATATTTCATAGATCTAATTGTAAATGTTATTCATTCATACAATGAACACTTTAAGGAGAAAAAAAATTAATTCCTTCATCTTGTTGGACAGTCAAAATATTCTGTATACAGTTATGGAGGGAAAAACAGAATTTTAGGTATAATTGATAAACTGCATAAGACAAGTCTGCCTAAAGGCTTTAATGATTCAACAATATCTTTTTTTAAAAACTAGGACACAGGGTTCAATGTCTTGGTGGCACAAAAATGGTTTAATGAGTGAGTCACACTGCAGCCATTAAATTATCCTCAAAGTTTACAATAAACTTTATAATAAGCATTTTTAAGCTTACAACATTAAGTGAAATAAACTGTACCCAGGCTAGGTGCTGTGGCACATGCCTGTAATCCTGGCACAGGAGGGAGGGAGGGAGGCGGGTGAATCACTTGAGCTTAGGAGTTCAAGACCAGCCTGGGAAACATGGCAAAACCCCATCTCTACTAAACATACAAAAATGAGCTAGGCATGGTGGCATGCGCCTATAGTCCCAACTACTCGGAAGCTGAGGTAGGAGGATTCCTTGAGCTCAGGAGGCGGAGGTTGCAGTGAGCCAAGATCGCAGCATTGACTCCAGCCTGGGCAATGGGAGTGAAATCCTGTCTCAAAAACAAAAAATTGTACCCAAAATTGTAGAGAGAATATGAACACTAGGCAAACAGATGAAACTAGAGCTGTATTTATCTGTTAGAGTTACATAGTCACCTGGCTTTAGAAAGGCAATCCTGCAAAGGTTTAGGAATTTAGTTGAGAAGACAAAAGTGGTACAAGAGTCAGGTAGAAGCGCTTCTTGTTGGTACTAATTCTGATCTATCTCTCTGTAACTAACTCCTATTCCTCAACACACACATTCTGTAATTCATTAAATATTCACAGGTTCAGATTCTCAAGGCTACCTGAATAATTTAGGGTGGCCTCGGCACCATTAAACTGTGCAGAATAGTCAAGGGAGAGGCTTCTTGGAAGAACTACGCCTTGAGCTGCATCTCGAAGAATGTACAAGTTTGAAAATGGTAATTTGAGAGTCCACAGAATTTTTAGTAGGCAAAAAGGAGGCAGAGGCCAGCACCCCAGACTGAAATGGAAAGGAACTTCTCGTGGAACAGAGGAAAATGACGCCAACTGGAAGGCCCGGTAACCAGAAGATAGTGGAAGACACCGACTGTTCTCATCCTACCAGCTGACACACAGATTGGTGTTTCTCAGGGCTCTGTTTCCCAAGACAGAGGTATAACTCTCCCAAATTTGTTATCAGAGTTTCCCACTCTCTCCCACCAATTTCTATTTGATCCTCTCTGTATTAGACAGATAAACTGTCTTTTCTCCTCCACTCCTTTCCTAAATCGCACTGTTGCCCATAAGATAAATTTCTCACTAGCAAATAATTGCATCACAGAGAGCAGAGTTTGCTTACAGAGACTCAGGACAATCAAATTGACAGCTGTAAAAAATTAAAAATAAATTTAAAAATAACAGGAAGAATGACTATAATTCTTCACTCTTCATGGCTGGGCTTTGAAATCAGAATGCCCGGATTAGCCAAAGTGAAAGCAATAAAACCGTTAAGGCACCTTAAATAGGGCTCCGTACTCAAAAAATACCCTTTGTAAGCCTCCAACACCCCCTTATTCAGACTTTTTATGAGTATCTCACATCCTTACTCTTCAGAAAGAGATATAAATAAAAGAGAACAGAAGGAAATAATATAAGCACACACATATGCCAGACACTGTGTAACAAACCCATAAAGTACTTGTTATTCCCATTTTACAGAATAGGAAATTGAACTTCATAGAGATTGGGTGATTTGCTAGCTATGTAAATACTGGAGCTGGGATTCAAATGTAGATACTTCTCACTTTAAAGCTCCATATTCTTCCCCTACATCATGCTGCCTGAGAAGAGAAGATAAGAGGAGAATTTACCAAGTCTACATTAAAGAGAAGCAAGAACAGAGAGGTATGGACATCCGTACCTCTCTTTGCATCCCTTCCCCATAATTTTTTTTTTTTTTTTTTTGGAAAAGAAACAAAATATTCCTGCTAGGTAAGACTCAGAGACTCTTTCAAGATGACAAAAGTGAATAGCCTCCAATAGACCTTTTTTTTAAGAGAGGGGCATTAAGTATCAGAGCCAGGGGACCTCTCGCATGATTCTGTCATGGCTCAAGGAAAATTTTAAGAAAAATACTGTTTACCTAGTTTGACCACAGCATCTAAAAGAATCCAGAAGGAGTGGTGAGGCAGAGAAAGGGAGAGAAAGGAGACTGACTCACTATTTGTTTTCCAAAAATAAAAACTCAAACCAAACACAGTGGGACTGAGCCATCCAGCTGGGTGCTCTAAGGATTAACTGTCTGTGTGGCCAAGTACTTAACTTCATCTTTCTGATGGACCAGCTATAAAAGAGAAAAAGAGTTCAGTATAAGGCTCCTTATCAAGAGGGTACCAAGAAAGTTGTATTTATAGCTTTTGAGATACAGACCTAAGCAAATGGCTTGACATGGAACCCCTGGTTCTAGTTCCCAGCACCCTTGCTGTGGCCAATGTCATAAGGTTGGGTTTGGAGATCCGAATGTCTTCAGAGTGTCAAGTACCATCTCATATTTTTGCATCCTCCTCATAGGGTACAGCTGGGCGTTTTCATATGGATCCAAATTGATGTTGAAAACAGTGCCAACATAATAAGGTAGAAAGAACATGGGCTTTGGAGTTGGGCAATCACGGACTTGAGCCTTGGTTGTAAGATTTGAGCAAGTTAGTATTTCTGAGACTTGTTTTCTTCACCATTAAAATGAGGATAATTATCTTAGAACATTCATGTCTTGAGAAATAAAGTTCCTGATACATAATAGACACTTACTTAAAAGATAATTCCCATATTAGCCCTTGCTTTACACCATATACAAACATTAACTTGAACTGGATTATAGACCTAAATTAAAACAACTCCTACAAGAAAACATAGGAGAAAAATCTTTGTGACCTTTAAGTAAACAAAAAGCATAAATCATAAAAGAAAAACTGAAAACTAAGCTTCATCAAAATTCAAAGCTTTTGTTCCTCAAATGATGCAATTAAGAGAAGGAAAGGGCATGCCACAAACTGGGAGAACATTCAGTTGAACCTTGAACAACATGGGGGTTAGGGGCATGGCTCCCTCCAATGCAGTCAAAATCCATGTACAACTTTTGACTCCCCTGAAACTTAACTACTATAAACAGTGGAATAACACATACTTGGTATGTTATACATATTATGTATTGCATTTTTACAGTAAAGATAGAGAAAAGAAAATCATAAGGAAGATTTAAATGTATTTAGTATTGATTAAGTGGAAGTGGATCATCACAAAGGTCTTTGTCTTCATCTTGACATTGAGTAGGCTGAGGAGAAGGAGGAAAAGAAGGGGTTAGACTTGCTGTCTCAGCAGTGACAGAAGCAGAAGAGGTAGAGGAGGTAAACGGGGAGGCAGCAAAGGCAAGCCCACTCAGTGTCACTTTTACTGAAAAGAATCCAAGTATAAACGGACCCATGCAGTTCAAGCCCATTTTGTTCAAGGATCAACTGTATTCACATGTTTTCACAGATTGAAAGAAATGTTTAATATATTTCTATCTTACAAAGAACTGGTAGCCAGATCATAAAAGGAACTTATACAACTCAGTAAGAAGATAAATGACACAAGTTTTTAAATGGGCAAAAGATTCGAACAGATACTACACAAAAGAAGATAGTATACAAAATGCCAATTAGCACATGGTGCTCAACATCACTAGACATCAGAGAAACAAATGAAAACCAAAATGAATACTATAACATATAAACCCATTAGAATAACTAAAATTTAAAAAGCTGATCACACTAAGTACTTCTGAGGTTGTGAAGCAACTGGAAATCACAGACACTGTTGATACGAAAGTAAAACAATACAGTTTGGAAGTTTCTCAAAAAGTTTAACACGTATCTACCATATGACTGAGCCATTCAACTTCTGGGTATACCTGGGAGAAATGAAAATGTGTGCTCCGCAGAAAGATTTGCAAGTGAATGTTCATATCAGCTTTATTTAAAATAGCCAGAAACAAGAAAGAACCCAATATCAATAGGTGGTATATCCACACAATGGAATACTCCTCAGCAATAATATGGATACATGCAACAACATGGACACATCCAGAAATCACTATGCTGAGTGAAATAAGCCACACAAAAAGTGTACATACTGTACTCCTATAAAATGCAAACTAATTTAGAGTGACAAAGAACAGAGGAGTGCTTGCCTGGGGCGAGGGGCAAAGAAAGGGACAGACTGCAAAGGTGCAAGAGGAATGTTTTGGGGATTATGCCAGTGTTCTACATCTTCATTGTAGTGCTTGTTTCATGAGTACGGATAGACACCTATCAGACTCATTAAATGTACACAGATATAATTTACTGTGTGTTAATTATCCTTTGAAGTTGATAAGGAAAAAAAGTAATTTCCTTTGCCACTCCCGCTGCCACTGGAATCAAGTTAGCAAGCGACTACCTCCCATCTCACGATCACTGGGAAAACAGGAAGCTGTACAGAAGTTGGTGAGAAAATGAGTGGTATTGCAAAAAACATTTCTTGATTATTAATGAGGTGTTTGGCACTAAGTTACAAATCATCTTACTTAATTCCAACACTTCTGATGAAGTAGGCACTATCATCTCTATTACAGATGAGAAAACAGGCTCAGAAAGTTTAAAGAACTCATTGAAAGCCACCCAGATAGTAAACAGTAGATGTGGATTCAACAGTGTATGCTGGCATCAGACCAGATAAACTTACCTTCCAATGCTATTATTCCCTACAGTGCTTAGGGAATCCTCAGAAAAGAAAAGCCCTGATAGCCTAGGGACAAGAAGAGTTGCTAGAGATTTCCTTCATCAGGACTGAGAAATCCTCTCAAGTAGCAGAGATTTTTTTCTTTTTAATTTTTTTTTTAATAGGGGAGTTTTAGCAGCCTTTTTCAAAGCAGCTTGGGAGAGTGGGAGGTGGGGTACACCTCTGCTTTGGAGCCGAGGAGAATCCTCTCACTTGGCTCCAGCATTTGCTGGTATTTTGTTAACTTTTGGCTCCTCCACATTCACCCACCCACTGGTTTCCCAGAGTAAAAATGCCAAAATAGCTTGGCTGAACAGGCGAATGGATCACAGATGACAGAGGTAAAAAAAAAGAAAAAAGGAAAAAAAAAAAAAAAGTAAAGAAAATCAAGAAGCTCTGTAATGTTTCTTTTTAAAGGTAAAAACAAATTGCACACTTCCTCATTCTTATTCTCTTTGAGTTGTCTGTCTTGTGAAACATTCTGTTGTCTATATTTTCATTCATCACACTGGAAAAAGTTAGGCAAATGGGTCATGCTGAAAGTTTAAGTAAATTTACCGTCTTCCTATTTCAGACCAGCTGTAGTCCATCTCCCCTGAAGCCTGGCCAACAGATCAAGGAGAACATGGCTTGAGCTGCAAAAACAGACCACAGAGAGAAACCCTGGGAAACTAGGCTCTAGGGGGTAGCTCAGGAGGGGAACCCACACTGCGGAGGGACAGTAAAGAGGCCTGGGTGCCGGGATTAACTCTAATCATCCGTGAGACTCTGGCAAGACATGCTCTCCCTCAGAACTTCCAAAGACTGGAGTGATCAGGTTTTTCAACTTTTAACAAAGGCCCAGCGTTTCTAACCAAATATAATCTCCCTAAACCCTCAGTTTCTCATGTACTTCCTCTTTGAGGACTGCTGTGTTGCCTGTTTATTCTTCAGAAACCAAGTTTCACTTTCTGAAATCTTATAAAGCCAAGTGACTTTTCATTGTTTCACTATAAATTATGATACCAAATAAAAACTTCTAAAAAGTATATACAAGGATAAACTAAAATTCAGCCATAAGCCTGAGTGTGTGTTATTGAGAGTCAGGGACTAAATGCTCTAAAACAAACTGTGATGTTTTCTGGTTGTTCCTCATTTCCATTCCTGACTTAGCCTGAACTGCAATTTTACTAAAGGTCCTTTGCTTCCCCTTCACACACGTTAAGAATTCACCACAGGAACATGTGCTTTTGTGCTCATTGAACTAAAGCCTCCTCCCCAAACTATGCTCTGCCAAGTTGTTTCTGGTAAGCAACTTTGGAAAATAAAAATTCCCTAGACATTCTGAACAGTGGTATGAGAGGAAGACACACAACCCGGCAGGGGAACTGAAACATTCCCCCTTGTGTCCACTTCTGTCCTGGGAGGATGGGGGAAGGAAGTCGTGGAAGAAGCTTTTTAGAGGAAACAGACTCGCAGGACTTTTGCTGCAAACAATTGGGTACTGTATCCAGCTGTTGACTGAGGCAACTGTCAGCTCAAAACCACGTGGAGAACAAGGGAGTCAGAGTTCCTTCTCCTAAAATAGGACAGGACTACACTTCTGTTTCACATGTCATAGCCTAGTACCTGTATTCCAGCTCTCAAGCCCATTCTCAGTGTTAGAAGGGGCCTTTGGCATCCTTTACCCAGTGGCCTTTTTTTTTTTAAGAAGTGGAATTATTTATTTCTATATACAAGATTCTGTATAGAAGCATAACGTAGAAATAAAAGCAGAACTGCTCTGGGGGCAGGGGATGCAGGCAGAGAGCTCTGCCAGCTGAGCTGCTGTCATCCCTTTCATCAAGCAACTCTCTGGATTTCCAGGGCCACAGGGAACACTAAAAGGTCTTTGTTGATTCTCAGCCTGGGATTCATGGTACCTGTGGAGAGTACAGATGAACACACAAATGACCATGCCCTTCATTTGATTCAGTAGAGGGATGGTATGAGCTTTGGTTCTCACATCTTCTCCTTCAATAATATCATTAACTCCCAGTGCTTCGTTTACCATTTCTATGTGAAAGAGTCTCACGCTGTACATTTTTAGACACGATCTCCCTACTTAAAGCCAAGCATCTAAAGCATACTGCTGGGAGGAGACCAGCAGGGAGCTGGGTAAGTAGATAGGGAACTGGAAGTCTGGCAGCAGAATTCCAAGTGTTTGGTCCCCAAATCCAGGACCAGGACTCTAATTCCAAGGAGACTGGTGAGAGAAAACAATAATGGGAGTCTTGACCAAAAGGAACCAATTCTAAAAAGAATTGGGGGGCCAGGTCAGGCACAGTGGCTCACGCCTGTAATACCAGCACTTTGGGAGGTCGAAGTGGAAGGATCACTTGAGGTCAGGAGTTCAAGACCAGCCTGGGCAACACGGTGAAACCCTGTCTCTAATAAAAATACAAAATATTAGCTGGGCGTGGTGGCGGGTGCCTGTAATCCCAGATACTTGGGAGGCTGAGGCAGGAGAATCGCTTGAATCCGGGAGGCAGAGGTTATAGTAAGCCGAGATCACGCCATTGCACTCCAGCCTGGGCAACACGACCGAGATTCCATCTCAAACAAACAAGCAAACACACACACACACACACACACACACACAAAACAATTGGGGGCCAAAGTCAGACAGGGACTAGTTTCAAGGCTGACTTGATGCTGACTCCCAGAAGTGTGGATCAGGCTCTTAAATCTCATGCCATGTCATCCCTGTTACATGCAGGATGGCTTCACAAAACCCGTCATAAGGCACGAGAGGACAGAGCTCAGCAGAGCTTCACAGCTCAGCGTGTCTGCGCCCTGCCTGCCTAGCAAGTTGAAAGCATGTGATAAGCTGAAAGGATGCAGACCAGATACTCTTAACACTTTTTAGGTCACTCACTGAGAGACCAAATAGCCATTTCTCCCTTCACCCTTGTTACAGAGTTCATATTTTGTTCAGAGAACTGGTGAGATCTGATGGTATCAGGGAAGGTAAATCCCCTCCCTTTACCCCAAGGGCTGAATCAAAATCAATTATACAAATCCCATTCCTCATTGCTGGGAATGATCTAGAGGTGGGCATGTGACCTAGTCCTGGCCAAAAAAACATAAGGGGTTTTCTGGGGAGGGAAAGTGCCTGATTTTCCTGGTGACATACTTGAGCCGCTGAAAGAATGCTGAAACTTCCGGCCTCTTGCTTTGCTAAATGAATATCAAAGTCCTTATGATTTAAGTCACTATTAGTCAGATTTTCTGTTAACTGCAGCTAAAAGTTCTCCTGACCTGCTGACCCACTTGAGAATCAGATTAAAACTATGAGTCCTATATCCTGCAACCTCTATTATATGGGTACATAGAGTATTTTGCCTATAATTTTTGAAGGTTCACAGATTTCAGATCAAGAATCCTTATTCAAGACCAGTAGTTCTCAAAAAGTGGTCCCCGTACCAGCAGCATGAGCATCATCTAGAAGCTTGTTATAAGTGTAGCTTCTCCAGCCCTACCCCAGATCTACTGAATCAGAAACTCTGGGAATGGGAGCCAGGAGTGGTGGCGTGCATCTGTAACCCCAGCACTTTGGGAGGCTGAGGTGGGCGGATCACTTGAGATCAGGAGTTGCAGACCAGCTGGCCAACATGGTGAAACCTCATCTGTACTAAAAATACAAAAATTAGCTGGCATGGTGGTGTGTGCCTGTAATCCCAGCTACTCGGGAGGCTGAGGCAGGAGAATCACCTGAACCCAGAAAGCAGAGGTTGCAGTGAGCCGAGATCCTACCCTTGCACTCCAGCCTGGGCCAAAGAGTGAGACTTTGTCTCGAAAAAAAAAGAAACACTGGAAGAAACTCTGGGGACGGGGCCCAACAATGTATATTTTACAGACTAATGATACGATTCATGACAAAATCTGAGGACCACTGCTTTGAGCCCAGCATTATTCAATAGAACTTCCTGTGATAATAGAAATGTTTACATCTGTGCTGTCCAGAATGGTTTCTACTAGCAACACATGTCTACTGAGCACTTGTGGCTAGTACAACTCAGAAACTGAATTTTTAATTTTACTTGGTTTTAATTTATTAAAAGTTAAATAACTGCCTATGGCTAATGACTACTGTATTGGACAGTGCAACTCTAGATAAACATAAGGTATTTTATATTGCCAAATAGCTCCTGGTACTAAACTACAAAATAAAGAAGTGGTTCTCAAACTTCAATGTGCATCAGAATCACTGGAAAGCTTGGTGAAACACAGACTGAAGGCTCCCAGCCTAGAATTTGTGATTCAGCAGCTCTGGCTTGGGGGCCTGACAATTTGCATTTCTAACGGGATCTTACGTGGTGTTGGTGCTGTTGGTCCAGGGATGGCACTTTGAGAACCACTGAAATAAGGAAAACTTGCCGTCTTCCTATAACCTGTGCCATGGGCCCAGCAGGTGCTTGATATTACTGAAAGAATGATGGCTACCCTCTAACAAAGGAACACTTTTGGAAGTGTCTACTGTGTTCCAGAGACCATGATTACCTCCTCATAATCATCAGGTGGCAGGCTGTATGTTTTGAAAGAGATTCATAGAAAGGTTTGCTCAAGGCACTCAGTCTTATTGCTTACTTCTCTGTGTTTTAAAGTATTAATTCATAAATTATTTAGGTCTAGGCAAGTTTGTGAAAGAATATACATATGTGATATTAGTACAGATCATATCACATGTACTGTACTGTCTCATATCATATGTATTGTATCATATAATATCGTATCATATATTGTATATATACGTATATATTGTATATCGTATCATATATTGTATATATACATACTGTATCATATATTGTATATATATGTCATATATGTCATATATATAATATATATGTCCAGAATTGCTGAAAACTAAAATATTCAAGAGTTAAAAAGGCTTTCGACACCACAATGGTGGCATGAATGACAATACAACTTGCCATCTGGAGTGGGGGCTAGGCTTTCTCAAATAACACCACATAGGAAATCATCTGTGCCAAAGACCTGGTCTGGACAGCAATACAGCTTTCAGCATTAATGGGAAAGGCAAGAATCAAGGACAAACACACAGGGGACTTTTCTGAAGGTCAAAAAAGCAACAATAACTACCAAGCCCAGAAAAGCTTTTAGATCTGACCTTTTCCTGTGCTGAAGCCATTCGCCTTCCAGCATCTTCAATCTAATAGACTGAAGTGGGCTGAAATGGCTCTTAGGAGAGAACTGGGCTACTCTTTTCCTTAATGCTGCCTCTCCACCACTACTCAAGCAGCAGCAGCATTACTGGTAATTACATCATTATGCCATAATGGAACACATGCCGTGCAAGTGAAACAGCCTGGCGGCTCCCCAGTTGAGGAGAGAAGAAAAGGACTCCCCTTTCACTGTTCAATTTCTATTAACTCTCTAGGTTCTGGCTTATTTTCAAAGGCAAACCACCTTTATGACATTTCATAGTCTTAAGACAGACACCACAGAGTGCAGCTTAGTCAAAGACCAGGAGTGAAGTGAATGCATTAGTGTAACAGAGATGCTCCACTGGAATAGGCATTAGGAGATGTGGGTGCAGTTCTGGCTTTGCTAAAATCACTTTATGTGACTTGAGGGAAACCATATTTGCATCTTTTAGATTTCAGTTTCCTCATCTATAAAGAACAGCAAAGTTTCTGGGCCGGGGATCCCAAAATGTCCCAGTGGGCAACTTGAGATTGGCATGAATGATCACAAGAGCTCTCCCACCCAACTCTAACATTCTGTTATCAAAAAAGATTCCATGAACAGGAGAGACAGGAGTGAAGTAGTATTTGGAAGGCCAACTCTATTTGATCTTCACCAGTTAACTAGAAGAGAATTCTTGCCTCTACTCTGACCCATATATCAGTGTCAGGTCATCTTCATCAACATTCACACCAACTCTTCAAAAGACCAAGCTCAGGCTGGGCATGATGGCTCATGCCTGTACAGTAACATCACTTGAGCCCAGGAGTCCGAGGCTGTAGTGAGCTATGATCACGCCACCGCTCTTCAGCCTGGGCAACAGAGAAAGACCCTGTCTCAGGTCTTCTCAGAGACAGAAAGTACACAGAAGTACCAAGTATACTGAGATTAAAATGAGGCAACTGATGTTCTTGCTGTCACAAACTCCTTATAGGACCCTGGCTGGGTCAGTCACTTAACCCTAGCCAACTCATCTTTAAGACACAGTGGCTGGGTGTGCTGGCTCGTGGCTCACGCTTGTAATCCCAACACTTTGCAAGGTCGAGGCAGGTGGATCACTTGAGGTCAGGAGTTCAAGACCAGCCTGGCCAACACGGTGAAAGCCCGTCCCTACTAAAAATACAAAAATTAGCTGGGTGTGGTGGTGTGTGCCTGTAATCCCAGCTACTTGGGAGGCTGAGGCAAGAGAATCACTGGAACCTGGGAAGCGGTGGTTTCAGTAAGCCAAGATCATGTCACTGCACTCCAGCCTGAGTGAAAGAGCGAGACTTCGACTCAAAAAAAAAAAAAAAACCACACAATGGTGGAGGGGATGATGTTTAGAAATTAGACCCCTTCAGCTCAAGCAGTTTATGATTTTGATATCTCTGTACAAGTTTCAAATGCTACTACTGGATATTGGGGCACTTGAGGGTATTGAGATGTTAGCACTAATAACATGGTAACAATGAAAAATCCTGCAAGACAGAAATGTTTCTATTTTCTTATAGTATTCTAAAGGTTTTCTCACATACAAGGAAAAAAATATTACCTATAGCAGACCTCAAGAATCAAAACATGCAAAACTACATACTAATTGTTTCACATCTCAGAATCTTCCCTTTTTAGCATCCCAAAAGAAAGTCAAATTATGTTCTTTTTAGTTGTCTTCTGGTCCACCTAAAGTAGGTATAAGACTTTGGTTTTGAGCAATTAAGTTAACCTAGATACCATGAATGACACTCCCAAAAAAAAAACAATTTAAAAGCTAAATAAAATATTCTTAAATATTAATTTTGAAAATGAGTCATGCTGTCAAGAAGTAAGGAATCTATAGAGAACAAAAGTTAAATGAAAGCAGGTAGAAGCAACCTGAATATTCACTGACAATGAGTGGATTAAAAAAAATGTGGTATAGACATACAATGGAATATGATTTTAGCCTTAAAAGGAATGGCATTCTGAAATGTTACAATATGGATGAACTTTGAAGACTTATGCTAAGTGAAATAAGCTGGTCACAAAAGGACAAATACTGATGATCCCACTTATATAAGGTACCTAGAGTCAAATTCATAAGGACAAAAGTGTGTAGAACAATGGTTGCCAGGGATTGGGGGTGGGTGAGTAGCAGGTAATAGGGAGTTACTGTTTAATGGGTACACAGTTTATTTTGTAAGATGAGAAGTTCTGGAGATGGATGGTGGTGATGGTCGTGCAACAATGTGAATATACCTAATGCCACTGAATTGTTCACTTAAAAATAATTTTGGCCGGGCGCGGTGGCTCAAGCCTGTAATCCCAGCACTTTGGGAGGCCGAGACGGGCGGATCACGAGGTCAGGAGATCAAGACCATCCTGGCTAACACGGTGAAACCCCGTCTCTACTAAAAATACAAGAAAAAATTAGCCGGGCGAGGTGGCGGGCGCCTGTAGTCCCAGCTACTCGGGAGGCTGAGGCAGGAGAATGGCGTGAACCTGGGGGGGCGGAGCTTGCAGTGAGCCGAGATCGCGCCACTGCACTCCAGCCTGGGGCACAGAGCAAGACTCCGTCTCAAAAAAAAAAAATAATAATAATTTTGATGTTATATATGTTTCACCACAATAAAAAAAAATAAGTGAAAGCAGAAATCCTGGAAAGAAAGAGAATACCAAAACCATTTTTTGCCCTGAGGTTATTTATGTAACAAACACTAGTGACAATTGTGATGACTGTTTCAAGTGTGGGCAATACATCTGCACACTAAAAGGGACCATAAAAAAACTGACCTGTCTTGACCACTAGAAAAGAAGTAATGTCTCTCCTAAAAGTCTGTAACCAAAATCTGGCTCTAATGCAAGTTTGTGACCAAATTCATGATGCTTCAAGTGAAGATGTAAAAGCAGTCCAGGATTAATAATGTCCTGAGGCTACTGGAGGCAGTAGCCTCTAATCCATTTTGGTAGAACAAAAGTTTAACCTAGGCCTCAAATAGCTTCCAAAGGTAAAGTCCTACGGAATATTGCTCTTAAAAGTAAAACAAAAACATACATGGAAATAAGCCATAATAACATAATGAATGACAGCCAGGAAAAACTGATGACAGAATCATATCTTCAAAGACTTCACACATTGGAATTAGAGACAGAATATAAAATTTTTATGATTTAGAAGAGAAGCTTGAAAAAATTAGCAAACGAGAGTATAAAAAAGAACTAAATACTTCTGAAAACAAACTAAACTGAATGTCCAAAAATGAAAATTATAATTGAAATGAAAAAGTCAATAGTCAAGTTAAACAGCAGATTAGATAGAGCTAAAGAGTTAGTCAACTAGTAGAGCAATCCAAAGAAATTCCACAGAATGTGACCCAGAACTAAATATATGAAAAATGATAGTTTAAGAGACATGGATGATAGAGTAAGAGGGTCTAACACATATCTAATCTTGTAACTGAAGTTCAATAATTAAATAGGAGAGGATGGAGTATTATTCTATGCCTTTGGCTGATATGTTTTCAGAACCATTGAAAGAATACCAAACCGCATATCCAGTAAGCTCAGCAAATGTCAAGCAGGATAAACAGAAACCACATATTGTAATAAAACTGAAGAACACCAAAGACAAAAAAGAAGACATTAAAAGAGAAACAAGAGATCACCTGCAGAAGAATGGCAATTAGACTATCAGCTAACTCCTCGACGGCAACAGTGAAATCTAGAAGATCACAGAATAATTTTTCAGTGTGCTAAGAAAAACTAACTTTCAATGCAGAAGTCAATAGCCATTGAAACTCAATGAATGCAAAATAAAGATATTTTCAGACAAAAAAACAGATTGCCACAGACAGACTCTCACTAAAGGCAATTCTAAAGGATAGACTTTAGGAAGAAAAATAATCCCAAATGGAAGGTCTGACATAAAAGAAAACAAAGATGAGCACAGATATTGATAAATATGTGGGAAATGTGAACACTTCCAGTGTAAAACAAGAATATTACTTTATGTGGGTATAAATAAACAAGATAGAAAACACTGGCCAACAATAACATAAGTTAGGAGGAGTGATTCAAGTTTAGGTATGCTAAGTAAGATTCTTATATTATTTGGAAGAAGGGTGTAGTGCGTTGAATGGTCGCTCCCCAAAAGATATGCCCATGTCCTAATCCCTGCAACCTGTGAATATTACCTCATATGGCATAAGATGTGATTAAGTTCAGGGTCTCAGACCCTTTGGCCATATAAGGTAATATTCATAGGCAGCACTTCTCTTGGAGAATTCAGGGAAACTCTAAATGTAATCATATGTATCCATATAAGACAGAGATAGAGGGAGAACAGATAGAGGGACAGAAGAGAGAGAAGGAAGAGACAGTGCGACCATGGGCAGAGACTGGAGTGATGCAACCATGAACCAAGGAACATCTGGAGCCACTGGAAGCCAAAAGAGGCAAAAGATTTTCCCCAGTGCTTTCAGAAGGAACACAGCACTGTAACACCTAAGTTTGGACTTCTGGCCTCCTGAACTATGAGAGAATAAATTTCTATTGTCTTAAGCCAACAAATTTGTGGTCATTTGTTACAGCAACTACAAGAAACTACTACAGGCCTGGCGTGATAGCTCATGCCTGTGATCCTAGCATTTTGGGAGGCCGAGGCTGGCAGACTGCTTGAACCCAGGAGTTCGAGACCAGCCTGGGCAACATGACAAAGCCCTGTTTCTACAAAAAAAAAAAAAAAAAAAAAAGAGAGAGAGAAGGAGGAGGAGGAGAAGGAGGAAAGAAAAAAGAAACTAATACAGAGAGTAAATATATTGCTGTACTTTAGGCCAAATTAAAAAATTAAAATATATGTGCTGAGAAAGAGCTCAATTCTCCCTAAGTGAATTTATTAATTTAACATAAACTCAGTAAAAACACCATATTTTTGGTCAGATGTGGTGGCTCATGTCTGTAATCCCAGCACTTTGGGAGGCTGAGGCAGGTAGATCGCCTGAGGTCAGGAGTTTGAGACCAACTTGGCCAACATGGCGAAACTCTATCTCTACTAAAAATACAAAAATTAGCTGGGGGTGGTGGCATGTGCCTGTAATTCCAGCTACTCGGGAGGCTGAGGCTGGAGAATCACTTTACCTTAGGAGGCGGCAGTTGCAGTGAGCCAAGATCTCGTCTCTGCACTCTACCCTGGGCAACAGAGTGGAACTCCATCTCAAAGAAAAACAAAAACAAACAAACAAAAAAAAACACCATATTTGTCTTAAGTAAGAGAATATAATGTGAAGTTCATAATTGTAAAGTTCATAAAGAAAAACAAGAACAGCAGAGGACACTATTACAACCATATGGTAAAACACACCTCATTAATCAAAACAAAGCGTACTGCTATATATATTTTATATGTATATATACAGACAAACCAATGGAATTTAATACTTAATGAGTTCACAAATGGTTACTAATGCATAAAATGCTTAGATTATGATAGACGTAGTACCTCAAATCCGTGGGAGTTAATGACACTGTTAAAAATAAAGCTGAAACAAAGTTGAACCTGTACCTCTAAGCATAGATCAGGAAAAATTCCAACTGGATCAGAGATTTAAATGTAATATAAAATGAAATTATGAAACATAGCACATTTCTTTTATAACCTCTAAGTGGGAAAGTCTATTACCTAAAATCCAGAAACCATAACAATGATTGTTATAGTGACTACACAGAAACCTGTAAATCTAAAAACGAAAACTATTTTTAAACCCTGCATGGCAACACAGACACACCCCTGCCACACCCCTATGGGCAAAGCAAGGAAAAAAATGGTAACTTGGGTTAGAAGTCATAAATATTCCGCTAAAATTCACAATTCCTATTACAAAGGGCTGATGTCTTACATAAAGAACTCCTACAAATCAGTAAGACCATGAACCCTGCAGAAAACTGAGCAAAGAATATGAACAGATTGTTCACAGAAAAACAATTCTAAATGATTTTTAAACATGTGAAAAGACCAATGTTGACTTACAAAAGGAATACAAATTAAAATACACTGAAATGTTACTTTTATTAGATTGGCAAACATACAGAACTTCGGTAATCATCTCGGCAAGACTGTAGAAAAATAGGCAGGCGTGTAAATAGTTACAAATCCTCTGGAGGGCAATGTGGCAAAATTACATATAATCTATCAAAAGTGTAAGAGTATACATCCTTTAACCAGGCAATGCCAGAAAGTTATCCTAGAGATAAACTAACATGTGCACAATGATATATGTGCATTTTGGGAACTATTTAAAAGAATAATATTGAAAACAATGTAAATGCTCATCAATAAAGACTTAGTTATGCCTTCACCAATTGATGTAATACCACTCAGCTGCTTTTAAAAAAGGCATGGGGAAGAAAACTCTTCATGTATCAACATGGAAAGAGCATCAAGAGATACTATGAAGTAAAAAAAGGTATAGAGAAAGTTGTCCTTTATTTGTGTAAATGGAGGAGTTAATATATATGTGTATGCATATTTGTAATTTGTATTAGATATAGAGCCAAGATATATTATAAAGATAAATACACTGGGGTATTAGAACTGAGCAGATGGAGGCAGAAGGATAGAAAGGAGACTTCTCACAGTATACTTTTCAAGTATTTAGTGTTTAAGTCATGTGCATGTATTATCTATTAAATTTAAACATTTTAATAAGTATGCATAATAAAATACCTAGAGTAACTTGTAATGAAGTGGAGTGTAACTTCCAAATAAGCAGAGGGATAAAAAGAAAATTAGAAAAAGGAAACAAAATGCTCCATCCAAAAGGTACGATTTAAAAAAAAGAACAGAAAATTTCATTATAATATAAGGTACAACACTACATGGTTGCAACAAATCAAAACATTTCCATAATCACAATAAATGTAAATCAATGTAATTCACCATTTAAAAGATAAAGACTGTCTCACTGTATTAACCACAATAAATGTGAATTAACTAAATTCCCAAGTTAAAAGAAAGATTTGTCAGACTAAACAAAAACATAATCTAGCTACATACTGTTTTTTAAAGATACACCTAAAATATAAGAGCACAGGTAGGTTGAAATCAAAGGATGGAAAAAATTACATAAAGTATATACATTACTCAAAGAATGCTGCTGTAGCTCTATGACCATCAAGTAAAAAAAGATATTAAGGTAAAAAGGCAAAGAGGGTCAGTCACTTCACAAAGACAGGAGGTTCAAAGGCCCAGGAAGTCATGTACTTCTAAAAAGTATGTGTACCTAGTAATATGGCCTCAAAATATATAAAGCAAGAATTGACATTACTACAAATAGAAAGTGACAAGTCCATTACATAATGGGAGATTTTTAAACAACCTCCCAGTAACAAACATAAAAAAGGTGAGGCTCCTTTTGCCAACTCAAGTTAACCTTCCTTGGAACTAGATAATCATATCAGATACACAATTTCTTACTTAATTCCTAAGAAAATTAATCAGAATGGAAAGACATTCGTCCTGTCTGGTTCTGGTGACAAGTATTCAAATACAGAAATGAGAAGTTACACATGAGCTGCACAAGCAACCACATAGCTAGACACTAACCCTAATGGTTTTGCCAGCAATTCGGTGTGCTTATGCTTCAATTAATCTCTAAATTCCTCAAGGGAAGATGTTGGTCTCTTACACACATTCGTATCTCTTCCCATACCTACCACATTGCCTGGTATGTAGTAGGTGCTCAATAAATGTTTTATGAGTCATCTACTACATATGCCTCTTAAAAATATGTATTCTCTCCAACACTATGAAGTACCTATTACATACCAGGTACTGTGTTAAGTACTGAGAATACATTTACACAGATGAATAAAAATGTCTGCTTTCCAGGGGACCACAACCTAGTAAAAGATAAATAGAAATATATTTTCTTTTCTTTCTTTTTTTTTTTTTTTTGAGACAGGGTCTCACTTTGTTGCTAAGGCTGAAGTGCAGGGGGACACACACAGCTCACTGCAGTCAGCTCACCTCCTGGGCTTAGGCGATCCTCCCACTTCAGCCTCCCAAGTAGTTGGGACTATAGGCACGCACCACTATGACTTGCTAATTTTTGTATTTTTTGCAGAGATGGAGTTTTGCCATGTTGCCTAGACTGGTCTCAAATTCCCAAGCTCAAGCAATCCACCTGCCTCAGCCTCCCAAAGTGCTGGAAACGTAGGCATGAGGCGCTGTGCCTGGCTTAGAAATACATTTTCTTAAAAAGCTATAAGTAGAGTTTTAAATGGAGTGGTAGATATATGAGCCCAGTGAAAGTACCTACAGACCTAAGGGAAAGGTTCTCACCCATTTAACATATATTCATAAGCACTTACTGTATGCCAGAATCAGGCAGGTGTTAAGAAGAGATATTTAAGTTAATTCTTGCCAAGCAGATGTGGGGTTGAAGTCAGGCAGAGGGTACTAAGGGCAATGAGAAAAAAGAATATAAGGTCCAGGAGAAAAATGTGATTTGCTCAAAGTCAAAGAGCTTGGGTAAAGACTAGAACCTACATTTCCTAGTGTCCTTTCCACATTGCTTCTGGAATTCCTGGCCTCAAGCTATCCTCCCGACTTAGCCTCCCATAGTGCTGAGATTATAGGCATGAACCACCACATATGGCTCCCACATTGCAACTCTACACTCCTTCCCCTTAGAACCGTCTTTATTCCACTACAGATTCCTGTCTAGGTCAAAGGTTTTTAACCAAAATTCAGTAAGAAATGTCTTTTAAATTGTAGCACAGTATCTATAAATACAATGAACTTAAAAGTTTCAATAAATATCCTTAACTGGACACAATACATGCTACTTTTTGTATTCTATTTTAGTTTTAAAATGCTGGTAGCAACTCATTACCATTGATTTCATCGCCTACTAATAGATCTCAATCCCCATTTTGTAAAATGCTCACTGCTTGCAACGGTTATTCCACCTCTAGCTTCTCACTTAATAGGCCCCGCAAAATTCCTATCCAAACATATTACTGAGCAACTACGATAGCAAACACTGTGATAGGCCTCGAGTTTGCTATATGTGGTTAAGTTCTTCAAAAAAGCATAAACAGGGATTTTATCAAAATTTCCTGAGAAATTTTTCCCAAACTATACATATTTACTACATATCTACTGATATCAGAAGATTCAGTAGATACAGAGTAAGATTTGGACACATGTAATGTTGGGAAAAGCTTCCCAGGTAATAGCACCTTTAAAAAATATATATATATGTCTATATAGTATTTTGCAAGTAGTTGGCAACGCTATGCTTGAAATACAAGGGTGGGAATGACTGCAGTCATATATATTTTTTTAAATTTCAATAGGGTTTTGGGGAACAGGTATTATTTGGTTACATGAATAAAATCTTCAGGGGTGATTTCTGAGATTTAGTGCACCCGTCACCCCCAGGTGATAGCAACTTAATGATCTGAGGTCCCTTCCACTTTTATGAAACAAATATTTGTGTAGGAAAAGGAGTCTGGTAACGGACTAGACACAGACATGAAAAATGAAACCTCAGATAAGCAGAGGGACTTAACCGTGATTAAAAAGCCACTGGTAGGGCAGGCATTAGAATCCAGCTCACCTGATTCCCAGTCCATTTCAGAAAGTTCCCACTAGGAAAATGAAGTCTCCCTATCAGTGTTCCTTCTCCATTTGCACTGACCTTTTCTTTATCAGAAACTCCCCAGGGCACTGGCTTACTAAATGCTAATTAGATTTCCTCCACCTGCTCTTCGATTTAGAGGGCAGTGCTAAGCAGTGCCCTCCTCAACTAACAAAGCCACTGGCATTCCCGGTATGCAGGGGCTGGCCTCCTGTTCTTTAGTCAACGTCAATTAAAGGGCTCCTATCCAAAGCCCTAAGGAGGAAGACAGAAAAGGGAGGGGTATTCCTTGATCCAAAAAATGAAGTACAGTCACTGATTGGGATTGATTGTTACTGTGGAGCTGGGTGGGAACAGGGAAAATTCTGGGAGGTAGGAATGGAATCTGGGTGAGGCAAGCAAACTGATGACCATTCATCATCTTCTCACTCCCCCAAGGAATGCTATTGTTGAACTTGAGGGGATGAAGCCTTGCATTGCAAAAAGCCTTCATCCAAAAATAACCTAAGAAACACTTCCCTTTCTCTTCTTGTTTCAATACACAGGTCCAAATTCCGCAGCCAAGAATGACAAGTCCTCCATAATTTTATCCGGCTCTATGGAGGCATCAGAATTTCGTGAATATTCAGCCACTAACTGGCAAAGTTCAGCCTGGATGTTCAGCCATTAACTGCTGTGTAATTCTGGACCAGTTAGTTTTCTCTGGGCTTTGATTTTTCTCATTTGCAGCACTCACTCAGTTGATTTCAAAATCAAGTAAGACAATGAATATACAAATGTTTTATAAACTATAAGGGGGTGTAAAGCTTTAATACAACTCCTAACACAAACTCAATTCAATGCAAACATTTACTGAGTTCCTAGAATAGTGTTTATACAGAGTTGGCACACAAACATTATAAGTATTAGCTGTTAGATGCACAAAAAACATACAGAGTTCTTAATGATGTGGAAATCACAGTCCACTGTAGGAGACAAGCTCTTTAACATAAATAGTACTAAATTTATGTTGATGAGTACTAAAATAGGCTGGGCACGGTGGCTCATGCCTGTAATCCCAGCACTTTGGGAGGCCGAGGCAGGTGGATCACCTGAGGTCAGGAGTTCAAGGCCAGCGTGGCCAACATGGCAAAATTAGATTTCCGTCTCTACTAAAAATACAAAAATTAGCCAGGTACCGTGGCGCATGCTTGTAGTCCCAGCTACTTGGGAGGCTGAGGCAGGAGAATTGCTTGAACCCAGGAGGTGGAGGTTGCAGTAAGCTGAGATCACACCACTGTACTACAGGCTGGGTGACAGAGCAAGACTCCATCTCAAAAAAAAAAAAAAAAAAAAAATGAGTACTAAAATAGAATATGTACAAAGTGAGGAAGGGGGGTTAATTAACCCTGCTACCAAAGAGCAGGGAAGCCTTCTATATTCACTATATTTTCTCCATAGCCCTATCCCCAATTACATTCTATTCCCCATCATAGTCTAGATGGGGAATATAATTGGGGATAGGGCTATGGAGAAAATATAGTGAAGAAGCAACTCAAATGGTTGCTTCTCAAATGATCCTCCAGCATTAGAATCTCCCCATCTTTATTCACAAAGTTACATGAGAAATTTTAAAAATCTGCTAACCATTCAAGGAGTATTTAAGCTTTTATTATGTGCAAGGTATTCTTAAGGATGCAAAACAATACAAGACAGGTCCCTGAACCCACCGAATTTACCATTGAGCAAGGGAGATAAATCATATACAAAATTATGATACTAAGGTATATTCCTGAGCCATACAGTATCTCAGGGGTAAAGGGGAACAAAGTTCAAATATCTGGAGAAGCTCCAAGTTGAAAAATTCTGTCCTCTTTCCCCCCATAAACTTGGACCAAGAGTCACAAATACATTCCTCCTCCATCTAGCAATATCCTTTAACCTACTTTGTGCCAGACAACATTCTGCTCATGAGAAAAAAGCAATGAACAAAATAGACAAAAATCCTGCCTTTGAAGGGCATATGGTCTGGAAGTGTAAACGGTCAGGTAGGTACATACATGAGTGACTGGTGTGTGCGTGCACGCATGCATGTGTGTGATACAGCAGACTGGAAAGCAAATGCTTTGGCTTAAGTGGACAGCTACCGCCCAGTTCCAGCTAATTGCTGAAAAGCAGAAATTTGGGCCCAGTGTTCCCAGATCTTGAAGCTGGACATTTTACGGATTTTATGTAAGAGATCTCAGCTTTTAACAATCTACGACTAATTAAAAGTGTTTAAAACACCACAGGCCAAGCAAAACACTTTATAGATGGAATTCAGGCCAAAGATACCAGTCTATAACCTGTCTTAGAACACGTATCATGATTTTTGGCTTAGAGATGAATCACTTCATATAGCGTTATAAACCAAGTGCTACTGGGCTGGAGGCACAAGATCCAGCCTCTCAGCCAGTATTAATGAGGTGAGGGCATTTAGCCTGAGCTCCTTCAGAAAACATCTCAGAATACGTCAGTGCTTAATTCTTTGCTCACTTCTCACAGCACTTACTGGCCACATCCACGTTGCCACATGCTGAGGTATTTCTTTGCTAAGAATGGCAAGACCATTCTGTTCAACCAGAAAGTCCATAAACAGCAACTCAACCAATGCAGCTACCTTGATGGTTTGATTATTCAACAGATTAATACTGTTCATGAATATGATTAATTCTGATCTACTCTATAATAGGCTTGCTATTTAGAAATACAGTAAACTTCTGTCACCTGAAATTCTCAAGTCAGGGACTTTATGCAAATTATCCTGGACAAAAAATTTCCTATAGTTAAATCACATTTGTCCAGAAGTCACTGAAATACAGTACTGATGACTGAAAAGCAGGCTACAAATAAATATATACAAATTACTACATGGTCACAATACAAATGTTTTAATAAAAATAGAAACAAAGCATACTTTAAGAAGCAAGAATTTCACTAAATATTAGTGCCTACCACATGAGGAAAGGAACAATTAACCCTAATAAAAGCTGGTCTTTCACTACATACGTTTATAACAGAACTACACAGCATGTTAACAAACTGAAAAAAAAAGACAAGACAGCAAAAATAAACTGTATAGGTTTAAGTCTTCAACTTCAGACCTTGGAAAAGCATCTTAAAAGTCAGATAAGGCCAGGCATGGTGGCTTATGCCTGTAATCCCAGCACTTTGGGAGGCTAAGGTGGGAGAATTGCTTGAGGCTAGGAGTTTGAGACCAGCCTGGGAAACACAGTGAGACTCCATCTCTACAAACAAAATTTTAAAAAAATTTTTAAAAATTAATTTTTAAATTTTTAATTTGTTTAAAATTAATAAATGTATTTATTAATTAAATTTATATTTATGTGCATGGTAGCACGCGCCTGTAGTCCCAGCTACTCAGGAGGCTGAGGTGGGAGGATTACTTGAGCCCAGGAGGTCAAGGCTGCAGTGAACAATGATTGTGCCACTGCACTCCAGCCTGGGTGACAGAGTGAGACCTACCTTGTCTCAAAAAAGAAAAAAAAAAAGTCAGATAAGTCATTCTCAATGCCTGGAAAATTTATCATCCCTGCTGGTCACCAGTTGACTGTATTAATCACTGGCAATTATTACATTAGAAACTTGGTCACCTTGTCTTCAAAATATGGTGCTGTTGCCTTTTAATGGGGTTAGTTTACAGTGTATATAAACTTAATGATAAATCAGCGACTCTACTATATTTGAGCCATGACTTACTGCAGCAAAATTAAAATCTAAAATGTAATGGAATAGCTCAAATGTACCTCTGATCAGCTGTGTGGCCTACGGTTTCTTTTTGTTACCAAAATCTGGGATGTGAAACTTGCATATTCTTTCTCATTAGAGGAGTTGCCCAAGGGCAGATTATCTTGTTATTAGTTTTGCTTTGGCCCAGAGTCTTTCATCGGCAAAACAGGCGCGTTGGTCACAAGGTAATATCTGAATAAAAATTTTCAGGGGGAGAAATATATCTTATATACCAGCAAATTAAAAAAACCCAAAGGCATTTATAAGGATGGTCATTTCAGCACATTTTTTAAGTAAATAAAATACTGTAACTGCTTATCAACTGGTTAGATTATGGTTAAATTACAGTAGTATACTCGGACACTACTATAAAGATACTGAGAAAAGTTGAGGTTCATGAGAGCTCCCAGAATGTTATTCACCTAAAGGTTATTACCAGATGATGGCATCTGGCGTGGGGTTTTTTGTTTGTTTGTTTGTTTTTTGTTTTAGCTTTTCTCGATTTACAACAACATGTACTATTTTAACAAAAGCAATAATCTTTCCTTTAAAAAAGAAAATACAATTGACCTATATATGCAAATATGGAACTACACCCATGGTTTATTTTATCTCACAGGACTTTGGTGCACATTAACCATAAGGATGTAGAACAGTGTCGACACATAAGTATTCAAATATTACCTGATTTATGCTAAGTGAAAAATAACAAGGTATAAAGCAGGGTAAACAGGGCAAGGGTCTGGGATGGGAAAGATGTTTTTTATTGACTACTACTGTGCCCAGGTTCTAGAAAACAGTCTGGGACAAAGCTTACCTGTTTATCATGTGTTGCAATCTCAGAGCAGAGAGCGAGGAAAGATTGGTAGGAAAGGATAGGAGGGAAAGGAAATCAAGGCTATATGCATCAACAAACTGGCTACAGCTTAACATGAAAACACAGACAACTGTTACAGGTTACAGGATGGGTTACGGGTTACAGGTTACAGGATGGGTTGTACGGAACTACTAATATTGTGTGTGTGTGTGTGTGTGTGTGTGTGTGTGTGTGTTTAAGGGGTAAATGGAGGAGAAAGGCAGACAGGAAGCAATTTATCTGCTGGTTCCTTCCCTTCTCCAGCTTCCAACTGCACGGGTAAGCGATGTTAACAGCCCTCACTCCCCACTTCCAGGCTGTGTTTACCCAGCCACACTGGACAGTCACTGGGGAAGAACTACTCCACGTTTGAACCTGAAAGTGGTAGGAGAGGCCAGGGTCTGGCCAAATGGGGCTTAGGCACAGGAGTTGCTGTAGTTCTCTCCACAATGGACATAACAGAGACCAAACCAGATCCCCGCCCTCACAGAGGGAAGACGAGACGGCCAGCACTGTTAGAAAACACGGCAAAAGCAGCAACATCTGAAGACTCACCACTGAGCAAGCAGACTGACTGAGGCACAGATATAAGAAGGGAATCTCGACAGACACACTGAATCTCACACAACACATACCCTTGTATACAGAATGGAACTTTAAGTATCATGTATTTAAAAAAACATACATTAGGAAAAACTTGTACTCAGTCTATACTCAGTAGTCTAATGAAAAGGGCAGGGACTTGGAGCCAGACAGTTCTGAGATTGAAAATCCTATCCATCTGTTCCTTGTTGTGAAACGCCAAGTAGGTTGCTGATCTGTATAATCAGGATACTATATGGTTATAGCGAAGATTAAATGAGCTAAGGTGGCTAAAAGAGATGTTAGGCTCTGGCAAACATGGTGCTGCCTCTTACATAAGAGGGGCTGATTCTTTTCCTTCCCTCATTCAATCCCTCCTCCGTGCTCCTGCAGGACAACCTCACATTATACTGCTAACATCATTCTGCCCAACATTATTTATATTTATGATCACTCGCTACACTGGCAGCTCCATGAGAATGGGATTATTTCTTTGGTGTCCACCTTTGCTGTCTAGTACAGCTCATGCTTATAGCTGGGGCTAAGTACACGTTTGCCAAATGAACCAAGAACTTCAAACACCAATTCTCAGGGGAGACAGCTTTTCATAAGACCATTAGTAAAGTCACTTGAAGGACCCGTGAGACTTCTAACATAGTCTGACAGCTGTACCGGCCAGAAAGGTAGAAAAAAAAAAAAAAATCAAAGGTTTTGAAGCTAGACAGATTTGCATTCCAATCCCAGTTCCACCTCTTATTACAAGGGTAATATTTGGGCAAGTGACACAGACCCGCTAAAACTTTCATTCCCATAAACATAAAATCAAAATCATACTATCTTTTGTAGGGCTATTTTAAGAAATGAGATTAAATAATATAAACTATTACTCATATGGTGTTAATCTATGTCACAAGGCACTCTTATCCTGACCAAGGTAGGGGAAGCAGAAGAGATTTCTGCTGTGAGTAAAAGGTATCTGCTTTTTTTCCTTTTAATTCAATGCATTTTTACTGAATGTCTGCTCTGTGCCAGGCTTTGTACAAAATATCATCCTCTATAAGTTTACAAAGTGCTTTCACCTTAGCCTCTCTCTCTGAGCTCTCACCCTCCTGACTCTGCTTTAAACCTGCCAAGAATACCCACTGGAAATGCTGAGAGATGAAGAGTTTCCATGACCTCTGGAACAGATGTGGATTGTAGTTCCAACAACAAAGGCAGTAAATAAGAAAGATATCCAAGTCTTGGTTGATGACATGGTAAAGAGTAAGTGTGCCAAATACATTTGACCAGCCCCTGGAGGTTCCACAGTGGATATCTAAGGTTGGTATTATTCTCCAGGCCCATTCTACTTCTCTAAAAAAACTTATCTTTCAGGAAAAACCCTTTACAAGAATTTAAGAATTCCTAATTTATCAGCTGCTTGCAGAAAAAGTGCTAAGCAAGGAAACGAACAAAAAGCCAGTTAAAGTAGAGAGGCACGGTGTGTATAACCTGAATAAACCCCAGCAATCCAAGTGGCTGTCCTGGGTAGAAAGACAGTCCAACAATCAAAAGTGAGAAAAGAGTAATTCCAGTCTTTACATGCTTTTCTCAATGGATACGAAAAGAAATCAAAATCATAACACACTTTTTATCTCCTAATCAGTTCTCTCATATACTATAGTTGCTCAAGGGTCTCTCACCCACCAACCTACCTTACTCCCAACCTTCAAAGCCAGTTTCAAATTTGCATTCTCCCCTTTCCCCTTTATCTTAAAAATTCTTTATTAAGAAGACTCAGTGTGTCTTCCCTATTTTTACATTTTCGCTCCATTCAGCCTACTAGAAAGAAGTAGAGTCCTGGAAGAACACCCAGTAAGAAAGAATCCTTCCACCCTAGAAAGACTTACCACTGGGCAAGCAGACTACCTGAGGGGCAGATAGTACCAAGGCAATCTCGGTAGATACACTGAGTCAGTGAGAAACTAAAGGGAAGACTGTGAATACTAATATGAGTAACTTGTATTTCTCTTTTGACAAATAACAGTACATGTTAACAACTCTTCTCTGTTATATACGTTATATATAGAGTCAGATATAAAGCAACTAAGTGATTATAATGACTTTATTTATTTTTTTGAGACGGAGTTTCACTTTTGTTGCCCAGGCTGAAGTGCAATGGCAGAATCTCAATTCACTGCAACCTCCGCCTCCAGGTTAAAGTGATTCTCCTGCCTCAGCCTCCCGACTAGCTGGGATTACAGGCATGCACCACCACGCCTGGCTAATTTTGTATTTTAGCAGAGATGGGGTTTCTCCATGTTGGTCAGGGTGGTCTTGAACTCCCAACCTCAGGTGCTCCGCCCACCTTAGCCTCCCAAAGTGCTGTGATTACAGGAGTGAGCCATCATGCCCAGCCACATAATGACTTTTTAAATCAAATGAGAGACAAGCCACAAAACAAAAAAGGTCAAAGTTTCTAAACGTAGAGATAAAAATAACACACTGAATGGGCCCGGGACAATGAAAACTTCCGCAAATGTAAACAAATACTTAAGTAATATATGTACATTGCTTGGAACAGAACCTGGCTTGATACTGGATTAATGTAGTCATTGTTATTATTGACCAAACCTTCTTGGTTCCCAGCTCTTTTGTTGTTAGATGATCACCCCAACCCCTCTAACAGAAATCACCTCTTTGTGTAGCTGTTCAATCTGGGGAGAGAATCTGACTTAATAGCTCCTCTAAAACAAGGTTCTTTTTATCCTTCTTTGTTGCTCCAGGCTAGCACGGTATCTGACACAGTTGGAATCAACAAATGCTTGTTAAAGGAATTAGTTCTGCTACCTGAAGATCGTTTATCCTGGAAATCTGAGACTTTACATTTAAAAGCATTCTAATCCCAGGTTGCCTTCTATAGGACCCATTTTTGGCAAGGATTTGACAAATCAGAGGGTCTGACGGAACCAATATTATAACACGATAAGCAGCCCAACTTTAGACACACATTCTAACAGCTTGACTTTTTGTCCAAGTTGATCTCAATTTAGTTTTGTAATCCGAAAACACATTTCCTCAATATTCTCCATACAGTTGACTACTATGAGTGTCTCTCCAATCTCATGACCTGTCATCAACCCTCGAAGAAAAACAAAATTACTAAGACCAAGGTCTACAATATAAATAATCTGGTATTCATCACAGGTTTCACTTTTGTTGAGCCATTTCTGAACTCATTATAAAACTATGTCTATGTAGGACCTTATTGTTCATGTCAACAAACACCTACAATAATGGAAAGACTTGGGAGTCACCTGGGGGGAAACCTGAAGTCCTGGGGTCTCTTCCTAGTGCCAGTGCTGCTACTGACTAGACAAGTTCGTGAAGTTGTTACACCTTACTAACCATCCATTTCTTAACGTATAATGATTCAAAAATTTGCAGATGCCTATTACATGCTGGGCATTATGCTGAATGCTAAAAACGCAAAGATGAATAATATCCCTATCTTTAAGGGTTTTTTATTGGAGTTGGACAGAAATTATATACATTAAATTAAAATCCAATTTAGTAAGTAATATAATGGCACACAGTATTACAGAAATATAAAAGAAAGACCCATTATTCTCTCTAATGGGTGGTTAGACACACCAGGAAACTAAGAACTGAGAAAGAACATGTTATGGGTTTATTCTATGCATAAAACAAGGTGGATGGGTAGGGAGGGGAACAAATGCCAGAATGCAGTTGCTAAATTGGATATTCAAATCAAGAACAGCCTCAAGTCTATTGAAATATTATTTTAATTGTAGCATGTAATGAAAATTCTATTTCATACACAGGTACACTGGTAACAGGGAAGACCACAAACTGCACACTTTGCAATCTTTGCGTATTTGGTTTATTTATTTTGTATTTTCTTTAGAGGCAGGGTCTTGCTCTTTCACCCACACTGGAGTGCAATTGCACAATCATAGCTCACTGCAGCCTAGAACTCCTGGGCTCAAGCAATCCTTCCGCCTCAGCCTCCCAAGTAGCTGGGACTACAGATACATGCCACTATGCCCTGCTAATATCTGGGTATTTGAATGAAACTACTACTATTACTACTACAAAATAGTCTCAGTCTATCTTGTGAGATTTTTAAAAATCAAAGGCCACAGCTACTCACTTTCATTTTGAAATGGGTTTTTTTTTGTTTGTATATATATATATTTTTTAAGTCTGGGCACAGCTTAATTAAAGTAGTTTTTGAACCATACACAGTTTGAAAAATCTAAGGCTCTTTCTGATACAAAATGTCTTTTCAGTGGCAAAGATATGGTGGAAATATTTGTTTTAAAATGTTTAACATTAAAAAGGCATTTATTGGTATAGCAAATACATGGTAAAATTAGAGACAGATACATAAACAGATCAGCAATCTAGAGGTATAGTTCCCAATATGCCCACTGATATAGAGGTAAATGGATACATCTTGAGATTTACCCATTACAACTAAGTTTCAGATCCCATTCTAGAATCAGGTAGTAATCTGAGCTGAACTAGAGAGAGGCAGAGAAAGGGCCCGACCACCTCAAAACTTGTAAAGCTTACATAGTCAGTGATATAGCCTTCCATTTCCCTCTTTGACTCACTGATTAATGAGTTACAGAGTGCTCTTCAGATTTTCCTTGGGGTCTATGTTGTTCTAGCTCCTCACAGAGGAAACTATATTCCATTTCATTCAGAAGCTTCATACACAGACTCTCCATTGGCTTCTGGTGCCTGCCAGATGTGCTCAGACCATCCTACTCCTTATATCACCCTTCTGCCAAATCACCTGCAGTACTTTGGATACAGCAGCTCTGTGCATTCCAGATTTAACTGTTTCCCATAGTCTAACAGAGGGAAGTTTATTTAAACTTGCATGTGCAAAAGATCAGAATGTAAGTATAATTAGAGGGGAAATATGGGGGAAATGTTAATCATATGTGTATGAACAGGACCAGATAGGCAGGCAGACTGTTTCTTCCTTAGAACTTCCTGGACTACAAATAGTTTATTTCTGCCTTAGATTGTAGTCAGCTCTTTTTGAGAGCTAAGTACTTACATCCCAGATGTGAACTCAAGCAGCAAAATGAAGATTTCTTAAGCAAAGTCTGCCTGTTTTGGCATTAAGAAGAAGAGTCCATTAATGATAAATAACAATACTTCTAATAAAGAGCTAGCACTGAGACAGTACTTGCTGTGTACCAGATACTGTTCTAAGCACTTTATATATTAACTCACTCAATCTTCACAACAAGCCTTATGAGATAGGTTCCATCATTAGCCTCACTTTAAGGATGAAAAAATTGAGACACAGAATACTCACCTAGTTAGTAAGTAATGGGATTCAAATACAGACCAGCCAGCTCTTGCTACAGCTTTTTCATCTTTTAAGTAAAAGGTTGTGGTTCAGTATATGCGAAACTTGAAAATGTTTTCACACATTCTGTTCTGATTAAAAGATGGGGAATACATCCTTTGTTTACTGTAGGATAAGGCAAGAATAACCATGTAAGTCTGGACAACCTAGGTTTCAAGTTCTAATCTAGGCTCATGATGAGGGAGAGTTGGAGGGGGGCACCGAGACTGACTAGGGAAGTGTCTTAATCAGCCTGGGCTGCTATAACAAATTACCATAGACTAGGTGACTTAAACAACAGACTGATAATCGGGATATTTATCCCTGCCCAAATCTCACTTTGAATTGTAATCTGCAGTACGGGAGGTGGGGCTTGGTGAGAGGTGTTTGGATCATGGGAGTGGATCCCTCATGGCTTGGTGCTGTGAGTCTTGTGAGAGCTGGTCATTTAAAAGTGTGTGGCACTTACTGCCACCCTGACTCTCTCATGCTTGCTCCTGCTTTCACTATGTGATGTGCCTGTTCCCCCTTCATCTCCTGCCATGACTGAAAGCTCCCTGAGGCTTCACCAGAAGCTGAGCAGATGCCAGCACCATGCTTCTGGTAAAGCCTGCAGAACCGTAAACCAATTAAATCTATTTTCATTTTAAATTATCCAGTCTCAGGTATTTATTTCTAGCACTGTAAGAACAGCCTAATACACAGATATTTCTCACAGTTCTGGAGGCTGGGAAGTCCAGGATAAAGGAACTAGCAGGTCCAGTGTCTGGTGATGGCCCTTTTCCAGGTTTACAGACGGCTGCCTTCTTGCTGTGTCCTCACAGGGCAGAAAGGCGAGTGGATGCAAGTTCTCTTGTGTGTGTTCACTTCTTATAAAGACACTAATCCCATCATGAGGGCTCTACTCTCATGACTTAATTTTCCCAAATGCCCCATCTCCAAATTCTATCACACTGGGGATTAGAATTTCAATATATGGTTTTTAGGGGACACAAACACTGAGTAGGTAGCAGGGGGTACAGGGGACCGGCATGTTAACCACGTAAGTTTAACTCACTTTATTTTGAAGAACGTGGTAGCAGCAGAAAAGCTTAATATGCTTTGGAGACAAGTGAACTCAGCTTTAGCTCCTGACTCATAAAACATTTAGGTTTTATGGTTCTGGGCTAGTTTCTTAGCTTGAGCTTGTTTCTGGGTAACGTGGGAATATTATCTCTTACATGGTATTGTAGTAAAGATTAAATGAGATGCAATGGGCTCATACCTGTAAAGTTTACTTACTACATAGTTAAGTACACAATACAATTTACACTTCACTCTCTCTCCTACTTTCCTATTTTCCCTCCACCCCACCAGAGATGAGGAGGATGAATCTGCTTCAGACAAAAAGTACTGAATAACTGGATACTTGTTTTACTATCCAGCACTGTTTCCCTTTCTCATGGTGGAAATTGCTTTTCATGAGATGTAAACATGATTCCGAGTAAAGCTGTCACTCATCCCTCTCCACACCTACCATGTGAGTGTCAGGTAAGGCACAGGTAGCTCTAGTCTGACTACTGTAGTTTCCAATCCCCTGGCCATAGTGGCTTAGTCCAGGGGTAGAATTATGACCCCAACTGTCAGTATCCTTCCCCAGGATTTTAAATTTGGAGTTCTAAAAGTGAGGACCTTGCCTTTTGAGTTACAGAGATGAGAGGACTGAGGGTTGCCAGTGATCTCCTTTCTTATCACCTACAGACAGCTTGCCTACAGGAGAAAAAGTCAAACACAAACAAGCAGTATGAGTTACAATGAGCGCCCTTGGGCCACTGAAACATGATTGTGTACCCAAGGTCACCTGGTATCTAGAAAACATTCAATTTTCTGAGTTTCCTTATTATCACACCATTACATTTCTATTTCTTGCTTAAATTTACTTGAGTTGGCTTTTGTCATTAGCAATTCCAAAAGTCCTTACAACATGAATTTATATTTTCTGTCAGACTTTTCTGCAAGGTGCTTTTCAGTCAAGATCCCATTCAATTCTCACAGCAATCCTGATGTGAAGGCATTGGTTCTCTTTCTCCCCTCACCCTGATTGCATTATCTGTGATGGTGTGAACCTCTTTGTAAGCCTAGGATCAGAGTACAGGATTCATAGTCACTTTTTTCTTTTTGTTCTTTTGTTTTGTTTCTTTGAAACAGGGGTCTTACTATGATGCTCAGGCTTGTCTTGAACTCCCGGCCTCAAGCAATCCTCCTGCCTCCATCTCCCAAGTAGTTGGGATTACAACCATGAGCCACTGTGCCCCATAGACACTTCTTATATTTAACCAAACCATATGGCAGAATAGAGGCCTTATATCCACTTACCATACCAACTAGAATACAGTCAGACTATACCTGCTTAGATCACATGCCTAATCCAAAATAATCATGGTGGCTGAGGGAATGGAATGTGCTAACTAGCCAAACCTAAAGCATAGGATAGACGGAGCCAGCTTCCCCAGAATCACACAGATGTCTGAACAGAAATTAAGGTGTTGCAAGGAAGGAGAAAGGAGATGAATTTAAGAGAAGCAATCAGTAAGTGTTCATTATATACAAGGAAAATTGGAATGATCAAATTATTAAGATCATCCAGCTCTCTGAACCATCTGATCAATAACTCCTCCTGTTCACATTACTTCCTGTTGTGATCTCACATTTCTTCAGACTAATTTAAGACTGTGGTTCTCCAGAGGCTTCAGCTATTCTCCACAGAGAAGCTAGCTGGTGTGTCGATGACTTCTAATCACTCCTCCTGAGTACCAAATTGAAATGCTGATTTGGCAAGATTATTAAAAGATCTCAAGGCACTTTCCAGAACACAAAAGACTTGATTAAAAGTGAGTATCTCGAGTCAATTAAAATGTCCCTGGCTGTCTTTCTTGCCTTGGTTTCCTCCTTAGTAAATGTAAATTCAAAATAACAGGGAAATAAAAAAGGTAAAGCTTCTCTTTAGGAAAGGGTTTTCTCACACAGTTGACGGACCAGATAGATTTCCTACTGGCTGGACTGACAACAGTGAGCAAATGGGTCCTGATACCTTCACCATCCTATGATTTTCAACAAGCTACTGTATTTCATTAATTCAAATTCAGTTCTTTTTTTTTTTTTTTTTTTGAGACAGAGTCTCGCTTAGTCGCCCAGGCTGGAGTGTAGTGGCGCGCTCTCGGCTCACTGCAAGCTCCACCTCCCGGGTTCACGCCATTCTCCTGCCTCAGCCTCCCGAGTAGCTGGGACTACAGGCGCCCGCCGCCTCGCCTGGCTAATTTTTTGCATTTTTAGTAGAGACGGGGTTTCACCGTGTTAGCCAGGATGGTCTCGATCTCCTGACCTCGTGATCCGCCCGCCTCGGCCTCCCAAAGTGCTGGGATTACAGGCGTGAGCCACCGCGCCCGGCCAAATTCAGTTCTTTTTAACATCAAAATCAGAATGTTTCCTACTGTTGATAGTGTCTTACAGTTAAGCTGCAGTCAGGACACAGTTGTCATTGCCTGCACAAGGGTGTACTTGGTTGTCATGTCTGGCATTGTGACTGGACAAATACAACCCTGAACAAATAAATCAAGGGCCATTTTAGGGAGAAACATGAATTTCAATAGTTGTGAGACTTTTTGCTAAGATCTTCTAGTAAGACCAAGAAAGTGCCAAAGTTGAAACTTGCAAAATACGTGTCAGTGACTTGAAATAAAAATTTGAAGACAATGTTGAATCATTTTTAAGAAATGTTGCACCATCAATACTCTTAATGGCATGCAGGGCAGTTATTATGTAGGCAAATATGGACAATGAATTAAAAAGTGATTCAAAGCTAGGATTATGAAGTAGTTTTAAAAATTGTTTACCGATGTTTCATTTATACTTTTCTTTTTTGTGTATGCAAGAGAGTGATGGACGATAAATATATGTCCGCACATATGTCCGCATAAGTCTGTAAGCACTCTTTCAATAAGGCATTTATCCCTCTGCTTAGTGGAATACAAAATAATTGTGAATGACATTGAATGAGAACTTTTTTTTTTTTTTTGAGACAAAGTCTCGCTCTGTCGCCTGGCTGGAGTGCAGTGGCGTGATCTCTGCTCACTGCAACCTCCGCCTCCTGGGTTCAACTTCTCCTGCCTCAGCCTCCCAAGTAGCTGGGACTACAGGTGCGTGGACCATGCCCAGCTAATTTTTGTATTTTCAGTAGAGTCGGGGTTTCACCATATTGGCCAGGATGGTCTCGATCTCTTGACCTCGTGATCTGCCTGCCTCAGCCTCCCAAAGTGCTGGGATTACAGGAATGAGAACATTTCTAAGGCCTCATTTGAAAATTTGGATGATAAAAACTCCCTAATAGCTGCAGAATAAAATGCAGATAAAACACAGCATTCAAAGTCCTCTATAACATGGCCTAAACCTACATTTTCCACTCTTGTCTCCTATCACACTTCCAAGTCCACTGCATACTGTGAAGTTAAACAATTCAAACTGAAAGCTGTTGGAACTTTAAATTATTCGGAGCCTTGGGAGGAATGTGGCTATGCAGCCTGAGTCACATGTCATGCAGCTGCAACTTCTGCCCCCATTCCCCACTCCCAACCTCTCCACCCTGTAATTAAGACCAAATGGCACCAGAGATAAGACCATCTCAGAATGTTGTCCCTCCTCATGGAGTAATCTTCCTTGGAATGTAGGAATCTGTAACCAGTCAAATCACTGTAACGTATGCACTGGTCTTGTATGGGAAATGTTGTAATTCTGTTAAAATTTCTGTGTCTCTGCCTATATAAGTGAAACCTTATCTTCTCTAGTTTGAAACTCTGACCCCATTCATTTGGAGTCAGTGTCTCCCAGGTGGCCACACTCAAGCTTTGCACTCAAATAGACTCTACTTAATCATATTTTCTGAATCTCACTATTTAAGGTTGATGATACCAAATTATACACATCGTTCCTTGAAGATTACCTGCTCCTTTTCACTTCTGTACCTTTGTTTCTTCCACTGAAAATGTCCCATCTCCCATCCATCTCAGCAGCTCCATTTACTAGAAGGTGGTCTTGAATAGCTTCTTTAATCTCTCAATTCCTCAGTTTTCCTATCTTTAAAATGGGAATCTAACTTTAGGTTTGATTTGAGGATTTAATGAGTTAATACATAAAAAGCCCTTAACACAGAATCCAACTAACCTGTGCTCAAGCAGTACTATCTGTGTCTTGAGAAATGAGTCTCAAAAAAGTAGTGAACTGGCCAAGGGCACACAGCTTATTTTAACAGCAAAGGCAGAATAAGAACTTAGACTTCCTCACTCCCAGAACAGAGCTGTCTTTAGATTTAAGAAATGGCTCTTCCTCCTCCCTCTGATAGATTGATGAGAAAGGTTCTTCTTTTATCTCCCTAGAAGCCTGTTTCTCCCTCTTCCTCCTTTCCCTGTATCAGATGTCTTTAACATGTTACTAAAAACTAAAAGGTAAAGAGACAAAAAAGGTTCCATGTCTGAGCACATTCGACCGACCCTGTGTTAAGCAAGTTAAATGAGTTTTTCATTTCAGAGCCTCCAATGTATTATGTACCTATAGAGTCATCATGAAAAAGAAATATAGTATGGATTGTTTCTCAAATTATTTAATCAGAGAACCAGAGGTGGCTCTATCACATGTGTGAGGTAGGCCATTAAAACCTACACACTTAACTTTGCAGTTTCCTGCTGCTTAAAGAATAGCTCTAACTTCTTAACATATGAGAATCTTCATAACCTGGCCGTGCTAATCCCACCACTTCTCACATATCAGCTCCATCTCATCATTCCAGTGTGTCAGGAACAAGTTTCACAAGCTGTTCCCTTTGGCTAAAAGACCTTTGTTCTCTTCTTCTAGTCCAAGTTTTACTGATCCCTCCAGACCTGGTTGATGGAACGAAACCCTGACGCCTTCTCTGAACGTTCGCAATCAATTAGCTGTACCCTCCTCTGTGCTCTCATGGCACTTTGTTTCTGTTGGAATTGCAGCATCTCAGTGGCTCTCAGTTACCATTGATTGATTTCCTTCTACACCTGGCTCCTGAAGGCCAAGGACTGTCTCATTTACATCCCCAGTGAGAGACATCCTGTAGGCACTCAGTAAAAGCCTACATTTCCTTAGCTCCCTTCTGCTGGGGAAATATTCTAAAACAAAGCCTTCCTGGATTCTCAAAGACCTGAGGTATGCTTTTTTTCCTAGTGTAAATAACAATAGGGATACTTACACTTTAATGCCTAATAGACCCTCCAAGAACAGCAGTGTATTGGTATTGAATAGTACTGTACATAAAATTTTTTTTTTTTTTTTTTTTGAGACAGAGTCTCGCTCTGTCGCCCAGGCTGGAGTGCAGTGGCCGGATCTCAGCTCACTGCAAGCTCCGCCTCCCGGGTTCACGCCATTCTCCTGCCTCAGCCTCCAGAGTAGCTGGGACTACAGGCGCCCGCCACCTCGCCCGGCTAGTTTTTTGTATTTTTTAGTAGAGACGGGGTTTCACCGGGTTAGCCAGGATGGTCTCGATCTCCTGACCTTGTGATCCGCCCGTCTCAGCCTCCCAAAGTGCTGGGATTACAGGCTTGAGCCACCGCGCCCGGCCTGTACATAAAATTAAGTCATTATGCATGGAAAGAAAAGGATTCCTTCCTTTTCAGTCAGTTGTAATCACGAGACTCTTTAGACTTAGCCACAATAAACCCTATTTTTCTAAACGTTCAAAAGACTGTCAAATATTGTTCCTCCAATTTTAATAAAGTCCCTGTAGATTTGAGAGCAGAAAACATTTATTTTATTTGTTACTAAAACAAGGAACTCCATTAAAAATCAACAGTAAGAGATGAAAACTAGAGGTTATGAGCCATGATTCTTTTACTCATGGTAAAGGTTTCTGGCCTCTCAGATTCCCTAGACTAACGTTTCTTAGAAAACACATTGAGTATATCCTTTGTCTGACTTTAGAAATAGTCTTCCAGCCAGGTGCAGTGGCTCGTGCCTGTAATCCTGGCACTTTGGGAGGCTGAGGCGGGTGGATCACCTGAGGTCAGGAGTTTGAGACGAGCCTGACCAACATGGCAAAACCTTGTCTCTACCAAAAATACAAAATTAGCTGGGCGTGGTGGCACATGCCTGTAATCCCAGCTACTCTGGAGGCTGAGGCAGAAGAATTGCTTGAACCTGGGAGGTGGAGGTTGCAGTGAACTGAGATTGTGCCATTGCACTCCAACCTGGGCAACAAGAGCAAAACTCCACCTCAAAAAAGAAAAAACAAAAATGAAATAATCTTCCAGAAAAGGCTGTAAGTCATGACTGGCAAGTAGGGAATACTACCATTTCGACGAAAAGCAGGCATAAGATAAAAAATTCATTAATTCAAACACTGAAACACAAGGAATGGCATAGCTACAACGCCTTTTTCCTTTTATCTTTTTTTTAAGAAGTGGCGTCTCAGCTGGGTGTGGTGGCTCATGTGTGTAATCCTAATACTTTGGGAGACGAGGTGGGCCAATCACTTGAGCCCAGGAGTTTAAGACCAGCCTGGGCAACGTGGCAAAACCCTGTCTCTCCAAAAAAAAAAAAAAAAAAAAAAAAAACTAGCCAGGTGTGGTGGTGTGCACTTGTAATGCTGGCTACTCAGGAGGCTGAGGTGGGAGGCTGGCTTCAGCCCAGGAGGCAGAGGTTGCAGTGAGCTGAGATCGTGCCACTGCACTCCAGCCTGGGCAACAGTGCCAGACCCTGTCTCAATTAATTAAATGAATGAATGGCCACAGACCTCGTCCCAGGAGTAGTGAGTCAGGGTAAGGTCTCTGGGAGGTGGAGGGATTGAATGGGGGGAATGATCTTCCAAGGTCCTTTCCCAGGCTCCCAAAATCTTGGAACTTTACTCGCTAGTATCACGGGCTTTCCTGACATCACTTTTCAGTGATGCAGGAGCGGAGAGCTTCATTGCCCAGAGCAGCAGGGAGGTGTGGCAACAGAGGCATAGCCTCCAGGGAAGGCAGAGCTGACTGAAGTGTTTCTTCTTGGGAAGATCTATTCATTGATTTTGTACCAAACCTGACGCACCTCAAAGGTGACACCAGGTGGGTGTCCACGTCACACACAGGAGTAAAACTCTTCCTAGAGTAAATGATAACGAGAGAGCTAAAGGTAGATGCATGCTTGAACTCCCATATGGGGGTTATGTGGGAGACTAATAGGTCTGTGAAAGAGAACTCCAGTCAGAGTAAGAAATACAGCACACAAATAGAGATTCTTGGTACTGAGAGTGCTCGCAGGCACTTCTGGAGCTTCTGTTATCAGGAAGCAACTGAACCGCTTGAGGCTAGAAATTATGCCATCAGTGGCTGAGGCCAGAGATCCACCCAAAAAAGCAGATCTTGGAAATGCTGGTACTAGAGCGGTTCCTGACCATTCTGCCCAAGGGACCCAGAAGTGGGTGCAGAAGCATCATCCACAGCATGTCAAAAAGGTTCTGGTCCTAGTGGAACGCTTGCAGAGAGAACCTGGTGGAACAAAGAATGATGTCATAGCCCATGAGCTTTAGTTATGACACAAATCTACACACACAAAGAATTCACACATGAGAGAAGCCCTTTAAATGTCATGAATGTGGGAAAAGATTCATTCACAAATCCCACCTTATTAAACACCAGAGAACTCACACAGGTGAGCAGCCTCATACTTGTAGCATATGCAGGAGAAACTTTGGCAGGCAGTTGAGCCTTCTTAGACACCAGAAACTCCACAGAAGATGGGAAGCATGTCCAATGTCTCCAAACTGAGGAAAGTTACCATGTAGAGTTTAACCTTAGATGTGATGAAAGAATACAAAATTATGAGGCACCCAATGATAGGAATCTGTCATCAATAGAACATTTGGGAGGGGTACATGTTATGCTTAACAAAAAGTTATCTAACCTGTCTTATTCAGCATTGAATCTTCAGTGCCTAGCACAAGACTGATACATAATTAGTATTTTATTAATAAAAAAAAAATGGAAGTGTAGCTATGAGACATCTTTACCTATCTGTCTATATGTATGTATCTGGTTATTTGAAGCTTCCCCATCCCCAGGCAGTGCTTGACAGATACATGATGGTCAAGACTCTTAGATTCATTCTTTATTTTTTATCAGGAGAGATGGAAAATAAGAGTACCTGGGCCCTCTCAAGGGAGTTCAGAGAGAATTACTAAGTTAGGGACAGTTTCAATAGCTATCATTCTATCTATGTGAACAACCAAGTCCAGGACTCAGGGAACTTTATAACAGAAAGAGGATTCAGTGTTTGCCCTGGGAGAAGTGCCCCATTCTAGTTGCTTCTTTCATAAGTACTCACTACCACAATGTCTTCTGTCAAGGAATTACAAGTAGCAAGGGAAGGTCTGGCTAAAAGGACAGACCTAGGGACCTTGTGAGCACTTGATATCTCTTCTCTTGCTGACTCTGTCAACACAGATACACAAAATGAAATGATAAAGGAGGCAGTCTTGGCCCTCATCCAGGTATCTATTTCTTTGTAGAAAGTACACATAAGTAGTGAAGGTCTTTTTCTGACTTTCATTATGTGAACTGGATAGAGGCTTTCAAACTGGTGCCACACTGCTGCAGGGCCTAAAGGAAAGCCTGTCTTTATGGCTGATCAGCTACAACCCTACATGCCTGAATACTCTGCAAGAAGGCCTGGAGGTTTTGCAAAACTGATTTATTGAGAATGGCAAGGAGAGCCCTGTGACCTCTTAGCGTTAGTGCACAGCTAATACCAGGAGGGAACATCCTGAAGTGTCAGAGCAAAGTAAGGCGTGTGGCTTAGAGTAATGACCCCAGTCAGGGCCAGGTCAGATGGAAATTGTTTACTCATGTTATTGGTTTTCCTCTCTTCCCTACTGGCCAAAGTGACTGTCTCTTATGAAAATACAACGTGATGTCAAGGGAAGTTGGAAGGCATGGATTTACATCTATGTCAGATCCTGGTTTATAAATGTTGGCCAAGCCTTCTATGTATTTATTTCATAAAATTGTACTTTTAAATGAAAATCACATGTTTCATGTTAGATTTAGACATTAAACAAAACTTTGTTACCAAAATAATGAATGAATGAATGAATGAATGAATGAATGAATGAATGAACGAGGTGGGGTCTCACTTTGTCGCCCAGACTGGAGTACAGTGGCTAGATCATAGCTCACTGTAGCCTAGAGCTGCTGGGCTCAAGCAGTCGTCCTACTTTAGTTTCTGTGCGAGCCACTGCAATGGACTATCTTCTTTTTCTTTTCTTTCTTTTTAAAACTCTTCTTTTCCTCACACTGTATGACCTCTGAGGCTCCAACTAGTCCTTATCTGGCATGCTTCCCACATGATCCCTTGGGCTGTCATCTTCTCTTGATGTACTAGCATTGGTCTAGGTTTTCAGATACACTTTCTGAAATATGCATTTCTAAAGTCTGGGATACAATATTCTTGCTCTTTACTGCTAACAAACTAAATTGACCATCACGTTATCAAGTTCTCATCAAGTTGTATTAACAAAATCTTTACCACTGGGTCAGAATTAAGTTCACAGTAACAGTGGTCTCTCAGTGGGTTGAGAAAGCAAAGTTGTTAACACAATCGAAAAGGATGTGTAGAATTGCTTAATAATTACATAACCAAATAGTTGAAATCTGCCATCACTCACATATCCTGCTACTGTCAGACTGTATAGAGTTAGCAAGAAAAATCCACAAATAAATGACAGAAGGGAATCACAATGGAATAAGGAGCTTTACTCACAATCTGCCAACTACCCCATGTAGAAAGTGAGGCTCAGAGAGATTAGATGACTTATCCAAAGCTACATTCCTATTAAACAGTAGAGCCAGGATTCAAATTCAGTTTATTTTATATAGAGACACCAACCAGGCACTAGAGGAAGATTGCTTGGGGTCAAAATGTGGTTCTTTCACTTTCTAATGGAAACATCTTTTGCCATTTTCCTAAATACCCTGTTCCTTAGTTTCTTATCCACAAAAATGGAGAAAATAAAAGTGAAGGTTAACTAATACATAAGAAATGCACAGGACACTACTTTATATAGTAAGTGCTCAATATGTACATAATATGCATAATAAATTATGACTCCGCATTTTTTTTTTTTTTTTTTTTTTTTTGCGACAGAGTCCAGGCTGGAGTGCAGTGGCACGATCTTGACTCCCTCCAATCTCTGTTTCCTGGGTTCAAGCGATTATTGTGCCTAAGTCTTTCAAGTAGCTGGGACTACAGGCATGCACCACCACACCCAGCTAATTGTTCTATTTTTTAGTAGAGATGGGGTTTTTTGCCTTGTTGGCCAGACTGGTCCTGAAGTCCTGACTTCAAGAGATCCAGTTGCCTCAGCCTCCCAAAGTGCTAAGATCACAAGCGTGAGCCACTGTGCCTGGCCTCCACATTTTTTTTTGAGACAGGGTCTTGCTCTGTTGTCTAGGGTGGAGTGCAGTGGCATGATCACAGGTCACTGCAGCCTTAACTTCCTGGGCTTGGGCAATCCTCCTACCTCAGCCTCCTGAGTAGCTGGGATTACAGGGATGTGCCACCGCATCCAGCTATTTTTAAGAATTTTTTGTAGAGATAGCGTCTTGCTATGTTGTTTAGGCTGATCTCAAACTCGTGGGCTAAAGTGATCCTCCTGCCTCAGCCTCCCGAAAAGCTGGGATTACAGGTGTGAGCCACTGTGCCTGGCATCATATTGTTTATAGATGGGGTACACAATATATTCCCAGAACATAATTTCTCTTATCTTTATCCAAATGTTCTCTACCAACTTCTGCCCTCAGAGCTATGGATATCCTTAGAGAACATAACTTCAAAATAAGCAAATGCAATGATTCTATTCCCACCATCAGTTCTCCTTACTTTTGTTTTGTTAAAGGGAGAGAGACAGAGACTGAGAGCAAGAGCAAGAAAGAAAGTTAACTCTTACCTTGCCTTAAATCATACTTCTTTGGATAGAAACAGAAGAATGAGAAATTCCACCTAACAGAGAAATGAACTAGGGATGTGTTGGTCAGAAAAGATGTTTCTTCTAGAAATCTACCTAAAGAGTCTGTCAACAGAATTCAAACTGATATTTAATGAGTACATATTAAGCATTTACTCAACAGGTGGTAAAATTAGCACAAGACCTAGTCTTTGCTCCCAAGGTCCTCCTAAGCTAGCAGAAGAGAGGTATTCATGCTTCTAGTTTCTTGGCAGAATGTGTTAAGTGCCAAGATAGAGTCTCAATCAACATGTTCTGAGATCAGAACAGGAAAAATGACATTTTACTTTGGGGGAAACATCTGAGATTGACATGAAGAACAACTCCATGTTCTTCTCTACCTTTTCTTTTAGAGAATGACAGAGAGAAGCATGTGGTTTTCTTTTTTTTTTTTTTTTTTGAGACAGGGTTTTGCTCTCGTCGCCCAGGCTGGAGTGCAATGGCGCAATCTCGGCTCACTGCAACCTCCGCCTCTGGGGTTCAAGTGATTCTTTGGCCTCAGCCTCCCAAGTAGCTGGGATTACAACCATGTGCCACCATGCCTGGCTAATTTTTTGTATTTTTAATAGAGACAGGGTTTCTCCATGTTGGTCAGACTGGTCTCGAACTCCTGACCTCAGGTGATCCACCCGCCTCGGCTTCCCAAAGTGTGGATTCCAGGCGTGAGCCACCGGGCCTGGCCGTGGTTTTTTTTTCAGGTGAGAATGTTCTGAAAATAGTGGTGATGGCATAAATACACTGAAAACACTGCATATGTACACTTCTAAATGGTGACTTTTATGGTATGTGAATTATATCTCAACAAAGCTGTTATTTTAAAAACAGAATTGAGACACCATAAAGTTGAAGCCCCTTTTACCATCCCTGCCAGTCAAATCCCCACAGGTTACCAATATCATCAGTTCAGTATCACACTTTGTTATACCTTTATCCCTCACAATGCCTAGCTGAAGTTCTTGCACACAGCAGGAATTTTAGGCATTTGTTGCATCATAATGTTGTACATGGGTAAGATAATACTTTGTTCTTTTCCACATAATATAGATCTTTTTGTATCTACCACCACATAAATTCAGTAGTTCAGGACCAGGCAGCTTTAGGGTACAGTTTATGTTAACACCACACACGTCACGCGCAGTAACAAAAGAGAATAGTAGTCACTGGCTCAAAGCTTACCAATCACAAATTCAGTTAATAGAAAACCTTGATATGGAAGTTCATGAAAATGAGATACCTTGCATCTGTTCCCTTGGTTTACAAAGGGTTTGAAATAAACAAAACTAGGCTTGGTGAGGCTATTGCTTTATAGCCCACAACAGCAAGCTGTAAACAAGTGATTTCTCACTAGGTCAAGCCCAACTTATACAGAGGCCTTAAACAGTCTCATAAAAAGACTTTTTCCTTTGGGAAGCCGAGGCAGGAAGATCACTTGAGGCCAGGAGTTTGAGATCAGCCTGAGAAACATAGTGAGATCCCATATCTACAAAAAAGAAAATAAAAACTAGCTGGGTGTGGTGGCAGGTGCCTGTAATCCCAGCTACTCAGGAGGCTGATGCACAAGAATCACTTGAACTAGGGAGGCGGAGGTTACAGCGAGTCAAGATCGCACCACTGAGCCTGGGCGACAGAGCGAGACTCCGTCTCAAAAAAAAAAAAAAAAAAAAAAAAATATATATATATATATATATATATCCCAATATATAATATATATATTTTTTTTGCGCTCTCTCTCTCTCTATATATATATATAGCTAAGAGACTGGTGGACCAATAGAGGCCTATGGTTGGAACGAAGAGTTCTCAGTGTATAGAGACTTTGAGACAGATGTCCAATACCACAATCTCCTCCAGTAATGGGTTTGTGCACATCATTCCAAAAGACAGAATGAGTCTCAATAGGTGACTCAGGAATACATCAGAAATTAGACACTGAAGTAGAAAATTCCACACAGATACCAATGTAGATATCCTCTTCTCTCTCACACAAATACATAGTAAGCATTACATAGTCAGTTATATGTATGAAACATCAATGGTTTGCCAGACACTGTTCTAGATTGATGAGGATCTGGAGATCAATAATGCAGATGAAATCCCTGCCTTGACCAACTAAGATTTTCAGCAGAAATAGGGAAGTGGGCAGTACTCAGAAAGAGGAAGTATTTACTCAGAGTCCTGATTAGGAAGTTGACCTTTGAAAAGATTCAAAGGAGATTTTATCCTGAAAAATAAATATTATTGTGGCAGTTTTAAAAAATGGCCAGCCTGGGCAAAATGGTGCAACACCATCTCTACGAAAAATTAGCTGGATGTGGTGCCATGCACCTGTGGTCCCAGCTGTCCAGGAGGCTGAGGTGGGAGGATCGCTTGAGCCCAGGAGGTTGAAGTTGCAATGAGCCAAGATCAAACCACTGCACAACAGCCTGGGTGACAGTGAGACCCTGTCTCTAAATTTAAAAATAAATAAAAATTAAAATGACCACAAATTCTTTGACACTCTATCTACCAAGAGGTTGGGAGTCTATGTTCCCTTTCCATGAATCTGAGAGGACTTGTGACTCCTTCAATCAATAAAGTATGGCCAAAGTAACACTATGTGACTTCTAAGGCTAGGTCACTAAAAAAGGCCATGACATTTTCATCTTGGCCACTAAGACATTCACTCTTGGAGCCCTTGAGCACCACGTAAGCAGTCTGATTGCTTAGAGACTGCCATGAGAGGAAGCCTGGGCTGCATGTAAAGGCCACTCATAGGTGCTCTCATCAACAACTGCAGCTGAGCAGAGCCTTTGAGTCATCTCAGCCCTGGTGATAGGTATGTAAGTGATGCTTTCAGAGGATTCTAGTTCCTAGCAGTCAAGTCATTCTGAGCCATTCAATCCTTCCCAGTTGGAGCCGCAGATATTGGGGAGCAGAAACAAGTTCCTGCCATGCCCTCTCTGAATTCCTGACCCACAGAATCAGTGAGTAAAATAAAATGGTTAACTTATGCCATTAAGTTTTGGGCATGCTTTATCATGACTGAAGATGTATCGTGAAGCAAAAGAAACTGGAACAAAGATGGGAACTGACAGAGAAGCAGACAGCTATAGAAAATATGAAAACTGGTTGGGTGCAGTAGCTTATGCCTGTAATTCCAGCACTTTGGGAGCACCGAGGTAGGCAGATCATGAAGTCAGGAGTGTGAGACCAGCCTGGCTAACACAGTGAAACCCCATCCCTACTAAAAATACAAAAAATTAGCTGGACGTAGAGGCATGCACCTGTAATTCTAGCTACTCAGGAGACTGAGGTAGGAGAATTGCTTGAACCCAGGAGGCAGAGGTTGCATTGAGCCGAGATTGTGCCACTGCACCATAGCCTGGGCAACAGCGCGAGGCTCCATCTCAAAAAAAAAAGAAAACTGTATTTTCTTTGTCTAAGCCTAGTTTGAAAGAAACCATTATCTCAATCACAGTGTACTAAATAAATTGTAACTCTTTTGATTGTTATCTATTTTATCTACAGATGCTATAATAGAAAATGTTTCAGCTGTTAGGAACAATCAGTGCAGTCGAAAAGGAATATGGGTAAGGCACTACTCTGTCTGGCTTTTCAGGATGGGGCTAACATTCCTATGATGCCATTCTGAGTTGTCCATGAACCCATTTTTGCCTCTTTCTGTTGATGCATGGTAAATAGGTATTCAGTAACTTCGTGGAATGACCGATAGAGTCTAAGGAGGCAGGAGAGAGAGAAGATACTCTGAACAAAGCACAGACCACGGTGGGCAAAGGTAATGAAGATGGGAGTACTGGGGAGAACAGAGAGACTCACTTGAACCCTGTTCTTCAACCCTCTCCATCCATACACCTTTCCTTAACATTCATGAGCTCATATCTTTAAGTCTTTAAACTGTTCTCATTATGTGAAATGTTACTTTTCCATCTGTAGATGAACTCCTGTTCATTCTTCACACCCCAGCTCAATTATAATTTTCTCTGCAGCCTCTGACACTGCCCCACTCCAAGAGGAATTAATCACCCTATTCTACTTTCTTGCAACACTTTCCACCATCTTATCTCTTTCTTCGGTACCTATGTGCCAACACCAGGTTGGAAAAGAAAGATGACTGTCCTTGAGAAGTCCCATAATTAAGAGAAGAGACTAAAAACACAGTCACGCTGCAACGTCATAGGAGCTGCACAGAGGCAGGATGTTAAGGGAAGATAAATCTCCTTCAGGAGGATATCAGGAAGTATCACAAAGCATGTGACATTTGAGGCAGGCCTTGAAACTGAATAAAGATCAAAAGGCTGCCTGGGGGAAATCTATGGAATCACAACTGCAAAGATCTCAAAAGGGAGCTGCTGAGTTAACAGGAACATCAGGTCAGGTCAATCTTTTCCCTCCCTACTGGTGGAGATTCCCCGCTCTAGTTATTCCAAGTTCCCTTATTATAATGCCTGAAGTCACACAGTTTTCCCCATTACACAAATAAAGTGTATCAAAAAGCACCTTGCATTTGAACAAGCAAGTCATTTAAAATATGAGCCAATAATACATGAAAATATATTCAAACTCAGTAGCAATCAAAGAAATCCAAATCAAAACAAGGAACTATTTTTTCACCTCTCAAATTACCAAGTATTAAAAAAATTAAAATGTCTAACATCAAGGAATAATCAGAGAAGCCAAAACTATCCTTCCTGAGAGCCAATTTGGTATGATGCATCAAAAGCCTTACAAATAACTATACCCCTTGAATCAGACCCTCCTTTGTATAAATTCATCCTAAGGAGAAAAGTCTTTGCTCTAAAGATCATCACAGCCTATCTATTATAAAATAGCGGAAAATAGTAAAGGACTAAAATATCCAAGAACAGAAGAATCAAATAAATTTGGCAGTGCAATAATTTTAACAGTTACCATTTATTTATAGAGTGTTTAAAACGTGCCTGGCATTATCATATTTAATATCACAGAAATCCATAAGGTAGTTATGTAAGAGAATGCTGAATGAGACTTTTTCAGTTGCCCCACAATTGGTAAATAGAACTCACAACTAAAGACAGAGAGGAGATGAGTTCCTCACAAGGTAAAGACAGCAGATGAGTTCCCCACAAGGTAAAGACAGCAGTCAATAACTGGTGCCAGGCTAATTAAAGGATTTATTAACAAGCCATACTATGGGCCGGGTGTGGTGGCTCACGCCTGTAATCCCAGCACTTTGGGAGGCCGAGGTGGGCAGATCATGAGGTCAAGAGATCAAGACCATCCTGGCCAACATGGTGAAACCCCATCTCTACTAAAAGTATAAAAATTAGCTGGGTGTGGTGGTACACACTGCTAGTCCCAGCTACTGGGAGGCTGAGGCAGGAGACACTTGTACCCGGGAGGCGGATGTTGCAGTGAGCTGAGATCGCGCCACTGCACTCCAGCCTGGGCGACAGAGCAAGACTCCATCTCAAAAAACACACCAAAAAACAAAGAAGCTATACTATGAGATCTTCTACCCCAACCTTGTGCTCCTGCACTGTCCCTCTCCCTCCACAGTCCACAAAAGAGCAGAGATAAGGGGAAATCTTGGAATCCTCGACCTAGTATAATGTGCTGTATTTTGGGGTGGTCCTCTCCCTACCCCATGGTGGGCTCCAAGATTATCAGTTACAGAGACTAGGGGTACCAAAAAAGAAAAAAGAAAAGGTTTGGGGCAAAAACTTTTTAAAAGTATAATGTCTTGTGAATATCTGATCAGGCAGTCAACTTTCAGATTTGGCCTGCACCAATCTGGACAGAGGAAGAAGAAACTGAGCAAGAAGGAGCAGCACTGCTGTTACCCCACTGTTTGGCACAGATATGTCTTCCCTGGGTCATGCAGTCCATAGAAATTGCTGGTCTTAAGCTCGCTTGCCAGTTCCCCACCCAAAAGGGCTGCCCAATAATCAAGTGGACCCCGGCCAGGTGGTACCAGGGGAGAGTGAGGATGTCCTGAAAGAGATGAAAAGAACTAAATACCAGTTTCTTCTCCAGGTCTGGAGATCACACAGTGAGGAAGCCCACCCTCCAAAGAACTCACAACAATGGGGAGTGGACCCACAGACAGGGCTAGATAGGCAACCCGTAAATGCCATCTAGGAGGACCCAAGAGCAGCCAGTTAAAAGACACGTATCCTTGTCCCTCGCCTTCCTGCTCATCTTATACACTGGGCAACTGGGCACTGGAACAAATGGAGACTAGAAGGGCCAAGGAAGAAATATCAGAGAGAGACTGTATCTCCTCCCACCTCTACACTCTCCAAGGTGAAGAATGCGGAAGAGGAGTAGAAAAAATAAACCAGGCCTCGCGCAGTGGCTCATGCCTATAATCCCAGCACTTTGGGGGGCCGAGGTGGGCGGATCACCTGAGGTCAGAAGTTGGAGACCATTCTGGCCAACATGGTGAAACCCTGTCTCTACTGAAAGTACAAAAATTAGCTGTGTGTGGTGGCACATGCCTGTAATCACAGCTACACAGGAGGCTGAGGCAGGGGAATCACTTGAACCCAGGAGGCAGAGGTTGCAGTGAGCTGAGATCATGCCACTGCACTCCAGCCTGGTCAACAGCAAGACTCCATCTCAAAAATAAACCAAGTCTACCTTTTCCCACTTCATATCCCAATAGCCACAATCCTGGTTAGAGTAACAGGAGTAAGTAAACCTTTCAATTAGATATACTGAACTTTTCAAATGGTCAACTTTCAGTAACCCAGTGTGACCAGGAGGTTGTGAACTCTGCCTAAGGTATCATCTGTCCTTGAGAGGAGAAGGGAGATTTGGACAGAGCAGTTGGGAGTTCTGACTGGAGAAAAATAAAATCGTTCATGTTCACACCCCTCTAAGCTAAAACTATTCAATTAACAGGCTAAGGCCGTCATTATCTCTATTTTACAGAGTAGGAGATTAAAGCTCAGAAAGATTAAGAAACTTACCCACACCCACAAAGCATATGGGAGGTTTAGTTTGGATCCCAATCCAGGACTAACCTCAGAGCTCATGCTTTTTATGATTACATGAGGATTTTTCAAAATAGCATTCAACATATCCTCAGGGATCTGCAAAGCCAGTACACACTTCTTTTTTCAATCTTGAGTTTTCATCTCAAGCATGATCTTAAAAAATATAAGCATACTCTCGACTATCTGAATGATCATCTTGCAGGTGAATGCTATTCCTTGATTGCCAGCATTTGCATTTAAAATCTTACAGATATCAATTAATAAGTTCTTTAATTTTCATATACTAATGGCTAATCAGAAAGGACAGAGGTGACAGCTTATAAATAATGTGGTCATACCAATTAAAAGACAATAGCTTGCTACACAAAGTTTCACTGTAGTTCAAACAAAGAAATGTGGTAGGAAAAAAGTATGGGACACAGGACAGTCAGGGGTCAAAGAAGTGCCATATTCACATCTGAATCACCAATTTAGTTTCAGCAAAATATCTATTTTGTTAATGTGAATTATATGGATTCTGAAGTTTTGCATTTGTAAACTTGTTTTGATCTATAATTGTGAGAGCTATAAGAACAAGTTTACACCTCAGTTTTTGTTGATACAAATTTTGGTAAAGTAACAATTAAAATAATTTAATTCAACATCAAGAACCAGTAAAAATATTGGTTTACAGTGTCCTTATTACACATGCTTGAGAAGCTCTGTGGTCATTAAAACCTATGTTGTAGGTTTCAACCTATTTTGTGACACACGGTAATATTTTTTCTTTCTTTTTTTTTTTTTAAGGCAGAGTCTGTTGCCCAGGCTGGAGTGTAAAGGCACGATCCTGGCTCACCACAACCTCCGCCTCCCAGGTTCAAGCGATTCTTCTGCCTCAGCCTCCTGAGTAGCTGGGATTACAGGCATGCGCCACTGTGCCGGGCTAATTTTGTATTTTTAGTAGAGACGGGGTTTCTCTGTGTTGGTCAGGCTGGTCTTGAACTCCTGACCTCAGGTGATCCACCCACTTCAGCCTCCCCAAGTGCTGGGATTACAGACGTGAGCCACTGCGCCCGGCCAGGGAAATATTTTCAATATATTAGCTTAAAGCATACAAAGAGTGAAACAGCCTCACCCTCATTTCGTAAAATATACATAGCACATATAAATACAGGAAAAAGAGACTCGGAAATACTCTAAAATATTAATGTTTAGGCTTGACAGGAGTATTACAAGTGCTCTTTATTAATACTGTTGTTTATTTTTTGTGATATGTGTTTATAATTACTTTATTGTGAATAAAACAAGTATTAACAAAAAAATTCCACTTTTAATAGCGTACCCTATGAAAGTTTCCAAAACCTGTTGCTAAACAAACAAACAAACCCCAAACCAAATCACATTCTCAATTCAATTCCAGTTCAAACTCTTTTTTCGCCAAGGCAATATAACCAATTCTGAGTAATATTTGTTCAAAACTTAAAAGCATATAAAGCACTAATGAACCAATAACTTACTGTGCTTTAGGTACCAAGGTTACAAGAACATGAACAAAGGGCATGGTGTACTCGAAGAGCTACCATTTTAGGGGAAGCACAGTGTAAACCAACAGTTACTGAGTGGAACTGAGGCCTGACAGTGACACAGGTGAGCTGCAGGAGGGAGCTTCATAATTCATTCTGATGAGGCGGATGGTACAAGAATGGCTGCCACAAGGTGGCAGGTGAAATTAGTCCTAAGAATGTATGAGGAAATGAGTGCAGAGAGGTAAAATGGCAGAGTATCCACAAGTAAAATCTAAACATAGGTCTTATAACACTTACCTCACTGACCACACTAGACCAATCTCTTCTGGACTACTATGGCACTGGTCTTTGTCATTTTTGTAGTATGTACTGCCCGGCATTATAATTCAAGCTGCTTCCCCAACAAGACTATAAACTTGGAGGGGAATACGATGTACACCGTAGATACTTACTACCTGTTAACGACAGTATCTTCAAGTGGACCTCTAACAGGTTTTAGCCTCAATAAGTTGTAGTCTCTGTTGGTATCCAAAAAAGTAAATCCAGGCACAGTGGTGCACCTATAGTCCCAGCTATTCAGGAGGCTAAGTGAGAGGAGCACTTGAGCCCAGGAGTTTGAGGCCATACTGTGCTATGGTCATGCCTGTGAATAGCTATACACACACACACCCCACCCCCACACACACACCCCTGGCCTATACTCAATGTTTTCCTCTAAGAGATTATATGAAAAGATCAAAGCAACAAACTCATTTCAACAATCCTCATGATACTGTATGTAAAACTTAGCACTTTCCCCTACTCTTGCAAGCCAGCAGAACTCCAATTGGTATGTTCTTCCAATGCACACTAAGGAAAGATACACTGTCTGCCTGAGAAAATCTTCCAAATGAACTGTGGTAATAGTTAATGACACCTAAATGTTATGACTCATGAACATGGGTGAAACTCTCAGACATGCCACCTGTATGACACGACAGGCCTACACTGTATATGACAGTGAATAACTGGAAGTAACAAATGTTTAACTCGGGGAATGCACACAGGTGTGGTACATTCACTTATGTGATATTTATAAGACTTATGTACATGTCTAGTATTTGTTTTAAATATTCCAGCAAAGAAACAGAAAAATGGATAGATGAAATGTGATGAAACCTTGATAAGATTTGAAATTGTGTGCATCAATATTCTTTATGCCACTTTCTTTACTTTTGTGTATGACTGAAATTTTTCATAATTAAAAATTGGAAAAAATACTACGTAGATATAAGTGAAAATATTCACAATGATAGTTACAATAAAAAAATACAAAGTGATAACTGATGTTGGTTATAACCATGTAAAATATAAGTGTGTGGCCAAAATAACAGCAATAGCAATTAGCACCCTTAGTGCCCATCATGGATTTTGGCACATCACTTTCACTAAAAGAAACCAGGACTCTGAGGAAATGGCTAGCTAATTCCAGGTCTGGGTCAGAAAATGTACAAAATAAACTTGGAACATCTTGTCATACTAGAGAGCAAATAAATTATCAAAGATTAGTAGGGTCATGTCAAAAGGATCCAGAAATCAACTTGAAGAGGCTCCTGATAGGACAATCTGACTTTCAATAAGGATAACAACTCTAACAGTTAGATTCAAATGCATGGAATATGTTTAAACATGTGAGCTTATGATAATACTAAAAAATACACTAACTGATCACTTTGAAAGATCCTAAGGAACTCACTCACTACTCTGAGAACAAGTAAATAAAGAAGAAGAAGCCAGCACGAAAATGGGTAGAGGGGTAATTAGTTGCAAAGAAGATCAGTGACTTTTGAAAGTACCTTAATGATAGCTGCTGCCTGACGAGCGGCATCAAGCCTGCACCAAGCTGCTTACAGTCTCAAGTAAAGGGTTCCTAATCTAGCAAAGGGAGACTGATAGATCAACGTGAGAATGGTGAAGTAGAGATGAAAAAAGTTTCATGGAAGCAAGCCCAGAAGGCGGCTCACTTTGGAGGATCCTGCAGGGTAGGCAATCTGAGCTGAGCTTTGAAGGGTTACCACTTACTGAGAAGTTTTTGTGTTTTAAACCATTCTCAAACATTGGCCCCAGGATCTCACATACTGATCTTTACATCCCCCAGCAAACACCTGTTTCCCAGGGACTAGCCAAAGTCATAGCTTCAGACAAATCCCTGTGTGGTTTAATTTCCCTTCCATGAGCCTCGCAGACCCTTGAGATGTTCCTTTCAGGAAAAATTAACTCCCTAAAATTTGATGTGCTACCCAGTTTGAGAATTTCAGTTATGTTCTGACATTGTACACTCCAGGTATGGTCCAAATTTGAAACGGATGTGAAGACACCCACGCTCATGTTCAGAGTTCCTATGAATGGGTTAATAAATATAAGTCAACATCATCCCTATGCTACCTCCCCCAACACTTAATACTCTGGACTAGACACTGTGCTAATATTTTTTTCACAAGTTATTCTCATAAACCTGCAAACCCAATGAAGTAAGAAGCATTAGTCTACTTTTAAAGACAAAGAAGTGGCCTCAGTGAATTAATTCTTTTAAGTCATTTGCTTAATGACCCTAAGGCCTTTGAAACACTGAGAGGTCTTCTGAACATAAACATTGTCAAAATACACTGACATTTCACACTGAAGGAGTTGCCATCTGAGAGGGAAACACTCACTGAGTTAGTGATGCTCTTTATCAGTAAATGTCATCCTACCATCTAAGGCATTTACTGGGAATTGTAAAATATTTCCCCCAGCTCTCAACGTTCAAAACGCTTCCTGTTTTCTGCTACAGATTCCTCCACTCTGGATGGAATTTTACTGGCCCCACACCCCACGTGCACCACCTCTTTCTCATTTTGAACGCCATATTCCTTCCTAGGCCCTTATCTCTTGAGTCCAACTCACACGTCCACCTCCTATTCCAGGAAGCCCCTCCAACTTCTACACCAAGAGCACTTGCCTTCACACAACTTGGTGCCGGGATAACTCCATAAAAGGGCATCATTCTGTTTCACATGTAGACTTCTAGTCTTTCTAGTCTGCAAATGCCTTGAAGTCAGGGCTGAGTACTGATTTATTACATTGGGAAGGGAAAGGATACAGTATATGTTCTATAAACACCTGTCAAAATTAATTTGGATGTAGACAACAGCCTGCTCAGGAACCTGTATTTCTCAGCATTTCTTACAAGCTTGAAATTACCATATCCCATTGTCCCTTTCTAGCTAGAGATAAAAAGCAACATCAAAGTTGTTTCATTAAGGCCAGGTGCAGTGGCTTATGTGTGTAATCCCAGCACTTTGGGAGGCTGAGGCAGGTAGATCACTTGAGGCCAGGAGTTCGAGACCAGAGTGGTCAACAGAGCAAAACCCCATCTCTATTGAAAATACAAAAAAATTAGCCAGGCATGGTGGTGCAGCCTGTAATCCCAGCTTCTCTGGAGGCTAAGGCACAAGAATTGCTTAAGCGTAGGAGGCGGAGACTGCAGTGAGCCAAGACTGTGCCACTGCACTCCAGCCTGAGTGACAGAGTGAGACTCTGTCTCAAAAAAAAAAAAAAAAGGTTGTTTCATTAAGTGAAGCAGCAGGCATGTTTTCCAGCTCTGTGCAACTTCATTGCCTCAGGTCCTTACATGTCACTAAGAGAATATTCCATAATTATTCATGGCTGTGGAGATTCCATCCTGTATTTTCTCTTGGGTTAGAAATATTAGCAAGACCAATTACTAACCTTTACCAAGTGAGGTTTAAAAAAAAAACTGTCATAAAATGTACAGATTACAAAATTTATCATCTTAATCATTTTTAAGTGTACAGCTCAGTTGGTATTAAATACATTCACACTGCTGTTGCCACCATTACCACCAATGTCCAGAACCCATTATCTTGCAAAACTGAAACTCTGTACTCATTAAACAATAGCCGCTCATCATCCCCTACTTCTAGCCCCTGGCAACTAGCATTAAACTTTCTGTCTCAACGAATTTGACTACTCTAGTACCTCATATAAGTAGAATCATACAGTATTTGTCCTTTTGTGACTGGCTCATTTTATTTAGCATAATGTCATCAAGGTTCATCTATGTTGAAGTATGCCCATGTATTTAAGTTTTCTTCCTAAGGTTGAACAGTATTCCAGTGTGTGTGTGTGTGTATATGTATGTGTATATATATGTATACCAGATAGCACATATGTGATATGTATATGTGTGTATATATATGAACACACACACATCATATTTTGCTTATCCATTTATCTGTTGATGGACACTTGAGTTGCTTCCAAATGAGAAGTTCTGATCCAATGTGAACGATAAAAAAGTTCAGGAGACTAGCCTTGAACCAGTTAGAACAGTCTCCTTAATGCTGTGAACACAATCAAAGAAATAATCCAGTGATTAGGACCACGACAGAAACCTACTAAAAGGAATTTCCATCTGGTTATCTGATCCAAATAGAGTATTTATTTAAATATTCAAATAATCTGTTGGAATACTGCCCTGGCTGCCTAGGATGGTCTACAAACAAATCTTGAATGGACTCTAGTTTCTGAAGACCTTCCCCTCCCCCATTCTTACCAGCCCAGGTATTCTCTCTTACCTCTCCAGCTTCAAAGCCCTCTATTCCAATCATCCTGCTGATAATCCAGCAACACCAAACTGTTTTTAGTGTCCTTGCACACACTGTGTATGTCCTTGCCACCTTGTCTATACTCTTAGTGGTCCCTCCACCTGAAAAGCCTTCTCTTGGCTTACTTCTATCTAGTCAGGGCCTAGAAGTAAGGAAGCCTTTGCTTTTTTTTCCTTGCAGTCCCAGAACTTGGGCACTTGGCACATACTAATTGTTTGATAAATTACTGAACTAAATTATACTTAATACATTTTCATTTCTGTTTAATTTTTTTTTTTTTTTTTTTTTTGAGACGGAGTTTCACTCTTGTCACCCAGGCTGGAGTGCAGTGGCACAAGCTCACTGCAACCTCCGCCTCCCAGTTTCAAGCAATTCTCCTGCCTCAGCCTCCCGAGTAGCTGGGATCACAGGCACATGCCACCATGCCCAGCTAATTTTTGTATTTTTGGTAGAGATGGGTTTCACCATGTTGGCCAGGCTGGTCTCAAACTCCTGACCTCAGGTGACCTGCCCACCTCGGTCTCCTAAAGTGCTGGGATTACAGGCATGAGCCACCGCACCTGGCCATGAGTAAACTTTTAAAAGTAACTTTGTATAAAATTTAAAGAACCATCTTATTGCAAGGAACTGCATGCTTATGCCTCACAATGCCCCAGCCCACCCCACCACCCCAATTCATATGTTGGAATCCTAATCCCTAAAGTGACAGTATTAGGCGGTGGGTCCTTTGGGAGGTTATTAGGTCATAAGGGCAGAGTACTCATTAATGGGATTAGAGACATTATAAAAGAAACCCCAGAGGAGCTTCTTTCCCTCTTCAACCATGTGAGGACACAATGGAAGACATTGGCTATGAGGAAGTGGGCAATCACCAGAAGCTGAATGTGTCAGTGCCTTGATCTTGGACTTTCCAGCCTCCAGAGCTTTTATAAGTAAATGTTTGTTGCTTATAAATCACCCAGTTAAGGCTATTTTGTTATAGCAGCCTGAATGGACTAAGACACTAATCAAGGATAGCGAATCACTTAAACGCATTTACCAAGTATAAATGTTTAAAAACTGCTAGGGTTACCCTATAGCTTAAGAAGAAAATTAATAAACGCTTGAGTTTTAAAGAGTTAAACTGCAGGATAATTATGACAGTACTATGTAAGTTTAAAATCACCTCGTCATTTAAACATTTGTAAATGGCTACCTTTTTGCAAATGGACTATAGTAAACAGAAGATTAGATCTAGCTATGCTAAAGTAGGGCAGAAGTCCACCTTTGACAAAAGTGCCAAGAATACACAATGGAAAAAGGGCAGTTTCTTCAATAAATGTTCTAGGAAAACTTGATATCCATATGCAGAAGAATGAAACTAGACCCCTATCTTTCTCACTATTTAAAAATGAAATCAAAATGGATTAAGGACTTCAATATGAGACCTGAAACTATAAAACTATTAGTAGAAAATATTTAGGAAATGCTCCAGGACATTGGTCTGGGCAAAGATTTCTGGAAGAAGACCTCAAAAGCACAAGCAACCGAAGCAAAAACGGACAAAAGGGATCCCATCAAGCTTAAAAGCTTTGGCACAGCAAAGGAAACAATAAACAAAGTGAAGAAACAACTCACAGAATGCGAGAAAATATGTGTGAACTACTCATCTGACAAGGGATTAATAACTAGAATATACAAGGAACTCAAAGTCATATATGCTGGCATTCACAGTTCTCTTTTTTTTGTAAAATATGCTAAGTATGTACAGAAAAAAAGACAAGTGATAACAGATGCTGGCAAGGATGTGGAGAAAGGGAAGCCCTCATACATTGTTGGTGGGAATGTAAATTAGTACAGCCCCCATGGAGAACAGTATGGTAGTTCTTCAAAAAACTAAAAATAGAACTACCATATGATCTAGCAATCCCACTGCTGGCTATATATCCAAAAAAAAGGAAATCAATGTATTGAAGAGATATCTGCACTCCCATGCTTATTACAGTAGCCAAGACGCAGAATCAATCTAAGTGTCCATCAATCGATGAATGCATAAAGAAAATGTGGTACATATACACAATGAAATACTATTCAGGGCTGGGCACAGTGGCTCATGCGTTTAATCCCAGCACTTTAGGAGGCCAAGGCAGGAAGGTCACTTGAGTTCAGGAGTTCGAGATGAGCCTGGGCAACATAGTGAGCCCTCACCTCTGCAAAAAATAAAACAAAAAATTAGCCAGGCCGAGTGCTGCATGTCTGTAGTCCCAGCTACTCAGGAGGATGAGGTGGCAGGATCACTCGAGCCTGTGAGGTTGAGGCTGCAGTGAGCCAAGACTGTACCACTACACTTCTGGGTGATAGAGCAAGACCTTGTCTTGAAAACAACAAATAACAATGGAATACTATTCGGCCATGCAAAAGAATGAAATCCTACCATTTGTGACAACATGGATGGTACTAGAGACATTATGTTAAGCAAAATAAGCCAGGAACAGAAATTTAAACACTGCATGTTCTTAATCATACGTGGAAGCTAAAAAACTGAACTCATGGAGATAGAGAAACAATAATGATTATCAGATACTGGAAAGGGCAGTGGGAAGAGAAGTATAAAGAAGGGATGGTTAATGGGTATAAAAATACAGTTAGAAGAACTAAGATCTAGTATTTGGTAGCAAGATAGAGCAAGTATAGCTAACAATAATTTATTGTATATTTCAAAATAACAAGAGTGGAATTGGAATGTTCCTAACAAAAAGAAATGATAAACATTTGAGGTGATGAGTCTCCTAGGCACACATTATATGCTTGTATCAAAATTTCATGCCTCCATAAATATCTACAACTATTATGTATCCACAAAAAGTAAAAATTAAAAAAATAAAGGCAGAATCCTATTTCACAGAAAACATGTGGAAAAAACATGGATTTTTTTGAGATGCAGTCTTGCTCTGTCACCCCGGCTAGAATGCAGTGGCGCAATCTCGGCTCACTGCAAGCTCTGCCTCCCGGGTTCACCCCGTTCTCCTGCCTCAGCCTCCCAAGGAGCTGGAACTACAGGCGCCTGCCACCACGCCCGGCTAATTTTTTGTATTTTTAGTAGAGATAGGGTTTCACTGTGTTAGCCAGGATGGTCTCGATCTCCTGACCTCGTGATCCGCCTGCCTAGGCCTCCCAAAGTGCTGGGATTACAGGCGAGAGTCACCACGCCCAGCCAAGAACATGGATTTTAATGAGAAGACTTGGTTTGTAGTCCTGGGTCTGCTACTTACCATGTGTGGCACTTAAGCTTTGTGCTCAGTTTCTCCTCTGGTAACATGGGAATAAAATATCTAGTAATTGCCACTACTATACTAGATGTTTATTGGTAACAAGTGCTTTTGTACAAGCAACATTCAAGACCATACACAGTGGGTAAATGCAATAGACATACTTTTCCCTATTCCCACCACTAAGTACAACTAAAATCCTTAGATATTATATATAAAACAAACTTAAGAAGAATCTAAAATGTGAAAAGGCGGCGGCGGATTTGCTAGAGACACTGGAACCCAAAGAATGACACAGTAATAAATTCCATGCGTTTTATGCCTCATATATCTCAGACTTGGAGCTGAAGCAGCCAGCATGGCAGAAACACCAACCCGTGTAGACCAAAAAATTCCCAACGAAAGTCTGCTCTCTCTAGCCAAAGGACTGGGAAAGGGGCAGCCTAGCAAGAGATGAAACTGCTAAACAATAACTGCTCTACTCCAGCCACACTCTGCAGAGAAAACTCTGGTCCAACCCTCACCCACATCAGCAAAAACTGAGTGAGAACCTAGACTTCTACCATTCAGAGGTTGTCACTGAGGCCAGGTGACACCTGCTACGGTACTGTCAAAGATAGCCAAGTAGAAAGCTGAGATATTCATACCCCAAAACTGGTAATAAGGCACCCATCCCTGTGGAGTCACTGAAGACTGGCCACATGGGAAGTTGGAACCTTCAACCATTCACAGGAGTAATGAAGACTGCCTTCCTATCGGGAGTGTCAATGGAGGTGGAATGAAAAACCTGGACTTCAACTTCTACTTGGAAGTACTGAGGCAGTGTCCCCTTCCCACAATGGAGCAGGGTCAGAGAAATCCTGATAAAACACAAGGTTTACATTAGATCCAGAGTACCACAACATAATACAAAAATGTCCAAGTTTAACTTTTTTTTTGTTTGTTTTTTGAGACAGAATCTTGCTCTGTTGCCCAGGCTGGAGTGCAATGGTGTGATCCTGGCTCACAGCAACCTCCGCCTCCTGGGTTGAAGCAATTCTCCTGCCTCAGCCTCCCGAGTAGCTGGATTATAGGCACCTGCCACCATGCCCGGCTAATTTTTGTATTTTCAGTAGACATGGGGTTTCGCCATGTTGGCCAGGCTGGTCTTGAACTCCTGACCTCAGGTGATTCGCCCGCCTTCGCCTCCCAAAGTGCTAGGATTACAGGTGTGAGCCACCACACCTGGCCAAAAATGTCCAGGTTTTAACAGAAAACCACTCATTATACAAAGAATGAGGAAGATCTCAAATGGAATGAAAAAGACAATCAACAGATGCCAACACTGAGGTAACAAAGCTATTAGAATTATCTTTCACGTATTTTAAAGGAGTCATCATAAAAATGCAGGTACAAACATGCTTGGAACAAATGGAAAATTGGAAAGCCTCCAAAAAGAAACAGAAAGTCTCAGTAAAGAAATAGAAGATGTTAAGAAAAACCAAATGGAATTTTAGAACTGAAAAATATAACCAAAATAAAAAGTTCATCAGTGAGCCCAACAGCAGAATAGGGAGAACAGAGAAAAAGAATCAGTGAATGGGAAAACAGGACAGTAGAAATAACCCAATATGAACAACACAGAGAAAAAAGACTGAAAAACCAGAGTCTACAGAAGCTATGGAACCACAACAAAAGATCTAACAATTGTGTCATTGGATTCTTGGAAGAAGAGAAGAAAGAGGGTAGGACTGAACAAGCACTTGAAACAATGGGTGAAAACTTCTCAAATGTAATAAGAAGATAAACCTTCAGATTCAGTAGGTTTAGTGAGTTCCAAACAGGATAAACTCAAAAAAATTCCACACCAAGACACATCGCAAAATTCTTAAAGAGAAAAAAAAATCATTGAATACATCCAGAGAAAAAGACGGGAGCAGGTCGTGGTGGCTCACTCCTGTAATCCTAGTACTTTGGGAGGCTGAGGTGGGTGCATCACCTGAAGTCAGGAGTTCAAGACCAGCCTGGCCAACATAGTGAAACCCTGTCTGTACTAAAAATACAGTAAGTTAACTGGCTGTGGTGGCGAGCGCCTATAAATCCCAGCCACCAGGGAGGCTGAGAATTGCTTGAATCTGGGAGGCAGACATTGCAGTGAGCCCAGATCGTGCCATTGCACTCCAGCCTGGGCAACAAGAGCGAAACTCTGTCAAGAAAGACAGAAAGAAAGAAAGATAGAAAGAAAGACAGAAAGAAAGAAAGACAAGAAGACAGGAAGACAGAAAGACAGAAAAGACAGAAAGAAATGGCATTTTACCTCCTGACAGAAAGCAATTGGAATGAGCATGGATTTTTTATTAGAAACTATGCAGGCCAGAAGGAAAGAATGCAATATTTTACAGGTGCTCAAAGAAAAGAAGTGTCAACTCAATAATTCAATATCCAGTGAAAACATCAGAATGAAGGTGAAAATGAGACCTTCTCAGATGAAGGAAACAAAGATAATTTATCACTGGCAGGTCTACCCTAAAGAATGGCTAAAGGAAGTTCTCTAAACAGAAAGGAAACGAAAAAAAGAGGAACCTGAAAACATTAGCAAAGAAAGTACACAGTAAACAAAAATGTAATTAAATAGTCTTTCCTTCTCCTTTTGAATTTTCCAAATTAGGTTTAATGATTGAAGCAAAAATTATAGCACTGTCTGATACAGAAAAAATATTTAAGACAATCATACATGGAAGAGGGCAAAAGGACATAAAGGGAGGTAAGGTTTCTACACTTAAACTTGTAAAATGATGATACAGACTTCATTTAGATTATAAGAAGACACCAACTGATTGTTGTATGTACAGTATAATACCTAGAGCAACCACTAAAAAAGCTGTATAGAGAGATACACTCAAAAACACTATATAAATTAAAATAGAATTCTAAAAAATATTCAAGAAACTCACAGGAAGGCAAGAAGAATACAAACAAAAACAGAACACAAAAAATAAAATGGCAGAACTAAGCTCTAACATATTAGAAATTACATTAAATGTAAATTTAAATATGCCAATTAAGACATAAATCGGCAGAGTGGATTAAAAACATGCACCATGATATGGTTTGGGTATGTGTCCCTGCCCAAATCTGATGTCAAACTGTAATCCCCAAATATTGGAGGTGAGGCCTGACAGGAAATGATTGGATTATGGAGGTGGATTTCCCCTTTGGTGCTGTTCTTGTGATAGTGAATTATTGTGATATCTGGTTATTTAAAAGTGTGTAGCACCTCTCCCCTCACTCTCTTCCTCCTGCTCCAGCCATGTAAGATGTGCTTACTTCTCCTTCACCTCCCACCATGATTGTAAGTTTCCTGAGGCCTCCCCAGCCATGCTTCCTACACAGCTTGTGGAACTGTGAGCCAATTAAATCTCTTTTCTTGATAAATTACCCAGTCTCAGGTAGTTCTTTACAGCAGTGCAGGAACGGATTAATACACCCCAACAATATGCCACCTATAAGAAATCACTTCAAATACAATGATATGGGTAGGTTGAAAGTAAATGGATGGAAAAAGATGTATCATGTGAATATCAATAAAAGGAAAGCAGGAATAATTGTATTACCAGATATAGGCTATAATAATAGATAACAAGTAGACAGAGCGAAAGAAATTACCAGAGACTCTAAAATATGTGAAACACTGCTGGGTACAGTGGCTCAAGCCTGTAATCCCAGCACTTTGGGAGGCTGAGGCAGGCGGATCACCTGAGGTCGGGAGTTCGAGACCAGCCTGACTAACATGTAGAAACTCTGTCTCTATTAAAAATACAAAATTAGCCGGGTGTGGTGGCACATGCCTGTAATCCCAACTACTTGGGAGGCTGAAGCAGGAGAATTGCTTGCACCCAGGAGGCAGAGGTTGCGGAGAGCCAAGATCGTGCTATTGCACTCCAGCGTGGGCAACAACAGCAGAACTCCATCTCCAAAAAATAAAAAATAAAAAAATAAAATATGTGAAATAAAAACCTGACAGAACTGAAATGGGAAATGGAAATATTCACAATTATAGTTGGAAACTTCAACCCCTATCTCTCAACAATCGACAGAAGAACTGGATAGAAAAATCAGCAAGGATATAGAATTAAATGTATCACTATCAAATATCTAATTGACATTTATAAAATACTTTGCCCAATAATCGCAGAATAAACATTCTTTTCAAAGTACCCATGGAACCTAAAGCAAGACAGACCACATTTTCAGCCATAAAACAAACCTTAACAAGTTAAAAATAATTGAAATCAAACAGAACTTACTCTACTCCCACAATGAACTCCATCTAAAAGTCAGAAACAGAAAAATAATGGGAAAATCTCCAAACATTTGGAAACCAAACAATGTACTTGTAAATAATTCATGGTCAAAGAGGAAAGTCTCAAGGAAAGTAAAAAAAAAACACTGAGCAAATAAAAATTGAAAATGCAACTTAACAAAATTAGTGGGACACAGCTAAAGCAGTGCTGAGGGGGAAATTTATAGCACTAAATGAATACATTAAGAGGAAAAGTCTCAAATGAATAATTTAAACTCCTATATAAAAAACATCAGAGGCCGGGTACAGTGGCTCATGCCTGTAATTGCAGCACTTTGGGAGGCCAAAGTGGGCAGATCACTTAAGGTCAGGGGTTTGAGACCAGCCTGGCCAATATGGTGAAACCCTGTTTCTACTAAAAATATAAAAATCAGCTGGGCATTGTGGCACATGCCTGCAATCCCGGCTGCTCAGGAGGCTGAGGCAGGATAATTGCTTGAATCTGGGAGGTGGAGGTTGCAGTGAGCTGAGATCGTGCCATTGCACTCCAGCCCGGGTGACAGAGTGACATCCTGACTCAAAAAACAAACAAAAAATAATAATGAAGCAATGTTGGTATGCAGGAATAAGAGTTAAAAAAATAAATAAAGCACTAGACCCACTACAGACCCTGCAGACACTGAAAGCATAATACAGGATACTATAACTCCACTCACATGTATATGACAAGTTAGACAAAACGGACCAATTTCTTGAAAAACACAAACTTCTATAATTCATTCAATATGAAGTAGATAATTTGAATAACCCTGTATCTATTAAGGAAATTACATTAAAAATGTAAAAAATTCCTAACAAAGACATTTCCAGATCCAGATGGTTTAATCTGGAGAATTCTACCAAAGGTTTAAAGAATTATACCAGTTCTACACCATCTCTTCCAGAAGGCTAGACATGGTGGTTCACACCTATAATCCCAGCACTTTGGGAAGCCAAGGCGGGAGGACTGCTTAAGCTCAGGAGTTTGAGACCAGCCTGGGCAACATAGGAAGACCCTGTCTCTACAAATAATAAAAAAAATTAGCCAGGTACGGTGGTAGGCAGCTGTCATCCCAATTACTTGGGAGGCTGAGACAGTAGGATCTCCTGAGCCCAGGAATTTGAGGCTGCAGTGAGCCATGACTGTGCTACTGTCGCCAGCACAGGTGACACAGCAAGACTCTGTCAGGGTGGGGAGTGGGGGGTTGGGGGCGGGCGGGGGGAAGAAAAGAAAAAAAGAAATCAAGGAAGACAATATAAATAAATGTAAAATAAATTCATGGACTAGAAGATTTAATACAGTAAAGCTGTAATTTCTTTCTAAATTGGTACACAGGCTTAATGCACTTCCTATCAAAATCTCAGCAAGACTTTTTTTTTTGCATAAACAAGATTATTCTAAAATTTGTGTTGAAAGGTAAAGAAAACAGAATAGCTAAAACACTTTGAAAAATAAGAATAAAGTAGAGGAATCAGGCTACCAGATTTCAAGACTTACAATATAGCTATAGTTGGCAAGATTATGTGGTACTTGCAGAGGGATAGACACATGGAAAAATGGACCAAAACAGAGACCAGAAACAGACCCACACAAATATGTACAACTGAAAAGATGAAAAAGGGAAGAAGAATGGCTTTGTCAACAACAATGACAACAATAAAAGAACCTCAATCTAAGTCTCACATCTTACATGAAAATTAACTCACAGTGGATCATGGACTTAAAGGAAAAACAAAACCTATAAAATGTGTAGGAAAAAAGAAAACCAGGAAAGTCAGGCACAGTGGCTCACGCCTGTTACGCCAGCACTTTGGGAGGCCAAGGCGGGCGGATCACGAGGTCAAGAGATTGAGACCATCCTGGTCAACATCCTGAAACCCTGTCTCTACCAAAAATACAAAAATGAGCTGGTCGTGGTGGCGCACGCCTGTAATCCCAGCTACTCAGGAGGCTGAGGCAGGAGAATCACTTGAACCTGGGAAGCGGAGGCTGCAGTGAGCCAACATTGTGCCACTGCACTCCAGCCTGGCGATAGAGCAAGAATCCAACTCAAAAAAGAAATAACAACAAAAAAGAGAATCACTTGAACCCGGGGAGCCAAGATCATGCCATTGCACTCCAGCCTGGGCAACAAGAGCAAAACTCTGTCTCAAAAGAAAAAAAAAAAAAAAAAAAAAAAAAAACCTGTATAGAAAATACTTGAAGACATTTGACCAAAGAGGATATACAGATGGCAAATAATCATATGAAAAGATGTTCAGCATCATTAACCACAAGGGAAATGTAAATGAGAACTAATGGGTGAATGGTTAAATAAACAGAGTGTGGTACATCCATACCATGAAACACTACCTAGCAATAAAAAACAGTAACTGTTGATACATGAAATGAGGATGAATCTCCAGAGAATTATGCTGAATAAAAAAAAGTTCAAAATCTTAAGTACTGCATGAATCCATTTAAGTAACACACACGAAACATCAGAGAACAGATTAGTGGTTGTCATAGATTAAGGATGTGGTAGAGGTGGGATGGTAGTGAATATGATTATAGAAGGGCAACATACAAACTACTATCGTAATGGAAGTGTACTGTATCTTGACTGTATCATTGTCAATATACTGATTGTGATATTGGAGTATAGTTTTGAAAGATGTTGCCATTAAGGAAAACTGGATAATGGTTGCATAAATCTTTACTATTTCTTACAACTAGATGTGCATATAGAATTACCTCAAAATGAAATGTTTAATTTTTCTTAAAAGCCCAGGCTTTAGGACAAAGCTAGATGACTTTGGGCAAGTTGCTTCCATTATTATACGGCTAAATTACTACATTAAAAGATCAATGGTCTAAGTATAGTGCCTGGTACAAAGTAAGTGCTCAACAGATGGCTACTAAAATAATTAATCCTAAAAGTCATGGCAGTGGGGATGAAGAAGCGTATAAACAAAAGATATTTAGATGATACCACTAACAGGTTTTGGTGACAGATTAGATGTGGGATAGTGGGTGACAGGGAGTCAAAGATGATTCCCAAGTTTCTCATTTGAACAAGTGGGTGCTTAGTGGCACTGTTTACTGAGCAGATGTGGAGTCAAGAGATGAACAAAGAAGAGTTTAGTTTTGGAAGTGGTTTGTGTTGACTGGGAAACATTCAAATAGAGATGCCCAGTTAACACTTGGATATGTAAGTCTGAAGTTCAGAACACAACTCTGAGATGGAAATTTAACTTGATGACCACCATGCAAATGATAACTGAAGCCAGTAGAATGGACAAGGTCGCCAAAGGGCAGAAATCACACAGCCATTATAACTATAAAGGAGCTTCAACCGTTTTTTTGTTTTGTTTTGTTTTTTTGTTTTTGAGACGGAGTCTGGCTCTGTCACCCAGGCTGGAGTGCAGTGGCGCAATCTCTGTTCACCGCAAGCTCCGCCTCCCAGGTTCATGCCATTCTCCTGCCTCAGCCTCCCAAGTAGCTGGGACTACAGGTACCTGCTACCATGCCCGGCTAATTTTTTGTATTTTTTTTTTTAGTAGAGACGGGGTTTCACCGTGTTAGCCAGGATGGTCTCGATCTCCTGACCTCGTGATCTGCCCGCCTCAGCCTCTCAGCACACCTGGCCAGGAGCTTCAACCTTTAAGGACTGGATAAAGGGGTCAGTCTAGCAAAGGAGATACAGAGTAGCCAGAAAAGGAGAAAAAACAGGCATTTATAGTGTCAGCCAAGACAAGAGGAAGGTGTTTTAAAAAAGAGTGGTCAACTATGACCAAGCAGTGAAGAGATTAATTAAAATGAGGAGTAAAAAATCATCCTCTGAATTTAGTGACCTGGGTATTGCTGCTGCCTTTGTGAGAATAGCTTTGGTAAATAACAAAGTAGGTTTCCACTGCAGCAGACTGAGAAGAAGGTGGGAGAAAGGAAGACTGCATAAACCACCATCAAGTTTACCCTGAAGAAAAGGAGAGAGTACAGAGAGGGAAAGAAATTGAAGATGTGTTACAGGATAAGAATTATTTGAGTAGGGAGGAGAAGATATGATTCAAAGTATAAGTAGCAAGATTAGCTCAGATAGAAGACGTACTTCATCCACTCTAAGGAAACCTAAGGAAACCACAAAGGAACTACGCAGGCTGGGCGTGGTGGCTCATGTCTGTAATCCCAGCACTTCAGGAGGCTGAGGTGGGCGGATCACCGGAGGTCAGGAGTTCAAGACTAGCCTGACCAACGTGGTCAAGCCTCATCTCTACTAAAAATACAAAATTAGCCAGGCGTGGTGGCGCATGCCTATAATCCCAGCTACTTGGGAGGCTGAGGCAGGAGAACCGCTTAAACCCAGGAGGCAGAGGTTGCAGTGAGCCCAGATTGTGCCGTTGCACTCCAGCCTAGGCAACAAGAGCGAACCTCTGTCAAAGAAAAAAAAGAAAGAAACAAGAAAGAAAGGAACTAGGCAGATATAGGTAAATTTGAAAGTGTGGCCATTCATGGTACGTACAGATAACTACTCCCTCATCATTTCAATTTTCTTTGTGAAGGAGAAGGCAAAGCCATTGCTAAGACTGAAAGGCTGGATTAATGTTCTTTCTTTTTATTTACTGAATTTTTATTCCAAGCACCTGATGAAGTACCTAGGACATAGATTTAATAAGCATATTTAATAAATACAATGGAAATAAACAGTTACTGTTATCTTAATGCAGTTGTTCATTAAAATTTGTGCACAACTTTCAAGTTAGCCACTAGGGGGCAGTCTGCCAATTTTATTCCCTAAATCTTTTAACCCAGTGAAATTGATAGAAAACTACAATGCAGTGTAGGTCATATTAATAAAATGTTTTTCCTCAAGAAAATTCTGTTTAAGATTTATATACATGTACGTGTATATGCATTTGCATGCACATACACAAATACACTGAGGCACGACGGGAGGGTTGTTACTCCTGCCAACCTCCCACTGCAACCGTATCAGGATGCCCCAGGGGCAACAGTCAGCATTTTCCAAAGTCATTTTTTGTAATTTCTCCAAGGCACTCAGCAAATAGCAGATAGATCTTTTATACTTATAATTAACTAGAAAAGGCTGATGAAAAAATCCCTGAAAACTAATTGCTCAAACATTTGCCTTTGCTTCTTCTAAGATGTTTCCCCCCTCTGCACCTCCTTGTCTTTCTGAATTCAATAAGTTTTTTGTTTTTCTTTGAAATGGAGTCTCGTTCTCTCACCCAGGCTGGAGTGCAGTGGTGCAATCTCGGCTCGCTGCAACCTCAGCCTCCCAGGCTCACGCAATTCTCATGTCTCAGCCTCCTGAGTAACTGGGACTACAGGTGCCCTCCACAACGCCCGGCTAATTTTTGTATTTATGGTAGAGACGGGGTTTTGGCCAGGCTGGTCTCGAATTTCTGACCTCCAGTGATCTGCCGGCCTCAGCCTCCCAAAGGGCTGGGATTACAGGCATAAACCACTGCGCCCAGCCTTCGAATTAAATCAGTTTTTAAAAAAATCGTTTTAAATAGTTATAACCTAGTTCATCAACCACTTTTTCCCCTTATCTCATATGCTTGAGGCATTCTTATAATGAGGATTTCTCAGTCTACAATATAACATGACTATGATGTATACCAGAAGCAGCAGCTACTTTGGGGTAAATATACAGCCATTAGGCTGGGAAATACTTTCCAAGTTTAGTTCTGATGAACTCGGGCCTCTACTGAAATAAGCAAACTAGCAGAGTTTTAACTTACGACAGGATGCAAAAATTCTTAATACCCCCAAAAACAGTAGACATAAAAGAATACTGTTCCCCAGAAGCTTAAGGTTACACAGATCAGCAGTTTCAACTGGGGGGAAACTGAACTTCCGAAAGGGCAGAGGCTTCCAGTCATGTAAGTGAACACATAACATCCTGGCCTAAGAAAAGCTGTTACTGAAAGCTGTTAAGGTCTGACACCTGATGGGCTGAAGGTGCATGGAAGATGGGAAAGAGAGGCTAAGGCCATCACACGATTCTAGATTCGTTCAAATGAGTGAAAAAGGTGCTTGACCCAAACGCCTCCAAACCTGGTTTTTTTGAACTAAAGTTGGTTGGGAACAAAAACACCCAAGAAATGGGTCATAAAGAGAGTCTGGGTGAGCGTTCAAGGAGCGGTAAGTCAAATGGAGATACAATCATACTGTTTGCAAATTGTTTCAAAAACAAGTTTCAAGGTTTAGTGTAGTGTTCAAATTTGAAAACTAAGGGTCACTTTTTCTTTTTTTTACTGTGGACACTCTATTCCACTAGCTTGTATGGAAATCTATTTGTAAAGATAATTTTTGGAAGCTCTTTGGGACAAAGTTTTAAAAATATTTATTAAATTGTTAATAGTAAATCACTGCTCCTTAATCCTAATTAAAGTATTCAACCTTCCTAACGAACTGATACAAGTCTGAAGAGGAAAAAAGTTTATTTCTTAATAATTATACTTTGGCTACATAGACACTCCTAAAAATGAGCTTTCAAACTGAGATGAACAATTCACTGCTTCATCCCTCCTTTAAATCCACGTCCACTTTCAAAAGTCATGTGCTAAATCAGAATTTTTTTTTTCCTAGCAAACATCTACGTAAGAGCCTGATTTCATTGACACACACACTTGCACTCCGCAACAACAACACTTCCTTTGAAAAACAGAATGTCACTTCCTCAGTCCAGAGGCCAGAAGTCCCTTGATTCTGATCTGGGGAGCCAAGACAGGAAATTCTGGTAGGCTTCTGCTTCTCCCCCCATGGACAGCCACTGGTGCAGCTGACAGAGGGCAGGGTCTATTCCGAGCTCCCTTGATGCACTGCAGCTGGAGGCAACGGCTCCCTTCCAGGCTGTGGGAGTGATCCCGGAGTCCGGCACCACAGCCCGTTAAACAAGGGCATTTCATGGGAAAAGGAGAGGGAGCAGAGGAGAGACCTTGAAACCTTCCAGCCACCTTACCCCCACTTCCAAACTCCCGCGACTACCCCAGGACCATTTCGGCAAAATCTCAGTAACTGGCACCATCTTGTACTTTGACCTCACCAGGCAAGGCATCCTCTGGGGAGAGGGGTTAAAAAAAAAAAAAGCCAGAACTCCACGGCTCAGCGCCACGCCGTTCCACCTCCCCCAAACTGCCAGTTCCCCACCTAGAGGGAAGAGGCTGTTCCAGCGATGTCAGTAAACACCGTGGGTTGGCAACACCTGGGCGCCGAGAGCCTCGATCTCTCCCGACCCCAGACAACCGGGAGCTGCCAGGTCCCAAACCCGGGCCAGCCACGGGGACCAAACTGCAGTGTCACACCGGGGTCGGGGGAGGCGCCTGTGAGAGACGAACGGAATAAAGGGAGAGAAGGGGGACAAACAAATGAGTCACTTAATACAAGGGCTGCACATGCCGCTGACGCTGCCGGTGATGCAGCCGCGGACGGAGTGAGGCCGACGGCCGGGAGGGGCGGGCGGAGAAAGGGAAGGAGAGGGCGTGAGGCGCTCGCCCTTTGTGGGGCCGTCCGCGCGGGCCCACAGCCTACGCCCCCCTTTCCCGCCCTCTCCCGGACCTGTGAGCTGAAGCTGCTAGGGGCCGCCGCGGAGCCCCAGCCCCGAGAGTCAACTCTCTCGGTCTCCAGAAGCCATCAATACAAACTTCGACACTATATTTAGTTTACGGGCAGACCGCCTGGGGAGGCGCCGACGCCGCGCCCGCCTGGCGGAGCAGGAGCCGCAGCCTCAACCTGCCGCCCGCCCCGCCCCGCCCCTCGGCGGCGCACCTGTGACAGGTGTGCAGGTACCCCACACGACCCTGGCCGCTCCTCGCCCCCGGCCCCCGCGGCTCCGGGCCCGAGCTCCCCAGCCTGCCGCCCCTCCGGGAGCCCCCCGCCCCTCCGCAGGCCCCGGAGCGCCCCCCGCCCGCCCGCCCCTCGGCGGCCGCGCCCGCACTCACATAGCGCCTCAACTTCTTCTCGGGAGGCGATTTCCTCAGCCAGCCGGTGCACACCACGTCGCCGCCGCCGCTCATGCTGCCGGCCTGGAGCCCGCCGCTGGGTCGCGCGGACGAGGGCGCGGGCTCGGGCAGCTGGGGCAGCGGCCGGCGGTGCGCAGCTCGCGGGAGGCCAGGGGCGGGGCGGAGCTGACCCGGCGAGGGACAGGCCTCGGCGCGCGCTCGGCGGCCTCGCGCGCGCCCGCTCCCCCGCCCCGAGCGCGCGCAATCCGCACTCTCCGCCGGGCCGCCGCGGGGGCAGTTGCAGCGGGAAGGCCGGCGCTCGCCACGCCCGCTCCCGCCGCGCCCCCGAGGCCGCCGCGCACGCGGACGCGGGGCTGGGGATCCGCCAGGGCACAGAAAGCCACCGCCGCCGGCGAGCCCCGGAATCTCGCTTTCTCCTGAGGCCTCAAGCCGCGGGCGCGGAGGCCGGAGAGGCGGCCGCGCCCCTGGCGCTGGCGGGCGTGCGGAGAAGGGACTGCGCGCCCTCGGTCGTCGATCGATTTTTCACCGAGCGTCGACGGGGAAGGGATCCGAGGGTTGCTCGCGTTTCCGATCCATTCCGCGGGTCAGGTTCCTGCTGAAAAGAGGGACCCCTTCCCAGTAAGAAGTTCCTTAACTCTGGCGCCCCTCGGCGGGAGGAGGAGACGGACCTACTACGCGCCGGAGCCTTTGCACTCTTGGCTTACAGGATTGTCTTCAGTATTGTTCCCATTTTATGGACTGCCTAAGGGCAAGGGCTTGTACAAAGCCTAGCCAAGTTTCCAATTCAGGTGTGTGGGGGAGGAGGGGTCCCAGTCATCTGCTATTCAAAATGAGGGCATTGCCTTAATGGGATCAACCTGGGAGCCTCTCATTGCCTGGAAACAAAGTCCAGCTGAGTCCCTCCTACATTGCCTCTAGGAAAACAGTTTAGTATAGAAAACTCGCATGATTTGTAGAATGGAAGAAGCAAACCTAGTAAATATAGTTCATAGTGAATTGGAAGGCAAGGTCAAGTGTAGAAGAACAAGAAATTGGGGTCCAAATTCCCCAACGTTCCCGCTCATTGACACAGTGTCTCTCCAAGCAGCATTAAAAGGCAGGTCCTCCCTAACTTCTCTGATAAGTGGATAGTAACCTGTTTATTCAATGGGGAACCGTGCTGTGTGGACAGATGAATTGGAGAAGCAGCATCTTGCACTGCCCCACACAACCTTAGACTAAAGCTGTTTTGTTCATTTCTGTCTCTGTGCAGCTGAGATGTTTCAAGCAGTTGGACATCATTTGGTCCAATAGATCTTGATTGAGTTGGGGGAAGTTCACCCTCCTCAGTTTGGAAAAGCGAATCCGCTATCACGTACTTAGCTCTTCTAGATACCCTAGGAGTTTTAGCAGTCAGTCTCCTGGATCTAACATTTCACTGACTTTCTTCAATATCCACTGTGCTGCTGGATGGGAAGTAAAGCCAGAACTGTTAGGCTGGGACCACAGCTCCCTTAACCTTCCAATTTGGGGATCCTTAAGTCACATATGAAGGGCCACCACCAGAATGATGGCCATTTTAACTTCTGGCTTTAAGTACCTTAAATCCCTGTAAGACATACAATACTTAACGTCTGCCAAATCAATCAGGAGGCGGTGACTCCCCACCAAAATAAACCCATCCTGACTTCATTCACATCTGAGTCATGGTGCCAAGTCCCAGGGATTGCAGAGTCGAAGAAATCTGCATGGTTTAGCTGCAGCTGAGGTTTGTGATGCAAGTCAGGCAGACGTATGCCCTATCTTCCCCCAGAAGAGTAGTCTTTTACATATCCTTTGATAGTTATATGATTCAATACACAGACTGGAAGGCTGTTTAGCAAGAGTTAGTTGGGGGTTAGGTAATATTCTGCCAGAAATTCTTTAAGGTCTTATTTTGTTTGTTTAGGAAAAGATGGTGTTATTTACAATTTCATGTAGAAATGGAAAAGTTTGATGTTTCTTGTTTGGCCAGTGGCAGGAGGGACCTTGAAATGTGAATACAATAGTCACCACGTATCAGCTTTGGGAAGGGTTCTCTGAACATCTTTCCCCAAAGGTTAAAGGCAGGCTAGAGTGCAGTGGCGTGATCTTGGCTCACTGCCAGCTCTGCTTCCCGGGTTCAAGCCATTCTCCTGCCTCAGCCTCCCTAGTAGCTAGGACTATAGGTGCCCACCACCACGCCCGGCTAATGTTTTGTATTTTTTTTTTTTTTTTAGTAGAGATGGGGTTTCACCATGTTAGCCAGGATGGTCTCGATCTCCTGACTTCGTGATCCGCCCGCCTCGGCCTCTGAAAGTTCTGGGATTACAGGCGTGAGCCACCGCACCCGGCCGAAAGGGGCTTTTTTTCTGTGCTCTTCAGCTGGACTCCCATCCTGCGTTCCTCTTGCTGCCAGTGCCTATCTTGGACTGCATAGGAAGCAAGACTGCTGCTGAAGTCCCTGGCTGCACCCTGGAGTGGCTCAGTCTTTTGAGCCTGAGAGGCGTGCCAGGCCTGGAAACAGCCCTTGGACAGAAGGTTCCTGTCTGGGCCTTTACTAAGTCCTCTCCACTCCCTGCTGTGTGTGTCTGCTTAAATGCTCCCTGGTTTTTGCTGGGAAAAAAATGGAAAACAAATCATTTGAATGATTTACATGAAGATAGGCGCCATCTATCGGAACCAGTTGGGGTGACAATCCCCCCACCCCCAAGCCCTGAGCGGACATGCATCACTAGCCCATAATTTAGGCAATTTTGTTTAAAGACCACTGGTATTTCCTGGGGGAATTAATGGCCGGCTCCAAGAGTGCTTTGGGTCATTAATCTTATATTCTCATTAAATTCTCAGGAAATGACTATCTTATGAGGAGGGAGCACTGCAGAGATTAGAGAAATGCACACTGGGAGAGCATGGGTACCACTTTGGTCCCCGCTCCTAGCTACTCTCACTCCCCACAAAGCCTGGGGTTCTAAAGGGTGCACTGTGGCTTTGAGTGTTGTCAGCAACGTCCATCGCTGCATCCGTGCGTGTCTGGGAGTTGAGGGTTTGTGGCCAGTGGCAGGTGCGTGGCTGGTGGAATGCTCCCAGAAACGGGTTGAAGGGCTGGAAGGAGAGCTGTCCTCAACTGCACACCAAGCTGGTGTGATTAATACCACCCACGCCAGGCCTGACGTCAGTGATTTGACTGGGGGTGGGGATGGATGTTTGTGTGCTAGCCCTTCTGCTTTTTCTCCCCTTCAATTTAGTTGACAGGTTAATTTCAGAACTGAGTGCTGCTTACCAAGGTCAGTGTGACCAGCTGAGCCACCTCAGCTGGTGTCTTTCAGGACACTCATCTCTTAGGCATATTAAGGTGTGTGCTTCTTTAACCCCTAGTTACTTGAGGCCCACATGGTTCCCTGTGTCAAATTACTCTAACTTACTCAAGTCAACTCTGGGCATCTGGTTGAGGATGAGATCTAGAAGTGGGATTGGGGTGGGGTTAAAGACCTAATTGGGTTTCCTCCCTGTCTGTGGCTAATAGTCTGAGAATTACTTGACACTATACCCAGTGGGAGACATTTTGAAAATAAACTTTTGGCCAGGCGTGGTGGCTCACGCCTGCAATCCCAACACTTTGGGACACTGAGGCCAGTGAATCACTTGAGGTCAGGAGTTTGAGACCACCCTGGCCAACATGGTGAAACCCCAGCTCTATTAAAAATACAAAAATTAGTGGGGTGTGGTGGCACACACCTGTAATCCCAGCTGCTTGGAAGGCTGAGGCAGGAGAATTGCTGGAACCTGGGAGATGGAGGTTGCAATGAGCTGAGATTGCACCATTGCACCCCAGCCTGGGTGACAAGAGTGAGACTCCATCTCAAAAAAATTTCTTAGAGAAAAGTTTGAGCAATCCCATTTTCCCAATTTCTCCTTTGAAAATAACCAGAATCAGTGGTAATTGCTCTGTGGCAGTTCGGCTCCCAGGACTTTGCTGCTGACACTGGTAAATCAGTCGTCATAATCTACTAAGAACAAAGACTGTCAAGATCCTTGAGAAAGTGCTGTAGTCTTCCAAACCACACTCTGCGTGCTGGCTCCTTTTATTTGCTCTGCAGAGAGAACTCCTACCTTGAATTAGATCTTGAACATACATCAAGACCTCTTTCCCTAAAACTGACTATCCCCATTCCCCAGCAAAGTTGTTCACTCTTTTCTTGATATCCACACTGCACCTATATAAACTGGATTATCACACTGTACTGCAAGTATTTCCTTGTCAAGGAACTGTGAGTTCCTTGAAGACATGAATGTGTTTTTCTCACTTATTTTTTATTATTATTATTTTAGAGAAAATGTCTTGCTATGTTGCCCAGGGTGGTCTCGAACTCCTGGGCTCAAGTGATCTTCCTGCCTTGGTGTCCCAAAGTGCTGGGATTACAGGCATGAGCTACCACATCTGGCCCTTCCTCATTTTTGTATTCCCAGAGCTTCCCAGCATGGCATGGTACCAGCATAGAATAGATACTCATTAAATGTTCATTGTGAGAACGAAGGAAACAACCCTTAAAGGATGACAGGTGGGGGCTGTAGACCATTGGAATATCTAGAGCTCTCTGATCCAGAGAATAGTATTTGTGAAGGTACCTGTAAGCAGCTGGAGTAGTTTTTTTTAATAAAAATTGTCAGGTAACATCGTATGTATTTATTGTGTGCAACATGATGTTTTGAAATATAAATACAAATATATAAAATACACGGTGTGATGGCTAAATCTAGCTAACTAACAAATGTATTACCTAATATAGTTATCATTTTTGTGGTAAGAACACTTAACATCCACTTTCTTTACATTGTGTTTAAACCCACAGGGACGGCCTAGCTGGAAGAACATAGTAGGTTGAGGTAATCCTGTGCAGGATTTTAAAAGTTCCACTTTTAAAAATGGTTGTAACTTGCCATAAAAAGGAACGAGATCATGTCCTTTGCAGGGACATGGATGGAGCTGGAAGGCATTATCCTCATCAAACTAACACAGGAATAGAAAACCAAACACTGCATGTTCTCACTTGTAAGTGGGAGCTGAACAATGAGAACACAAGGACACAAGGACAGAAACACACACTGGGACCTGTGTGGGGCGGTTGGGAGGGGTTGGGAGAGGGAGGGAGAGCATTAGGAAAAATAGCTAATGCTTGCTGAGCTTCATACCTTGATCATGGGTTGATAGGTGCAGCACACCACCATAGCACACATTTACGTATATAACAAACCTGCACATCCTGCACATGTACCCTGGAACTTAAAAATACATTTTTTAAAAAATGAAAAATTCCAGAAACATGTAAGAAAATAAGATTCCCCAAATTCTTAAAAAAAAAAAAAAAAAAAAAAAGATGGCTGTAACTCTTGGATAGTTTCAAAAAACAATGACTCCTTTAACCTTTTAACTGCTACCCCCAGATTCCAGAGAGCCAACTTTGTCAACCCTTGGTTTCCAAACTCTGACACTGTTGTACACTCTTTAGATGTCCTCCTTTGTGGGATTACAGAATTAAATCTCTTTGTGGTTACTCTGTTATCTGACTTCACTGTGACAATCCTACAGGGGCTTTAGCACTCAACCCCTTGTACCAGATGCAACATTAGTGAAGCTAGAGAAAACCATGTCCCTTGAATTCAAAGTGACTTTATTCAACAGATGACCAGAAATGTCATTTCCTTCTGCACCTGATGAATTGCATAGTAACTGTGCAGGCTTGCTAGTCTTTGTTTTGTTGGAGACCTAGAGGCCTCAGGATTTCATCTCATCTAACTATGTAATTCTACCAGAATTACTCAAGATGACTGTCCGACAATACAGCCAGTGATGTGCTGGCAAATATTTTTAAATTGGCTCCCTGGTGGTGTTGGTGGGTGCCTTGATTTACAGTATATACCAACTGTTGTGGCATAAATACTCTGCCAGCCATGGCCAGTTTTAAGCTATCAAGTGAATGTCCTCGAATACAGAGTTAAGAGACACACAGTAATACACCATTATTTAGTATTTCCAACATAAAGACACAATAGACATAAATAATACCAAGAACATGATAGTAAAATGTAAAGTAATTAGCCAAGTGATGGGTTTGGGGTAGTTACTACCTTTCTTTTAAATATAACTTATTTAATTGTAAGTTTATATAACTTAATTTTTTAATTAAGATATTCACATATCACAAAAATCACCATGTTAAAGTTTATAATTCATGGTTTCTAATATATTCATCAACTTTGACAACCATCACAGCTATCTAATTCCAGAACATTTTCATTACCCCAAAAGAAACACCATATCCGTTAGCATTAACTCCCCATTCCTCTAATCCCATCCTCTGGCAACCACTAACCTACTTTTTGTCTCTATGGATTTGCCAATTCTAGACATTTCAAATAACCATATTCGTACAATATGTGACCTCGTGTGTCTAACTTCTTTGGCTTTGTATAATGTTTTCAAGGTTCATCCATGTTGAAGCACTTAACAGTTCTTTATACGCCGCATTTTATCCATTCATCAACTGATGAACATTACTGTTGTTTCCGCTTTTTGGCTATTATGAATAATGCTGTTGCGATCATTCCTGTACAAGTTTTTATGTGGACATATGTTTTCAATCTAGGTATCTATCTAGGAGTGAAAATGCTGAGTCATATGGTGACACTGTTTAACTTTTTAAGGAACTGCTGAATTTTTTCCACAGTGGCTACACCATTTTACATTCCCATCAGCAATGTATGTGGGTTCCAATCTGTCCACATCTTTTCCAATGCTTATTTCCCATTTTTTTAATTACAACTTAATTTTAACGATATTATATTTTAAGAACCGTCTTGCAAAATTCTTCACAATTGAACAGTCTACTCTCCTGGGTTGACACCACTGCATACAGCCACCAAAGAAAATCCCACCACCCTCTCACTAGTCAGTTCCACTTCTTTTTGCTGGCAAGAGCAATACTCAACAGATTTGAATTTCCTCCCTCTTACATCCTTCCTATAGAAAACTGAAACAAAAGATCTCAGGTTCCCTTCTCTTTGGTAATTGAGATGACTTTTGACTGCGGGAGAATCACAAGGTTTTCAGCTCCCACCAAGCACCCCAGCAGAACAGGGTTTGTTTCCCTCCTACATTTGTGTTGAGAAACAAAATTAAACCCAAAATGTATCTTAGTGACACCCAGATGTATCTTCCGGAGGAGCTCTCAAGCAGTTGCTTCAACAGGGCAAACAGCTGTGGTCTGTTTCAACATAATTTGATGTAATCAGGGTTAATTCTGATGATGTAGTAACTCTGAAGACTGTTTTTTAACTGGATTATTGTTGGGTCAACAATCATGTGGCATTACATTTAGTGACTGAAACAAAAGCCAGAATTAAAACAGCTTCCCCTCAGCCCCCACCCACCCCTTCTAAATGACAGCCTCACTGGGAATAGAAGTTATGAGGCACATTTAACACAATTAACCAAAAAAGGAAAGTAGATGCAGTCAAATTACCTGCAAGCATCTCCAAGGTCCAGTGTCAACCAAGAGTAAGAGCTAAAAACCAAAAAAGGAAAGTAGATGCAGTCCAATTACCTGCAAGCATCTCCAAGGTCCAGTGTCAACCAAGAGTAAAAGCTGGAAACTGTTGTTTTTTCTTTTCCTAGAACAGTTAGAAAATATGTTGGCAGCAATCAGTATAACAGTATTTTCATAACATTCTAGGAAAAAGCCCCAAGATTTTCCTCTGAAACTTTCCTGAACCAGATAATGATTTTAGCAGTTCACAGTTCCTCTGTATTTTCCACGCATGTTTTCAAAATGATTATTTTAAGTGAACACTAAATTCACGGTGTGGCATACCAGGGATGAAAGAGTGTGGTATACAAAGCACTGAACACATCTAGCACTATTTCTGAAGAGCGAGATCTTTATCTTATTTTCATAGATTTGACCATCATTGTTTATGGTCAGTCCACTTGCAGGGCCTGGGCTTCTCTACATGCACACATACTTATTTAGTCTCTTTCAGTTTTTAGTTTTGGCTAGTTGGAAACACAGCTAAAGCCCATGACAAGGGCCATTCTTAATACAGTTCTGGAAAGCAGAATCTTCAAAAATAGATGGTTTGGGAAACTGCCAAATGTGTTGGTTCTTCAAAATCTTTTAAATCCAATTTTGTAGTTCCAAAAAAGGTCTGACATGTCCAATCCCCTCTGTAAATAAGCCTCCATTTATTTGCTTTCTGTTTTTGTGACTTAGACTATTAAGAAATTTGAAAAGCAAAGAAGCCACTTACCCTCCCCTGCATCTTACTTTATCAGGAATTCCCCATCTAAGTAATTCCTGATTGACATATATTCTGGGATATGTAGATGTGATTATAAGGTAATGAGACTTCAAAAGTAATGAGAATTCCTTCTGTAAGTCACACAGTATATTAATATGACTTCTTTTAGTTGTCAAAGCAGATACCCATTTCAAACTCACTCAAGATCAAATGGAGATGATAAGAAAGTGAGTTATCTCCCATGGAACCCATGGAAAAGTTGAATAATCTGGCCTCAGAAAGAGTAGCAGCCAGGGAATAAACATGGCAAAAACCAGGCATCCATTTTGTATGTCTCCCTCATCTCTGAACATTGCGCCTTCATTTCTTTCTCTTTGAAGACTGCTTTCTCTGTCTCTCTGGGTACATGGTTACCCACCGGCTCCTAAGTTTATATGTTCCTGGCTCAAGCAACCAGTCCAGACTCTCTAGTGTCCTCAACCCCAATTTCTCAAGAGAAAATGAAACTGGTCTATTTGCGATCAGGTGTCCACCCCTAGACCAATCAGCAAAGGAAGCCCTGGTCCCCAGGATGTCTGCTAGGGACCCACTGGCCAGGACAGGGGTAGGGGAATTGTCAGAAAAAGGACAGGTTTAATAACTAAGTAGACACCTTGGAAGATGTTTAATAGACACAAAAACCAATCTTGTTTCTTAGTATCCCTTTAAATTAGGAATATACTTAGAAAAGCATATGTTTCTTTCTATTCAAATACAAAATATATTTCTATTCAAATACATGTTACTAGGGAATGGTTATTTGTGTATATGTTAGTCAAGTATCAGTAGGGATTTTCTTGAGAACCTACTGCTTCAAGTTCAGCATAGGAATACCAAGATAAGACTAGGTTCTTCAGAATTTCAGGGTCTTTCTGGGGAGAGAAATAGGCAGATATCTCCAGTAGTATTTGGGCAATGTTGTAAGAAGTATGTTCAAAGGACCGTGGGAGCACTGAGAATTATGAACCAACTGTATGGGGACTGAAACTGTATGAGATTAGGTTTAATTTTGGGTACCCCATAGATAGGCACAGAACAGACGTTAACATTTGTTAAATTAGATGACAAATAATAGCTACCTTCAATTTGGAGGCAGTAAAATTGTCTAGATTAAGAGAGCAAGGTGGGGAAAACCACTAACTGAAAATCTGAGCAACTAAGTTCGTTTGGGACTAGTTTCTGAATTTCTTCTCAATTTAATACATTCATTCAACAATACTTACTGAGCATTTGCTATGCACAGGCACAGGGCTAGGTGCTGGCGATATGATGAACAGCATAGAGATGTTCTTCAGAAGAAGTCTAAGTCACTGTATTCCAGAAGCAATGCCAGGAGGATGCCCTAGAAGTCACCTTCAGTAACAGACAGATAACTAAACTCATTATTACTTTTGATTCCTGCCTTTTGGTCCTGTGTTCAGGAAACAGCTCCAGGCAGATTTGTACTGAAAGGGATAGTTTAAAAATTCATAAGCTATTTCAGACACATAAATACCCCCGCGCCCTGTTTTTGGTCACCTTTATGATTCATTTGGCAGTTTTTCAATGAGTGCCCAGTATGTGTCAGACACTCTCCAAGGCACTGCAGATACAAAAATGAATGCATTCTTATCCCTGCTGTCGTGGAGCTCACATTCTGGCAGAGACGAATGGCAGCATAAGACAACCAGTATTTGCATAAAGTGCTGAAGGAGCATAACGAAAGGAGAAAGTCTGGAAGCCATTGTCCAACCCTTGGTTTCCTGAAAAATAATTTCAACACTAACACGTGAAAATGCGGAAATTCTAGCTGCATTTTGGAGTGTCACCACTCTTGAAATAAAGCCTCATAGGTTCAGACAATGTGACCAGAGCTGTTAATGTTTTGATTCTGGGTGACTAAGAAGTGACAGGTGTATAGCCTGAGAAAGCCACCCAAGTCCATTTACAGGCATGTGGAGACAAGCAATGTTGAGTCAGGGTGCAGGGTAACCCCAGCTCTATCAGCAAGACAGGTACCTGAGCAGAGGACTTTTAAACTTTTCTGTCGAGGGCTACTAACCCATCAGAAGAAAATCAATCAGGAACTAAGTGATAGTGAAACTTGACACCAAAATTTCCGTATCGGATTAAAAAAAAAGATTGTTGATCAACAAACAGCCCACTCCTACTTTTTGAGAAACATTAACCAGCACAAGTTTGTACTTAGTAAACTAGATGTAAGTTGTTGTTTTCAATACAATTGACATATCGGGCTGGGGGATGGGGTGGAGAAAGGAAGGGGAAGCACCTGGATGTTGATACAGTACTAGGCATAGAAAGAACCAGAGTGGGAGATTAACACTTGCATAGAAAGAAGCAAACATAGGAGAAGTGCTGGGGAGAAATGGAGTGAGGAAAAGAGATAAAAGTTGAGAGGTGTGGTAGTTTCTGGTGAGAGTAGGATAATGTGAATTTTTAATATGCTCCCCAGTGATTCATTTACACAGTAAACTTTGACAAGACTGTACAGAATGGGAGCCCCTGAGATGAGGGAGTATGTCCTATTTGTCTCAGCACCCATAGAATCTAGCACGGGGCTTGGGAGAGTGAGAGCTCAATAAAAGTTTATTGAACTAAACTGAGTACACCTAATATACCTAAGAGGCTTTAAAGAAAAAGTCACTCAATTCCACTGCCCTGTAATTCATTTTTTTCCATATTCTAGTCTATGTACACAGCTTTTACACTGTTGTAATTGCAAATTCACCATGTTAAATTGTATTTTTTCAATACATTTTCTTTTGTGATTTTTAATGGCTGTAAAACATTCCACCTAACATGAGTAAGTATCTTTGTTCATATAGATTTTGAATTTTGAAAAGGTTTTCCTTAGGAGACCTTACATTTGTGCAGTGCTTGTCAGTTTATGAAACCCTTTCACACAATCTTCATTGCTTTCACAACACTCTATAAGATAAGCATTATCCTCATTTTGCAGATGGGTATACAGACTCAGAGATTAATTAACTTGCTCAAGCTTCTACAGCTAGCGGGTGGAATGTCAGATTAAACCAGGGTCTTCTCACTATGCATCTAATGCCCTTTCCAAGGCACCAAATAATCTGACCCAACAGTTTCCTGATGCAAAAACCTGTAATTTAAAATGTGGCAGACAGAAATTACATTTAAAGAGATCACTGGCCAGCTATATCCTACCTGTACAGGAATCAGCTCCTGCTCTTGGGGTATGGCAAAGAAAATGCCTATATTAGTTGACATCTTCTGTGACAGAACTTACTGTTCTTCAGTAATGCCTCACGACGCTGTCTGTATATGATCCAAGCCCATTTCTGCAATCCTCACATGAAGAGAGTTGGGACTGTCCCTGAACACTGACACTGTAATTAAAGTTCTTCAGCAACTACCACAGGCTGTAAGGCAGATAGGAAGGAGGCAGTGGAGACTTGACAGATCTTCTACTATTAAGATTGGTATCACAGGATACTTGGGTAGCAGCTGAGTGAACAGGAGAGGGAAGTTTTTATCTACCAATAGAAAGGCCCATTATAAGGACACATGGCCTGATGAACAACACAGAGGGGTGCAGCACTTCAGGGAAGGATAGACAGTCCACCCGAGCAGCTAGAGGTTCTGTACTGGAAAACAAGAGTTGTGTTTCCATTTTATTCCATTTGCATGATACAGAGAGACAGGTTTCCTTATTCTCAGGTAGAAGTTTCTAACAAGCAGAGCTCTCTGAGGAGAGAAAAACTTTTTGGCTGGGTGTAGTGGCTCAAACCTGTAATCCCAGCACTTTGGGAGGCCAAGGCAAGCGGACTACTTGAGCCCATGAGTTTAAGACCAGCCTGGGCAACAAAGTGAGACCCTATCTCTATAAAAAGTTAGCTAGGTGTGGTGGTGCATACCTGTGATCCCAGCTACCTGGGAGGCTGAGGACTGCTTGAGCCCAGGAGGTCGAGGGTGCATTGAGCCATCACTGCACTTAAGCCTGAGGGACAAAGCAAGACCCTGTCTCCAAAAAATAAGGCTAGGCATAGTGGCTCATGCCTGTAATCCCTGCCCTTTCAGAGGCCAAAGTGGGAGGATTGCTTGAGCCCAGTTCAAGACCAGTCTGGGCAACATGGCAAAACCCTGTCTCTACAAAAAGTACAAAAATTAGCTGGGTGTGGTGGCTTGTGCCTGTGGTCCCAGCTACGTGGGAGGCTGAGGCAGGAGGATCACTTGAGCCTGGGAGGCTGAGGCTGCGGTGAGCTGTGATCACGCCATTGCACTCTAGCCTGGGCAAGAGACTGAGACCCTGTCTCAAAAAAAATTAAAAAAACAAAAAACCAAATAAAATATCTCTATTGAGTTCCTACTCAGTGAAGCTACAGTAGGTAAATTACTAGGAATTAGGAGAAACACAGAGGGGAATAGTTCATATATCATAGACAGGGGAAGGATTATCTTCTTTAAGGAGAGATTTTCAAAACTAGGTTCCTAGGAAAATGGCAAACCAGCAATTCTTGTTGAGCTAGTGTGTAGAGAAAGTTATGAGTCAAAGAATCACAGTTGTAGATGGCTCAGGTTCGGCAACATACAGTTGCACCTGTGTACGTGGGCACTAGTTGCAGAAAAAAAACCTTTGTTACACGGGCCCATCAAGTTTCTATTTTCAGATTATTACCTTGAAAAATCAAAGGTCTGTGCCTTCGAGGAAGATATTAATAATTCCTATCAAAGTTTCTTTCATCTATCTTTCTATCCACAATTCTAGGATGATCCTGAAAGGAAGGTGGCAAATGTGAGTATAAACTGATTAAAAATTTGAGGCACAATGAGCTTAAGTACATTGCTGGGTCTAGGATCCTTTATCCCATTTTCAGTGTTTCTCTTTACTCGAATGTATTTGAGATCAAGTATCATCTTCCTTCATTCTCCTGTTCCTTCTCCCTGGATAGAACAAGGTCAAGGTGTGTATTTTTCGACAAATTCAGTAAACTCTGGGGCTTAAGACGCAAGATTCTTTGGTTATTAGAAGGTTTTGTTTTTTGGTTTCTCTAGAAGCTGAGGGCAGTGAATTTTATTTGTAGTCTTTCTCTCAGTATTAGGAACTTTTTTTGTTTGTTTTGTTTTTGAGATAGAGTCTTGCTCTGTCACCCAGGCTGGAGTGCAGTGGTGCGATCTCGGCTCACCCCAAGCTCCGCCTCCTGGGTTCATGTCATTCTCCTGCCTCAGCCTCCTGAGTAGCCGGGACTCCAGGCACCCACCACCACGCCTGGCTAATCTTTTTTTTTGTATTTTTTGTAGAAACGGGGTTTCACCGTGTTAGCCAGGACGGTCTTGATCTCCTGATCCGCCCGCCTCAGCCTCCCAAAAGGAACTTTGCATTTTTACAACAAACCAAATAAATTTCATGCCCAGTAAGATACAAAGGAACAAGGTCCACAATGTATTGTTTTGATAACTAAGAAGATACATGAAACATGTTTATGAACTGTAAAGCAATGCCCAAATAATAGTCATGTTATTAGTAACAATTATGAACAGTAAAGGTATAGCAGAAAATTTCTGAAGTCATGAGTTATGTTAATTCAATGACCAGTTGCCTGAATGACAGTTTAAAAACCACCTAAACTCCCAGTGGCTTCTTTATAAAGGTCGCCTGGAAACTATCCAGTGTGCTGATAATGGCTAGAAATTCACTGGACTCCATTTACGGTAATGCCGGGTCCAAACTGCACAATAGCTAACTGGAGCCTTAGTTGATCATAGGCCAATGTAGGGATCCTGGCAACAGCAGAATGTCCAAGTTCAGGGAGGGATGCTGACCATGACCTAAAATGATGCTTTCTTACGAAAGTCCTACTAAATCATTTCAAAACAGTGATTAAGGTTCCTTTCTGCCCTTTCTTTTTTTTTTTTTTTGAGATGGAGTCTCGCTCTGCTGCCCTGGCTGGAGTGCAATGGCGCAATCTCGGCTCACTGAAACCTCCGCCCAGGTTCCAGCGATTCTCCTGCCTCAACCTCCCAAGGAGCTGGGATTACAGGAGCCTGCCACACCTGGCTAATTTTTCTATTTTTAGTAGAGACGGGGTTTCACCGTGTCAGTCAGGCTGGTCTCGAACTCCTGACCTCAGGTGATCTGCCTGTCTTGGCCTCCCAAAGTGCTGAGATTACAGGCGTGAGCAACTGTACCTGGCCCGCTTTCTGCCCTTTTCTTAATGCTTTTACTATTTTTTAATTCTGAAGATTAACTGGGAAGAAATTATAATCAGACATTACTCTCACCTGTTTCTTTTAATTATACATACTTTAGATTGCAGACTGAATACAAATATTAATCAGAAGCCAAAACATCCCACACATTACTTATCAATCAACCCAGGCCAATCTGTCTTTCAACTGTACATTTTTATGTTCTTGCCTCACCACTTACTAAAATAAACATAAGAATAAATAGCAATACAATCCAAATAAGCATCTCTCATCTATAATTATCTGAAGCAAAGGATTTAAAGATGGGTCGAGTTAATCCACCTCACCAAGTGCATCTTCAATGCCTGTTCAGTCATGCTTCAATGTCTACATTCAATTTATAGAGAATATGAATATATAACATTGTAGAGGGAGGCTTCTGGCAGATCCAGTCTGACAAGAACAAAAGGTCAAACAGTTCTTTTGCTACTCTGTGACAGTTAAAGAGTCTCTGGGTTGGGTTAAAGGGTTGGAGAGTTATGTTTAGATCTGGAATGGATCACTCACACAATTAAGTTCTTGTCAGACCTAAAAACATGACAGCACAACTTTCCCCAGGCAAAAGGACAGCCAGATGGAAAGCAACTATTTTTCTCAACCTATCTCAAAATTTGAAATGAGAATAAATAATGGAAAAAACATTTCTAAGTTTCAGAATATACTTCTACTTGGGCTGCTAGGGTTATTATTTTCGGGTGACATTTGGAAATCGTGGGAAAACATAATCTGACTTTTTTCCTCATTGGAAACTGGTTACTCAAGTGAAAAACTAACCCTTTTATCACCTTTTAACTCAGAAACTGAGCACTAAAAGATATTACAGTTTAGACAGTACTCAACTATTGAATCCATATTTTTAGTCATTATACATTGACTTATACAACACTGCTTGCAATGTATAATTTAGATATTCATCTCTCAGCTGATGAGTAAACATTTTGAGTATTTTCCTGCTGATGCTGCCTGCAAGCAACAGTTCAGTTTTGGCATTTTCATCATCTTTGTCTGACATGAATTTTTGTTTCTGTTCAATTATTGGCAAAATAGAACTATTGCACCAAAGACAAATTATTAGGCTTGCTATAGGTGGCAAAGTATTTGGCTTCAACCAGATATTCATTGTGTGATAAACTATCAAGGAAAAGAATGTATAAAGTTTTGGAAATACACTGGTGAAAACGCTATCAAAAAGGCAAGATGCCTTGAGAAGGACCTTTCCTCCTTCCACATATACAGTATAGGAACACATTTAAGTCTATTGTTCAACTTTCAGCGATGTGACTTAGTTACACATTTTGGAGACCTAATATGTACTAAAACAGGGGACTACATATTGCCTAAAGGTTAGACTCTAAATCAATTATTAGTGACCAAGTCCAGCACAGGTTCACAGAAGATTAAGAGATAAAAGGATCCACAGAGCTTACCTACTTCAAAATGTGATAGTACTGTAGATGCAAAAACTGGAGGCCACATAGATTATTTTACTTGCCTAATGCTCTACAACTGAATTTATGGTAATGCTGGGTCCACAACCTGGGGTTTCTCTAACTCAGCAGTCTTTCCATCACTATTATTTTGTTAACCTCTGTCATGTTAACATTACAATTCTATCAGGTCCCTCAAAAATCATGGGAGGCATAATTCCTGACAGCCTTGGAAATTACAGTGCCTCCAGGTTCTGGGTCTGTAAATGTCCCTTGTTCCACTAAATTAATATGGTATCTACTAAGACCTGAATGCCAAATCAATACAGGCTGATGCTGCAAATATTTTTAAAATGTTTTCTGCATTTTATCTTCTAGGTCTAGGGTTAAATGTCACTTTTTCAGACATGCCTTTTCTAGCAAGCATATCTATGCTTTCCTGTTCTTCATGTAACTTTATAGCACACACTGTATTTTGAAATCAGTTATTTAATTATTATATATCTTCTCAAATATATTATTTAATTCCATGAAGGCAGGGTCATTTCTGTTTGGTTCACAACTGTTTATATAGCACCTACCACATAGTCTCGGCATATAAAAGAAGCTCAAATATTTGTTGAATAAACAAATGAATTTCTCTCTCTAATTATGGTTGAGGCAAGCCTTATGGAAGCCCTAATTATCCCTTTTAGTCTGTCCTAAACTTGATATCTAAGCCCAAGGGATTAAAGTTCCAGGGAAGTAGATTTTCCTGAGATTTTTAGCTCAGTAAAAGCTAGCAATTAGATTCAGAAATGGAATGAGCAGTTTTGTTGGACACTGATTTCTTTGTCAAAAAGAGACTGGAAAACCAAGCGCCCAGGTAAACAGAACCTCTCTGCATTAGGCAGAAGGTCAACTTTGCAAACTCTCAGGTGTCTTCCAACTCTTAAGGCTCTGGAATTTGTTTCTTTTCAGCTGTTTGATTTTAAATTAGGTTAAAGTATACATACAAACTTCATTAGGAAATAATCTAGGAGAACCCATCTAAATGAGACTTAGAAAACTGATTATTCAGGCATGCATGCCCATTTACAATTACTTGATACATGCGTATTCCACTGAGAATACAATTTGCTATAGGTCCTTATACATGTAACTCAATGAAGACAAAGACTAAAACAAGTTTTTAAAAAGTTTATGTAGCATTTCAATTTTAAACATATGCATGTGTGTGTGCATGTGCATGCACACACACACACACACGTATTATATCAGCTCTGAAGAAAAGGATGTTGAGTTCCTATACAGTAAGCAGCTTGTCCAAAGTGCTAGAATTGTCAGGTTCCAAACTCCCCAATCAGTGCTCTTTTCACTCTCATAGACCGCACTACTTTTTTTTTTTTTTTTTTTTAGATGGAGTCTCCCTCTGTCGCCCAGGCTGGAGGGCAGTGGCATGTTGTTTGCTCACCGTAACATCGGCTCCCAGGATCAAGTGATTCTCCTGCCTCAGCCTCCCGAGTAGCTGGGATGACAGGCACCTGCCACCACGCCTGGCTAATTTTGTATTTTTAGTAGAAATGGGGTTTCACCATGTTGTCCAGACTGGTCTGGAACTACTGACCTCAAGTGATCCACCCACCTCGCCCTCCCAAAGTGCTGGGATTACAGGTGTGAGCCACCATGCCCAGCTGACCACAGTACTTTTTAACTCTAGAATTACCCATCCGTTAGGCTCAGCCTAATTTCCGTCCTCATCTTGGATTGAAAATACCTTTCTTCCAAATTTTACTGGGAAAGGACCAAATGAAATTAAAAAATACATAACTTTTTTTCCATAGGTGCCAATAAAAAAAAAATCGATTTTATTAGAGAAATTATAAACATCAAATATAAACAAATTATAACACAACAGTGATTAAAGAGTTGAAATACTTAATGTAATATCTCAATAGCTTTTAAAATGGAAAAGCAACAGTTATTAAATCTGATTTCTTTCATCCAGTTCAATGAAAGGAGATTTCAATTCAGAATAGCTACTTCGTTAAATCAATTAAGACTTTAAGGAATATTTTTTTTCTGCAATGTTTAGGAAAGTACTGAAAATGAGATAAGGATTTATCACAAAGTATATGGCAAGGGAGAAAAGATCCAACATTATTTTATTTTGAGCTACTAGATGGTTCTCAAAAATTACACAGGGAGTGATTTAATGATTACAAAGTAAAATACATTATCTCATTCTGTTTTAGTGTTTAAAAGAAACTTTGAGACTATCTAATTCAATTTCTTCATTTCTTCTTAATTGAGGTAATGGATTTGAGAGTCCCCTTGCTATAAGTACCTCTTCTTGGGGGAGCTCATCCTTACATGAAATACCCTCAACTTTCTAAGAAAATCACAACCACTTATATTTTTTCTATGATATCTTATGGCACAACAATTACATGTTGAAATCTGCATTTCTAAAATCCAAACATGCATTCTACTGTCTGCACAATCCTGTGCAGTGCCTCTGCCATGGGGTGCTTTTCCTTAACCAATCTTCTAGCTATAAAAGGCATGAATGAGGAAACCTTGGGAAAGGGATAACATCTTTGATATTGTCAACACCCAAGATGCACTGCAGGTAGCGTTCAAATCCCATCCCAAAACCTCCATGTGGCACAGATCCAAATCGACGAAGGTCCAGATACCTGTTTTCAAAAACAGAAAATCATCATCTATATATATTGTATAAGACCAGATGTTAAGAGTAGAATTTTATGTTTCAAACATATTTTGCAATCATTTGTTATTATTTACCTCACTGCGATAGACCAGTCTTTCCCCTCCACAGACAGACAATGGAAAGGAAGAAGCTGAATAATCTATCCAAGGTTACCCAGAAAAATAGCAGTGGATCCTGTCAAGCAGTCATGGGCTTTGGTCACTCTTCCTTTTTAAGCTATTATATTTATGCGTTTATGACAGAAAACTTGCCTCAGGAGGCTATAGAAGATTTTCTATGGATTTACTAATTTTCTTGAAAATATTTGCCTTTTTTATTTCTTGGTATGTTAATAATGTTTTCTTTTCCTTCCCAAAATCATACTGTTTAATACACAGAGGAGAGTGCAGAGTTTTGCCTGTTACATTATGAAAAGATATCCTACAGATTAGACTATAAGCTACAACAGGGCAGAAACTGTGCTTCATTCAACGTTTTATCACTAGGGAATGCTCTAGAGTAGGTGTTAATTACATGAAGTTTTGTTTGAAGGTACAGAAATATATGCTTGAATGCTAGAGTGAGGAGAAACCTTTAATTCTCTGCCTCAGGCCTACAGAAGATGCCCAGAGTCATTTTGCTGACATGCTAGACAGCCTCTGAAACCCATCCATGCACATTCTTTTCTCACTAAAGACCACATGGCAAGACAACAGCACAGCCATGACTGAAACTCAGATTCTAACACACCAGCATTGGAAAAAGTTTTAGGAAGAAAAGAGAAAAAGGACAACTATAAATATTTTATTATGTCATTTGGTGGGGAAATTCTTAAGTTATATAATATTGACTAAAACAAGTTTATCGGCCGGGCACGGTGGCTCATGCCTGTAATCCCAGCACATTGGGAGGCCAAGGCGGGCAGATCACTAGCTGAGGAGTTCAAGGTCAGCATGGCCAACGTGGTGAAACCCCGTCTCCACTAAAAACACAAAAATTAGCCAAGTGTGGTGGCGCCTGTATGTAATCCCAGCTACTCAGGAGGCTGAGGCAGGAGAATTGCTTGAACCCTGGAAGTGGAGGTTGCAGTGAGCAGAGATGGAGCCACTGCACTCCAGCCTCGGCGACAGAGTGAGACTCTGTCTCAGAAAAACCAAAAAACAGAAAACAAAAAAACCCAAACAAGTTTATATTTTCTTGAATGATTTGTAAAATCAGTTCTATAATAAGCCGTAAGCAACATAACTTGTAGCTACTTGGCTCCTCAATCATAAAGACTGTCCATCAACCTATTTCCCCACCATTAATAATAATGGCTACTTATACTGCTATTGTAAGGAGTTAAGTCTAAGTACTTATCTTTTTAAAAGAAAAGATTAATTCCAACCAGATGAGTTGTAATCAGGTAAGAGATCAACATTACAGGAATATCTAGCATAAAACTTCAGATTAGTAAAAACTGTAAGAAATAATGGGAGGCACATAGTCTTGAATAACTGGAATGGTCAGTTGCTAAATTAACTTTAAAGTTTACAAGGCATGGGGACAGAGTACACTTTGACTAAGTGATGAAATGAACAGCACACCAAACTACCTGTCATAAATGCCTGCAGGACCTGACATGGCTGCTAGAAACTCCAGCAATAGTTTTAGATGGGTCTAAATTTCTCATACACTGATATTAAAATACTGGCATGAACATCCGCAAACTGTATTCAGCAGAGGGGTTCAGTCTGTAGCATTTTTCTTGCTTTTGCTTTGATAGATGAAAAAATCCATTTCTAAGAAAAAAGTTTTCTAACGTATACATATTTGTTTGATTATTGTTAAATTGGTTCCAGGGTAGTGAGATTATGGAAGAGATGCTATGAAATTTGTGGAACTAGTTATATATTTAATTTGCATATGGCAGATAGAAATAGGAAGCGAGTAAATTCTTAGCCATCTGGGGTGGCTTCTCACCATATGGTGGAACACTAGCAGACATCACAGCTATGAAGATGTCTAAGGTCTCTTTTACCTTTAATACACTAAGATAAAAGGAAGCAAATTCAAGGAGATCTTACGGATTTGAAAACTTTAGTTGGGAAAAGAATGGTACTAAAATAATTAATAAAGACTTTCAAGGCTTAAACTTATTTAACCAATTTTTTTTTTTTTTAAGACAGAGTCTTCCTCTATTGCCCAGGCTGGGGTGCAGTTTGTATTTAGCTTGTTTTGTTTTGTTTTCTTTGAGACGGACTTTTGCTCTTGCTGCCCAGGCTGGAATGCAATGGTGCAATCTTGGCTTACTGAAACCTCCACCTCCCAGGTTCAAGAGTTTCTCCTGCCTGAGCCTCCCGAGTAGCTAGGAATACAGGCACCTGTCACCACGCCCAGCTAATTTTTGTATTTTTAGTAGAGATAGGGTTTTACCATGTAGGTCAGGCTGGTCTCGAACTCCTGACCTCAAGTGATCCACCTGCCTAGGCCTCCCAAAGTGCTGGGATTACAGCTGTGAGCCACTGTGTGTTTAGCTTTCTTTTTTTTTTTTGAGACGGAGTCTCGCCCTGTCGCCCAGGCTGGAGTGCAGTGGCCGGATCTCAGCTCACTGCAAGCTCCGCCTCCCTGGTTTAGCCATTCTCCTGCCTCAGCTTCCTGAGTAGCTGGGACTACAGGCGCCTGCCACTTCGCCCAGCTAGTTTTTTGTATTTTTTAGTAGAGATGGGGTTTTACCATGTTAGCCAGGATGGTCTCGATCTCCTGACCTCGTGATCCGCCCGTCTTGGCCTCCCAAAGTGCTGGGATTACAGGCTTGAGCCACCGCACCCGGCGTGTTTAGCTTTTTTTAAGGCTAGTTTTTACAAACTATAACATGCATAAGCTTGCTCAATCATCAGGCTTATCTACCTAACAGCAAGACCCAGAACAAAGAAAGAAAGGGGGTAGGAAACCAGCATTTACTAAGCTTCCACTATATGTAGATACTTAACCTGTATTGTTTCATCTACACAATAACTCTGTGAAAGAGATAATATCATTCCATTTTACAGCCAAAAAACCAAGACTCAGAGAGATTAAGTATACGTAAGGTCATTACTGGTTAATACAAGGCATTCAAAGGCCATCACCTGAAGCCAATTTTAGATTTTTTTCATCTCTGAAACCTATCTCCTTCCAAACCAAAAGGCAAGGGTATAGGTAACTTGCCCCCTCCTCTTCCTGAGGACAGCAAAAGGATGAATAATATTGTTGATATTATTATACCAAGATCCTGAAGGAGTGCTAATATAGAAATATAAATAAAAATTTATATATATTGAAAAGTACTTGAAGAAAAAGTCTTCATAAGGAAAACCAAAACAACTTTGAGGAAGTGAATGTACGAGTACAGACATGTGGTCTTCCCTAAGCAGCTCAGATTTCTATAGTTTGTGGAGACATTAGGGATCACTTAGCTCAAGTCTCTAATTTCACACAAAAAGAAATTGCAGCATAATGGTAAAGAGGAAAGGATTTTTAAAAAATTCATCAATTTATTTTTTGAGACGGAGTCCCGCTCTGTCACCCAGGTTGGAGCGCAGTGGCACAATCTTGGCTCATTATAACCTCTGCCTCCCGGGTTCAAGCAATTCTCCTGCCTCAGCCTCCCGAATAGGTGGGATTACAGGCATGCGCCACCATGCCCTGCTAGTATTTGTATTTTTAGTAGAGACAGGGTTTCACCATGTTGGCCAGGCTTGTCTGGAACTCCTGACCTCAAGTGATCCACCGACCCTGGCCTCCCAAAGTGTTGGGATTACAGGCGTGAGCCACCACGCCCAGCCGAGCCAAGGATTTTGATTCAGAGAGACCAAGTCCCATCTCCATCCCTCAAACTGTGTGATCTTGGCTAAATTAGTTAACATCTCTGGGCCTCAAGCCTAGGGGGTAATAAGAAGGGGGTTAATAATAGTACCTAATTCACATGGTGATAGGATGATTATATGAGATAATATACATAATTTTTTTTTTTTTTTTTTTGAGACAAAGTCTCGCTCCTGTCCCCCAGGCTGGAGTGCAATTGCGTGATCTCGGCTCACTGCAACCTCCGTCTCCCAGGTTCAATCGATTCTCCTGCCTCAGCCTCCCAAGTAGCTGGGATTACAGGTGCCTGCCACCATGCCTGGCTAATTTTTGTATTTTCAGTAGAAACAGGGTTTCACCATGTTGACCAGGCTTGGTCTCGAACTCCTGACTTCAGGTGATCCACCCGTCTTGGCCTCCCAAACTGCTGGGATTATAGGCGTTAGCCACCAAGCCCGGCCAATATACATAAAATTTTTAACATAATTATCTGACACACAATAAGTAGTAAGGAAATGAGAGCTATTATTACTATTTTTCAAGAACCCAAAAGAAGTAAGTAATCTTCTAAGCCCCCAACCCCTTCCCTGACCTAAGAACAGTTAAGCTCACTGTTTTTCACTCTTTCACCAGGTCTTGGGGATACAAGTAAAAACGCTTCTAGGCAACAGACAAGCAGCTAGAGTAAGAATTATTAGGGACCACATTCTTACCATTGGTAGACTTCTGTAAGTCCTGATCTGTTAAAGGAAAATAAAATTCTTTCAGGGAATGGCAGTAAGATAAATATTAACCACTAAACATTTATTCTGGGTGTGTATAAAGACCTCTTTATAAAGAAGTAGATGACAAAGCCTCTGCTCTCAAGTAATACTCAATATAGTTGAGGAGCTGAAACTATACAGTAAGTTAACCAACAGCACAAAATGTTATCAAATAAATGGTTTAGACAATAAATGTTATAGAAAGAAAATATGATCCAGAGTCCAAAGGAAGGGATTCACCTGAGATGAGTTTATTATCCTGTGACATAAGAAAAGCACTACTTTTAGGCAGGGTGCAGTGGCTCCTGCCTGTAATCCCAGCACTTTGGGAGGCCAAGGTGGGAGGATCACTTGAGATCAGGAGATCCAGACCAGCCTGGTCAACATGGTGAAACCCCATCTCTACTAGAAATACAAAAATTAGCTGGGTGTGGTGGTGCATGCCTGTAGTCCCAGCTACCTGGGAAGCTGAGGTAGAAGGATTGCTTGAACCTAGGAGGCAGAAGTTGCAGTGAACCAAAATCATGCCACTGCACGCCAGTCTGGACAACAGAGTGAGACTCCATCTCAAAAAAAAAAAAAAAAAAAAAAGAAGAGAAAAGAAAAAAAAAAGAAAAGCACTATTATTACTAGTTAAGGTTGTTGGGAGGCACACACAGACGAGGGACACATAGACAAAACTTTCGTTCTTCAACATTAAAACAATAATATAGATTCTGAGGCTGCCTTTATAATATAGTTGCAAATTGATTCTTGTTTGAGAACTATTAATAAAACTTAAAATTCTTAGTGCTAATTGAAATTCAACTCAGCCCTTTAAAAACGTGTTTTGGACTACAGTGATCTAATGTGACCACGAATATGAAAAATTCAAATACACAAAAATACAGAAAACATGAAGAGCAGCCACAGACAAATCCCTGAAATAGGGAATCATATATATCCACTTCATTAAGAAAGATACATGTGGCTATTATCAGGTATTAGGTAAACATTTAATGTTATGAGGAAAGGTTTCCTGGAGGAAGGAAGCAAGCAAAGAAAACAGACCAATTAATCTTTCAACAGATGAGGTTTCTTGCCATGTGTGATTTGTATTGTGCTTTTTAAAAAACATAGAGAATACTCAGATTCTTTCCAACTAGAGTCTGACTTTCAGTTCCACAGCTTTCTCAGGACTTTTTTAACACTGTAATAGTAGTAAGGAGTTAGTCATCTAACGAATACAGAGTCTTCCTCAAACCTATGTATCCCCTTTCTTTTGGATCCTAACCCAGTAGAGCAGTCCAGATGAGTGGGGTAACAAAACTAAGTTACCCAAGATTTTTACATATAGGTTGGGACCTTGACAAAGCATCAACTTTTAAAACATTTTCCCCATTAGGAAAAGAAGGCCTCACAAATGGCTAACGGAGTATTTTCAAACAATTATGGCTTTTCCAGGTTACTATGAAACCCAGTACTATCTGGAGAGAATGAGGCATACAGACATAGTAAAAGTCTTTTTTTTTTTTTTTTAAGTCTGGCAGTACTTTTACTAAAGTAGAAATCATGGAAAACAGGTATGGTTAGTTTAGGCAGTCATTACGGCATACACATGTATATGTAGGAGCGGCAGTTCAATTAGAAACGCAATTCCTTACTCCCCGTCTCTGAAACATTCTCTATGTGTTTACAGATTTATTTCCCAGTTCTCAAACAGCAAGTTAAACTTAATCAAATAGCTAAATCAAGACCCCTACATAGAAGAGAATCTGAGGAAGTGAAATGTGCTTATTCTAAATGCTATCTGACTAGTTTTCTTTCCCCAACTTCATCCTTTCCCTGGCTCAGAGTCTGTCTTTATGTCTCTACAGAAGTCTGCCAATCATAATTGAGAGTAAATAAAGAATACAGATAAGATAAAAATGTAGGACAAGCTTTAAGGGGGAACTCTCTCTTCTCATTTTATTATTAACTTTTTAAATAGCTACTTTCCACAGGGAAAGGTATGTAAAAATAGTGGGCAAATATCACTGTGGGTTTTTCATGTAAGAGTTCCATTCCTGGCCGGGCGCGGTGGCTCAAGCCTGTAATCCCAGCACTTTGGGAGGCCGAGGCGGGTGGATCATGAGGTCAGGAGATCGAGACCATCCTGGCTAACATGGTGAAACCCCGTCTCTACTAAAAATACAAAAAACTAGCCGGGCGTGGTGGCGGGCGCCTGTAGTCCCAGCTACTCGGAGGCTGAGGCAGGAGAATGGCGTGAACCTGGGAGGCGGAGCTTGCAGTGAGCCGAGATCGCGCCACTGCACTCCAGCCTGGGTGACACAGCGCGAGACTCCGTCTCAAAAAAAAAAAAAAAAAAAAAAAAAAAAAGAGTTCCATTCCTGAAGAAAGGGAAGCTCAGAGATAAATTAACAACTTGCTCAAGGACACAGAGAATCTGAGATCCAGTTCTGTCAGGCACTGAGGCCCAGGGTCTTCACTCTGTTACTACGCAATGACCACCTCTGAGCGCCTTATGCTCAGTTTCTAAACTGTGTTTCTTTTAGGTCTGACCATTACCTGGCTAAGCGCTCCTCTAAGAAATGGTATCGTTCTTCTCTGAGGCCTCCTCCAAAGAGTTCCCCAACTCCAGGAACCAGAAGATCAACAGCAGCAACCTAGGAAAAAAAAATTATTAGCATTATATTTTCAGGCGATTCCAACAGTCAGTTTCTGAAGCAAGTAAACGTTTAACATTTTGGCAATGGCTAACTACCTACCAGAATCTTACTGACTACATACAATTACAAGTGGACAATTTCCTCTCTTTTGCACCATTTGTGTGGTATACTTAACAAAAATGTATTTTCTTTATAAATGTGACAGAAATGTTAATTATAAAAATGTGGAAAGTGTTAAAAATTATGAAACATTAAAAATCACCTATCACCACCAGAAACAATTACATTTTTGTGGATTTCCTTTCATATTTTTTCTCTTATACATTTAAAAAGTATAATTACAGATAAAAACTTACCACTTATCTTACCAAATATACAAACTAATATTTTTCCTATATTAGTAAAAATACTTCACGTTGTTTTAATAGCTTTAATGTTTAATAGTTTATTGATTGGAATTGTAATTTTTTAACTGCTTTCCTTTTTAGTTAAACATTTAAGGTGTATTTTTGTCTGTTTTCTCTTATAACGTGGCAATGAAGAGTTTAATTTGTAGTATTGCTATTAGGACATATAAAATAAATTCTGATTATTAATCAAAGAAGTACAAAATTAAAAGAACAAGATACCATTCTGGAGTTATCAAATGGAGATGACAGCCGGGCACAGTAGCTCATGCCTGTAATCCTAGCACTTTGGGAGACTCAGGTGAGCAGACTGCCTGAGCTCAGAAGTTCAAGACCACCTTGCGGGCAACAAGGTACAACCCCCATCCCTACTAAAACACAAAAAATTAACTGGGCTTGGTGGTGCATGTCTGTAATCCCAGCTACTTGGGAAGTCGAGGCAGGAGAATTGCTTGAACCCAGGAGGTGGAGGTTGCAGTGACCCAAGATTGCACCACTGCACTCTAGCTTGGGCCACAGAGCGAGACTCCGTCTCAAAAAAAAAAAAAAAAAAAAAAGTTATAAGAAGATAATATATCCGAAAAAGTAAGTCTGAAAGAAAAAACATAGGCAAATAAGATAAACAATACAGATAACAGAATGGATAAACCAATACGCTCATATAACTGATACAACCTTTCTGGTCAGCAATTTGGCAACAGATAACCAAACGCCTGAAAAATGCAATACGTTTTGACTCAGCAAGCAGTTCAAGGAACCTATCCTAAGAAAATCAGAGATGCAAAAAAAGATTAACATGCAGGATGTTTGGCATTACTTATGACAAAAAGTTCAAATGTACATCAACAGACTATCAGATACATTTTAGAAAAAAGACTATCATCTACATAATGAGATGTTGTGTTGCTACTGTGATGAGATTACAGGTATTTTAGAATTGTTTTCCTCTTTTATTTGTATTTTCTTACAAAATTAGTAATATTTAATTCTTCAGGCTGGGTGCAGTGGCTCACGCCTGTAATCCCAACACTTTGGGAAGTCAAGGTGGGCGGATCACCTGAGGTCAGGCGTTTGAGATCAGCCTGGCTGACCTAGTGAAACCCCCTCTCTGCCAAAAATACAAAAATGAGCCAGGTACAGTGGCGCATGCCTGTAGTCCCGGCTGTTCCGGAGGCACGAGGAATTGCTTAAACCCGTGAGGTGGAGGTTGCAGTGAGCCAAGATCATGCCACTGTACTCCAGCCTGGATGACAGAGTGAGATTTTGTCTGCCCCCCCAAAAAATAATTAAAAAAAATTTTTTTTAATGTTTATTTGTGGCTGGGCATGGTGGCATGTGCTTGTAGTCCTGGCTACTTAGGAAGCTGAGGTGGGAAGACTGCTTGAGGCCAGGAATTCGAGACCAGCCTGGACAACACAGCAAGACTCTGTCCCTACAAAATAATTTAAAAATGTTTATTTGCAGCTGGGTGTGGTGGTGCATGACTGTGGTCCCAGCTACTTGTCAAGCTGAGGCAGGAAGATCACTTGAGCCCAGGAGTTCGAAGTTGCAGTGAATCATGATCATACCACCTGTACTCTAGTCTAGGTGACCGGCAAGACCTTGTCTCCAAAAAAAAAAAAAAAAAAAAATTGCTATCTGTATTATTTTGTGACTTTCCTGTCTTTTGGGCAGGTAGACATTTTTAAGCCCAAGAACCTGAAGGCACAAAACTAAGATTTAGTGTAACAAATGAAAAATGAGGAATCTATAAAACACATTTTAATCTTTAAATGTCACATTACCTTATAAACATTTTTAAAACTTTACCTCACTCTGCCATTAAGCTATCCCCTTCCCAGTTTTGATTTAGAAACTTTTGATTGAGATATACTCTACGAATAATCAACATTAATAAAGAATAATTCAAGAATCTGCCCCCAATGCTGTACACCTTATCCTCATTCCTATCATTAAAGAGAAAAACCTCAGCTCTGATCCTCATCACTAGGCTGAATCAGAACGAGCAAGAACAGCTACACAATTAATATGGCTGAGCTCTAATCAGGACCCTGCAGTTATTCTTTCTGTCCTCAGAGCAAGGAGAAAGTCTGGTATCTTTATTTCCTCATGTCTTGCTTTGAGATATGGCTAAAATATGACAGGAGTTGAGAGACACGTGGTAAAAATTTTGTTCTTTTCTTACCTTCAATCCAGAGTGTTAAATTTAGAATTATAGGCAATCAACTTTGGAAGAGAATAGTCAACCAGTGGCTCTCTGGCCTCTGCTTGAAAATATTTAAAGCCCGAGAAACAGTAGCCTTGAAACAGAGCATTCCATCCTTGTTTAGCTCTAAAATTAACTCAAAATGGATTAAAGATTTAAATATAAGATCTGAAATCGGCCGGGTGCGGTGGCTCAAGCCTGTAATCCTAGCACCTTGGGAGGCCGAGACGGGCGGATCATGAGGTCAGGAGATCAAGACCATCCTGGCTAACCCGGTGAAACCCCGTCTCTACTTAAAAAATACAAAAAACTAGCCGGGTGAGGTGGCGGGCGCCTGTAGTCCCAGCTACTCGGGAGGCTGAGGCAGGAGAATGGCATAAACCCGGGAGGCGGAGCTTGCAGTGAGCTGAGATCCGGCCACTGCACTCCAGCCTGGGCGACAGAGCGAGACTCCGTCTCAAAAAAAAAAAAAAAAAATCTGAAATCATAAAACTGCTAGAAATAAATATAGGCCGGGCGCGGTGGCTCACGCCTGTAATCCCAGCACTTTGGGAGGCCGAGGTGGGCGGATCACAAGGTCAGGAGATTGAGACCATCCTGGCGAACATGGTGAAACCCCATTTCTACTAAAAATACAAAAAATTAGCTGGGCATGGTAGCGGGCGCCTGTAGTCCCAGCTACTCGAGAGGCTGAGGCAGGAGAATGGTGTGAACCCGGGAGGTGGAGGTTGCAGCGAGCCGAGATAGCGCCACTGCACTCCAGCCAGGGTGACAGAGCCAGACTTTGTCTCAAAAAAAAAAAAAAAAAAAAAAAGAGAAAAAGTTCTATGACATTGGTCTGGGCAATGATTTCTTTTTGGAGATGACTCCAAAAGCAGACAACCAAAGCAAAACCAGACAAATGAGATGGTATCAAACTAAAAAGCTTCTGCACAGCAAAGGAAACAATTAACAAAGTGAAGAGACAACTCAAAGAATGGGAGAAAATATTTGCAAACCATACATCTTATAAGGGGTTAATACCCCAAATATATAAGAAAATATATAAGGAACTCATACAACTCAACAAGAAAATAACGTGATTAAAAAAAGGTAAAGGAATCTGAACAGACATTTCTAAAAAAAAAAAAAAAAGAAAAGAAAAAAGAAAAAAAACACACACAAATGACTAATAGGTACAAGAAAAAATGCTCAACATCACTAATTATTAAGAAAATGAAAATTAAAACCACACTGAGCTATCACTTCACACCTGTTAGAATGTGGTTTTTTTTTTCCTTCCTACATTTATATTTTTAAATAGAGATGGGGTCTCGCTATGTTGCTTAGGCTGGACTTGAACTCCTGGGTTCAGGCGATCTCCTGCCTCAGCCTTCTGAGTAGCTGGGATTACAGGCACATGCCACCACCACACCCAGTTTTGAATGGCTTTTATAAAAAGATGAAAAATAAGTTTGGAGAGAAAAGGAACTCTTATACGCTGCTGGTGGGAATGTAAATTAGTACAGCCATTATGAGAAATGGTATGGAAGTTCCTCAAAAACCTCAAAACAGAACACACACCTCAGCAATCCCACTTCTGGGTACATATATCCAAAGGAATAGAAATCAGTATGTCAGTGGTGATATCTGCACTCTAACGTTCACTGCAGCATTATTCACAATAGTAAAGACACGGAAACAACCCAGGTGCCCATCAACAGATGAATGGACAAATATTGTAATGGACAATAAAATACTATTTATACATAATAAAATACTATTCAGCCTTAAGAAGGGTGGTAAATCCAGTCACTTGTGACACATGGATGAATCCAGAGGATATTGTGCTAAGTGAAATACGCCAACCACAGAAAGACAAATACCACATTATTTCACTTACATGTGGAAACTAATAAGCTGAACGAATAGAAATAGATAAAAGAATGATGGTTACCAGAGGCTGCAGTGGAAGGGAAGGGAATGAAGAGTTGCTGATCAAAGCGTACAAAGTTTCAGATAGACAGAGGAATGAGTTATTAACCAAAAGGTGCAAAATTTCAGGCAGAAGAATAGATTATGAGATATATTACATACAAGGTGACTATAGTCAATAATATGTATTATATATTTTAAAATAACTAAGTGTAAATTTCAAATGTCTCACCATAAAAATGATAGGTAAGTCAGGTGAAGGATGTGCTAATTAGTTTGATTTAATCATACCACATTGTATACACATATCAAAACAGTATGTTATACCCCATAACGTTAGAGTGTTGCTTATACCCACTATATACATGAAACACTTGTCAGAACAAGACAAAACAAAAACAAACAAAAAAAGAAGGGATAGGCATATTCAAAATCTATCATTTTTAAGGTTTCAAAATAGGAGTGATTCCATGGGACAAGGGTGGGTAGTAATCACTTTTTTTTTTTTTTTGAGATGGAGTCTCGCTCTGTAGCCCAGGCTGCAGTACAGCAGCTCACTGCAACCTCTGCCTCAGCTTCCAGAGTAGCTGGGATTACAGGCACGTGCCACCGTGCCCAGCTAATTTTTGTATTTTTAGTAGAGACAGGGTTTCACCACATTGGCCATGTTGGTCTTGAACTCCTGACCTCGTGATCCGCCCGCCACATCCTCCCAAAAGTGCTGGGATTACAGGTGTGAGCCACTGCGCCTGGCAGTAATCACTTTTGATACTGTGAGTACACGTAAAGCTTAAAGCCAAGGCTAGAAAGGTCTACTGCCTCAAAAAGATGCTGGAGAATCAGAGACTATGGAATAACCGGAAGAAGGTAGTTCAGATGAGGCTGGTGGTCAGTGATGATGAAGATGAGGCAATCCTTGGTTAGATGTTCTGCTTTCTCTGTAGTTCATGAGCATCAAATGAGAGATGTACTTGTTGCTGGATCTTGCTGCTAAGACAAATAAAACAAACAAAAGCCCTCTGGGGCTGTCTGCATGCAGATCTAAATCATGTTAATTTTGGATCTTAATTCTTTTAACGCTATGTTTACAGGAATATAAAAGACTCATATTTATCTTTGATTATAAACTTCCTTTGAGTTCAGGAGAGAGTTCACTGTGTAACCACACTGACTTTAGACTTTTCTGTCTGGCTTTTATTTATCTGGAATATCTGCAATTGCATAGTTATAGTTGTGTAACTGGAAGTTTCTAAACCTTTTGAGTCAGCTTAAATTTTTTTTTTTTTTTTTTTGAGATGGAATCTCACTCCGTCACCCAGGCAGGAGTGCAGTGGCGTGATCTCTGCTCACTGCAAGCTCACGCCATTTTCCTGCCTCAGTCTCCCGAGTAGCTGGGACTACAGGCACCTACCACCACGCTGGCTAATTTTTTGTATTTTTAGTAGAGACAGGGCTTCACCGTGTTAGCCAGGATGATCTTGATCTCCTAACCTCATGATCCGCCTGCCTTGGCCTCCCAAAGTGCTGGGATTACAGCCGTGAGATACCACACCCAGCTGAGTTGCCTTAAAAATCTTATGCCATGGTAGGATAGCTACAGTAAAAAAAAAAAAAAAAAAAAAAAAATTTCTCCCAAACTTGCCTTCCTATTTTCCAGTGTACCTAACTGGTTATGCACAACTATTGCTGCACTTGCTATTATAAAATTAAGGTGATAGTGGTTGTATTAGTCAGGATAGGCTAGGCTGAGCTATAGTCACAAACAACCCCAGAAGCTTACAACCAGGTTTCTCAATCTCAGCATTAATAACATTTTTAACCAGATACTTCTTTGTTGTGGAGGCCTGAACTGTGCACTGTGGGATATTTAGCAGCATAACTGGCCTCTACCCACTATATGCCAGTGGTACTCCCCTAGTTGTGACAACCAAAAACATCTTCAGACATTGCCAAATTGGTGAAGGAGGGGAACGTAATAATTCCTGGTTGAGAACCACTAGTTTAAAACAATGAATGACTTTTTAAAAACATATGCCACATGTCCATCCTGGTCTAAAATTGATAGAATAATCTCTTTCTAGGGTACTGTTGGTCTTGGGGCAGACAGGCAAAAGAGCATGGATGACTATGTACTCAAAGCATTTGTACAGAAGCAACGTATGTATGTCACTTCTCACATTCCTTGACCAATGCAAGTCATATGAGTCAGGTCACATCAATGGGACAGGGAAGCATAATTGCCACTGGGGAAGAAGCAGAAACTATATGTGCACATACAACAGTTTTCCATGTTGCTTTTTCCTCATCTACGTGGACTCTTAAACTTCTACCCTCCCAAACAATCCTTCAATGTTAATTAGAATTAAAGGCAGAACAGTAGTTCCCGTTATTTTCTTCCTCTGTACCCTGGGAGATAAACTAATCAGTATGAAAGAACTTATCAAAATAGGCTATTTTCACTGAATAAAAATTTTAGAAGACATCTGAATAGAGTCCCACATCACTATTATATTTTTACTTGGTACTAATTTTGTGGTATGCAGGAGGAACACATTTCATCTTTGTTCTTTCTTTGCTTACATGGTCTGAAAATTCACATTCTCTCCAGTGAGTCAATTTCCTATGTTTCCTTGACAAGAGTGCAAGTTGCTTCCCCTGATATCTGTACCTTCTGAGCAAAGAATTTCTTTGCAATGCCTCATAATTATTTTAGGACCAAATGGTACTATTTCTTTTTCAACAAGGTCAGGTGAACCTCTGAAGAAAAGCCCACAAAAGCCTTGTGTGTTTTTTTCCCCCGCCGAGACTGAGTTTCACTCTGTCGCCCGGGCTGGAATGAAGTAGTGTGACCTCAGCTCACTGCAACCTCCGCCTCTCAGGTTCAAGTGATTCTCCTGCCAAGGCCTCCCAAGCAGCTGGGATTACAGGTGTGTGCCACCACGCCTGGCTAATTTTTGTAGCCAGTTTTGTAGGTAATTTTTGTAGTAGAGATGGGGTTTCACCATGTTGGGCAGGCAGGCCTCTAACTCCTGACCTCAAGTGATCTGCCCACCTGGGCCTCCAAAGTGCTGGGATTACAGGCGTGAGCCACTGTGTCCAGCCCTTGTTGTCTTTTCTTCCTCCATGTAACATTCTTCTTTTCTCTTTTACTTCAGGTTTAGTTTCCCTTCCACCATATCAGATTCTAATACTTCCTGTTCTTCTTTTATAACTATATCCTCTTACCTAGCTAAAGATTCTGCACACTCTCTGAGAAGTTATAATACAGCAGAGTATTCTTCAATTACAAATGAAGACACATTTTGAATATACAGAGTGTACTTTCTTCGGGTATATCAAAAATACTGCATTCTCTAGAGATCACTAGAACAATTCCCTCAAATTTTCATACTTTTTGGTTAGGATTGAAATTCCAGGTAGAATTCTTCTCCTTGCATCTCCCCCTGGTAACGACTGGGCTAGTTACCAGAAAAACTACTTATTTCTCCTGGGTTCTACTAGAGATAAAAGGTACATAAAGATATAATACACACACACAGGCAATTACACAAATTTTTTGGAGAAGTAATGACAAAAACTTGATTGTGTGTTTCCCAAGTTACTGGGAGGCGGTTAAGAGTGCAAGCAGGTTGGAAACAAGAAAGTTGGCATTTGCTGGTGATGATAACTTGCCTTTATGGGCTGGCAGGTCTGTGGTTTACGGGAGGCTGAGACTGGCTTAAAGAGCCAAGGACAATGAAGACATGAGGAATTAACTTTGATTAGGGAAAGTGGGGAGGGTTCATCGATAAATAAAAAGTGCTGCAGTAGCGATCAGATTTTATCATAGCTAACCATAAAGCATTAGGTGCTACAAGAAAAATACAGATAAAGTACTACAAATAATCATATAGCCCATGATCACTATCAAAAGCACAGATATTGATTGTCTACTAATGGTTCTTCCAGCCAATTCCAGTGTGCTTTTAGAGTACTGCAAAGGTGACTCTGAAATTGAGCTACCGTCAATACCCACTTTCTGCCCATTTGGCTGTTGCATGCCAGGCTCTCCAAATAGGTGGACTCTACAGCACATCTTAAGCAAGCTGAAGCACATCATCTTTGCCCTGGGAGATGAGCTGCAAGCTTTTGAACATCCTGTTAGGAAGTATCCATATCTTTTAATTAGATGACCAAACACATACTTATTTATTCCTGTAAGTTTCATCTATGATTCTTTTTAATTAAAAAATATTAAAAAAAATTTTTTTTTGAGATGGAGTCTCACTCTGTTGCTAGGCTGGAGTATAGTGGTGCGATCCCAGCTCACTGCAACCTCTGCCTCCCATGTTCAAGCGATTCTCCTGCCTCAGCCTCCCAAGTAGCTGGGATTACAGGTGTGTGCCACCACGCCCAGCTAATTTTTTATATTTTTAGTAGAGATGGGGTTTTACCATGTTGGCCAGGCTGGTCTCGATCTCTTGACCTTGTGATCCACCCGCCTCGGCCTCCTAAAGTGCTGGGATTACAGGCGTAAGCCACCGTGCCTGGCTGATTTTTTTTTTTTTTTTGCCACTCTGCCACTCAGGTTGCAGTGGTATGAGTGTGGCTCAATGCCACCTTGACCTGCCAGGCTCAAGCAATCCTCCTAACTCAGCCTCTCTGAGTAGCAAGGATTACAGGTGCAGGTCACCACAGCAGGCTATTTTATTTTTTTTGTACAGACAGGGTCTCAATTTGTTGCTCACACTGGTCTCAAACTCCTAGGCTCAAGTGATCATCCTGCTTCTACCTCCCAAAGTGCTGGGATGACAGGCATAAGTCACCACGCCCAGCTCTATGATTATTTCTAAGCAACACAGGTGATAAATAATGGCATAGGACCCTTCAAAATAATTCAGCCTTCCTATATTACTCTTTTTCTTGGAACTTCAATTAACCACAGCCAAAAATCAGCCATGAACTTGAATTTTTGAAAGTCCTTCTCAACGGACAATCACCTGTACTTTATGGAAAAAGATACGGTTCAAAGAGAAAGGAAAGTAGGACCAGAAAATACATAGTGTATCTGTAGGTCTGGTGGTTACTGGGAGTAATGAGTTATATAATGAACAGGAACCAGAACTAAATCTACCATTAAGGAATTCACTGGTTGCACTGCGAAACTTCTTCCAAGTTGACCAAATCTGAGCACTTTTGCAATCAAAAATCTCTATTGTTTCTATGCATCGCTGGGAGATTTGAATTAAGGAGGACTTTAGCTCTGCTGACCTTTTACTTTCCTACACAGGTAACAATGGAGACAACAGATCATTTTCCTAAGCTTTCCCTAATTCCTCTATTCCTTAACAAAACCAATTCCACTTTGGGAACATCTTGTAGGCCCAGAATGCTCTCTGACACATCTTCCTCCACTTAGTATGAGTTTTGATTCTGCTTAAGTCACACAGCTGCAGTGGCATGCTGTCTAGAAATAGTTTATGCTGGTATTCAAGCTGAACAAACCCTGATTTCTATTTATGACACTCCCTTCTGACTCTTTGATTCCAATCAATGCACTGAAAATAAAACTCAGACCCTGAATAAAAAAAAAAACACAGGCTAGATGGGAACAAGGCTTACAATACATAACCTTTACAATACATACATAATGCTAAAGTTGAAAGAGGGAGAAAGTTTAATGTCCCTTCCTCTGCTACCTCTCTTCCTACCTATCTCAGTATTTTTAAATATTGATGAAAACCACAAATTGAACGCCTCCTTATTCAGTTTCTCACAGGCTGTTACTAACAATGGGGCAAGGTTATACACTAGTATCAGAAGAAAAAGAATGTTCCACAAACCATAGGAAACATGTTTGTGGTTTTTGCTGTAACTGATGAAAATACATAGTATTTTGGCCCTAAAAACAAACTAGGTACAATTAGAAAAGAGGGCTTTCCAGATGTGATGGTGAAGAGATGCAGATGGGCTGCAGGCAACAATGACTGAAAATGGACTTTGGCTACTATAATGACTAGCCAGTTTTACTACTGCTGCTGTCTAGAAGAGGCAAAAGTCTTACATTTTGCAAAGATACTACCAATGGTTTCAAAGGAATGGAATTCTTACCTTGCTCCCAAACATGTATTCCCTTTCCCTCATGGTCAAGACAGATTTACCACATTACTTCCTTCCTTAGGGAGCTCTAAATTTCAACTGAACCAGAAGAAAACATCAGTTGAGAACTCACAAAGGTTCACGTATGAGTTCCTCCACTTGAGAGAAGACAACATTTCTGTGAACAGCACCAGTCTACTTTTTATAATTAAAGTATGACGCATGGGAATCACTTGTGACTCCTCTCTCTTCCTTTTCTTTCTAGTTTATTTCATAGACTGATATGGTTTGGATATTTGTGCCCTCTCAATTTCATGTGGAAATGTGACCCCCCAATGTTGGAAGTAGGGTCCAGGGGCAGGCGCTGATCATGGGGGTAGGCTCCTCATGAATGGCATTGTGCCATTCCCATGGTAATGGGCTCTTGCTCTATTAGTTCACATGAGAGCTGGTTGTTTAAAACAGACTGACATCTCTTCCCTTCTTTCTTGCTCTCTGTTTTGCCATGTGACATGCCTATTCCCTCTTTGCCTTTTTGTCATGAGTAAAAGCTTCCTGAGGCCACACCAGAAGCTAAGATGTTGATGCCATTCTTGTATAGTCTACAGAACCACGAGCCAAATAAAGCTCTTTGTTTTATAAATTTACCAAGTCTCAGGTTTTCTTTTTTCTTTTTTTTTTTTTTGAGACATAGTCTCATTCTGTCCCCTGGGCTGGAGTGCAGTGGTGTGATCTCGGCTCACTGCAACCTCCACTTTCTGGGTTCAAGCGATTCTCCTGCCTCAGCCTCCCAAGTAGCTGGGATTACAGGCACCCGCCACTACACCCAGCTTATTTTTTGTATTTTCAGTAGAGATGGGTTTTCACCATGTTGGCCAGGCTGGTTTCGAACTCCTGCCCTTGTGATTCGCCTGCCTTGGCCTCCCAAAGTGCTGGGATTAGAAGCGTGAGCTACCGTGCCCTGCCAGTCTCAGGTATTTTTTATAGCAATTTAGAGCAACTCTATTTTACTAAAATGGACTGACACAGAGACCACTGTTTATTCCTTCAGAATGTTTTAGTTTCACTTCTTCCTCTGCATTTTCACTGTTGAGATTATAAGCAAAAGTCCCATAACTATGTTACTTGTCTTTAATTTCCCCCTTCCCCAATCCATCCTGTGTGTCAGGTTAATTTTTTCATCTGCCATTATCTTAAAAGACATACAATGCCTCTCTATTGTTTACTGGATAAAGCCCAAGCTATCTTTAACACTCCAGTCTCTCCATAATTGTTTCTATCTTGTCTAGCCATCTTTATCACCCAATAATTCCTTACTCCATTATTTTTATACACAGAATTTTAATTTTTAAAGCAATTTTATAAACATTTGTTCATCTGATTTCCACAACAAACCCAAGATGACACAAGTGTGTAATTCCCTTTTAAAGTAAACTTCAAGTATAACGTATATGTAAAAAGTACACAAATAACTAGTATACAGTTCTATAAATTTTCACAAACACACCATGAAGCACCATACGGATCAATAAATTGAACAGTAGTAGAACCCCAAAAAAGTCCTCCTAAGGTGTTTTTTAGTTACTACCCCTACCAAAAGTAACCTCTTTCCTGACCTCTATCACCAGAGGGTGGTTCTGTCAATTTTTGAACTTTCTAGAAATAGTATCATACAGTATATACTATTCTGTGTCTGGTTTCTTTTACTCAAAGTACGTTTGTGAGATTCATTATGGTGATACATGCAGCAATAGTTTGTTTATTGGCAATTCTCTTCATTGGTGTATCTGCTGGTTTGAGGCTCCAGCGGTTTTGATGTAGGTCAGTTCATTAACTCCAGCCCAGGAAAATTCATGACACACCTCTTGGTTGAGTACTTATTCTCACTGCTGAATAGTGTCCCATTACATAAATATGCTACAATCTAGTTATTTATTCTACCGTTCTTGGTTTAGTTTTCCCCCCATTTTTAACCTATTACAAACAGTGTTGCTGTGAATAGTCCTGTACATATTTTAGGGCATTCATGTACATATTTTGAGAGAAACAGCTGGATCATAGAATATGCATATATTCAGCTTGAGTAGATATTGCCTAATAGTTTCCAAAGTGATTGCACCAAATTATACTTCTACCAGCAGCACAGGAGAGTTGTATTCCTAACATTGTCACCAACAGCTGGAATCACAGGCTTTTTCATCTTATCTATTCTAGCTGGTACATAGTGGTGTCTTTCTGTTATTTTAATTTGCATTTCCCTATCAACAAATGAGATTGACTATGATCCCCTGAGAATACTGAGGACAAGAAAGATCAAGTGGTATATCCAGGAACAAAACCCAAGTTTCTTGGCTATAAGTCCACAGCTCTTCCTGCCAACCCACACAAACTCTTCACTCCCAGAAAGATAAAGATTCTAATGAAGCTGCCATACATGCTGTATTTCTGCCTTCCTAAAACACAGCTATATACTTTTCATATATTACTTGATTTAATCCTCACAACTCCATAAAATATTATGGTCTCATTTTTATAGATCAGGAAATTAAGACACAAAGAGATTAGGTGGCATATTTAAGATCACACAGTTTAAAATTCAGAGTTGGGACTTGAACCCAAGAGTGTCTAATTCTATAGCCACTAGACTTTCCTTCATGCCATTTTGCTACCACTCACAAAATTAAAGATGCTTTTTAGCTTCCCAGCAAATTCACAGCAGATCAACTCACTACTCACTACTCGTCGACAGTGTGTCTTAAACTTTGTTGGATTTGATTCATTAATCCATTCATCCATCCACCACATGGATACTAGGTGTCCACATGTCCCAGGCATTACACTAGGAATACACTGATGAGTGAAAAAGAAGTTGATATGGTTTGGCTCAGTGTCCCCACCCAAATCTCATCTTGAATTGTACTTCCATAATTCCCACTTGTGGGAGGGAGCTGGTGGGAGATAACTGAATCATGGGGACACTTTCCCCCACACTGTTCTTGTGGTAGTGAATCAGTCTAAGGAGATCTGATGGTGGTTTTTTTTTTTTTTTTTTTTTTTTTTTTTGAGATGGAGTCTCACTCTATTGCCCAGGCTGGACTGCAGTGGTGTGATCTCAGCTCACTGCAACTCTGCCTCCTGGGTTCAAGCAATTCTCCTGTCTCAGCCTCCCGAGTAGCTGGGACTACAGGTGCCTGCCACCACACCCACCTAATTTTTGTATTTTTAGTAGAGATGGGGTTTCACCTTGTTGGTCAGGCTGGTCTCGAACTCCTGACCTCAGGTAATCCACCAGCCTTGGCCTCCCAAAGTGCTGGGATTATAGGCATGAGTCACTGTGTTGGCCAATCTGATGGTTTTCTTGCTGTTCTTGTTTTTGAGACAGAGTTTCACTCTTGTTGCCCAGGCTGGAGCACAATGATGCAATCTCGGCTTACTGCAACCTCTCCCTCCAAGGTTCAAGCGATTCTCCTGCCTCAGCCTCCCGAGTAGCTGGGATTACAGGTGTGCATCACCACGCCCGGCTAATTTTGTATTTTCAGTAGAGACAGAGTTTCTCCATGTTGGTCAGGCTGGTCTTGAACCCCCTACCTCAGATGATCTGCCCGCCTCGGCCTCCCAAAGTGCTGGGATTACAGGTGTGAGCCACCATGCCCAGATGATCGGATGGTTTTATAAAGGGTTTCTGCTTTCACTTCTCTCTCATTATCTCTTGCCGCTGCCATGTAAGATGTGCCTTTCACTTTCTGCCATGATTTTGAGGCCTCCCCAGCCATGTGGAACTGTTAGTCCATTAAACCTCTTTTTCTTTCCAGTCTTGGGTATGTCTTTATCAGCAGCATGAAAATGGACTAATACAGAAGTCCTCACTTTTTTTGACATAGAGGAAAAGGTCATTAATTAAATAGTCATGCACACAGATGTAAAATTACAACTGTTCAAGGTTATGATGGATTAAGAGTTAGTATCTCTGGGTGTGAAACTTAACATGGTAAGACTGTAGCATCTAATGGGGTCTCTGACTCAGACTAGAGGGTCAAGAAAGGTTTCTCTAAGGAAATGGTGATTGAGTATAAATATCAGTAAGTAAAATTATTTAGATGAAGACTGTTCTAGATTGAAGGAACAATATAAGCAAAGAGTCTGAGGTGACAGAAAGCACTGCATGTCTGAAGACACAGAAGAAGGGTGGTGTTAGGAGAGAACAAAGTGGAGCCCCACGGTACAACAGACCAGAGAAGGAGATGCAGCCACATTCTACTGGGCATTGTAGGTGACATAAAGGATTTTGGCTTTTATCCTAGGAGCAAAGGAAGCCACTGAATGGCTTTAAGAAGAGTGACAACATGATTGGGTTAACTTTTTTTTTTTTAAATGGAGATGGAGTCTCATTATGTTGTCCAGGCTGGTCTGGAACTCCTGGGATCAAGTGATCTGTGCACCTCAGGCTCCCAAAGTGCAGGGATTACATGCATGAGCCACTGTGCCCAGCCAGGATTTACATTTCCTAAAAACTCACACTAAAATGGGGAGAACTGATTCAGAAGAGAAAGAATGGATATATGAAGATCAGTTAGGACGCTACTAAAGTAGTCTAGGCAATATCTTAACCTGAAAAGGTAAAAGAGGAAATGAAGAGAAATGAATGGATATGAGAGATATTTAGGAGTGCAAAGCTGACAGAACTTAGTCAATGGAGGAAATGAGAAAGGAAGACTTCTGAGATGACTCAGGTATCTGGCATGTACAATTAGATGAATACAGAATACTGAAAGAAGATCAAATCTGCTGGGAGGAGAGGAGAAATCATAGGTTCAGTTTTGGATGTGTTGCATCTGAGATGCCTTTGAGATATGTAAATGGCAGTCAATGAGGTAGTAGGATATACAGTCAGCCCTCTGTATTCAGAGGTTCTGTATTTGTGGATTCAACCAACAGCAGATTTAAAATATTCAGGAAAAACAAATGAATGGTTGTATCTGTACTTACCATGTACAGGTTTTTTCTTGCCATTATTTCCCTAAACAATACAGTATAACAACTATTTACATAGCATTTACATTGTATTAGGTATTATAAGTAACCTATAAATTATTTAAAGCATACAGGAGGATGTGCATAGGTTATATGCATACCATATCATTTTACATAAGGGACTCAGTATCCTTGAATTTTGGTATCTGACAGGGGGCCAGTGGGTAGGGTATCCTGGAACCAATCCCTGAGGATACTGAGGGAAGAATGTAGATGAGTCTATAGCTCAGAGAATAAGTCTGGATTAGAGATAAAAACTTCTGACAGAATAAACAGTAAGCAATAGACACAGATGAAATAACATGAGGAAAAAAAAGACCACCAAGGACTGGGCCTTGAGGAATTCCAACATCTAATGAATAGAAAGAAATGGATAAATCTATACAGGAGACTAAGAAAGAATAAATGCTGAGAAAGGAGAAAAACAGGGATATTGTGATGTCACAGAAGTCAAGGGAGGAGAGGGTTATAAGAATAACAAAGTCATTAATAATGCTGATTAGCACTGACAGGTCAAGTAAAATAAAGACTTAAAAGTCTGCTGGATTTAGTAATATGAAGATCATTACTGATCCTAATAAGAGCTACTTCAATGGTGTGATGGGGTAGAAACCACAATGAAGTAGGAGTATAGAATGAGTGGGAGAGCTGTGGTGGTAAAAAAAATTCAATACCCATCCTAAAGTTGTTAAGTTTTGTTTAAGAAGCAAAACTTCCGCGCCTGTAATCCAAGCACTTTGGGAGGCCAAAGCGGATGGACTGCCTGAGCGCAACACTGTGAAATCCCGTCTCTACTAAAAAAAAAAAATTAGCCAGGGGTGGTGGCATGCATCTGCAGTCCCAGCTACTTGGCAGGCTGAGGCAGGAGAACTGCTTGAACCCAGGAGATAGAGGTTGCAATGAGCCGAGATCATGCCACTGCTCTCCAGCCTGGGCGACAGAGCGAGACTCTGTCTTTAAAAAAAAAAAAAAGAAAAGAAAAAAGAAAAGAAAGAAAGCAAAACTTATTAAGAGAACACAGAACACAGACACAATGCTACAGTTTTGCTAATTCTCTAAATGCAACAAAAATTCAAAAAAAGGAAGGCTCAAAGTAGCTGGGTAACCCAGGAAAGTCTTTATAGAGAAGGAAAGTCTTAAGCAGAGTACTTAAGTGCAAAATTGAGTGACTGAAAGATGCTCAATCGAGGGAAATTAAATGAGAAAAATACATGGTGTGTGTGTTGGAGGTGGAGCTGGAATTGGGATAGGCTGGAGTGATGAAAAAAAGCCAAGAGATATAGTTGTCTGTTTTGTAATAAAGGCTCAATACTGAATTATTTAGGACTAGATAATCTAGGTCCTAATGTCTCCTTTTTGCTGCCAACCTGGGGGCCAATTACACTAGAGGGCTGGTAGAAAAAAAGAGAATATAAGAATCATAAATCAATTGTGTTGCTCACTAGTTTTAGATGATTCTGTGTGAAAGGTGAGGATGAGTAAAGTGGCTAAAAGGTAATTTTATATTATTTGTGATTTTTAGGCAGTTGGAAGAAGTGGAAAAGAACACAGACTTTATAAAACCGAATCTGCAGTCTAGGAAAAAAATACGTATTTTAAAAATACAGACTTTAGAGCTAGAGGGAATCAGGTGTGAATACTAACTACTTACCACCTATGTAGCTTTGAAAATGCAATTAATCTCTGCATTCCAGTTTTTCACTTATAAAATGGGGAAACAAGCTTCTTAGCAAAGTTGTTTCTGGATTTAGAGATGAGATGGTAGTGCTTGATTCCTAAGCATCTAGTAAACAGTGGCCAATACAGTTGTATTAATACTATATGAGAAAACAGGAAATACAGTCAAACAGATAACCTTGTATACCTAAGAGAGGGACATATGGTTTACTGGTGGGCCTTAATCTACATTTTTTGTAAGTATTTATCCACAAGTTAGTGAAAAGCATCAGACAGTAAAGTGTAGTTTTTGGGCCTATTTTGAAATCAATATAATCTGTCTCATAGACTTTTAAAACTAATAATATTATATATGTAACTATTCATTAAGTATTTAGAAAGTTAAAATATATTCTTACTTTATATTATTGCCAACTTTAAACTTTAATTATTTGTTTTTCAGATAGGGGGCTCCCTCTGTCGCCCAAGCTAGAGCACAGTAACACCATTATGGCTCACTGAAGCCTCGAGTAATTCTCTCACCTCATCCTCTTGAGTAGATAGGACTACAGGTGAACGCCACTACTCCTGGCTAATTTATTTTTTGTTGAGATAGGGTATTCCTATGTTGACCAAGCTGGTCTTGAATCCCTGGTCTCAGCAATTTTCCCACCTTGGACTACCAAAGTGCTGTGATTACAAACATGAGCCACCACACCAGGTCATGTTATAGCTAATTTTGTAAAAACCAAAAGAATAAAAAAGGCAGGCCAGGTGCAGTGGCTCATGCCTGTAATCCAAGAAGTGGGAGGCTGAGGCAGGCAGATTACCTGAGGTCAGGAGTTTGAGACCAGCCTGGCCAACACAGTGAAATTCTGTCACTACTAAAAAGACAAAAATTTGCTGGGTGTGGCGGCACACGACTATAATCCCAGCTACTCGGGAGGCTGAGGCAGGAGAATCACTTGAACCTGGGAGGCAGAGGTTGCAGTAAGCCAAGATCGCACCATTGTACTCCAGCCTGGATGACAAGAGCGAAATTCTATCTCAAAAAAAAAAAAAGAAAGACAACTATAGTTAAGGGCAAAAAAAGAACACAGGACAAGAAACGGTAAAGACAGGCAAGAAACAGGATAGACAAGACAGGCAGATAGAGAAGAGACAGTCAGACAAGAACTAAGACAGGGAAAACCTGGATACCTTCATGGCCCTCCCCTTGCTATTTCTATTTGAGAGTCCAAACCAAAGCAGTCTAAGCCTCCTGCTCTGCCAAACCAGCTTTTCCTTTACCTGACTGTGCCACTGCTGTCATCTCTTGCCCAGCATGCCTTCCCTCCTAGGAGTCTCCTAACCAGTACTTAACCACAGACTAACTAGACTTAGTATAGCCATACAGTGTTCTAGGCCACTTCCTCTCAGTCATTAAAAAACAAAACAAAATGAAACAAAACGAAACGAAACAAAGAACTTGCACCTGCTAAACTAAGAAGAAGACCTTGTGACAGAAATGAGGAAGTATGTTTATAGAACACTGGGATCTTTTTTTGGAATAATTTTTAAGAGACGCCTTTGAAAAACTTTATCATTTTAAGAGATAAAAAGAGTGATAGATGACATTTAAGAAAAGATCCCAAAGGCTAAATGAAAAACCCACCCCAAGAGGACTAGCCCCAATTTATTTAGTATCTCTTCTTACTGTGTGCTGAGGGCCATCTTCATTATCCCTCATGTAGAAAGGCTTGATTGCTAATGGATAATTAATAATGAAGACAGGTATGTTGCCACAGTGCTTCACCAGGTACTTTTCATGTTCAGTTTGTAGATTAATACCCCACTGTAATGAGAAGAAAGAAATGACCAAAAGAGAAGACAGAGGTGAAATATACAATTAAGCATGTGAAAATAACCTGCATCAATTCCAAGGGCTTCATCTTCCTAAGGCTCCATGTGTGGAGCGAGCTGCTAAGGTTACACAGCTGACTAAACCAGAGAGACCTATTTGTTAACAAGAACACCTACAGGCCTGGAAAGATGAAAGCTGAGGCCAGTAGATAAACACTGCTTTCTGTGTCCCCATTGGTCCCCTACCCTCACCTCCCAGGAGCAGATAATACAGCACCTGCAGGAAAACAAAGTCTACTTTACAATGGGATAAAAAATTCTGACTTCAGAATCAGTTTTTAATAGTGCCTTACGCTTCTTCCACAGTAACTGTTCCTAAGTCTTGGGAAATTAAATGACAGAAGATAATAATCCTAATATTGAGCCTATCTTTGGCTAAATGACTTCTCTTGGTGACTTTTTTTTTTTTTTTTGAGACAGAGTCTGGCTGTGTCGCCCAGGCTGGAGTACAGTGGCACAATCTCGGCTCACTGCAACCTCCGCCTCCCGGGTTCACGTGATTCTCCTGCTTCAGCCTCCCACGTAGCCGGGACTTCAGGCGCCCGCCACCATGCCTGGCTATTTTTTTTTTTTTGTATTTTTAGTAGAGATGGGGTTTCACTATGTTGGCCAGGCTGGTCTTGAACTGCTGACCTTGTGATTTGCCCACCTTGGCCTCCCAAAGTGCTGGGATTACAGGTGTGAGCCACAGTGCCCGGCTGGTGACTTCTTTTTAAATAAAAAGAATCAACTCATGTGTGAGATGCTCTTTGATGAATATTTATTAACTCTGTTCAATATATTTATTAAGCAAATACTAATGTGCCTATTAAATTCCAGGTACCATATGATATACTGGATAAAGTGGTAAGAAAAATAGTTATAATCCCTGACTTCATGAAGCTTCCAGCATAGTAGACAAAGAAATGAAAACTTACACAAGAACTGATTATAAATATAACAAGCACAGGTTACTTTTGTAATATATAAAGACCTAACTTAATTGGGATTGAACTGGTACAAGGAACAGTTTAAACACAAAGGTTAACATTATCTTATTACCACCACTTGTTTGGCAATATCTTAGTTATAGGAAAAAAATAACTCAAATAGGAACAAAGAGTTTTGCCTCCAACACTATACACATGCCCACTGACAGATCATGTGGTCTTCTGGACCTGTATCATTGCCAATAAAATAAAAAAGCTTTAGCTGGGGACGGTGGCTCATGCCTTTAATCCCAGCACTTTGGGAAGCTGAGGAGTGCTTGAGCACAGACGCTCGAAACTAGCCTAGGCAACATAACCCTGTCTCTACAAAAAATAAAAAATCAGCCAGGCCTGGTGGCACGCACCTGTAGTCCCATATACTTGGGAGACCGAGTTGGGAGGACTGATGTGAGTCTGGGAGGTGGAATCTGCAGTGAGCCATGTTTGTACCACTGCACTCCAGCCTCGGCAACACAGACAGATCCTGTCTTTCAATAAATAAATAAATAAATAAATAAATAATAAAATAAAGGAGTTCCTTCACAGAAAGACAGAGTTGTACAATGGTTGTCAGGGGTCTGGGAATGGGGCAAATGAGGGGATACTGATCAAAGTGTACACACTTTCAGTTATAAGACGAACAAGTTCTGGGGATCTAATGTACAGTGTGGGTAGTGACAGACGTGTTAACTAATTTGACTGTAATAATTTATTACACAATGTATACGTGTATCAAATCATCATGCTGTATACCCTGAATATATATAATCTTCTTTTGTTGTTGTTCTTAGAGACAAGGTCTTTCTCTGTCACCTAGGCTGGAGGGCTGCAGTCGATCATGGCTCACTGCAATCTTAAACTCCTAGGCTCAAGCAATCCGCCTACCTCAGCCTCTTAAAGTGTTGGGATTACAGGTGTGAACTATCACACCCGGCCTATACAATCTTTATCAAGTAATTTTTGGAAAAAAAAAAAAAATTCTTGGCTGGGTACTGAGGCATGCTCCTATAGTCCCAGTTACTTGGGAGGCTGAAATGGGGGATCCCTTGGGCCCAGGAGTTCAAGATGAGCTGGGGCAACATAATGAGACCTTCATCTCTTAAATATAAAGTTCTTTAAAAGCAAAACAAAACAAAAACACCCCAGTGTTTTCCAGAGTGGCTCACAAACTAAAAGGCTCTATAAAGTTCAACTGAAAAACAAACCTGTTTCTGCAAGCACTAAATCTGGAAAAAGAAAAAAAAAAACAAAAAACCTGTTTAGTTATGTTGCCTAAATTTATTTGATAATATAACTTCCTTCGTTGGTCATCTTTTAATGTCATTCAGAATATACTTTGGAAAACACAGAATTAGTTGACTTCTACAGTAATATTATTTTTTTTTTAATTCACTTTTTTTTTTTTTTTGGGGGGGTAGAGACAGGGTCTCACTATATTGCCCAGGCTGGTCTTGAACTTTGGGGCTCAAGCAATCTGCCTGCTTTGGCCTCCCAAAGTGCTGGAATTATAGACATGAGCCCCAACAACTGGCCTCTAAAGTAATAGTCTATGATTATCTTTCTTTTTTAGAATTTTCATCTTCCTAAACATGGGATTCTCCTTTATAACCCCTTAGTCACTGCTATTCCAAATGATACAATTTATTTTTATTCTAAATTAATTCTGTTTTAAGTATCTCAACAAGATTGAGCAAATATCAAATAAAATCTGTAAGTCTGTGTACAAATGAGCAAATACCATATTTTGCTAATAACAGAAATAAGATGATTTTGAAGGATTCTTAATAAAGTAAGCTAAAGACAAGAAGGAAGCATTTTCACACACACATATATATATACACACAAAATACTACCTCTGGGGTGAAGGTGAAGTTCTGGGATGCTTGTTTTAAGATCTCCACTGCTTCAGTATAAGAAATGCTGGAGGAAAACAGGATACAAGCAGAGAAAAGTCAATACAATTGGGCTGCTGTTAACTAGTTCATTTTAAAACCAGAAAAAGCCTACTCCTATATCACACTGTGAGGTCATGAGGGAATACTGAATAATCGGGAATTAAGGCTGATCTAATCCTATAAAAGTCAGATCTGCCCGAAAAGAAGTAACCATTCAATAACCATTCAATAACCTCACTCCTCATCTACTTGCAATATACACAGCGAAGCTAGTCACTTAAGCAAGGAAAGATTATTCTCTGAATCCAAGATATGCCAATGCCCTAATAAAACGTATGAAATACTGAGACTACAACAGCAAAAGACTTTCTCCTAAAATTCACGATTAATTCACTTATTTATCCAACAGACATATACTTGGCACCTACTAGGCACTACACATAATTCTAGACACTGCAGATAAAAATAAAGCTCAGGGCCGGGTGCGGTGGCTCACGCCTGTAATCCCAGCACTTTGGGAGGCCGAGGCCGGTGGATCACAAAGTCAGGAGATCGAGACCATCCTGGCTAACACGGTGAAACCCCGTCTCTACTAAAAATGCAAAAAAAAAATTAGCCAGGCGTGGTGGCAGGCACCTGTAGTCCCAGCTACTAGGGAGGCTGAGGTAGGAGAATGGTGTGAATCCAGGAGGCAGAGCTTGCAGTGAGCCAAGATCGCACCACTGCACTCCAGCCTGGGCAACAGAGCGAGACTCCGTTTCAAAAAACAAAAACAAAACAAAACAAAAAATCTCAGCCTTCATGGAGCCAACGTTCGTGCATGCGTGTGTGTGTGTGTGTGTGTGTGTGTGTGTGTCTGTGAGAGAAAGAAAGAGCGAGAGATGCAGGTGAGGAAAGAGTAGACAGAGCAAACATCAGGTAGCTATTAGTATAATATCTTATAGTATATTAGTATAGTATAGTGTAATATAATAGTGTATTACTAAGATAATCGTAATATATTAGTATAAATGGGTAGCCATTAGTGCTATGAAGAAAAATAAAGTGGAGTAAGAAGACAGAGGGGGTTTGGGGTGCCATTTCAGATATGATGGTCAAGAAAGGCCTAAGTTTCTGACATCTGAACAGAAGTGTGCATCGAGTAAGGAAATGAACCACAGAAGTCTCTTGGGAGGAGTATTCCAGGCAAAAGGAACAACAAGTACAAGGATCTGAAGTGAGAAACAGTTTGGCTTGTTCATGGAACAAAAAGGGCAGTCAGTGTGACTAGAGCATGCTGAACAAGAGGAATCATGCACAGGAAATTACATAAGAAAGGCAGTCAGAAGTCAGATCACATGGAGTCTTTCAGGTCATACTAAGGGCCTGGTAATGTATTCTAAGCATTATAAGACTATTTAGGAAGATACTGATTCTCTCAACGAGACACTCTCATGCCTAAAGTAAGTCAAAGCAAGTGTTTCTTTTAATTTAACTATGTAAATAGGTAACTTATCTACACAGTTAAAAAAAAAATCAAGATGTATAAAAGAATATACATTTCCCTTCCATTGCGGCTCCAGAGACACCTAGTTCCTTTCCTTTCACACAATCACTGTTACCGGTATTGTGAATATCCCTCTAGAGGATTTTATTTATATAGATATGTAAATAATACACAATCTTCCTTTTTTATAGATGTCATACATATCATACACACTCTTTCACACTTAATTGTACAGAGTAATATACCTTGTAGATCTTTCTGTGTGTATATAAAGAAATTCTTCACTTTTTGTATTATATAATATTCCATTTTGTGGATGTAACATAATTAGTTTAACCAGTGACCTGACATTTCACATTCTAATCTTTTGCTATTATAAAACATGCCTATATATACCCGTTTAATATTATTACAAATAGTTATTATACACTAATTTGTCACATGGCAAAAGTGGAATTGTTAGATGAAAATTTGCAATTTTTATATTTTCTGAAAGGTTTTGCCAAAGATATTGCCCCTTTTATATCAATGTATACTCACCAGTAACATGAAAGTGTCAGTTTGCTTGTAAACTGTAGGTAAAATACTGCATCAGTATGGCTTTTTTTTTTTTTTTTTTTTACAAAAAATCTACAAACTTTCTGAAAGACTTTTGAGCTCAAAAAATAATTTATCCAGCACAAACTTATTCTCTGAAGCAAAAATGAAGTTCATATACATAACAACTAACCAGAAAGAGTTGTACTGTGTCATACAGTACAATAAAGCCCCTAAAGCTATGTTTTGAAAGATAGGTTTTTCCTAAGATGGAAAATCTATTCAAATTAAAATCTAGTATTAATAATAGGTAATTTTTAAGGTAGTAATGGTGGCGCTAGTTGTGTTGGTAGTAGCAGTAACAATGATTTTAAAATTAGCATTTTACAGAAGGGAAGCAGACGGTTAGAGAGGATCAATAACTTTCCAAAGGTTACTCATGTAAGTATATAGTAAATCTTGATCTGCTGACTCCAGAGTATACACTTTTAATGGCTAAGATAATGCCTAAAACACTTGGAGTTTCATATGTTCCATCAAAACAAAAGAAAATGGGCTCTGGGTTCTTCATCTGATTCTACCACTTAATCTGATTCTACTACTAGCTATGTAAGTCACTTCAACGTTGTGAAAGCATGTTATTAATTTTTGTAATGTGTTATACAAACATTTAAAAATTATTTGCACTTATAAAATAAGGATATTGAACTATCTTGTATAAAGTTCTTTTCTGTTTCGGCATTCTATCGTTCTATTATATCGATTACTTGGTATGATCTACCAATCATATACTGAGAAATATAAGAGCAGTCAAAATAATAAGCAGTAGATTTTGTACCATTGGTATGTTACTGTTTCATTATTAAGAAATGGCTCTCATGTCTAAATATCTCATTATTCCACGTCTTCCACTCCACACCCCAATACCTTCGTTAGGGGCAGAACTTTCAAGTTCAAATTACAGTTCTGACATTTGATATCCTTAATGGCTTCCATCAACTCTCTCCACTAAGTATTTTTCTTGATATATATAGAAAATAATATCTCTTCTCCTTTCCAGAAACTGTTTCCAAAGTGCTTTGAGGAAAGGAGGAAAAAACATTGCGATAGAGAATGATATGGCATCAAACTACCTTCATATTTCACATTTTTCATTGTTGAATAAAGAAAATTCATTATTCTGAAGCTGTTGGAGTAAAATTGCTAAACTACAAAGATAATTATTGTCATCCTTTGCCTCAAATTCACACAGAAAGATAAATGAAGAGCAAATAAAAAAGGTTAAATACTATTTTCAGAAACACAATAATATAAAGGAAATGTAAAATAAACTGAATACAATTTCTGCATAAAGGCTAAATTCAATTACTACACGAGTTGCTGAAATAGCATATTTTCATATAAAATAATTATAACAGGTAGTGAAAAATATACTGAAATCTACTCAAAAGAATACAAGCCACGTGGTATCTATACAGATTCAATAATTAACAGTGCAGTCTACATAAGCATAAAACAAAAGTTTGTCTTTTTTTTCTTTTCTCCCTGTTTCCCTGTTTTTTCTCCTTGTTTCCCTGTTTTTTCTTTTCTCTTTACTGTTTTTGGGATTCACTCAACAGTAGATTCAGCTACACCAGTATTTTCAGAAATTTCAGCGTCAATGCCTTAAAAAGCATGAAACAGCAGAGAGGTGATGCCAAGGTGGTACAGAGGGCACCACCACACAACCTATTTCTCGACTTGATACCTCTGATGTTGCTGACTTAATAATCACTGTCATCGGACCAGCACCATCTCATTATGCTTTTTTTTAGTGGCTACCTTGCATATTTTAACACGCATATCTGACTTAACAGTCTAAAGCAGCTGGGTGTGGTGGCCTGCACCAGTTCTCAGTTACTCAGGAGGCTGAGGCAGGAGGGATCGCTTGAGCCCAGGAGTTCAAGCCTGCAGTGAGCTATGATCACACCACTGCCCTCCAGCCTGGACGATAGAGCGACGTCCTAGCTCTTTAAAAAAAAAAAAAAAAAAAAAAAAGTCTACAGTTCACCAGTTTCTCTCTCTTCCTTCCAAACACCACAAGGACTAACATTTCAACTATGAACGTACCTCTTCAGTTTTACAAGTTATTGCTGCCCAGTATTTCAGTTCTAAGGTAACAGGTATTTTCTTTCAACTATGTGAAGATACTATTTTGTCAATCTATTGTCATTACTGTCCTTTGAACTTCTTGGGAATCTAATGCTGTTTGTTATGTCTGCTGTTCTTCCTCATGGTAGATATTTCCCTGTGTATTTGGACTGAGATTATCTTAAGTAGAGTTTGTTTTGGGAATATCATGCCACTTGGGTTGAGGGTACAAACTTCAAGATTGGTTTTATATTAGTTTCTACAGCTACTCCAGTGTTATCACTAACTGAAAATTTTTATTTTAATGCCTTAGCACGAAGATTCTTGAACTACACAGGAAACAAAAATTCAAACTCTAGGCTCACTTAAGGGCCAACTGTGGCTGCAAATTCTCAATGGAGACTATTTCTGTTTTGTCTCTATCCTTAAGCCCAGGCTAAAGCATATATACTTCTATACTTCTCTGTAAATTCTCTACACTGGCTAGCTCAATTTTCTGTTTGTTTGCTTATTTTCTAATTGGTCCTTTCATTAAGGGTGTAGTCCTTGGCCAGTTCTAGCTTTGTGTATATGTGTGTGCATTTGTGGGGATATCTTGATTCTCATTCATTCTGCTATGTCTATTCTCATGTCCTCTCATTGCTGTTAAAACCTCTGGTTTCAAAGAATGGAAAATCGCCCTCCAGTTTCCCTACCCTACACCCTGAGAATCCTCAGCATCACACCAACTGTGCATATCACCCTGGTGTTTGGTTCCTTCTTCATTTCTAGCACCTGGAACTTCTCCTCCTTTCTAGTGAATTCAACAACATATTTAAAAGAATCTTATAATATTTTAAGTATTATTTTTAGAAGTTTTGTAGTAAGGGTGTTTTCAAATTATCTAGTCTGACATATTGCTTTTAACAGTATCGTTATTAAATCCTTTCAACAATATGACAGAGTATTTTTTTATAGATGTGGAAACTGAAGTTCAGAAAAGTGAAAGATTCACTATTCATCAAGGTCATAGTTGTAATTAAATTATTCATATAAATATTTAACTGTTCATCTTTTTCTCTAGATTTTAAACTCCATAAAAAAATAATAGATGTTTGTTTTCATTATTCTCAACAACTAGCAAAGTGCCTAACTCATATTAGGCAGTCAATAAATACTTGTTAAAAAATATTAATTTACTCATTAATGGCTAGTAAATGGTAGGGCCAGGATTACAATCCAGGTTCGCTGAATCATGGTTCACAACCCTCAGTGACTGAAGTAAATAGTGATATGAGCCAATAAGAGACCTGAGGAGAGAATCCAGCCTAAAGAAGAAAACCTTTACAGCCACTGTTACTCAAGTCATTTGTTTGTGCACTCAATTACTCAGTATTTACTGAATGTCTATTAGAGGCACTGTGCTAAGTCCTAGGGGCATAATAGTAAGCAATTTAAACACAGCCTCTGACCTCATAGAGGTAGTAGACACCAAACAAATAATCACACATATACATTTATTTTAAAATGTTTGAATTTTTCATTGACAAATAACTAGTTTATGTATTTACAGGATACGATGTGATTTTGGTATTATACACTGTGGAATGAATATATCAAGGTATTTAACATATCTATCGCCTCGCATGCTTCATTTTTTTTTTTTTTTTTTGCAGTGAGAAGATTTAAAATCTACTCCTTCAGCAATTTTGAGATATACATTACAATTAATTATGGTCACTTTGTTACGCAGTAAATCCTGAATACTTACTCCTCTGATCTAAATGAAACTTTGTACCCCTTGGTCAATTTCTTTCCATTCCCTTCAAGAACCCCTCACCTGCCACTGGTAACTACCATTCTACTCACTACTTCTCTTTTTTTTTTGTTGTTGTTTTTTTTTGTTTGTTTTGTTTTTTTTGAGACGGAGTCTCGCTGTGCTCCCAGGCTGGAGTGCAGTGGCGTGATCTCGGCTCACTGCAAGCTCCGCCTCCCGGGTTCACGCCATTCTCCCGCCTCAGCCTCCCAAGTAGCTGAGACTACAGGCGCCTGCCACCACGCCCGGCTAGTTTTTTGTATTTTTAGTAGAGACGGGGTTTCACCATGTTAGCCAGGATAGTCTCGATCTCCTGACCTCGTGATCCACCCGCCTCAGCCTCCCAAAGTGCTGGGATTACAGGCTTGAGCCACCGCGCCCGGCCTACTCACTACTTCTCTAAGTGTAACTTTATTACATTTCACATCAAAGTGAATCACGCAGTATTTGTCTTTCCATGCCTAGCTTCTTTCACTTAGCATTAAGTCTTCCAGGTTGATCCATGTTGTCACAAATAAGATTTCCTTTGAATAGTATTCCACTGTGTATACACACATTTACTTTATCCAGTCATCCACTGATGGACACTTAGGTTGATTCCATATCTTGGCTACTATGAATAGTCCTGCAAAGAACATATAAGTGCAGATATCTCTTTGACATACTGACTTCAGTTCTGGATACGTACCCAGAGGTAGGACTGCTGAATCATATGGTAAATATGCTTTTAGTTTTTTGAGAAATCTCCCATACTATCCCCCGTAACAGCTCTTCTAATTTACATTCCCACTAACAGTATACAAGGGTTCCCAAGTGCCACATCTTTACCAACACCTGTTATCATTTGACTTTTTTTTTTTTTTTTTTTTTGATACAAGGTCTTGCTCTGTCTCCCAGGCTGGAGTACAGCAGTGTCTGTGATCACAGCTCACTGCAGCCTCAACCTCCTGGGCTTAAGCAGTCCTCCCACCTTAGCCTCCTGAGTAGCTGGCACTATAGGCAGGTGTCACCACACCTGGCTAATTTATTTTATTTTTTTTTGTAAAGACAAGGTCTCACTATGTTGGCCAGGCTGGTCTTGAATTCCCGGGCTTAAGTGATCCTCCCACCTCAGCCTCCCAAAGTGCTAAGACTACAGGCATGAGCCAACGTGTCTCATTCTACTTTTTGATAACAGCCATCCTAACAGGTGTGAGGGGATATCTCACTGTGGTTTTAATTTGCATTTTATTAATTAGTGATGTTGGACACTTTTTGATAAACCTATTGGCCATTTGTATCTTACACAAATGTAAAACATTTGTGATGTCTGCCTGTCTGAGCAAAGCATAGGGGTGGATGCTGAGGCTAGATGGGGTGGCTGCCCTGCAGGGGCTCAAACCAGATAGACTTTCCTACTGAGTTTCTGCAGCAGCCAGCTGGACTTTGTAAATGGGCTATGCCACTGGCTGGTATCTCTGATCAGGTGCTCCTGCTGGCAGGAACACAGCCATCACCAAGATCCGTGTGCTGGTTGCTGTGAGCACTGCCCCACTCCTTTGTTCCTACTTGACTCCTGGTAGTGCAGACCTTACCCCCAGGGTTCCCTGTGAGAAAGGAATGGGCCTCCTAGGAAGCATCAAAGAATGCTGGGGAAATTGGATAGCTGTCTCTTTTTCCACTGTATTAACTGTGTGCCCAGGGGAATCTTCTGTGTGGTGCTGTGCCTACTTAGGGGAGGGAGGATTCAATCAAATTGAGGCCATTGCTCCTACACTTCTAATGCACTTTTTGTTCTGTGGTCCATCTGGGTGTCTCAACTTCATTCCCAAGTTTTGGGATTTTCACAAAGATGTTCTTGTATGTGACTAGTTGCCAAATGGACTTTCTGTGGTGAAGGCTGGGACCTTCTATTCACCATCTTGCTGATGTTCCTCTCCCCACAAATTTAAACTGCAACTATGACTTGTAGTATGCAGAATGGATTGTGACAATGACAATGATTGAAATGGCACAGCCCAAGAGGACATTTTCCAACCTTAACATTTTACGGAAAAGGACTCGAAAGCACAAGAGTTAAGTGACACGTAAGAGTCGTAAGGATAGTGGGGCAGCTACAACCACTCTACCCTTCCAGTGCCTTTCCAAATATATGAAAACCTCAGGCTAAAAGTCTGAGCTCTGAAATCAGATGAACATGAGCTTGAATCACCATTTCATCTTTTACTCAACCTCTTTGCCGGGATTCTCAATCTGTAGAATGAGAATAATAACTACTTGGAGTTTTGAAGATAAAATGAGCTACTAATGTATGTAAATTTTATCACTGTCTGGGTAAATATTCAACAAATTGTGAATATTATTTCTGCATTTTGAATCTTTTCATTAGATAGGAGCTGGAAAACTAAGATCCTTCCCTGGTTGTTCGGTCACCAGCAGAGACTCCTTGAGAAGGCCAAATTACTTCTTTCCTCATCTACTTAATGACCACTTTTATCAATATACTCATGCCCAAGACTATCTTATAAAACTCCAGACCCACACTTTCAGTTGCCTATCCAACATCTATGGCTGGATGTCTGAAAAGCATCTCAATCTTAATGTTTGTGTTCCTGATACCACTCCTTCCTCTCAAAGCTCCTGCCCCAGTACTCTCTTAAGGATTTCCCAACTTCAGTTAATGGCAACTTCATTTTTGCAGCTGTAGGAGAAAAAAAAACATTGAAGGTACCCTTAACTCCTCTCTCTCGCCCTCAGTAAATCCTGTTTGTTCTATCTCTAAAATATATTCAGAATAGGAGCTCTTGCCACCATCCTGGTCTGTGATGGTTAATTTTATGTGTCAACTTGGCTGGGCCATGGTGCCCAGATATTTGGTCAAAGAGTATTCTGAATGCTTCTATGAAGGTGTTTTTTGGATGAAATTAATGTCTAAATCAATGGACTTTGAAAAAAGCAGATTATATTACCCTTCATAATGTGGGTGGTCTAAATCCAATTAGTTGAAGTTTTTACTAAGACAAAGACTAATCTCCCCCTGAAAAAGAAGGAATTCTGCCAGGAGACTGCCTTTGGACTTGAATGGCAACTCTTTCTTGATTCTCCAGCTTGTCCTACTCCCTTAGATTTTAAACGCAACAAGCCTCTACAATTATGTGAGCCAATTCTTTACAATAAACCTCTCAATCTCTCTCTCTCTCTCTCTCCACACACACACCCCGCCCTCAAACTTGGCTGGTCATGTTTCTCTGGAGAACCCTAATATACAGTCTAAATCATCATTAACTCTCACACTGATCACTGTGGTAATCTTTTAGTTTTCTGTTCCTGAATTCCTGTCTTGCTGTAACTTACACCGAGCATGTTTTTTACAGTTTGTTTAGTGCAAGTTTGAATTATAGTTACAATAGTTAATAATTACTAGATTTTTATCTTGCTATGATTTATTAATTTATTGATGAAACACTGATTATCAATTATGAACCAAACATAAGAGCTATAAAAATAATTAGAACATGGATCTTGCCTGGAATCTGGGGAGTGTCTATATATACACACTATATATATAGGATCTATATAAGCAGATATAAATTTAAAAAATTATAATATAGTGTGATAAATACAGTGATAAAGAATGAATAAAGTTCAAAGAAAGTATAACATCTACTTACATTAAAAAGTTGTTTTTTAGCATATGTTCTAATATGTCCTTAATAAAAAGAAGACAAAAAATAAATTTTAAAAATACAATTTTATTCATTATGTATAATTAACACATTAAACAGTAGATGTATTGGGCTTTATCCACAAAACTAATTACCTTTTGGCCAGGAGCTATGAATTTGTGACAGAGTTCAACATCTTCAGGACAATGTGAGAGAACCATCATTGTTGTAGCCTTGAAGAGTTCCTCTATAACCTAAGAGAAATGAAACAGAATCACCTGACACGTAAGCAATTTTACATGAAAAACTCGTTCAGGTATCAATAAGGACTGCACTCCAGGTTTTAGCAACTATAAATCCACTAAGTCTTTTAATCCTTGAATGTACCATGAAAAATTGGTTCAGTTTTCCAGGCATCTCAATTTCCTTGGTGTGTGGCAGGGAGGAAGAAAAAAGGAAATGTTTTAATCTTATGTTGACAGTTTCAATACTGGTAAAGAAATGAGATGTCAAATGAACAGCTATAACTGATCAATGTCTCTCCAAATTTCAACAAACTCACTTGTAGAATCAGGGTAATAACAGCACCTAACTTACAGGATGTTTGAGAGAATTAAATGAGATAAACCATGTGTCACACTTAGCTTAGTACTGGTTCAGAGAAGCACACAACAAACATCAGTTCTTGTCAACAGTAAGAACATTTTGAAAAGTGGTTTATTCACTCACTGATAAATGAAAGTCAACTTTAAAATTACAGAAATGATGATATATCTAAATATAAATATATACATTTTTTGCTTTGCTAATGGCCAAAATAAAAATAACATGAAGCAGCATACAGCAAAAATCAGTATATAAGAACTTATTCTCAAGACCAGCCTGGGCAACATGGCAAAACTCTGTCTCCACAGAAAGAAAGAAGAAAAATTAGCTGGGCATAGTGGTGTGTGCACCTGTAGTCCCAGCTCCTCAGGAGGCTGAGTTGGGAGGATCACTTGAGCCAGCGAGGTTGAGGCTGCAGTGAGCCATGATCATGCCACTGCAACCCCAGGCCAGGTGACATCTCAAAAAACAACAAAAAAAATTATTCTTCCATGGGTGCCCATAGGAGACTCATAATAGAAACTTGTTCTTAGAAGGAAAAAAGTGACTGGAATGGAAAATATTTCTAAAATGTTTTTATTCACAACCAACATTCTTGGTTTTAAATCAATGAGACAGTATTAGGTCTTCTAAATGGTGTATTCACAAAGGTGCACATATGTATAAAGTACAGGCTGCCTTAAAGGCAGGTATCTTCTCTTCCTCTGTTGCATACTAGTAGATCCTCTTGAGGGTGGAAGCATAGTGAAGGCATAATTGTCAATGGAAGTACATTAATATAGTCAGATATAGGAAAACACTTAAATACCAGTGACAACCAGATCTATTTTATGATGTTTCAGTCATTATTAGTGTTATTTATTTAATTATTTATGAGACAAGGTCTTGCTCTGTCACCCAGGTTGGAGGGCAGTGGTATAATCATAGCTCACTGCTGCCTTGATCTCTCAGGCTCAAGAGATTCTCCTGCCTCAGCCAACTATGTAACTGGGACCACAGGCATGCACCATCACATCCAGCTGATTTTTTGTTTTTTATTACAGATGAGGTCTCGCTGTATTGCCCAGACTGGTCTCGAACTCTCAAGTTCAAGTGATCCTCCCTTCTCAGCCTCCCACAGTACAAATTAAAAATTTATGCAGCCAACAAACATATGGAAAAAAGCTCATCATCAGTGGTCATTAGAGAAATGTAAATAAAAACCACAATGAGATACCACCTTATGCCACTTAAAATGGCAATTATTAAGAAGTCAGGAAACAACAGATGCTAGCAAGGCTGTGGAGAAACAGGAATGCTTTTACATTGTTGGTGGGAGTGTCAATTAGTTCAACCATTGCGAAGACAGTGTGGCGATTTCTCAAGAATGTAGAATCAGAAAAGCATTTGACCCAGCAATCCCATTACTGGGTATGTACCCAAAGGATTTGAAATCATTCTACTTTATAAAGACACATGAATACATGTTTATTGCAGTACTATTTGCAACAGCAAAGACTTGGAATCAACCCAAATGCCCATCAATGATAGACTGGATACTGTGATAGACTGGATACTGTATACACCACGGAATACTATGCAGCCATGAAAAAGAATGAGTTCGTGTCCTTTGCAGGGACATGGATGAGCTGCAAGCCATTATTCTAGGCAAACTAACGAACAGAAAACCAAACACCACGTGTTCTCACTCACAAGTGGGAGCTGAACAATGAGAACACATGGACACAGGGAGGGGAACATCACACACTGGGGCCTGTCAGGGGATGGTGGGCAAGGGGAGGGAGAGCATTAGCACAAATACCTAATGCATGTGGGGCTTAAAACATAGATGATGGGTTGATAGGTGCAGCAAACCACCATGGCACATGTATACCTAGGTAACAAACCTGCACATTCTGCACATGTATCCCAGAACTTAAAAGTAAAACAAAAACAACACAACACAAAACAACACAACGCAACTCTGGTCAGAATACAAAGAGCAACTCAGAAAAATAAACAATGATAGGTGGACTGGGAACTAGTCAACTTGATTAATAACCTGAAATGGAGAAGAATTTTAGTTCCATTTTTACCTCCTTTGTCTCCTGGTTTTGATTTGGGGGTAAAACATTGATCTGTTTAGTAGGCACAGGAAGCAAAACTTCTGGAAGAAAGCTCCTACTACTAGTCTGGTAAAGTCCCTGTAGGATAGGGTGTTTACAGGAAAATCCTTGGTTGTTTTGTCCCCCACTCTTTTCTCTCTTCTGTTCCTGGCCAAAAGGTAGCCCCAGCTGTGGAGTGGCACTGTCAGGGTGAGTGGCACAAGCACCTAAAACTCCAAGACAAGACCTGCTTCTCCAACAGAGGAACTGGGAAAGGGAGACTGCTGTCTGAAGAGTGTGGATGTGGGTAATCTCTATTATTATTATTACTATTTTTTGAGATGGAGTCTTGCTCTTATCACCCAGGCTGGAGCACAGTGGCACGATCTCGGCTCACTGCAATCTCCGCCTCCCAGGTTCAAGCGATTCTCATGCCTCAGCCTCCCGAGTACCTGGGATCACAGGCGCGTGCCACCATGCCCGGCTAATTTTTGTATTTTTAGTAGAGACAGGGTTTCACCATGCTGGCCAGATTGGTCTCGAACTCCTGACCTCAGGTGATCTGCCCGCCTCGGCCTCCTAAAGTGCTGGGATTACAGGCATGAGCCACTCTGCACCCAGCCCGTTATTAATATTTTTTTTGAATGTTTTCTCTTGCCAGTTTGACCCAATGGTGGCCACAGTCACCTGGAAATGAATAACATGGTGGCGACTAAGACCTGGGAGAAATCTGTCTTTCTGGCCAGAGAAACCAAAATGGGGGGCTTCAGGTAGCCAGACAGTGTGAAGGAAATTCTGAAGAATAGGAGAAGGTGACCCTCTAATTGTGTATGAAGTAACACAAGGCTAGGGTTCACCTCCAAGCAATGTATATGTGAAACAGACCCAAAGAAGCCCAGTGAAAGCTTCTGACAATGAACTACAATATAAATCACTGTGCAATTTCCAGACTAACTATGAGTAGCACATGCATCAGAAAGACTCAAATAGCATAGCAGAGGCTTTGAAAACTTAACTGACGTGGAAACCAACGCCAATAGAAAGTAAGATAAAACTTACAGTCTGAATCTAACCAGTTTAATAACTGGTAAAAACAACAACAAAAATAATTCCATTTCCAAAGGATTTTAACAGAACCCAGAGTGTCAGAACATGACATTAAAAACATCCAGGATATAATTAAAAATTACCGGACATACAAAGAACCAGGAAAATCTTATGAATTCTCATGAGAAAAAATAATCAATAGATATATATACACAGAAGACTCAGATATTGAAATTATCTGACAATTTAAAACAGGTATTATAACCATCTTCCACAGGTAAACGAAACATTCTTAAACAGAAAGATAGAACTTCTCAGTGGAGAAAAAGAAACTAAAAATAAATAAAAATTTTAGAATTGGAAAATATGTGAAAGAAAAATTTCACAGGATGGGCTCATTATCACAATGAAGATAAAAGAGGAAAGAATTAGTAAGTTTGAAGACAGTTCAGCTGAAATGCCCCCTACTCTGAATTACAGAAAGAAAAAATACTAGCTAGGCATGGTGGCTCATGCCTGTAATCCCAGCACTTTGGGAGTCTGAGGTGGACGGATCACTTGAGGTCCGGAGTTCAAGACCAGCCCAGCCAACATGGTGAAACCTCGTCTCTACTAAAAGTACAAAAATTAGTCGGGTGTGGTGGCGGGTGCCTGTAATCGCAGCTACTCAGGAGGCTGAGGCAGGAGAAATGCTTGAACCCGGGAGGTGGAGGTTGCAGTGAGCTAAAATCGTGCCACTGCACTCCAGCCTGGGCAACAGAGTGAGACTCTGTCAAGAAAGGCAGAAAGACAGAAAGGCAGGCAAGAAGGCAGGAAGGCAAGAAAGCAAGAAAGCAAGCAAGCAAGACAGACAGACTCATTAATAATAAGCAGAGCATCACAGCACCATGGGACGATATCAAAAGGTTTTATATTCGTGTTATTGGAGTACCAGAAGCAGAAAAGACAAAAAAAAGGCACAGAAAAAAACATGTGAAAAAATAATGGCTGAAAACTTCCCCAAGTTGGCTAAAGACATATTCAAGGAGCTCGCTAAACCACAAACAGGATAAACTCAAAGAAAATTATACGAGCGAACGAGCAAGAAGGTGTTCGACTGCTAGAGCCGAGTGAAGCGATGCCTAAATCAAAGGAACTTGTTTCTTCAAGCTCTTCTGGCAGTGATTCTGACAGTGAGGTTGACAAAAAGAGGAAAAAGCAAGTTGCTCCAGAAAAACCTGTAAAAAAAGCAAAAGACAGGTGAAACTTCGAAAGCTCTGTCATCTTCTAAGCAGAGTAGCAGCAGCAGAGATGATAACATGTTTCAGATTGGGAAAATGAGGTACGTTAGCGTTCGAGATTTTAAAGGCAAAGTGCTAATTGATATTAGAGAATACTGGATGGATCCTGAAGGTGAAATGAAACCAGGAAGAAAAGGTATTTCTTTAAATCCAGAACAATGGAGCCAGCTGAAGGAACAGATTTCTGACATTGATGATGCAGTAAGAAAACTGTAAAATTCGAGCCATATAAATAAAACCTGTACTGTTCTAGTTGTTTTAATCTGTCTTTTTACATTGGCTTTTGTTTTCTAAATGTTTTCCAAGCTATTGTATGTTTGGATTGCAGAAGAATTTGTAAGATGAATACTTTTTTTTAATGTGCATTATTAAAAATGTTGAGTGAAAAAAAAAAAATTATACCTAGACACATCATAATCCATGAGCTGAAAACCAAAGACAAAGAAAAAAATCTTTAAAGAAACCAGAGAAAAATGACCCTTTACACTGGAACAATAATTCAAGACTGGATTTATTCTCAAACACTACAGAGGTCAAAAGATAGACTATATTTAAAGTGCTGAAAGAAAATAACCGTCAAGCCAAAATTCTATATCCTGTGGAAGCATCTTTCAGAAATGACAATAACATTTAAAAATTATCAAATGAAGAAAAACTAAGAGAAGTGATTGCCAGCAGAAATGCTTTTAAATGTTCAAGGAAATTCTTTAGGCTGAAGGAAAGTGACCAGAGAAGGAAATCTGAAACTTGAGTAATGAAAGAACAACAGAAACAGTAATTTACTATTACTACCAAATGTAGGTAAATACAACAGATGTTTTTTTCTCTTCTAAAATTCTTTAAAATACATATGGTGATTGAGAGCAAAAATTCAAACATCAGCAGAGGTTTTCAACGTATGTGAATTGTGATTGGCAGAATAATATTTATCCCTCTGCCAAAGCTGTCCATGCTCCAATTCCAGAACCCATGAGTATGTTAGCCTACCTGGTAAAAGAAACTGTGTATGTGTGATTAAGAATCTTTAAATGATGAGATTATTCTAGATTATGTGGTGGGACTAATGTAATCACAAGGATCCTTTACGTGAAAGAGGGAGGCATGAGGGTGAGAGTTAGAAAGATTTGAAGATGATACCTTGCTGGTTTTTAAGGTCTGTGAGCCAAAGAATGCAGGTAGTCTCTAGAAAATGCAAGAGGCAAGGGACCTAATTCTCTCCTGAAGCCTCCAAGGGGAATGCAACTCTGCTGACACCTTTTAGCAGCGTTGGATTTTAGACCAGTAAAATCCACTTTGGACTTCTTACCTCCAGAAGAATACAATAATAAATTCGAGTTGTTTTAACCCACCAGGTTTGTGGTGACGTGTTACAGCAGCAATAGGAAATTAACACATAGAACTTGTAATGCATATGGCAACTATAAGACAAAGGGGTGAAGGCAAAGGGAAATATATAGTAGTAAGACTGTTGTTTTACTTGAAGTGGTAAAATATTAAATAGAATATGGAACAGAATAGAGGATTCAGAAATAGATCCATATATGTAAGACCAACTGATTTTTGACAAAGACCCAAAAGCAATTCAATAGACGAAGTTTAGCTAACAGCCTTTTCAATAAATGGTGCTGGAGCAAGAAGTTATCCAGAGGTAGAAAGGAAAGGGGAAAGACAAGAGAGGAAAGGAAACGAAGGGACAAGAACTTCTATGTCTCACGTTACACAAAAATTAACTCAAAATGGATCACAGACTTACATGAAAAACATAAAGCTAAAGCTATAAAACATCATAAAATCCTTGAGATCTAGGGCTAGGTAAAGAGTTCTTAGACTTGACACAAAAATCAAGTCTTAGCACAATCCATTAAAGAAAAAATGATAAACTAGATGTCATCAAAATTAAGAGAAAAGCCAAGCTACTGACTAGGAGAACACAGTCAGACACCACACATCCAACAAGGAATAGTAGCTAGAATATATAAAGAACTCTCCAAACTCAACAGTGAAAAAAACAAGCAAGCCATATGGAAAATGGGCAATAAAAATACATTTCACAGAAGATGACACATAGATGGCCAGTAAGTACACGAAGAGATGCTCAACATCAATAAGCATTAGGGAAATGCAAATTTAAACCACAATGAGATACTAATACACAGCTCTTAGAATGGCTTAAAACCACCACACATGCCTGACAGTACTTGGTAGTGATGAAGAACTAGAACAAGTAAAACTTCCATACATTGCTGTAGGAATGCAAGATGGAACAGTCACTTTGGAATACAGATTTCCTTCCTATAAAATGAAAGAACCTTTATAATTTATATAAGGAACATAAGTAATCATGGACTTTGGTATCCATAATGGTGGGCAGTGGGGAGGGTCCGGAAACCAATCCCTTCTGGATACCAAGAGATAACTCCACTTAGAAGTAAATTTAACCAAGGACATAAAAGATCTGTATAATGAAAACTATAAAACATCACATCAAACACTGACCTAGTAATCCCACTCCTAGGAATTTACCCAAGAGAAATCAGTCTGGGTGGCTGTGGCTCACACATGTAATCCCAACACTTTAGAAGGATGAGAGGCAGGAGGATCCCTTGGGTCCAGGAGTTTGAGACCAGCCTGGGCAACATAGTGAGATCCTGTCTCTACAAAAAATTTTAAAAATAGCACCTGTAGTCCTAGCTTCTTGAGAGGCTGAGGTGGGAGGATCACTTGAGCTCCAGGAGTTCATGGCTGAAGTGAGCTACGACTGCACCATTGCACTCCAGCCTAGGTGACAGAGTGAGACCCTGCCTCAAAAAACAAAAACACAGAGAGAAATGAAATTTTACATTCATACAAAACCTGCACATAAATATTTACGGCAACTTTGTTTGTTACTTTCAAAAACAGAATAAACTAAATGTCCTTCAACTGGTGAACGGATAAATCAAAACTGCTTCAGATAGCTATTATGCAAGTCTCAGGGAGTAATGTCACTGAAGCTACAGCCTTGCCCAGGCCCACAGCATCTAAAGCCACTGAACAAGTAACTGTTTTCTCTGGGATCACTGATCTCTCTGGGGTAGTCCAACCCTTTTTAATTAGTTCCCGACTTATTTTGGAATATATCTGAGATAACACCAGCTAAGGTAGTACAAGATAATGCTCTAAATAAAATGTGTGATCTTCTGGTTCACAGTATTCCTGGGCATTAATCACCAAAGCTTAAGAAACTAGCCTAAAAATCCATCAGTCAAGACATCTACAGATAAAAACAAAGTGAAGAAATGGAAGAAAAAGAGAAAATGAGGTGGGGTATGCTGACTCATGCCTGTAATCCCAGAACTTTGGGAGACTGAGGCAGACGGATGGCTTGAGCTCAGGAGTTTAAGACCAACCTGGGCAACCTGGTGAAACCCCATTTCTACCAAAAAATTAGTTGGGCATGGTGGTGTGTGCCTATAGAACTAGTTACTCGGGAGGTTGAGGTGGGAGGATGGCTTGAGCCCAGAAGCGGAGGCTGCAGTGAGCTAAGAGTGCGCTCCACCCTGGGAGACAAGGGTAAGACCCTGTCTCAAAAAAAGAAAGAAGAAAGAAAAAAAAGAAAAGAAAGGAAAGAAAGAAAGGAAAAGAAAATGAAATAAAGAAATGACTAATTATAAACATTAAGTTTAGACTGAAATGCTCCATTTGAAATATTTAGAGCAGAATAAAATAATTTCATGGCATTGTTGACTGAATGCAAAGGTGAAAATCTGTAACTGAATTCTGCTCACACTTACTAAAAAGGTATGTAGCTTAACCTATTTATTCCTCAATGTTTTTACTAATATAACTGAGAAAAATAAACAATATCTTGTAACCCTGTCATATGGTAAAATATAACTGTAGAACAAAAACTAATAAAGAATTAGGAGGTGAAAGCTACTTAATGAATGCACACTGAAAGCTACTTAAGGAATGCACACTGACTCCTTCTGAAGCTCAGATCCTGAATTCCTACAGTCCAGAATATGGTTGTTCAACAGCGGCACTACTGATATTTTGGGCCAGCTAATTACTGGGGAGAAGGTGGTTGTGCACTTCAGATTGCTGAATAGCACTCCTGCCTTTACCAACTACATGCTAGTAATGACCACTCTCTCCCTTCCCTGCCCATTCCCTAATAGGGATAACCAAAAATGTCTCATGGGGACTGATCCAAAATGCTCAGTGGGAAGTGTGAAGAGGGTATGGAAGTGAAATGCTACATTGTGTGGTCAGAATGCCCCTTCAGGGCCAGGTGCCCTATACAAGAATCCAGGAATATTATTAACTGCTGACGGTTTATAGTTGAGTGCTTCATCAGGAACTGTCAAGACCCAAAGGTGCTGCCTTACTCAAGGTTATGCCCCTTCCAGTGGCTAATCACGTCCAATGACTGGTTGATATGGGAAGGCACAAAGTGCTACCCCCCTGCCTTCCGATGGGACAACTGGAAAGGACCATTCCAGTTCCAAGAAGAGGCTAAGGCCTCTGTTTGTAAGTGCATCACAGTTCACTCTTCCTACTGTTCAACGTGACTTTTTTCCTTTCCTTACGAATGCTGTTCTCAAGAGCACTCCCCAATAACGCCCCTGCCCACACATCTCTGCCCTAGAGTTTTGTTTACTAGGAAATCCAACTCAAGACAGGGTAATAAAATAATTAGTCTGTTCTATTTGTGATATATATGGTATTTATGTTTTAAGTGGAAATAGGTCATTTACTGGGTAAGAGTAGAAAGACATATAAATGAATAGAAACGAGAGCTGATGAAAATCACTAAAATAAACATCCCATAATTACAAATCCAAACAAGATAGTAACCACAATGCTTCTGAATAGACAATTCATAATTTAACAGTTAACAATTCCTGGGTATTTATTAAGTGCCATAAATTATGCTAAGTACTTCATATATATGTATATAATAGATACATACTATATATATAATCTGTCCAATCTTCTCAAGTAGCCTATAAAGTAGGAATTTTTATTCCTATGTATTGGAATTTTGATGAGGACACTGAGGCCTAGAGAGATTAAGTCCTTTGTCTAAGTTGGTCACATAGCACGTGAGTGGTTAAGCATCAAATCTTGGCCCATCCAATTCCACTGGTGTACAGTGTCTGGATTATGTCTACAGCCTCCTAACAAGGCCTCTCTACTCTCATCTACCTCTAAATCATTGTTCACATTGCTGCTAAAAAGATGTGTCTAAAATACAGCTCTGACCTTCATTTTCCAACTTAGAACTCTTGCTCCTTAAATTTTGGGTAAAGTTCAAACTCCTTACCATGGCGTTGAAACACGAGGTCTTTCATGATCTGCTGCCTGACCATGACCTTCTCTCCAGCCTTATCCCCTGCTTAACTGAGCTGACAGCTCCTGTGGATGCTTTCTAATATAGCTACATAGGGGTTTACGTAAGTATTACAGACATTTATATAATTATAAAGATGCTTGGTTTATTTTCCTAGCAAATCAGAGCTACTATTTAGTGAACCTGCTTGTGTTCCACACCTCGTGCTATGTGCTTTATATTATATACACAATTCCATTTACCCTCACATAACCTTAGGAGTAAGTATAATATTTTTCATTTTAAAGTTGAGGAACCTAAAGATCATGAAAGTCAGGGAACTTCACAGCAAAGCTAATGGCAGAGCTGGGATATAAACTTAAATCTGTCTGACTCTTATATTTTAAACTATTACAGTAAAGGCATTTAGTAAGTGTTTATTAAGTAGTTCTCCCTTCTTTTCACTTTATGAATACCTGTAACACATAAATGTCTGAGGTAAAAATATATACAGAAACATTTTAATGTCACAGATACCTGCTATTTTAAAACTTGTGTACCTACCTGCATGAGATCTTGAAGGCTGTTAACAAAAGAAATCTCTGCTTCTACCATATAAAACTCTGCCAGGTGCCTCCGGCTCTGAGAATTTTCAGCTCGGAAGGTCGGACCAAAGGTAAACACTTGAGTAAAAGCTCTGCAATTCAAGATTAAGAGAATAAAAATAGAATTCACATGATTAATTTTAAGGATTTAAAATATTCACTGAGCTCTTAAGGAAATAAAAACAAGCTTCGTGTGCCTCTGTCTTGTCCACAGACTCACACATATTTGCTGCTATATATTTCTCTAATGGGTGATAATAATAGTTTCATTAAAAATGTTACATTGAGGCTGGGCACAGTGGCTCAGGTCTGTAATCCTAGCACTTCCTGGGAAGACTGCTTAAACTTACGAGTTCAAGACCAGCCTGGGAAACATGGTGAAAATTTACGTCTACAAAAAATCTTTTAAAATAGCTGGGTATGATGGCCTGTGCCTATAGTTCCAGCTACTTGGGAGGCTGAGGCAGGAGGATCGTTTGAGCCCAGGAGGTTGAGGCCACAGCGAGCCATGTTCATGCCACTGCATTCTGGCCTGGGCGAGAGTGAGATCCTGTCTAAATAAAAAAATAAAAAATAAAAAAAAAAGAAAAGAAAAAAGAAAAAAAAAGTTACATTTATAGAAACCATTTTATCCTGAAGGAATCTGCAACTGCTTCACAAATCCTATGGTTTTACTAAATATAGAAACATAACCACTTCTGGGTACACTCTACTGCAGCTGCCTTAAATAGCAGGCAACTACATTTCACAGCAATAAAGAACAAAGTAAAGAAAAAAACACCACAGCCCAAGAAACCACACAGAAAACCTAGATAATAACAGCGAAAACTAGAATTTCATGTAGATAAAGTGTGTTCATTTATTTTTTAAACACATGAAAAAAGAACATCAGATACATATAGCAGTTCACCTTGTTCAAGGGCCACTCAAGTCCTTCACAACCACCCAAGTCTTTCAATCAATGGCGAATGACCCCTGAAATTTGGAGGTGAGAGATTTTGAGGAACTACTTTATTCCCTTGATTCCAGGGGACTATAGCTCAACCATCCAAATGGGGAGAAAAATCCCTTATTCTTAAATTCCTATAGTGAAGTAGACACTATATCTGTCATTCTTTAATACTTATTGTTTCCCTCACATTCAAACCAAGTAACAGCTGAGATTAGATCAAGCATGTATGAAGTAATAAATATTTCTTGAGGACTTAATCTTTAAATGTTAAGGTTTTGTTAGAACAAAACAAGCTGTTTGAGGTTCCTTAGCTATGATCCTGAGCACACCTAATCTGTCATTTAGCCAAATAATATTAAGATCAGAAAACTTAGTGTAGAAAATAGATGGATTATGTATCTATATATTAGTTTTGTTTGTTTGTTTGTTTTTTAGTAAATATACTCTGGGAAAGGAAACAAAGTAACTATGGTAAAAACCAAGGGATTTATTTTTCTCTCAATTGCCATTTCAGTAAGACCCAATTGGTAGAAGCTTAGGAATTTATATTTTGGTTCTACAGCTACCTTCCTAAGACCATGATCTGCTAACCTCTGAGAACCTTAGTTTTTATTGAAAAAATAAACACTAGGAGCTCAAAAATATTACTATGGTTGCCTTTCTTCCAAGATTCAGCTACAGACTTGCCTACTAGAATGTTTCTGAAAAGACTAAACCTACTTTGTGCAAAATGAAAATTTTGATCCTGTTCCCCAAAAGACAAAATGAACAGTCCTGACTTTATTTTTATATTTCCTCCAGCTCTGTTAATCTCAGTTAATCCACCTACTCAACCAAGACAGATCCCACATTCCCCAACTTATCACATGGCCCTTATCATTTTGATCACAAAATTTAGTTGTTTACATCTCGGAAAACTCTGAAATCTCGCAGCTCTTCTCTATCTCCACAGCTACTGTCAGTGTAAACCTTTGTCTCCTGCTTAGAAAACAACAGCTTTTAAACTGGTGTCTGGCACCTGTCTTCCTCCAGTCCCAAACTACAGGTTTCCAAACTCAAATCTGATTATGTCAGCCCTAATTTTGAAATCTTCAATGATTCCTTAGTACCAAAGAATAAAATTCCAACTCCTAATTTCAACTCAGTTCTCTCCCACACACCCTTTCCTCCAGCCACTCTGAAGACCTTCTCCTTTCCTAGCATGCCCCACGCATGCCCTTAGGTTTTTGCATAGGCTGTTCCCTACCCTGTATTGCCTCCTCCACTGCTCCTCTACCCTCCAAATGGAAAATTCCCATTCATCCTTTAAGACTTGGCTCAACTGTCACTTCCTCTCTGAATCCTTACCACTGCCCCAAATTTATTGCTCCTTCTTGTATATTATGATAACACTTTTTCATGTTTATTATATAGAACATATCACTTTGAAATGTAACTATTTATCTTTCTCCCCCAAAAAACTATAACATTTTCCAGAACAGGAACCATGTTTTATTCATATTCGCATCTCTAGTGCCTAAGATAAAACAGGTGCTCATGCTGAATGAATGAGTACTAATGATGATGATAGGCTTCCTCAGTTGTAAACTAAAAAGCACATCCTCACAAACAGTAACATTACAAACACAGAAAAATACTCAGATATATGTCACCGAGGCTCTCTCAGTACCTAAAAGGGGTCAAACAATCCAGGTCTGGTCCAAACAATAAATTCAATAATTAGAAGGCCCTAAGTTTCCAATCTCTGACTGTGCCATCTCTAGGTAGGTTGGCAATAGTATAGTACATCTAAATAAGTAAAATGACATTTCTGGTACTTTATCACAATAAATTGTATGTATACTTATGGAGCATAGGATGCTCAAAGATGAGCAGCAATAGGAATTTTTAAATTTTACAATGGTTAATGATTTTCCCTGGCAACACAGGGCAAGGTCTCTAGTGTAAAATGCAGAAAAGGCTCAATAACTTTTATTTCAATTATAGTAAGGATCAGGCTCTGATTGAGGTATCCAAGAGCTAAATATCATTTTGATAGAGCAAGAACTAATGACCACAGTGCTTCCTCTGAAGTTACAGAGTAATAAAATGAACTGGAAGGTATGTTGAAAAATTGCATAAGAAAGCATCTAATCTTTAAGCAGATACATGTTTAAATAATTCAATAATGATCACACTATGTCAGTATCCAAAGACATTGTTTAGTATCAAGTGTTCTATTATACGTAATAGTAGCAGTAGCAGTAGCAGTACTAGTGGCCACCATTATGGAGTGATCATCATGGGCCAAGCACTAAATGGCCAAGAACCTTAGAGTTAATCCCTTCATAGTTAACTCAATCTAAGTATGTATTCATACATTTATCTTCCAGAATAAGAAACTGCAGTTCAGAGAGGTTAAGCAGCTTTCCCAAAAGTCAAAGTCATAGCTTAGTAAATGGAAGTCAGACTCAAATCCACATTTCTGACTCTAATGCTCATAGCCTTAACCATGATATTAACAATAATGATGCTCAAAACAACATTGCAAACTCAGAAAATTAGAAAGAAAAATTTTTAGTATATTCCCCCTTCTCAAAGATAACTAGGGTAAGCAGTTTGGCATATTATGAATAGCTTGTTTTATGTGTTAAAATACAGCTCTCTAGAACGTTATCTTCATGAAAATAATGAGAATGACATATTCTCATCAATACTTTGTAATCTTTAGCAAGTTATCTAGCTTTTCTGGTCTTCAAATTCTTATAGGAATTGGGGTTGGGGGCAGCTTGGCATTGATCTCTATTATCTTTTGCAATAATTTTGTCTCTAGGTGCCTGTGGAATCACTTCTAGTTTAATTTGTTGATTTCTTTCTTTTTTCCTATCTTCCACAGACATGGAAGCCATTTGCAGCAAAGATTGAACCAACCAACATTTAAAATAAAATCTGAGAACAAGGCCATTTCAAAAATAAGATACAAAACCAGGTGAAAGGCCAGTATGGCTCTGAGAAGAGACCAGGAGAAAAAGAAAACACTCGGCACTAAGAATCATTCTTGTGCCAAATTATGAAGACAGGAAAGCTATATAAGGAAAATCCATGAGCTTGGAGTTAATGTTTAGTATAACAAAAGTACATTCAATACACATCAACCAAGATAGCTACAAAAATGGCTCTTTGGAAAATAAAAAGCAAAATTGCAAAAAAAAAGTTCTACAAAGTTCACTTTTTCCAGTGTGTAGAGTCTTATGAAGCCCTCAAGATGGCAAATAGATTAATATAAAGTGGTCACTGATTGCCTGGCCATTTATTCTTTCTGACCCTGAAATTTCACAGCGAATCTTAACATTCTGAAAGAACAGAGGAACTGCTGTTCTTTAGTTTGGGAAGAACTTATTCAGCTTAAGATTGATCAGCAACTTTCACTACACCCTTCCTAAACCACCCCCAACCTCCATATCACTTTTCTACTGTTAGTTTAGTAAAAGTTCATTGACCTTAAATGAACTCCCAGAAAACTTTTAAACTGGATTTTAAAAGTTTTTGCCAAGTGCTTTTCTCATCATTCAGAAAATGATCGTCTATTTTACTATTGTTTTGTGTTCACTGGATTGTCAATACTGTGACATATTTTGCATTCATTATTTCTACCTGCCCAACAGAGTAGATTCCAGATACCTCCTTTTCAGCTTTCCCTTATCCCTCTATCATGCAATACACTTGGTGGAAAGGGATTATAAAAGAGATGCAGCCTTCACCATTTCAATAATCAAGTCATGTCAAGATGCCTTAGGGAGGGTGCATTCTAAATTCTAAAAATTCTTACCTTTATTGCCAAAAACTTGTGCCAAATAATTTCCTTTAACATGTTCTTAATACTTTATCTGGAACTGAACTTGAGACCCAAGCAAAATTTAATCTAAATTGTATGATGAAACACCAAGTTTGACAGAGTCTGACAACAATCCTGCTAAAGGGGGCGGAACATTAGCTAACCATCTGAGGAGATGACATGTGAAAAGAACATTCTAGCAAAGCAGACACCAACACATAGGTCCTAAGGTAGGAAGGAGCCTGACATGTTTAAAGAATTTAAAGAACAGGTGTAGGCCAGTAGCAGGATCAATGGTAAGAGATGGTGGAAAGGACCAGAACATGTAGGGCCTTCCTTGTAACCACAGTAAGCAGTGACCAGATTTTATCTGATACACATGGAAATACCCTCACCTCTTGAAACATTTAACACTATTTTCCTAGTATTCTCCTAGTTTTCCTTCTAAATACTGCTCTGACCTCTATTTCTGCCTCCTTTTGCATGCCACTTTAGCTGTTCATTAAGCAGTAGCATTCCTCCAAAGTTACTCCTAGAACCTCTAACTTTTCTCATGATACTTTTCCTTATATGATCTCTCTTGGCCAATGATTTCAGTTAACCACTTACTTGCATACACATATTTATACCTTCTAACCAGCCCTCCTCTCTAAGTTCCAAAAGTATATATCCATCTGCTTATTTGGTCCTTTCACTTGTCACAAACTGATCTCATGCCTCCTCCCAGCTTCCACTTTGATTTCAGTCACCTCCCAACCTTCCTAGGCCAATCTTCTCAATATGCTCTTTTTTTTTCCTGTTGGTTTGGTGAAAAAACCAATATGCTCTTTAATAACACCATGTCCTACTTACTGTTCACAGCACCTTTCAAAATAAAACATTTACATCAATTGATGTGATTATTTAACATCCATCTCCATTAGACTGGAAATTTCATGAGTGACACTCTCTCTCTCTCTCTCTCTATATATATATATATTGGTTCATTATGGCATCCTCATCCTCAGTCTTAATCCAATGCCCAACACATACTAGTCAATATTTGTCAAATAAGTAATTCATTTTCTATAAAATATGCTGATCCCCAAATTGCATTTTTTAAGAGATGGGGTCTCCTATGTTGCCCAGACTGGACTCCTGGGATCAAGTGACCCTCCTGCCTCAGGCTCCCAAGAAAGTGGAACTACACATGCACACTATGGCACCCAGCTTCCCAAATGAATATTTGCAACAGCACTGGGATGGGATTAAGGGTAGAAGAGGAAGGTAAATAGAATATCAATTACTAAACAGAAAATACTGCTGTTCTGTGAAATTATTGTTCACAGAAGGCACTAGACAATAACAGCATCAGTTTTTTAAAACTGTCACATATTTTTGCTCTGTCAACAAGAAAATCCTTGAAAAGGACTAGAGAGGGTAAGCTGCTCTAATTAGAAAAATTTTTAAATTAACTGTAATATTACTACAAGAAAATAATTATCCTCGTCTATTCTATGTAAACACAGCAGTACATGATTCTTTGGCTCCTGCCTGAGTGAAATGCCACTTCATTCCTGCCACAGTGGACTCTTCAGGACTGACTGACTGGATATGGGGTCTTAGAAAATAACATTATTCTAAAAGGTCACAAATCCGTTCTTTCTAATTGAGTATTTATCCTTATGTCTCAATAAGATACCTTTCAAAAACAGGTATATAATTATACAAAAAACTACCTTTCAAAAACAGGTATATAATTCTATCAACTGCACTTACTCGTGTTGAGATTACCCCTCTTACATTTCTCATATTTAGAGGTCCTTGCTCTGAGGACCACTAAAGAGAACAACATGTCAGTACTTTACTTCAGTCACATGTACTACATAGCACTGAAGTGTCATTCAAGTCTACAAATATTTCAAAGGTTCCCTTTTCTTAGGCCTGATACTACAGAGGTAGAGAAGTCATTATGGCATTGAATTATCAACAATTTCCTGGACTCCAGTCCTGTCCAGATGACTCACTTTTTTAAGGTTACAGTACTGATTAAGAACATGTAGTCTAAAGACCTCAGTTGAAATCATGGCTCCTCCACTTAGGAACAAACTAAGTTCTTAATTTCTGTAAGCCTCAATTTCCCCATGCAAAAATGAGGGTGAGTATATAAATGTCATGGAGGTTATTATAAAGATGAAATGAAATAAAATACATCAAAAGGTTAACCTAATACCAACTATATGGTAAGAGAACAAATGGATCAAAGTTACTTTTTGTCTCCTTCCTTTCCATTGGGATACAGTTGGCATTTGCTTAATTTTTTTTTTTTTTTTTTTTTTTGAGACAGGGTCTTGCTGTATCACCCAGGCTGGAGTGCGGGGGCACAAACACAGTTCACTGCAGCCTCAACCTCCTGGGCTCAAGTAATCCTCCTGCCCCAGCCTCTTGAGTAGCGAAGACCACAACTATGTGCCACCCAGCCCAGCTAATTAAAAATCTTTTTATAGATGGGGGTCTCACCATGTTGTAAAGATCCCTTTACACTTCAAATTATTGTAGATCTCAAAGAAATTTGGTTTATGTAGGTTGTATCTACCAATGTTTACTATAAAAACTATGTTTGTGTTACTTAAAAATAATGACAAGGCCGCACATGGTGGCTCATGCCTGTAATCCAAACACTTTGGAAGGCTGACGCGGGTGGATCGTTTGAGGCCAGGATTTGAGACCAGACTGGGCAACATGGTGAAACCCCATCCCTACAAAAAATACAAAAATTAGCCAAGCAAGGCGGCGTGCACCTTTAGTCCCAGCTAGTTGGGAGGCTGAGGCAGGAGGACTGATTGAGTCTGGGAGGTTGAGGCTGCAGTGAGCTATGATAATGCGACTGTGCTCCAGCCCAGGTGACAGAGCGAGACCCTGTCTCAAAAAAAAAAAAAACAAAACACACAAAACAAAAACAATGACACGTCCATTATGTGTTACAAATAACATACTTTTTATGAAACATAATTTTTTCCCAAAACAAAAAAATTAGTAAGTGGAGTGACACTGCTTTATACTTTTATAAGTTTCTTTAATGTCTGGCTTAACAAAAGGTGGCTAGATTCTCATATCTACTTTTGCATTCAATCTGATGCACTATCACATGCCACAAAGACTGGAAAACACTGTATATATACTCTTGAGACAATGAGAATGAAAAAGGCAATTACTGTCTTAGTATTATGAAAATTGTTTCAACTTCAAGGATTCCCCTGAGAGGATGTGAAGCCCCAGAGATATCCAGACCATATGCTGAGAACCACTACCTTTGGCAATGGTTCTTAACGAGGAGTATTAGTTCAGGGCTCTACCTCTGAAGACCTCTATTCAAAAAGTCTAAGAAGGATCCTGGTCATGGATATATTTAAAAGCTCCACTAGTAATTATGATGTGAATCCCTAATAAAGAACTACTGCCCTAAAGAAAGTTTAGACCTCTAATTAATATACTTTTTAAAAAGATTTTTGATGGCTAAATTTTGAAAATAAAAAATAACAATGTTGGCAAGGATATAGAGAAACTCCTTGTATACTGTTGGTGGGAATGTGAAATTGTATAACTGTTATGGAAAACAATTTGGTGGTTCCTCAATAAATTAAACATAGAATGACCCAACAATTTCCTCCTGAATATACACCTCAAAGAAATAATAAAGACAAGTATTCAAACAAAACTTTGTACACAAATGTTCATAGTGGCATTATATAGATAGCCAAAAAGTAGAAATAACCCCAATATTCATCAATGAATGAATGAATAACCTAAATGTGGTATATTCATACAATGGAATAATTTTCAGCCATAAAAAAGAAATACTGATACACGCTATAACATGGATGGAAACACTAGGCTAAGTGAAAGAAGCTACACACCAAAGGCCACATACTATATGATTTCCTGTATATGAAATATCCAGAATAGGCAAATCTATAAAAACAGAAAGCAGAAAGTGGTTGCCAGGATTGGGTGGGGAGGAAATGGACAATACATTATTTTACATGAGTTGCTATAACAAAATATCACAGACTGGGTGACTTAAACAACAGAAATTAATTTTTCTGCAGTTCTAGAGGCCAGAAATTCAAGACCAAAGTGACGGCAGGATTGGTTTCTGGTGAGGCCTCTCTTTCAGGTTTGCTGAAGGCTGCCTTCTTGATATGTCTTCATGTGGATTTTCCTCTGTGCACAAGCACTCCTGGTGTCTCTTCCTATATGGACACCAGTCATACTGGATTAGGGTTCCACCCTTATGTCCTCAAACAACATTACTTTTTAATGGTACTATCTTCAAATACAATCACATAGGAGTTAGGACAACACAATATATGAATCCTGGGGGAGAGGCAATTCAGTACATAACAGAGATTAACTGTTTTATGGGTATGGGACTTCCTTTTGGGGTGATGGAAATGTTCTGGAACTAGACAGTGATGTTGGTTGTACAATGTCACTATTGGTAAATTTTATCTTATGTATATTTTGCCACAATACATTTTTTAAAAGTTGACTGAGGCCAGGCGTGGCGGCTCACGCCTGTAATCCCAGCACTTTGGGAGGCTGAGGCAGGTGAATCAGCTGAGGCTGTGAGGAGTTCGACATCAGCCTGGCCAACATGGTGAAATCCTGCCTCTACTAAAAATACAAAAATTAGCCAGGTGTTGCTATATATATATGATATAACAAAATATCACAGACTGGGTGGCTTAAACAACAGAAATTAATTTTCCTGCAGTTCTAGAGGCTGGAAATCCAAGACCAAAGTGACAAGTGGCATACCCCTGTAATTCCAACTACTTGGGAGGCTGAGGCACAAGAAGTGCTTGAACCCAGGAGGCTCAGGTTGCAGCGAGCCGAGACCACACCACTGCACTCCAGCCTGGACGACAGAGCGAGACTTCATCTCAAAAAAAAAAAAAAAATGTTGAATGATGAGACTGTCTATCAAGCACTTTACACACATTCATTTCATCCTTGCTACCGTATAAGAGAGGTGATTTCATTCCATTTTATAACTTCAGACACTGAGGCTTACATAAGTTAGTAAATAGTCCAGAGCATCAAGCCAAAGCTGCTTTAACATAAGCAGTCCAAATCCATGGCCCACTTACTGTACTGCTGCAAGGGTGCAGTCTTAAAAAGTAAAAAGTTCAGCACAGATGCTGAATGGTACCACTGAGCATCTGTGCTCTACTTTTTAAAGTACAAAACATGTGCAAAGAGAAGTTCTGTATCTTAAATGTCACTGTCCTCTGGGTGGTTTCTGCCCCTCTGGACAACTTGGTTATTCCATTCTTGGTGGCCGTTCTTTGTTCACCTTTCTTCCACCATCCCTTACTTGCTTCTTTCCTGTCTTATTCTTTCTCCTATATATAGTTATTTAGTAGTAGAAAGGAACAGTCATTAATAAGCACTGATGGTCAATCAGGTACATTTTCATTCTTTCTTTTTTTCTGAGACTGAGTCTTGCTCTATGGCTAGGTTGGAGTACAGTGGCACAATCTTAGCTCACTGCAACCTCCCACTCCTGCGTTCAAGTGATTTTCATACCTCAGCCTCTGAGCAGCTAGGATTACAGGCACGTGCCACCACACCTGGCTAATTTTTATATTTTTAGTAGAGATGGGGTTTTGTCACATTGGCCAGGCTGGTCTCAAATTCCTGGCCTTAAGTGATCTGCCCACCTCGGCCTCCCAAAGTGTTGGGATTACAGGAATTAGCCACCATACCCAGTCAGGATACATTTTCATTCTATTTTATGATTTACAAAATGGTAACATATCCAATATACTTTATAGCACTTCTCAACTATGGGCAGCTTCTTCCCTTCCCCCGCCTACCTTCTTTAGCTACTTTCAAGTCTAGAGCCATTCTGGAGCATTGTGGAGCCCATAAGGTTGGACTTATGCAAAAGGAGGCTTTGTTATAAATGCTTAGATGACCTAGAGCAGTGATTCTCAAGTTTTAACATGCATTAGATTGACCAGAGGCTTGTGGAAACACAGTTTACTTGGCCCCACCCCACTTGGCCCCACCCCTAAACTGGTCAGCTTTAGTATGTCCAGGGTAGGCCTGAGAGTCTCCATTTCTACACATTCCAGGTGATGGTGATGCTGCTGGTCCAAGGACTACATGTTAAAAACCACTGATCCAGAGTGGTTTTCAGCCCTGGCTGCATAGTAGAATAACATATGGCACTACAGAAAACAATCCTGATGCCCAGTCCCACACCCAGATCAATTAAATCTGATTTTTCCTAAGGGGGCTAGGGGAGTCAAGCTAATATATCTATATATTTTTTAAAAGATCCTGAAACATTCTAACATATAACCAGAGCTGAGAACCACTGATCAAATTCTTTTTTTTTTTTTTTGAGACTGAGTCTTGCTCTCTCACCCAGACTGGAGTACAGTGATGCAATCTTGGCTCACTGCAACCCCCGCCTCCCAGGTTCAAGCCATTCTCCTGTCTCAGCCTCTCGAATAGCTGGAACTACAGGCGCATGCCACCACGCCCAGCTAATTTTTGTATTTTTAGTAGAGGCGGGGTTTCTCCATGTTGGCCAGGCTGGTCTCGAACTCCTGACCTCAGGTGATCCGCCCACGTCGGCGTCCCAAAGGGCTGGGATTACAGGCATGAGCCACTGTGCCCAACCTGATCTAGCTCTTTTAATTACCACTTATGATTGAAAGTAAAAGGCACAGATCATTGACATGAAAGGTATTATTTCATAAAAAGGGTCCATTTGCATAGACCTATATACTATGAATAAAATAAACATTTTCTAACACTCTTGACAGACTCTAAATCAAACAGAGCTTGGTTTATGAACATAAAAGCACAAAGGAAGAACCATCAAAAACTAGAAATAGGCAAACTGCTTTTACAGGAGTTAGCCTATAGAAATAATATATGAAAAATCCCTATTCATTTTCCCTGAATAGGAAGAGTAAGGGCGAGAAGGAGGAGGAAAAAGAGGAAAAATGGCATGCTCTGCCACGCCAGGCCTCGTAGGCTGCATGAATACTAAAAATGAACACTCTCAATGATATGGATCATGGGATGACCCATACAAAAGGCAGAGAAACTCTGGGTTGAACTATTCAAACTGTTATCTCCAAATTCCCAAGTTACATCCAACCCTCCACAGCTATATAGGAAATACCAGTATTATCAAATCACACATATATTTTGGCTAAGAAAGGCATGTAAGAAAATTTTTGAGATAACTCTTTCTACAGTAGTACCTAAAATACTGTCTGCCTAAAATTCAAATTTTTCCATTGAACTTCACACCACACTGTCATAAAGGAGAATCAGGCAGAAAGCCCAGAATAATTACCCAGTTGAAGAAACTAAATGAAAGACCCTAAAGAATGTTCCAGAAACAAAAAACAAGTGTCTATCTCCTGATCTTTATCCTAATTCACATGCTAAATCTACCTCTTAAATGTGAAATAAGGCTGGCTTGGGTTTTGCATATTCTCCAACTGTAAAGATTTATGTGACACATGTCTGTTTATCCATCCCCTACACCTGTTTCATGTGGCAAAACACCAGTTTTTTTTTTTTTTTTCTGTGTAGGGTATATGAGGGAAATAAAATAGGAGTTGACATCAAAATAAATAAAATTAATGTGGCTAGCAACTAATACATGTGACTAAGCTTATGTGTTATCACCTTTTACTGGTGAGAGGGAAGGAAAACCATAACTGAATTTATTGGCAATTTTTTCTAAAGGAGCAAAGATAAAATTTCCTTTTATTTTCTGTAAAACACATACAAACATACACACAAACACACATACACGTTTTTTTTTTTTCCTACAGCACATCTTCTGCAGCCTATGAGGCATTTCTATTACGTGGTTCCCTAAAAACAAGCAAATATAACACCGATGAAGAGAGAAATTTAATCTGCTCCTATTCATCAACTTTAGGGTGATCACAGGTCTTGGTTTGCCCAGGAAAAATCCATTTTATGCTGACTGCTCCAGCATAACTGTTACCAGCCCTCCCTTTTGCTCTTTAAAGTGTCCTTGTTTAGATGCCCTAGCTCTGCCCCAAAACTGCACTTAAGGTTGTTAGTGGGTTTCAGTGAAGTAAAATGCACAGAAATGTTTCCGTGGTTTCTATAATTCATGTACACAGATCACAGGCAAACTTTTACAATTTCGACTAAAAAAAAAAAAAACAAAATCACTGAATTTTCTGAATTCATACCAAGAGAAATTCACACCCACTGCATGAAAATGTAAAATGAAGCCAGGAGCGGTGGCTCATGTCTGTAGTTTCAGCAGTTTGGGAGACCAAGGAGGGAGGACCACTTCACCCTAGGAGTTTGAGACCAGCCTGGGCAACACAATGAAACCTTGTCTCTTAAAGAAAATAAAACACACACACACACACACACACACACACACACACACACACGTGTACGTATATATACATATTTTATGTTAAAAGAGAAAAAGAAATTTCAGTTTCACATAATAAGGGTACTTTAAGATATCCTAACAGATCCAATAGCATAGTATTTCAAGTTTTTAAATGCATTTTCTGATGGAGTTTTTTTTTTTTTAACTAATTTTTTCCCCCAACTAGAATAGATTGATAAATTAAATCAAAAGCATGGAAGTAATTCAAGCCCACAGGTCACAACAGCAAAGACGGAATGGATACAGAAGCTTAGGGCCTAGTTACCTGTCTGTATCTTATCATCATTATCTACCTGAAGTCATATTGACTTAGTCATTCAACAAATATTTATTAGACTACTAATCACTGTGGAAAATATAGAGGTAAACCAGGTATGGCCTGCACCTTCAAAAAGTTTATAGACTAACAGGGTCTCCATTGACCTAAAAATACAAGCTAAGACATAAAATCCCTAGGAAAAATGTCAGTAATCTTTTGGACAGGATAAAAAAACTCATGAACCACATAAGAAAAAGACTATAATACACCAACAGAATAAGCAGCTTCTGGTCTTCAAAAAAAACTATTTTAAAATGGAAAGAAAAGGCAGACTGGTGAAAGAAAATTTACAACACCTATATCTGATAAAGGGCTTGTAACCAGAATATATAAAGAACTGTTACAACCCAATAATAATAAAACAAACAACCTGGTAAAATTAGGGTGAAAAAAATTGAAAACACAGTTCAAAAACAAGATATATGAACAGCCAGTAAGTACATGAAAAAAATGTTCAACAGTACTGGTCACCACAGAAATACAACTTAAAACCACAATGACATACCTTATACTCAGTAGAATGACTAAAATTAAAAATACAACATCATCTTTTGTCAAAAACGTGGACCAACTGGCATCCTCATCCACTGCTAGTGGGCTTGTAAACAGTACAATTACTTCAGAAAATTATTTAGTAGATTCTTAAAAAGTTAAGCATTAACTTAATTCTTATTTACCCAAGGGAAATAAAAACGTATGTTCACACACAGACTCTTGCATGAATTTTCAGAGAGCTTCATCATCACAATAGTTCCACACGGGAAACAGCTAAATATCAAACGACAGATGGATTGAGAGTATTTTGGGAAGATGGCAGAGAAGAAAGCACCAGGAATCTGTCTACCCACCTAGACAAGTGCACTGTTATTATCTGTCTGATCTAACTGTTTTGTTTTTTTTGAAATGGAGTCTCACTCTGTTGCCCAGGCTGGAGTGCGGTGGTGCAATCTCAGCTCACTGCTACCTCCACCTCCCAGGCTCAAGCGATTCTCCTGTCTCAGCCTCCTGAGTAGCTGGGACTACAGGCATGTGCCACCATGCCCAGCTAATTTTTGTATTTTTAGTACAGACAAGGTTTCACCATTTTGGCAAGGCTGGTCTCGAACTCCTGACAGTCTCAGGTGATCCACCCGCCTCGGCCTCCGAAAGTGCTGGGATTACAGGCGTCAGCCACTGCACTTGGCCTGATGTAACTGTTTTTGAAACTTGCAGTCTATGGAATATCCACAACTTCCAGAGAAAGGCTTATACAGTAAACTGTAGTTAATTTTGGTCAATTTCAGCTCTTAGCACAGTAGCAGTTGCCCATACCCCTCTCCCAGCCCTGAGGGAGGCAGCTGCGCATGTATGTGTTCCTGGAACACTCTGCATACAGCTTGAGGGAGCTGGGTTGGAGAAAAAAGGATCCTCCAAATACTGGGAATCTATACCTAGATTGCCGATGTGGCTTCTAATCACAGAGATACATAGAGGCAGGCACGTCCTCCAATTGTTACACGCCCAGCCCCACCCCCACCCACCCCCGGAATTATTTAAACAGCCAGTGCACTTCTCCACTTCATTTTTCTTTTGTTCTCCTTTGAGAGTCAGACATTGAAGACTAGGACAGTCAAAAACAATTGCAATTGCATATATGGAGAAAATCAGAAAGTGATGGCACCTGCCGAGGGAAAGAATCAGGCTCTGAAAGACCTGAGAAGACATTAAGTTTATACTTTGGGCTGAAGCCTGGTACAGAGACAGCTTTCAACAATTTAAAAAAGAAGTCCAAAAGAATAAATAAAAACAGCAAGCCCTGAGGAAGAGAGAGAATCTGATTTCCACAGTTCCCACATGATTAGCTACAAATGCCCAGTTTCTTTTTTTTTTTTTTGAGACAGAATCTCGCTGTGTCGCCCAGGCTGGAGTGCAGTGGCACGATCTCGGCTCACCGCAAGCTCTGCCTCCCGGGTTCCCGCTATTCTCCTGCCTCAGCCTCCTGAGGAGCTGGGACTACAGGCGCCTGCTGCCACGCCCGGCTCATTTTTGGTATTTTCACTAGAGACAGGGTTTCACCGTGTTAGCCAGGATGGTCTCGATCTCCTGACCTCGTGATCTGCCCGCTTCGGCCTCCCAAAGTGCTGGGATCACAGGCGTGAGCCACCGTGCCTGGCCCAGTTTTCATTTTTTAAAAAATCAGAAGGCCGCAGGGGGCGGGGGGGGGGGGGGGGCCCCCCCCCCTAAACCCACAACTTTGGGAGGCCGAGGTGGGCGGATCACGAGGTCAGGAGATCGAGACCATCCTGGCTAACACGGTGAAACCCCGTCTCTACTAAAAATACAAAAAATTAGCCAGGCGTGGCAGCGGGCGCCTGTAGTCCCAGCTACTCAGGAGGCTGAGGCAGGAAAATGGCGTGAACCCCGGAGGTGGAGCTTGCAGTAAGCCGAGATCACGCCACCGCACTCTAGCCTGGGCGACTGAGAGAGACTCCATCTCAAAAAAAAAAAAAAAATCAGAAGGCATACAAAGAAAGATAAAAATATGACCCATTCAGAGGGGAAAAATAAATCCACAGAAATTGTCCCTGAGAAAAATCTCAAGCCAGATCTACTCAAAAAAGATTTTTAAACAACTGTCTTAAGACAGTTTTAAGTATCTTTAACGATACTTAAAGAACTAGAAGATGTGGAAAAAATCAAGAAAATGATGCATGAACAAAATGGCAATCTTAATAAAAAACCAGAACACCTAGTAAAACAAAACGAAATTCTGGAGCTGAAAAGTATAATTGAAATGAAAATTTCACTAGAAAACCTCAAAGGCAGATTTCAGCAGGCAAAGAATGAATCAGCAAACTTGAAGATAAGACAATGGAAATTATGGAGTCTGGGAACAGAAAGACTGAAAAAAAAATGAATAGAGTTTAAGTGACCTGTGGGATACCATAACACGACCCAACATATGCATGTGGGAGTCTCAGAAGAAGAAAGAAAAGGGCAAAGAGAGTATCTGAATAAATATGTAATCTCAGCACTTTGGGAGGCTGAGGTGGGCAGACTACCTGAGGTCAGGCGTTCAAGACCAGCCTGGTCGACATGGTGAAACCCCATTTCTACCAAAGATACAAAAATTAGCTGGGCATGGTGACACATGCCTGTAATCCCAGCTACTCGGGAGACTAAGGCAGGAGAATCACTTGAATCAAGAGGCAGAGGTTACAGTGAACTGAGATCATGCCACTGCACTCCAGACAAGTGACGGACAAGTGACTACATCTCAAAAAAAAAAAAAATTGAAGAAATAATGGCTGAAAACTTTCCAAATCTGATTAAAGATACGAATGTATAAACATCCAAGAAGTTCAATGAACTCTAAGATGGTAAGATGACCTCAAAGAGGTCCATGTCAAGAAACATTATAATCAAACTTTTGCAAGCCAACCACAAAGAATCATGAAAGCAGGAAGAGAGAAGTAACTCATCACATGTAAGGAATCTTCAATAAGATTATCAACAGGCCAGGCACAGTGCAGTCCCAGTACTGTGGGAGGCTGAGGTGGGAGTATCACTTGAGGCACGGAGTTTGAGACCAGCCTGGCCAATACGACAACATCCTGTCTCTTCTAAAAATACAAAAATTAGCTGGGTGTAGTGGTGCACGCATGTAGTCCCAGCTACTCAAGAGACTGAAGCAGGAGAATCACTTTAACCCAGGAGGTGGAGGTTGTAGTGGGCCAAGAGCACTCCAGCCTGGGCAATAGAGTGATACTGTCTTTAAAAAGGAAAAATAAAAATAAAAAAATAAAAATAAAAGATTATCAACAGATTTCTCATCAAATTTCTCATTTCTCACTGAAGCTAGAAGACAGTGCGCAGATACATTCAAAGTGCTAAAAGAAAAAACTGTCAATAAAAAAATCTTATATTTGGCAAAACTGTCCTTCAAAAGTAAGGGAGAAAGTAAGACATTCCCACTTAAAACCTGAAAGAGTTTGTTACTAGACATGCCCTGCAAGAAATGCTCAAGGTGGTCTCGCAGGGTGAAATGAAAGTACTCTAGGCATTAACGTGAAGCTATATAAAGAAATAAAGATCTTAATCAAAGTAAATACATGAGTATAATTGTAAAGATTAATTTGATGCCTCACAATCAAATTATATAAACCTGATGTCTCAGGTGAATATAACTGCACTTTTTGTTTTCTGACTTAAGAGACGAATACACTTAAAAAAAAACCCCTAAAACTAGTATTATTGCAAATTTTGGTTGTAACTCCACATTCTGTTTTCTACAGCATTTAATTTAAGAGGTTAATGCATTTCAAAGATTTATTCATGTATGTTTTAGGGCACACATGATGTAATTCTGTGATATCAACAACTGAAAGGAGTGAAGAAGGAGCTGTTAAAAGTGCAGTCAAGAATCCCTTCAACTCAGGAGGTGGAGCTGGGACCGTACCACTGCACTCCAGCCTGGGCGATGGAGTGAGACTCTGTCTCAAAAAAAGAGTTTTTGTATGTTATCGAAGTTGAGCTGGTATAAATTCAAGTTAGACTGTTATAATTTTAGGATCTTCAATGTACTCTCCATGGTAACTACAAAGAAAATAGCTATAGAATATATGCAAAATAAAATAAGAAAGAAATTTAAATGTTTCCATACAAAGAACCAACTAAAGAAAAAGACAGTAATGCAGAAAACAAGGGACAAAAAAGCTATAAAGTATGTAGAAAAGAAATAGCAAAAAGAGAAGTTCCTCCTTACCGGTAATTACTTTAAATGTAAATGGATTAAACTCTCCAGTCAAAAGACACAGATTGGCAGAATGGACTTTTTAAAATGACCCAATTATATGCTGTCTATAAAACATTCACTTTAGATACAAAGAACAAATAAACTGAAAGTGAAAGGAAGGAAAAAAAAATTTCCATGCAAATAGGAGACAAAAGAGAGCGTGGATGGCTATACCATTAACAAACAAAACAGACTAAACACAAAAAGCTTACAAGAGACAAAGAAAGACATTATGCATTAATAAGAGGTTCAGTACACTAAGACACAATGGTAGTAAATACTTATATACCTAATGATGGATCATCAAATATAAAGCAAAAAATGAGAAGTGAAGGGAGAAAAGTTTTACAATACTATTGGAAACCTCTCAATAATGTAAAGAACCAGACAGAAGATAACTAAAGAGAGAGAGGGGGGACTTAATACAATAAAACTAGATCTAACAAATATATACAGAACACTCTTCTAATGATCAGAGTTTTTCATATGTGCATGTGTTATTTACTCAAACTAAAAATGTGTGTGGTAGTGGCTACAAAAATTATGAATCTACTTAATGTCACTGAACTATATATTTAAAATGGCAAAACAAATGCAAAAAAAACCGAATTAACAAATTTGATGTTATATCTATTCAGTGCAGTAATACTCAGCAAAGAAAGGAACGAACTGCTGGATAGATCTCAAAAGCATTATGCTGAGTGAAAGAAGACAGCTACAAAGAATAGATACCATACGATTTCATTTATATAAAATTCTAAAAAAAGGAAAATCTAATCTATGGTGACAGCAGATTGGTGGTTGCCTAAGACCAGGGGTGGGGAAAGACACTCACGCCAAAGGAAAACAAGGAATTTTTTGAGTGACAGACATAATAATTTTTTTTGTTGTGGTGGTGGTTGTTTTTTGTTTTTCTGAGATAGGGTCTTACTCTATTGCCCAGGCTTCGGTGAAGTGATGCAATCATGGTTCACTGCAGCCCTGACCTCCTGGGCTCAAGTCAGCCTCCTTCCTCAGCTTTCTGGATAACTGAAACTACAGGCACATGCTACCATGCTCAGCTAATTTTTAAAATATTTTGTAGAGATGGTGTCTCACTATGTTGCCCCGGCTAGTCCTGAACTCCTAGACTCAAGCAATCCCCTTGCCTTGGCCTCCCCAAGTGCTGGGATTACAGGTATAAGCCATGTCACCCTGCCTAATTCTATATCTTGATCATAGAAGTAGTTACTGAGGTGTAAGAATTTGTCAAAACCGGCCAGGCTCGGTGGCTCATGCCTGTAATCCCAGCGCTCTGGGAGGCCGAAACGGGCGGATCACAAAGTTAGGAGATCAAGACCATCCCGGTTAACATGGTGAAACCCCATCTCTACTTAAAATACAAAAAATTAGCTGGGTGTGGTGGTGGGCACCTGTAGTCCCAGCTACTCGGGAGGCTGAGGCAGGAGAATGGTGTGAACCCGGGAGGCAGAGCTTGCAGTGAGCTGAGATCGCACCACTGCACTCCAGCCTGGGCAACAGAGCAAGACTCCATCTCAAAAAAAAAAAAAAGAATTTGTCAAAATATGTATTTAATATATATTTAAAATGATATATTTTAAATGGGTTCATTTTTATTATAAAGTATACCTCAATAAAGTTGATTAAGAAACAACATTAACTGGTATGGGTTGGCTGAAGGTATTTAAAAAAAAAAGAAACAACGATTAACAGGAATAACTTACCAATAAACTGGTTTATTCTGCTACTTAATTATTTAAACTATAATCTTGTTCCAACTATTGTACAAAAGGAGAAGTATCAGGCTCCAGGAACCCCAGAAGGGGCACAACAACGTCTTTCCAAGAACAAAAGAATCTGGAACATAGTGACACCTCATTGCCAACATAAATGACTACAGCTCTTAGGGCAGACTATACCTTAATCTGCTAATCTGCTCTCCCTTCTTAGTTTAGTTCTGACTTAGTCTTCAAACTCTGACAGTTAATTGATTTCTGCGTCTTAATTCTTTACTTCATTCCAGGTGCTGATTTAAACTTCTGGTCTGTCTCGTGAGTCCTGAAACCCAGCAGCTTGTTCCAATCCTCTGCTTTGTATGAACTCCAGTTCTGTTAGTAATATAAAACAATTTGATTATTACCTGTCAGCTATTTCTTCCTGGCCACACTACCTTGGTTTTTCTCTGCAGCTAGTCCTTTATAATTCACCCGAGGTTCTCCAGGACCCAGAGGCTCTCATTACCATCAACATAGCACCTAATATTTCAGTGCCTGCACAGTTGTAAACACTGGGCTTTACATGGTACCCAATGCTTACAACAGCTCTGTAACATGGCCATTATAATGTACTTTTATAGATTAGGAAGTGGAGGCTCAGTCATTAAGCTTATAAAACTAGTATATAAAGTAGCCAGAATTCCAATTTAAATTCTCTTGTACTGCATTTACCTCAACTAACACAATCATTCATTTGAACAAGATCAGTACTTTTTGGCAAGGATAACATTATCTGAGTAGCTACTTCATTCTCTAACAGCACTGCTCACCCTCTATATGAGGCTACCTCATATTTTTTTACAATTTTAAAAATTTTTTTATATTTTAAATTTTTGTGAATACATATTTATTCACAAATATGGGATACATAAGATATCGTGTACAGGCACTCAATCAGTAAAAATCACATCATGGAATACTGGGTATCCATTTCCTCAAGCATTTATTCTTTGTGTTACAAACAATCCAATTACATTTTTAGTTATATTAAAATGTACAATTAAGTTGAGCGCAGTGGCTCACACCTGTAATCTCAGCAGTTTGGGAGGCTGAGGCAGATGGATCACCTGAGGTCAGGAGTTTGAGGCCATCCTGGCCAACATGGTGAAACCCTGCCTCTACCCAAAATACAAAAATTAGCCGGGCATGGTGGTAGGTGCCTGTAATCCCAGGTACTCGGGAGGCTAAGACAGAAGAACCGCTGGAACCTGGGAGGCAGAGGTTGCAGTGAGCCGAGATTGCGCCACTGCACTCTAGCCTGGGTGACGGAGTGAGACTGTCTCAAAAATAAAATAAAATGTACAATTAAATTATTGACTAGAGTCCCCTTACTGTGCTATCAAATACTAAGTATAAAATACTAAGGTCTTATTCACTCTACTTTTTTTTAACCTATTAACCATCCCCAGCTCACTCGCACACCTGCCCACTACCCTTGCCAGCCTCTGGTAACCATCCTATTCTCTATCTCCATGAGTTCAACTGTTTTGATTTTTAGGTCCCACAAATAAGTAAGAACACATGGGTTGGGCGCCGTGGCTCACGCCTGTAATCCCAGCACTTAGGGAAGCCGAGGCGGGCGGACCACCTGAGGTTAGGAGTTTGAGACCAGCCTGGTCAACATGGTAAAACCATGTCTCTACTAAAAATACAAAAATTAGTCAGGAGTAGTGGTGGGCACCTGTAATCCCAGCTACTCGGGAGGCTGAGGTAGGATACCTGCTTGAACCCGGCAGGCGGAGGTTGCAGTGAGCCAAGATTGCGCCACTGCATTACAGCCTGGGCGACAGAGTGAGACTCCGTCTCAAAAAAACACAAACATTTGAAGTCTGTCTTTCTGTGTCTGGCTTATTTTACTTAACATAATGACCTCTAGTTCCATCCACGTCGGTGCAAATGACAGAATCTCATTTTTTTTTATGGCTGAATAGTACTCCATTTTGTAGAAGTAGCACTTTTTCTTTATCCATCCATCTGTTGGTTGCTTCCAAATATTGGCTATTGTGAATAGCGCTGCCACAAACAGGGGAGTGCAGATATCTCTTTGATACACTGATTTCCTTTCTTTTGGATATATACCCAGCAGTGGGAATTGCTGAATTGTACAGTAGCTCTATTTTTCGTTTTTTGAGGAACCTCCAAACAGTCCTCCATAGTAGCTGTACTAATTTACATTACCACCAACAGCGTATGAGGGTTCCCTTTTCTCCACATCCTCACCAGCGTATCCCAAGTTCTTAACATCCTCGTTGGTGTCTAACATAATTACATATCATTTGGGTGAACATTAAAGTTATTGCTGATTAAATAACTAGTTATTTTCAGCAGAAGAAAACATGCTAGAAAAAAAATGTCAAAATGAGAAAAATTCTGTTTCCAACGCAACCTAAATTCTGCAAACGTTTAATGCATAGATTTTTTTTTTCCTTCTCCTAAAAAAGTAATTGAAACCGGTAGTGGTGGCCTGCATCTGCAGTCCCAGCTACTCTAGAAGTTGTGGCTGGAGGATCGCTTGAACCTAGGAGTTTGAGGCTGCAGTGTCTTATGACTGAGCTTGTGAGTAAGCCACTGCATATGCTACAGCCTGAGCAACACGGCGAGACCCCATCTCAAAAAAAAAAAAAAAAAAAAAAAAAAAAAAGCCACCTGAGCAAAATAGAATTTGGGCTAGATTTTGGAATACCTGAAATAATATCAGTTTTGCTTTTTGTAACTCCAATTACTGTACATATTGGTCTAGTTACTAAGGAGTAATCTGATGCCTCATGATATGCTTGGGCTACTTGTCTCTGCCCCAATCTCATGTTGAATTGTAAGACCCAATGCTGGAGGTGGGGCCTTGTGGGTGGTGTCTGGATCATGGGGGTGGATCCCTATTGGTTTGATGCTGTGTTTGTGATGGTGGGTTCTCACGTGATCTGATCATTTAAAAGTATGTGGCACATCCCCATACACACACACTTGCTCCCATTCTCACCATGTGAGATGCATACTCTTTTGCCTTCTGCCATGATTAGAAGCTTCCTGAAGCCTCACGAGAAGCAGACAATACTATGCTTCCTGTACAGCCTACAAAATCGTTAGCCAATTCAACCTATTTTCCTGCAAATTACCCAGTCTCAAGTATTTCTCTCTTTTTTGAGTCAGGGTCTCACTGTCACCCAGGTTATAGTTCAGTGGCATGATCTCTGTACACAGCAGCCTCGACCTCCTGGACTCAATAAATCCTCTAGCCTCAGCCTCCCGAGTAGCTGGGACTATAGGTACATACCACCTGTCTGGCTAATTTTTGTATTTTTTGTAGAGGTGGGATTTTGCCACATTGCCCAAGTTGGTCTCAAACTTCTGGGTTGAAAGTGATCTGGCCGCCTCAGTCTCCCAAAGTGTGGGATATCAGGCATGACCCAATGTGCCTGCTCAGGTATTTCTTTATAGTAGTGCAAAAATTGCCTAACACATCTCACTACGGTAACCTGCATTTGCTTTTAGAGAATATCAACAGGCGCTGCATTTCAGGCACAATGTGTTCTATTTCTATAACTGTTCAAAAGGCTCACTGGGAATTCTTTTTAAAACAACTCACATGATCATGCCTATAATTCCAGCACTTTGGGAGGCCGAGGCGGGCGGATCACGAGGTCAGGACCTTGAGACCATCTTGGCTAACATGCTGAAACCCCGTCTCTAGTAAAAATACAAAAAAAAACCATTAGCCGGGCACGGTGGCGGGTGCCTGTAGTCCCAGCTACTCGGGAGGCTGAGGCAGGAGAATGGCATGAACCCCGGGAGGTGGAGCTTGCAGTGAGCCGAGATCACACCACTGCACTCCAGCCTGGGCGACAGAGAGAGACTCTGTCTCAAAAAAACTAACAAACAAACAAACAAACAAAAAAACAACTCACATGAAACTTGCTCATTACAAAGCAATCCTTCAGATACTTTTTCTACTTAGCCAGACAGACCTCAGTGAATTAGATAACAGAAGAGTGGAGTCCTATACACTTGAAATGGAGAAAAGGCAGGTTAGTATTCCCTTCACAAAGGAATTCAATACTAGAAACGGGTAGAGAATCCAGTATTTAGATTTCCAAAGGCGGCAAGCAGACACTGCAGAGTTAGCACATTAGACAGAGACATTAAATCATTATGCAAATAATGTATAACCTAACTAGCAATTAAAGAAAAGCAAATTAACACCATTCAAACTAGTAAAAATGAAGTTAAAATGGTGAATTAAGCAGATATATATTCACTTCTTCCTGAGATAACTTTAAAATAATCATAAAAAAACTAAAAGGAAGAATCATGAAGGGGGCCTTCAATGGACAAGAGATCGCGACAAATTACTGAAGGACAGAAAACAGATGGCTGAGTGATGACCAATATGGCAAAGTATGGAAGCTGTTATCTGGAATATGAAGTATGCTGCAGCAGAACAGAAGTGACTGGCACACAGAACCTTGGTGAGACTGGGGGTAGGAGAAATAGGGATGCATTCAGAGTTTGCATATGAGCAGTAAATGCTCCCCCACCCACCCATCAGTATAGCTAGAAGCCAGATGTCCTCACCATTCAGGGAACAAAGCATCTTTCTCTAAAGCAGTGGTTCTCAGCATCAGCATCACCTGGGGGCCTGTGACACAGATTGGGAGGTCCCACTCCCAGGGGTTCTGATTCAGTAGTGTTTGCTAGGGGTTGGGGGCAGGAGAAAATGGGAAGTGACTGCTAATGGGTTCGGAGTTTCTTTCTGGAGTGATAAAAATGGTATAAAATTAGATAATGTTGATGGTTGCACAACTTTGTGATCATAGTAAAGACAACTGAATTGTTTACTTTCATTTCTTTTAAGAGACAGGGTCCTGCTCTGTTACTCTGGCTGGACTGCAGTGGTGTGTTTATAGCTCACTGCAGCCTTGAATCCTGAGCTCAAGCAATCTTCCTGCCTCAGCCTTTAAAGTAGCTGGGAATACAGGGGTGCACCACCATGCCTGGGTGATTAAAAAAACAAAATTAAGAGGGGGTCTTGCTATTGCCCAGTCTAGTCTCAAACTCTATGCTCAAGCCATCCTCTTGCCTCGGCCTCCCAAATCCCTGAGATTACAGCCCTGAGCCACTGCACCTGGCCTGAATTGTATACTTTTAATGGATGAATTTTATGGTATATGAATTATATCTCAATAAAGTGGTTCTTGAAAAAAATAATTTACTCTTCTATATATATCTCTTACAGAAACCCACCAGATAGACTTCAACAACTATAAAATCATGTCTCTTCTTTGTCTTCCCTGTACTAAACATATCCACTATCTTCAGCCATTTCTCTGGGCCATGAAAAGTCAGGCTACAAAGGAACAACTTCTTCATGTAAAGGTTTACAAAAGATTCTAAGTATTTGGAAGTTGATAAAGAAACAGGGCAGAAAAGCTACAGTTTTCTATCTTTGGATAATGTGGCTAAATAGAATTTATTCAAGTATAATATATCAAACATGACATAAAAGTACAGAGACATTCCAGAGCCAAACACAAACAACATGTATTAGGAGAACTAAAAAACTGTACACCATAAAATGCTCTACAATAATGGGGAGAAAGAGCTACAGTAACTGGATTTCTGTCTGTCCAAGAATACAAAAGGAATAGAATCCGCATCAAATATAACAGCCAGTGGCCATTAAACATGAATGACATTTAAAAATGCACTTCCGTGTAATCACTCTACTGATAAGGTTACCTCTAAATTCAATTCAACCTAGACAAGGCAAAATTTCCTTGACATACGCTCTTCTTGCCCTCAGGACAGTGTTTTTATAACAGTAATCACACTCCCAATTTCTTGTTTAATGCTCATCTTGCTCATCAGACTCTATAGGGTCATGAAGGTTGAAATCATTATCTGTCTTGTTCATGTCTACTTCTTGGTACACAACAGCTTCTCAATAAATTGAACTGAGACTGATATTTGAGCCCTGGACCAGGCAACGTAATAGTAGCAGAAGCTAAGATGACAAAGAGGAACAAGATACAGATTAAGGACTTTATAGTCTAATGGGAAGATAAGATAATAATTTCAATATTTCCTGATAAATAGAATTGATAGAAACCCCTTTCCAATAGATAATTCTCTTTATTTTGTATTAAATAATAGTTATAAAATTAAATAAGACAATCTCTAAATTGAAAAGCTCATAGTCTAAGCTACAGAGAAATAAATCAACGATTCCATGTCACAGAACATGTAGGCACAAAGCAACATGGGCACACAGAAGAACATTTAAACAAGGAGGAGGTGATGGTGGTGGTAAGGTTCTGGGTGACATAATTTTTAAGTCGAGTTTAGACTAACGGGCAGGAGTTAGCCAGACAAAGGCATGGTGAAAGCAAATTCCAGGCAGAAAAACAGCATATGCAAAGGAATACAAATGTGTGAAACAGGATGATGTGCTTAGAATACTATAAGCAGTTTAGGATAGCTGAAGCAAAGGGACATGGAAGCAAATGAGTGAAAGGATTCAAAGGGTATGGAACAATAATTTAGAATGATTTCCATAAATCTGGTCTGACAAACTGGAAGCTTGGTAGTACCACTTCCTGAGACAGGGAATTCAGGAAAAAACAGATTTAGGGAATAAGATGATGAATTTCATTTTGACCATGTTGAGTTTGAGGTGCTTGTACCTCAATCAAAGAAGACAACTGGCATTTCAGTTCATAGGTGGGGAGCAGAGCGAAGAATCCATGTTAGAAACAGGAATTTCACAAGAGCAATACTTTGACTACCACCTCGTATTCATCCAGGTTTTTACTCTAGTATTTCTGCTCCAACAATTTTTCATTAAGACCTCCAATTCTTTCTGTTCACCACTTTTTCCACTATCATCTTCCACCTCCCTTTTCTCGCTTCTTACCTAGCACAGATTCCTTGGTCCGTCAACATAACCTTCTAAGCCTATTTACTTCCATCAAATTTATCTAGCGATACCCAACCCCTGGTTAACTAAAATATCTACATTCTCTGTATTTTAACCCAAGCAAGCTAAATATTCCCACTTAAAAGCCTTCGTACTTGCTGATCAATCTGCCATAAACACTTGCCTTCTGTCAATAGTATACAAAAAATGCAACTGGTAAGGAGTTTATAATGAAGTTCCTCAGTCATTTATACCAATAGTCTGTTAATTCACATTTCTATCCACATAAGGTTAACTTTGGATTTAATTAATACACTCTTAAAAAAAGTATATTTATCATCATTCACACACATTCAGTTAACAATAACAATAAAGATCTTAGGTTTCACGGTGATATAATTTCCATGAAATAGAGTAAAAGGAATGATTAACATAGACTTAACTCCTGTTGTGGGCTCAACACTATAGTACAGTTGGCCCTCTGCATTTACAGATGCAACCGACTTCAGATTGAAAACATTTGGGAAAAACAAAAAATAATGCAACAATAAAAAATAATACAAATTTTAAAAATACAGTATAACAACTATTCACATAGCTTTTAATTGTTTCAGGTATAATAAGAAATCTAGAGATTAATTTAAAATATATGGGAGGATGTGGATAGGTTATATGCAAACACATGGGCATCCGCAAATTTTGGTATCTGGAGAGGGATCCTGGAACCAGTCCCCCTAAGATATACGGAGAATGACTGTATAAACCAGTAGAGGAAAATTATAAAAGAATGAGAATTTATGCTTTACAAATTCAGTTTAACTACTACTTGCTAATTATTATGAGGACATGGAGCTAAGACAGACATGTCTTCAAGGGATTTATAACCTTTGAGAATTACATATGAAAAAGAACGAGAAAATGGCTAAATGTTAAAAAACAAAGAATTTCTTTCTTTTTTTTTTTTTTTTTGAGACGGAGTCTCGTACTTTCACCCAGGCTAGAGTGTAGTGGCGAGGTCTCGGCTCACTGCAAGCTCCGCCTCCCAGGTTCACGCCATTCTCCTGCCTCAGCCTCCCGAGTAGCTGGGACTACAGGCGCCTGCCACCACGCCCGCCTAATTTTTTGTATTTTGAGTAGAGATGGGGTTTCACCGTGTTAGCCTGGATGGTCTCGATCTCCTAACTTTGTGATCCACCCACCTTGGCCTCCCAAAGTGCTAGGATTACAGGCGTGAGCCACCGCGCCCAACCAGAATTTCTTTTCTTTATGACATGAAATGAGTGAGTACTATAAAAGAACAGAAAAAGATAAAAGTAATTTCTACGAGAAATACAGGAAGAGAGTCAAGTACAAAGTTGTTATTTCAGTTGAGCCTTTAGGAATGACCACATATGGAAAAAAGCAATCTAATGCTACAGAGAACAGCGTTAGAAACGCAAACACAAGACACAAATCATAATCAAAAAGATCTCAAAAATTAAATGACTATAAATGAACAAAATTCAGTATCAAGGGAATGAAGAATGAGAAAGGCATATGAACAGATGGGAAGTCAGTTTCACACCCAATTGTAAAGCTTCAACTCAGATTCACAGGATGATATTCCCACCACAGCCACAAAACAGGGTAAGAGCATCCTGATTATGAATGTTTCATGGCTTCTGAGCTCATTATCCGAATTAAATAATCGAAGGGAGTCAATTTAGGACTGCATGTACCAATCACAAACTACTCAATTAACCAAACAGGAATGAAATCAGTCCAAAGCCCAAGTTGATTCCCCAAAAATGAAAATAACTTTTTTCCTGTTTATAAAAGTAATGAACACTAATTTTTCAAATATGAAAAAATAAATTTGAGGAAGAAAATAAAAATTAGCAGAAATAGCCAGTTTGACAACTTGAATATTGTTATATATTCTTCCACTTTTTCTATGAATATATGCATACAGTTAAAAAACCAGAATCACACTCTACCTCCTGTTTCATAACCACTTCTTAAAAAACAGCATGATGTAAAGACTTGTGATCAGTCTTAATGGCTGTACAGTAATCCATGATATGAACAAATCATAAATAATTTAACCCTCAATATACTGCCAGGACTCATTATACCCAATTTTAGTTTTTCAGTTTCTTTTTTTTTTTTTGAGACAGAGTTTCACTCTTGTCACCCATGCTGGAGTGCAATGGCGTGATCTCAGCTCACTGCAACCTCCTCCTCCTGGCCTCAAGCGATTCTCCTGCCTCAGCCTCCCGAGTAGCTGGGACTACAGGTGCCTGCCACCACGCCAATTTTTTTTTTTTTTTTTGTATTTTTAGTAGAGACGGGGTTTCACCATGTTAGCCAGGACGGTCTTATCTCCTGACCTTGTGATCTGCCTGCCTCGGCCTCCCAAAGTACTGGGATTACAGGTGTGAGCCACCACGCCCAGCTAGTTTTTGAGTTTCTTGGTCAGTTATACTTATAAAAATAGCTAATATTTTAAAAATATTTTAAATATTTATAAAAAATTAGTAATTCAAGACTCATATACTCTTAAAGATTGTATTAGTTTCCTAAGACTGCCAAGAGAAATTGCTACATTCTGTTGGCTTAGAACAACAGAAATGTATTCTCTCTGCTGTGAGGCTACAAATCTGAAATCAAAGTGCCAACAAGGTCATGCTTCCTCTGAAGGTTCTAGGGAAGAATCCTTCCTTGCCTCTTCCTAGTTTCTGATGGCTCTCAGCAATCCTAGGCATCACTCAAATCTCTGCTTTTGGCTTCACAGAATGCTCTATCTTAGCATTCTTCCCTGTGTGTGTGTCTCGTACATCTCTACATTCAAATCTCCCTCTCCTTTCTCTTATAAAAATATCAGTCACTGGATTTAGGGCACACCCGAATCCAGTGCGACTTCATCTTAGCTTGGCTACATCTGCAAAGACCTTGTTTCTAAAAAAAGGTTGCTATCACAGGTTAGGACTTATCTTTTTTCGGGACACAGTTCAAGCAACTGTGGAGGTTTATCCATAAAAACAGAAATTTCTATTTTTTAACAATAGAATAAAGCCCACTGAATCCTTTCACAAATCTAAGCTATATATGGGTTTTGGTGTTATTTTTCCTGTATCTCAAAACATTTTGCCATTTCATCATCTTAGCAATTACTCATCATTACTAATTCTTCATAATTATGTTAAATAAGAGTAAAATATTAAGAAAACAGGCCGGGCACAGTGGCTCATAGGCCAGGCACAGTGGTTCACGCCTGCAATCCCAACACTTTGGGAGGCCGAGGTGGGTGGATCACCTGAGGTCAGAAGTTTGAGAACAGTCTGGCCAACATGATGAAACCCCGCCTCTGCTAAAAACACAAAAACATTAGCCAGGAGTGGTGGTGGGCACCTGTAATCCCAGCTACTCAAGAGGTTGAGGCAGGAGAATCGCTTGAACCCGGGAGGCAGAGGCTGCAGTGAGCCGAGGCCGGCGCCACTGCACTCCAGCCCGGGCAACAGAGCGAGACTTCATCTCAAAAAAAAAAAAAAAGGGGTAACGGAAGAATGATGGGTGCCTAAGAGGAAAATGCAACAGTGAGATAAATTGTCAACATTATATCAACTTCAGTTTTCTTACTCTTGTTTTTTTTTTGTTTGTTTGTTTGTTTTTTTAAGAGGTGGGTTTCATTCTGCTGCCTAGGCTGGAGTGTGGCGTTGTGATCACAGCTCACTGCAGTCTGCAACTCCTGGGCTTCAGCAATCTTCTTGCCTTACTCTCCCCCAAGTACCTCGGACTACAGGCACATGCCATCATGCTTGGTTTTTGTTTTTTTGTTTGTTTGTAGAGACTAGGTCCCACTATATTGCCTAGGATAGTCTTGAACTCCTGGCTTCAAGTGATCCTCCTGCCTCAGCCTCTCAAAGTGTTGAGATTGCAGGCTTAAGCCACTGTGCCAGGCCTGTCATCTTTCAAGAAAGTATAAGAAAAGCCTGGATACACGGTTGTAGCCTTTTTGTAGTTTTTGCTGATCACAGTTCAGAATTCAGATCTTTATTTTTCACTCATACTAACAAAGAGAATCAAAATGATAAAGATATTTCATAGTTATTAGACAAATCAGAACACAAATGCAAAGAGGCAGCAACAATCTCCTCTCCTTTTTGTTGCCCACGCTGGAGTGCAGTAGCATAATCATAGCTTAGTGCAGCCTCAATCTCCTGGGCTTAAGTGCCCTCCTGCCTTAGCATCCCAAGTAGCTTGGAATACTGGTATGTGCCACTACATCCAGCTAATATATATATATATATTCTTTTTTTGGTAGAGATAGGGTCTCGTGTGTTGCCCAGGCTGGTCTCAAACTTCTGGCCTCAAGTGATCCTTCCACTTCAGCCTCCCAAAGCACTGGGATTATAGGCATGAGCCATTGCACCTGGTTGACAATCTACTCTCTAATGATGATGGTAAAATTGGTTGTGTAAGTGAAATCTCAAAGAGCTTTCAGATAATGATATCTATCTAAGTGAATTTTCTCAAACATAAGAACTGTTAAGTGAAAAATACATTTCAAGACCAAAAACACATTCAGTATTTTCCTCCAATGAGTCATTCCACAATAAGGATTTCATTATGTAGTAATTTACAAGAACTTGGACCATCCCATTTTCTAAAAGGATATGTGGCAATATTCCTTCATCATTTATGATATTTGTACATCAAAACTTAATAAGGTTAATAAGTGAACAAATGCTGAAGCAAGTATTTTATAAAGGTGTTTGGGGAAAAAAACCATGATGTAGAAATAGAAAGAATTCATTAATTTGATCATTCTAATTGGTATACAATCTAAAAATAAAAATGTCTTGCAATTATGGGGCAAAAAAGATGGCTGCTCTCCCTTCGGCAAAATTATAAGGGGACAAAATACTCAAAAGCATGTTTTTAAAATAATGTAAGTACAAGATTCAGAAGTAATAATAAATTAGAGCCTATTAAAGATGTATTTTAAAATCTGGAATCACTATTCAAAGGACAGCATATGTTCTAGGTTCATGCATGGCAGTATTTACCAGTTAGCTGCATTCAATAGGCTATGCCCATCTGGAGCACTTTCAAAACCCAGAAAAGTGAAAATGAAAATCTGAGTTTGCCAACATCAAGGATGTGAAAAGAAAATCCACCAAATGGGGAAAAAATATTTGTAAATCATATATTTAATAAAGGACTTGTATGCAGAATATATAAAGAACTCTCAAAATTCAATAAAAAGACAATCCAATTTAAAAAATAACTCAAGGACTTACATAGACATTTCTCCAAATAAAATATATACAAATGGCCAACAGGCACATGGAAGGATGCTCCACACCTTTTCAAGTGCTCACTGAGCTTAATGATGAAAAGCCATCATTAGTAGTCAGGGGAATGCAAGTCAAAACCATAATGAGATACTACTTTACATCTGCTAGAACAGCTACAATAAAAAAGACAGACAATAACAACTGTTTGCAAGGATGTGGAGAAGCTGGAATGCTTTTGCTCTTGCTGGTGGGACTGTAAAATGGTCCAATCTATGTGGAAAACAGACTAGCAATTCCTCACACAGTTAAACATAGTTACTGTATGACCCATTAATTTCACTTCTAGGTATCTACCAAAGAGAAATGACAACATGTCCACACAAAAACTTCTACCCAAATGTTTGCAGCAACATTACTTATAAGAGCCAAAAGTAGAAACAACCCAAATGCTCATTATCTGATAAATGAAGCAAAATATTATAGACCCATGTAATGGAATGCTATTTGGGAATAAAAAGGAATGAAGTACTGATGCATGCTGCAAGTTGGATGAACTTTGAAAACATTTGCTAAATGAAATAAACTAGTCACAAAATACAATTTACTGTGTGATTCTATTTATATATGATAAATACCCAGAATAGGCAAATTCATAGAGCAAGAACTTAGATTAATTAGTGGTTGTCCAGGGGTGGGGGCAAAGAAGAGGACAGGGAGTGAGTGCTAATAGGAAAAATTTGTATTTTGGGAGTGATTTAAAAAACCGTTAAAATTATAAATATTGGAAAGTATTCTAAAACTATGACAGTGATATCTGAACATCTGCAAAATATGCTAAAACCCACTGAATTATATACTTCAAATTCGTGAATTTTAGGGCATGCATGTTATCTCTCAATATAACAGTTTAATTTTTTTGACTTGCTATGCTTAAGTTCTTCTGAAAATTTCTAATAAAGTTGATCTTCACTGTCCCTTTATTTATACTTCTGTGTACTAACTACAAGATGGCTTTAAAATGAAAAAATAAGGCCCATTAGCCCCAGATGATAAATGATGATGACTATTTTTCTTGGTATACTGAGGTTTAACCAATCTTGAATGGACAGTTATATTATTAGTAATTTTTCACTATTATAAATAAAGTTGCTTTCAACATTTTTCTTTAAGCTTCTCTGCAGAGTTGTCAGATCATTTCCTTAAAAAAAATTCTAGAAATGAAATTCTGGGTAAAAAGGTATTCTTCTAGAAAAACTGTACTAATTTATTCCAACAACAACATTCAAGAGAAAAGCATCAGTTTTAACCTAAAATATGCTTGACTTCATGGCTTAGCACAAAAATGCCCAAGAAGGAAAAAAATCCCTGTAACAATAATACAAATTCTTTCTTTTTAGGCTGAACCTTTCTCCAACTAACTTTAATTGATGATAAACGGAATACTTCACTATGTGACATTTCTTAATTGCAGGTCTTACAATTTACATCTCTCTTGGAATGAACTTACCACTTATATTCATAAGCAAAATGCAATGAAAACCCACTTAGCTTTCTCTAGTTTTAAAAAAAAAATCTCTGTCTACTGAAAGGCTTAAAAGCAATAATCTCTCAGTAACAGCAAACATATCCAGTGACCCAATCTTGGCTTCTAAATACCATCTTCTAATAAAAGGAACCAGGGCTCCTTGGAGAAATAACTAATTTTTAGGACTAGGGAAGGGAAAATAAAAAATAAGCCTGGGAAATTTGCCAAAACTTGGAAACAACCAAAAGATATCTTTCAACAGGTGAATTGATAAATTGTGTTACATCCAGGCAACAGAATATTATTTAGCACTAAAACAAATGAGCTATCCAGTCATGAAAAGTCCTGGAGGAACTTTAAATTCATATTACTAAGCAAAAGAAGCCAATCTAAAACGGCTCTATGGCGTATGATTCCAACTACATGACATTGTGGAAAAGGCAAAACTATGGAGATGGTAAAACAATCAATGGTTATCAGGGGTTAGGAAGGAAGGATGGCTAGGAAGAGCACAGAAAAGTTCTAGGGCAACAAAAACTATTACGTACGTTACTGTAATGGTGAACACATGTCATCTGTCCAAAAGCATAGAATGCAGACCACCAGGAGTGAATTCTCATGAAAGCTATGGACTTTGGAGGAATACTAATATGTCAGTGTAATTTTACTGACCATAAAAAAAGAAAACCAAGTAAAAGTGGTGAATGAATGTCAAACAAACAAACAAACAAAAGCTGAGGCATCTTGCAGTAGCAGAGAATAAGGAAGTAGTCAAAATATGGGGGGGCATGTCAAAGGGATGTAAGAATCAATCTGAATGAGTTTCCAACAACAAAAACTAAAACAGTTTTAAGCATCAAAGTAAATAACATAGCACTGAATTATAACTCAAACTATCAAATATATAAGTCCATTAAGATATAAATGATTACACAAATAAAAAATAAAGAAGGATAAAAAGACAACAAATTTTCATATAGAATTCCAAACATTCTCCCTCCTGCATGTGGTTCTTAACTCCAACTCCCTCTTCCCAAACTCCCATCCCCAGTGAGGGCAGACTAGACTTAGTGACTTACTTCCAAAAATTAGAGTAAGAAAAGGGAAAAAAATAGTATATTTTCAGTAAAGAAACTTGGCAAACACTACCTTATCCAAATAATGAAGGTCAGCATCATCATATGGATATCACATATCCACTGATATGATGTGATGGGACAAGCCTTCGCCTCAGTGGTATTCTTTCAAAATACCCAAATAACCCTAATCATGAGAAAAATGTCAGACATACCCAGATTAGAGTACATTCCACAGGTCATAAAAAAGAAAAATTGAGAAACTGTCACAGAATGGAAGAGACTGGGGAAACATGACAACTAAGTTTTATGTGCTACCTTGAACTGGATCCTGGAAAAAGAAAAAGGATATTAGTGGAAAAGCTGGTGAAATCCAAATAAAGTCTAGAATGTCATTAATACTAATGTGCTAACACTTAATTCTTGGTTTTGACAAAGGTATCATGGTCATGGAAGATGTTAACAATGGGGGAAACTGGATGGGGAGTATACAAAACTATGCACTATCTTTTCAACTTTCTATATATTAAAAATTATTCCAACATAGAATATTTACTTTAAAAAAAAAGCTTTAAGATGGAACTATAAACTCACTAAACCAACAGAGATATCCTTTTGGAAAATGTTAACTGTCTAAATTTAACTACCATTTTCTCCAATTTAAAAGTCTGTTAATACTCTGGTTTCTCTTCAGATTGCATAAATCTTTTGCCTCTTATAAAGTCTGTTAAATTGAATTCAAGAAAAAACAAAGCTGAGGGAAAAAGGACTAACCATTTCTTATTGGAGAATAAATCATGCTTTAATCAGAAACATTATGTTCTGTATATTAATAGTCCTAGAACTGTGCATATTAAACTAGGAACATTTGAATGACAGTAGTAGAAATACTTCATGGCACACTAAAAAATACAAAACCTAATATTCTACCAATTTAATCTTCTGTCAAGTTTCACAGAACACTGTGTTCTGTGGTTCACTGCACTTACTGGGAAAGAAGCATATTTAATACACTAGTGGTATTATATTAGAGAAACAAACATTTGCCAAGTTTATATATTTCACATATGACACTTCTGAGGGAGGAGACGACACCTTGCCTCTAACTTTATAAATAATAGAAATGAATACTAAAAGGCTGTTAAGAAAGGTTATCCAAACCTTGAATATAATGCCAAAAGCTGTAGTCTTAAAAAGATGATATCCTTTCAAGGTATTAAATAATAAGGGGACAAAGGCCCATTCAATGGTTACTTAATTACTTAGGGAAAGGGAAATGTACTTGTTCCATTAGTCTATTTAATATTGAATTAAATATTCAATATGAATATTGAATATTTGAATATGAATATAAATATGAACTAAATAACCCATATTACGTGAAGTTACATGTTAATTTACAGATCTTTGCCAGTAGAGTTGCAAAAAATTCTGTCAGGTAGAAGAGATAATCCCAAAGGTTAGGGTGTATTGGTCCTATAGGACATTAACCAGTTTGTAACTGACCTAGCAAATCTTATTCCAATTATTAAAATGTCTATAAATACAGAGGTCCTCAGATGCTCTTTGAAACAGTTTTCTATTTTACTTGTTTCCTCTGTAATACGATGAATTGAATGAAATCTTTGATACATATTCATTTTGTATTTGAATGAGTCATGTTTTTAATTTTTTAAAGTTATAATTCCGTAGGCATAAGAACTTTCCATGACATGCTTGACATGGCCTTTCCTACATCCAGATCTGCAAATCCTATAATCTCACAATGTTATTATGACACTTTTTCTGCATGGTGTTCTGCTAATAATGACAATCATTTGGTTACTGGAACTATCAAATAACATATTTTTGTTTCAAAGATAAATCAGAAAAGAATATGTTACTTTCAAGACCATCTTTATTCCACCACTGACTTTCCATTCTTCTAGCAAAGTACAAAAGTAAACATGCAAACTATTTTATTACATTTTCCTTGAGTTTTCTCAATTGTGCATTTTTAAAACAATGAAAAACACAAAAAGATTCCTTTCCTTTCAAGTGAGCTATCTCTGGAAAAGATTTTAAGTCCTAATCCCTATAACAAGAAAATATTTAAAGAAAAAGATACACAGAGAAAACTAAGTACTTGTTAAGTCTGCATTAACAAATTACCCACAAAGGCCAGGCTCAGTGGCTTATGCTTGTAATCCCAGTGCTTTGGGAGGCTAAGGCAGAAGAATCACTTGAGCCAGGAGTTTGAGACCAGCCTAGGACCCATGGTGAGACCCCATCTCTACAAAAAATTTAAAAAATTAGCCGGGTGTGCTGGCACATGCCTGGAGTTCCAGTTACTTGGGAGGCCTAAGGCAGGAAGATCACTTGAACCTAGAGTTTGAGATCAGCCTTGGTACATAGCAAGACCCCATCTCTACAAAAAATTAGCCAGGTTCGGTGGTACATGCCTGCAGTCCCAGCTACTCAGGAGATTGAGGCAGGAGAATCATTTGAGCCCAGGAGTTTGAGGCTACAGTGAACTATGATTGTGCAACTATACTCCAGCCTGGGCAATAAGCGAGATCCCAGCTCTAAAAAAAATAAACATAAATGGGAATTACCCACAGAATTACAGAATATAAGATTTAGATAGGGTTTTAAAGATCTTCTTGCTCAATCCCCTGTTTTAAAGAAAAGTTAGGCCCCAAGGAATACAGTGACTTTCCAGAGGTCTGACAGCTGCTAAAATTCATTTGATCTGACTTAAAAGATGTAATTTGTTGTACACCTCTCAAAATGTAGGTATGAGTTAATTTTATTTAAACCAATTACTGAAAAAAAAAATTCTTCTGTCTGTTTCAAATACTACTCTCTTTAAAATCAAATGGACTAATACCTGGTTCAGGAATAAACTATAAATTGCCTTTACTTCCATAAATATGATTAATTAAAATAAATTCTGATTACATGTTTGGGATTCAATAAGAAAGATTAGTAAAAAGAAAAAAAATCACAACTTTGTGTTTTCAGTGTTACATTTTTCACAAAAAACAAAAGTCTGTATTATAAGAAAGAAGCCTGAATATTTTGGAAAATTCAAGCGAACTAATGATAAAGACTAATTTCAACTTTAAGGTTTGGGCATGGGAAGGGAAGGACTCTCAACCAAACCATAAAAAAGCAAACCATATTAAAGCAAAAGAGAAAGGAAAATTTCATACCCTGACATCACTTCTAGATGAAGTTGTCCCGAGACAGTTAAGAAAGCAGGAACATTGAAGAAATTCTCCTCAGGTACCTTTAGTTTGCCTGAAGGCTGCAAATCAAAAACACAAGCCACAAAAAACTATTAAATGTTTTGCTTTGCTTTTCACATTCACATACATGCCACAACTAAAAATCACAATGCAATTAAATCTACGTGAAGACAGGTTGTTCTTGTGAAAATAAAGGTAGTTACACATCTAAGACAAAATGCCAGCTTGGAAAGTGCTAATAAAGGCAAGGAAGTTTGCTCCATATTTTCAAAACATACAATAACCAAAGGACAAACTACTTTTGTCACAAAACACATCTCCCCCTAAAAAGTGATTTTGATTAAGGGGCAAGCTAAGGCAAGAAATTATGAATTAATTTTTAACGTGAGGTTGACTCAGGACTGAGACTGAATTATCTCAAGGGAATAGCCTCTGGAACATGCGAGGTCATATTTATTATTAAAATATTAATAGTAATGCTTTTAACACAGTTTTTATAAACACATTATAAACTTCCAAAAACATTTCATTTAACTGTCACCATAACTAGGTAGCAGGAAAAGCATGACTCTATCTTTAAAAGATACACTGAGCAATGAGATCTTTATGAACTTACAATATAGAAAGGGTGATTATTCCATCTGAAATGTGTAGGAAACAAGCAATTCAACATTTGTTAAGAGTTAAGCTAAAACAAACTACCTGGAGGCCAAACACAATTTAAACAGTAGCTTCTGAATCAAGTTATAAGTATCATTATCTTCTTCTGGGGAAGAAAGTTACACTTGTTTTTGTTGATTTAAACACAGGGTCTCATTATGTTGCCCAGGCTGGTTTCGATTTTCTGGGATCAAGAGATCCTCCCACCTCAGCCTCCCAAAGTGCTGGGATTAACAGGCATGAGTCCCTGAGCCCAGCGTCTTGTATTTTAAACTGTGCATTTATTTGAAAATGTTTTAGTGTAAAAGTGTAATCACTGCAAAAGCAATAAAGCCAATTTAAAATATGTAATGGAGAATGTAAGACTCTTTTAACAGTACCAAATATTAAATTATGGTAACACATGAAATAAATTCATTGGTTGTTCTAAAAATATTGCATATCATGTATCAGTATTTGTGCATAAATAAAAAATGTACTGTAAAAATTATCAGTTGAATCTTTCATTTATTTTTCTAATAACTGCCTATTTTTTTCAAACTTAACTTTGATACTAGTCAGAGATCAGTGAATTCATTTTTTAAAAAAAAGTCCATCTTTAAATCTCATTATCAATGAAAGGGTATTGTTTCCAAAGATATTTAGTATTCAAGACTAAATACTTGACCTGATAGATGTTAGGATTTTAAAATAAAAGATCTGTTCTCCGATATTTCTTCATTATTTACTAAAGAATTGCTTTCCCAACTAAGGTCCAACAAATTTGTAAGACTACCATACTTTCTACTTTACTTCACCACTTTAGTCTATAATTTGTATTAATTTAATTTCACTTCAGATAGTTTCTCTCATTCCTTGTTTAAAAAAAAAAAAAAAAGGTCTGGTCTTTACAACGAGATTGTATTTATTTATTTATTTATGTATTTTTGAGACAGAGTCTCAGGCTGTCGTCCAGGCTAGAGTGCAGTGGCATGATCCTGACTCACTGCAACCTCTACCTCCAGGGTTCAAGTGATTCTCCCACCTCAGCCTCCCCAGTAGCTGGGATTACAGGCGCTGGCCAACATGCCCAGCTAATTTTTGTACTTTTAGTAAAGATGGGGTTTCACCATGTGGGCCAGGCTGGTCTCCTGACCTCAAGTGACCCACTGGCCTCAGCCTCCCAAAGTGCTGAGGTTACAGGCATGAGCGACAATGCCTGGCCTAAGACTAGATTTTAAACTTTCATTTATCAGCACTTGTACAGAATGGATTCTGATTTTTCTTACATTTCTTTAATCCAACTTATTTAAAACACACTAGTACTTCACTATGCTTTCCAATGTCATGTTAGTGTTTACATAACAAATTCATACTACCTTACTATAAATTACTTTTATTTCTTTTATATTACAATTAAAGCATTATACTGATTTTTAAAACTTCTCTGTGTATTGTTATATCACCTATATATTTTATCCCAGAATATTAAAGAGGGTATACAAAATATTGGTTGTAAAAAGTAATTATAAAAAGTGGTATCAGCAAATATGGCAGGATAGGTAGCTCCAAAGGACAGTCCTGTCACAGAAAAATAAAAGAAAAAAATGAGCAAAACTGCCAGAATCAATTGTGGGAACTCTCGAAGAGAGGGAAAGGTTTACAGCAATCAAGCAAATGCTGAGCCAAGAAAAGGGCAAATTAAAAACAGTGGACTCCACCCAACAGCAGCAGGAATATATGTTTTTTTTCAAGTGCACATGAGCCATTTTCCAGAGTAGACCACATAGTAGGCCATAAAACAGTCTCAATAAATCTTAAAAGACTAAAATCACACAAGGTATCTTCCTTGATGACAATGGAATGAAACTAGAAATGTACAATAAGGGGTTGTGGTTACTAGGGAAAAAAGTTTGGTGGTTCCTTAAAAAGTTAAAATTGAATTACTAAATGACACAGTAATTCCATTCCTAGGTATATACCAAACATAATTAAAATGAGGTATATAAACAAACACTTGTACACAACTGTTCAAAATAGCACTATTCACAATAGCCAAAAGGTAAAACAACCTAAATATCCATCAATGGAAAAAAGATTAAACAAAGTATGATATATACACAGAATGGAATATCATTCAGCCATAAGAAATGTATATACCTATATATTTTTAAAAGTAAATGTTTTAGCATGTATTTATATATTAAAACATAGATGAACATTGAAAACATGCTAAGTGAAAGAAGACAGACTTAAAAGGCTATGTATGATTACATTTACATGAAATATACAGAATAGGTAAATCCACAGAGACAGATGATGAGAGTCATGATTTGAGTGGAGGGGAAAATGGGATGTAGCTACTAAATGGGCACAGGGTTTTTTTCTGGGGTGGTAAAAATGTTTGGAACTTAACAGAGGTGGCAGTTGTAAAATACTTTGAATGTACCAAATGCCACTGAAATGCACCTTTTAAAATGGTTAATTTTATGACATAAATTTCACCTCGATTCTTGAAATTAATTATTGAATCTTAGTAGGTTCAAAAACCACCAACCTAGGATTGTAAATTTAAGATTTAGGATTGTAATCTTAAATCTGTAATCTTAAGTACTTATGGTAGTGATAAAGAAACAATACAATATATGAAATAAACACCCAACTTTGTTAATTTATCAGTGGGGAAGGATTTCTTTAACAAGAGCTCCAAATTGCCAACGATAAAACAAAAAACTGATGAATTTATATATGTTAAAATTAAGAACTTCTATTTAAGTTAAAATTAAGAGCTTCTATTTAAGATATAGGCAACGTTAACAGACAAATGACAGATTATGAATAAAATATCTGCAACATCTAAAACTGCCAAGTGATTAATGGACAGAATATATAAGGACCTCCTGCCAAGAAAACAAAAAAAAGAAAATACTCTGCTTCCCTAATGAGAAAGAAGATATACTGAAATGAAGACTCAAATGGTTAATGTGAAAATAAATGAAAGCTGTTGAAACTTCAAATTACTCTGAGCCTTGAATAAAATGTGACTGACTGTAATACCTATGTAATACAGGCAAGCCACTGCAACTTTTGTTTCTTCCTATTATAAATTAGCCCTCTTTCTTATTTTCTTGCCCTGTAAAATGCTGTGAAAGATTAAATGGTGCCCTTTACCTCTTAGTTACTAATTCTTTGTTATAGATGAATGTCCTACCTTTTTCATGTACCCAGCTCAGATGGCAAAAGGCCCCATGACTACCAAATTGATAGAGATGCAATTTTAAAAACATCTTTCCTGAAAAAGAATAAGCTGTAACCAACCAAACTGCTGTAATTCATAAATCGGCATTGTATTAAAAATGTGGTAATACTCCTAAACTTCTTTGTTTTTACTTATGTAAGTGAAGTTTTAGCTTCTCCACTTTGGAGCACTGACCCAATTACTTTGGAGTCTTGTTTTTTCTGGGTGGCCATTCTCAAATTTGGCACTTGAATAAACTCTTTTAAAATTGGATTCTGAGCCTCTTGATTATTTCAGGGTGACATTTTGACCAACCAGATGGGACCCAAATTAGGCCTCCATTGACCCCTGCTGTTTTGCCAACAGCTGGAGCCCTGGCACCAGCATGGACTGTTTGCATCCAACTGACCTCGCTGAAGACTGCAGAAGCCCTTGGTCAGACCACTCACAGGGTTGAATCTCCCCGGCTTGACTGAGATTCAGACTTTATGCAACCTGATTAAACAACTGATGAGACTGGAATTGAAGCCCTACTTTAAGGTAGGAGTTTCATTTGTTATTCTCTTATTCTATTATTTGTGTATATTTGTGATTTTTTCACTTTTCTCTGAGATTAAGGTTTTGCTTGTCTTACTGACTAGAGTTTGTAACCTTTTCTCTCATTTGAAATTTTATCATGGAGAAAGCGGTTGCTCTTTGAAAAGAGGAAGTAAATGTCTACAGCTTAGGCAAATTTTCTTAAACTGGCCAGATCTAAAGCTCCATTCAATTTGGCACGTTTAAAATTTCCTTTTGAGTGACCAAAGTTTATAAAAGACTTTACGAGCACAAGATGAGTCCCAAAGACAAGGGGAACTGTACCTCCTGGCTGAAAGGCACCTTAGGCAACTAAGGTCTCCCAGGAGTGTCAGAGCATATCACTCATGACATGTAACAGTCCCATAGGATTTGGACAAATACATACTGACATGTATCCACCACTACAGTATCATACAGAATAGTTTCACTGCCCTAAAAATATGTGCTCCACCTAGTCATCCCTCCCTTTCCCCTAACCCCTGGCAACCACTGATCTTTTTACCTTCTTCATAGTTTTGTCTTTCCCAGAATGTCACATAGTTTAAATCGTACAATATGTAGCCTTTTCAGATTGGTCTCTTTGACTTAGTGATACGCATTTAAAATTTTTCCAGGTCTTTTCATAGCTTGACAGCTCATTTCTTTTCAGTGCTGAATAATATTTTGTTGTCTGGATGTAACAGATACAGTTTATTTCTCCATTTACCTACTAAAAGGCATCTTGGTTGCTTCCAAGTTTTGGCAATTATGAATAAAGCTGCTTTATAAACATCCATGTGCATGTTTTTGTGTGGATATAAGTCTTCCACTCCTTTGGGTAAATACCAAGGAGCAGAACTGCTGATTCTTATGGTTGGAGTATATCTAGTTTTGCAAGAAACTGCCAAACTGTACTGCAAAGTGGCTGTTAAATCTCACCAGCAATAAATAACAGTTCCTGCTGCTCCACATCCTGGTCAGCATTTGGTGTTGTCAGTGTTGTGGATTTTGGCCACTCTTAATAGGTGTGTAGTGGTACTGACTGGCTTTTATAGTGTGCTTTGTGCATCATTTTCTATGGATCACATGGTTCATATCTTCAGCCATTACACTGAGTAGCAGTTACTTTTTTTTAGGAATCTACGAGCCAGAATTTCTTGGAATGTTGGTACACCTAAAAAAGTAAGAAACATGAGGAAAGTTCTGTAAGTCCTTTAGGCTGTTGACAGACCGACTGATAATGAGTGAATAAATTAGAACTCTGTCAGTGTAACCTCCTCCAGGTATATTCACAAATTCTCAAACCTCTTAAGATCAAAGATTCATACTAAATATCTTTTGTTTCACAGTGTTAACCCATCAATTTAAGAAATATTGGGGCTCCTCAGCGACACTGTCTTATTATTGGATCCTGCATTTAGCCTATTACCTGGGAATAGCAGTTACTCTGTAAATATTTGTTCAATTGAAAAATGAATTGAAATAAGACCTGGAAATATGAAAGATACCTAAATCTGAGCTAGGACACAAATCTCTCAATGGAAAGAGCATGGAAAAAAAAAATCCCTATTCATGTTAATCCCAAGAAATACAGTAATAAAAGAAATGTCTGAATAACCAAATGTTAAAACATAATATAAAGCCTCTAAATTAATATAGTGTATTAGTGGCACACAAGTAAACCTGTGGGATGTAACTGAAAGTCTAAACACAGACTTTCGCATATAAAAGTATTACATCAAATCAGTGAGGCAAAGCTGAACTTTTTAATAAGTTGAACCAGGTCAACTGAGTAGCCATATAACTGTATCAACCAGAGATAAACTGCAGAATTTTTTTGTACATTGTGGCAGACAGTGTGACGTGAATACATGGGTGTTTTCCCCTTGCCAAGGAATCTGCATAGTAGTGCTGTGGTAATTTCTATTGTTTCCAGCACCTAAGTCGTCACTTCTGATTCTTGAAATAATGGTACATAAATTCATCTACTTTGATCCCGTCTTCAATATACTTCTTTCAAATCCTTGAGAGAAATGGTACAATGTAAAAGAATATAAAAAGCATTTCCTAAAGTACTGCACATTGAGATAAAAATCTCAAAACCAGAATTCTTATTCATTATAAAAAATATTTCTGAACATAAACCAGCAAAAATACTTTATCTCATTGTCTCACATGTATTTATTTTTATCATTATGGTGTTTTAATAATGCAACAAAGATTTTAATTTTTCCTTTATTTTAATTATCTTGTTTTCTTTTAAAATACTGGAGAAATATAATATTCAAAGATTCAGAAAGTTCTGTGTGTGTGTGTGATGGAGTTTCACTTTTATTGCCAAGGCTGGAGTGCAATGGTATAATCTCAGCTCACTGCAACCTACGCCCCATCGGGTTCAAGTGATTCTCCTGCCTCAGCCTCCCAAGTAGCTGGGATTACAGGAATGCACTACCACGCCTGGCTAATTTTGTAATTTTAGTAGAGACGGCGTTTCTCCATGTTGGTCAAGCTGGTCTCGAACTATCGACCTCAGGTGATCTGCCCGCCTCAGCCTCCCAAAGTGCTGGGATTACAGGCGTGAGCCACAGAGCCTGGCAGGTTCATTTTTAAGTTGGTCATTTTACATCTTAGAACTCATTTTTCCTTAAAGAAATACATACAACAACTATATTCACAGAGCAGCCACAGTACTCTATATACTGAATAATATACATAAAATAGTCATGTACTACATACTGACATTTTGTTCAACAACGGACTGTAGATATGATGCATCCCATAAGATTATAATGGAGCTGAAAAATTCCTATTTCCTAGGGATGTCACAGAGCACGGCATTACTCACGTATCTGTGGTGATGCTGGTGTAAACAAACCTACTGCACTTGCAGTCATATGATAATAAACAACTGTTACTGATTTACATATTTATTATACTATACTTTTTATCATTAGAGTGTACTCCTTCTACTTATTAAAAAAAGAAGTTAACTGTAAAACAGGTTCAGGCAAGTCTTTCAGGAGGTATTCTAGAAGAAGGCATTGTCATCATAGGAGAAAGAAGGCATTGTCATCATAGGAGATGACAGCTCCATATGTGTTGCTGCCCCTGAAGACCTTCCAGTAGGACAAGATACAGAGGTGGAAGACAGTGATATTAATGATGCTGCCCCCGTACAGGCCTACGCTAACGTATTTTTATGTCTTAGTTTTTAACAAAAATGTATAAACAGCAAAAAAGAAATCTCTAATAGAAAAAAGCTTATAGAATAATGAAAGAGAATATTTTTGTACTCATATAACGCGTTTTAAGTGTTATTACGAAAGAGTCAAAATATTTTTAAAAATTAAGTTTATAAAGTAAAAAAGTTAAGAGTATGCTAAGATAATCTAGTATTAATTATTTGTTATTGAGGACATTTTAAAAAATAAATTTAGTGTAGCCTACGTACATAGGTTTGCAAAGTTTACAGTATTGTCCTAGGCCTTCCTATTCACTCATCACTCACTTACTGACTCATCTAGAGCAGCTTTGTGTCTTGCAATGTCCATTCATGGTAAGTGCCCTATACAGGTGTACCATTAAAAGAAAAAAAATTTTATACTGTATTTTTATCATACCATTTCTATGTTACATATGTTTAGATATACAAATACTTGCCATTTTATTACAGTTGCCGACACTATTCAGTACAGCTACATGCTGAATAGGTTTGTACCTTAGGAACAAGAGACTATACCATACAGCCTAAGTGTATGGTAGGCTATACCATCTAGGTTTGTGTAAGTACACTTGATGATGGTTGCACAATGATGAAATCACCTAAGGATGAATTTCTCAGAAGGTATCTCCATCGTTAAGCGACACATGGCCATATATGGAGAGAGATGCCAAGAGAGTGTGTGTGTGTGTGAAGTCATGATATTAAAAAATGTGCATGCGGATACAAATGAATGAATGAGTGCCTGGATTCATTTCTATCAATCTCAGCAAATGTGACCAAAAGGGAGATAGTCTTCAGACAGAGTACAGGTAGGACCAGAAGCTGAGGAGGTGGCTTATAATCATGTAGGGTACAACTTGGTCTTTACTCTAGCTTCTTTATTGCTGAGATGAGACTCAGAAACAGGATTTAACAGTTTGAAAATGTGTCCAGAAGTTTCAGAATTAGATGATAAAACCAATAATTTGAGGGGCCAAGTATGGTGGCTCACAACTGCAATCCCAGCACTTTGGGAGGCCAAGATGGGAGAATTGCTCAAGTCCAGTAGTTTGAGACCAGCCCTGGGCAACATAGTGAGAGCTCCATGTCTAAAAATACAATTTAAAAATTAGCTGTGCGTGGTGGCACGTGCCTGCAGTCCCAGCTACAGAGGAGGCCGAGGAAGAAAGATTGCTTGAGCACAGAAGTTCAAGACAGCAGCAAGCCGTGACTGCACCACTGCATTGCAGCCTTGGCAGCAGAGCAAGATCTTGTCCCTAATATGTACGTACATACATACATACATGCAAACATACATACATGTTTGTCTGACTTAATTATCACATTATTCAAAACATTCCTTAAGTAGGCATAGTAGTCTCACCTTGTCTACAGTTTTACTTTCCATGGTTACAGTTGCCTATAGTCAACTGCAGTCTGGAAATATTAAATGGGAAATTCCAGAAATAAAGAATTCTTGTTTTAAACTGCACTGGGTTGAGTAGCATGATGAAATCTCAGGCTGTCCCAACCCATTCTGCCCTGGACATGAATCATTCCTTTGTCTAGGGTATCCACACTCTATATGCGACCAATCTTATAGTCACTCAGCAGCAGTCTTGGCTGCCTGGTCCCTTGATGTCACACTGCCTATGTCATTCACCTCACAGCAGTTTAGGACCATGGCACCATATATTCACCTCAAAAATCACTTATCCATGAGGCCTTCTTACTGCTAATAGCCCCCACTCCATGCCTAGACTAGTAAAAATGACCCTTCTCTGCATTTTCGTAATAATCTGTATATACACCTCATTCATTCATCTAAGCACAGTGCTAGACAAGAGAGACCAATAAATAAGAGAAGATAAGCTCTCAGAGAGCTTACATTCTAATGGGGAAAAAAGAAAATGAACATGCAAACTAATAAAGAATCAAGATAATTACAAGCTGGGATAAGCGAGTTGGGTACTGGGGGATGGGGGGGCCTCTTAAGCAATAACAAGCAAGTGGAGACCTGAAAGATAAGAATGTATTTGCTATACTATAAACTGGGAAAAATACTCCAGTTACAAGGAACAGACAGTAGAGAGATCAGTAGATGGGAAGGGGGTGTCATACCTCAGGGGAGTAGAAGGCAGGTGACTGTAGCTTGACGGACTCAAGAGTAAGACTGTTAAAAGACGAGGTTAAGAGAGGTAAGCAGAAATCAGATTATGGGTCCTTTATAGGTCATGAGAAGGAGTCTGAATTTTATCCTAAGATCACAGAGCAGCCACTGAAATGTAAGCATGGGGTTGTGGCATGATGAGTTTAAAAATTCTTCTAGTGTCTCAGTGGAGAACAGATAACAAAAGGATAAAAGTAGAAGTAGGGGCACCAATCAGAAGACAAGAAGAGTAGCTTGAATTAAACTGGTAACATTGGAAACAGAGAAATGGAGAGGCTGAGGATTTATGTTAAAGATGAGCCAACAAAGGACTGATAAATTAGATGTGAGGTTGGGGGAGACAGGCAGGGGAGGCATGAATTAAGTCTGACATCTAGATTTTTTTACTTAAGCAAATGAGTAGATGGTAACTTTCACTGCGATAAGAAGAGGAAAAGGCTTTGGAGGGAAAAAAACAAGAGTTTTATTTAATACATACTATGAATGCATATTAGACATCAAAGGAGAAAGGTCATGTAGGCAGATGCTTCTACAAATCTGGAGCTCAGAAACAGAACCTGGAGATAACAGTTTGGGACTGGAGATAAACGGTTTGGCAGTCAGTATGTAGATGGTATGGTACATAAAACCTTGGAACTGAATAAAACCACCAGGGGAGAGATTACAGATTAGTGCTTCTCATTGACGATTAGAGTGTTCCCTAGAAAATACTTCAGGAATTTGTAGAAGCATTTAGTGGGTAGGAGTCAAACATGTCCTGCAATATATACAAAGTCCTGCATAACTAAGCCTTTTCCTGCAATCTCCCAAGTTCCCAATGCTCTGTTAAGGCATTCATATAGTGTATCAACAAAACCATGTGGATTTGAGCTATCTGATAAACAAAACAAAGTCATTAATTTTATCTATCTTCTATATTGGGTCTTGGTATAAGATTTTGTTTGGAAAACACTTTTGAAGAAAAACGTTTGAAAATCAATATAAAGGATGATTAGTCCCTCCCATCCTAACAGTCCATGATAGACTAACCTTTCCCTGATCATATAAAACTTACATTAGTGCAATAAAACTTAATCTAGCCTTTCTCTATTATACAAAACAAAAAATTTTTGCTAGGTTATTCTGCCACTGGAAGACAGTAAATAGCAGAGCCAAGAAAGGGGAAACCAAGAGTTACCAAAAAATTGTTTTAAATGTGTGTATCCCAGTGAATTTCTTATCACAGGGATCTAAAATCCTCCCTGTTTCTTTGAGGATTTCCAAGAAAATATTAAGCAAATATTTTGAATTGCCCTCCAGTTATTTGTTCTCACAGCAGAACAAATTTAGCTGAGCAGTTTCACAATCTCAGGAGAATTAAATAGAAAAATCCACACAAGTCTGACTCTGTCTCCATGTAAAATATATAGCAAGGAGTGAGAGTAAACAGCAGTAAGCTGAACAGTGGAAAGGAATATAATCAACAATGGAAAACTTATTTGACCTCCACAATCACTGAAGCACCCAATCTATTTTTATCTCCTTTTACTTTTTCCATTTTCTATTTTGTACCCTACCCCCACCTTTTACCCAGTTCTATTTACTCATAATCCCAGAGACAAAAAGTTGGGAAGAGAATACATAAAGATGAAGCATGGTACAGAAATCTAAAAGGTTTAAAATCATAATGGCATGCAACTGTCCTATTTACCTCAATCGGCAATTTCCTTTGAAGATCATGAAGGAAAGGGAGAGTACTCACCATCTGTAAGCTCCACATAACCACTGAATATCCTATTTTCTTTCTTGATCCCAACTAAGAGATTAGAGGGAGGCTATGCCTTTCATGATACAGATAGTAAATTAAAAAATCCAAGTTAGGTAAAACTTTAATTTTTTCACGCCTGTAATCTCAGCACTTTGGGAGGCCAAGGTAGGCAGATCACCTGAGGTCAGGAGTTCGAGACCAGCCTGGTCAACATGGTGAAACCCCATCTCTACTAAAAGCACAAAAATTAGCCAGGCGTGGTGTTGTGTGCCTGTATTCCCAGCTACTTGGGAGGCTGAGTCATGAGAATCACTTGACTCTGGGAGGCAGAGGTTGAGATTGTGCTATTGTACTCCAGCCTGGGTGACAAGAGTGAAACTCCATCTCAAGAAAAAAAAAAACAACTTTAATTCAACTTCCCTCTTGTAAAAGATGCTAAAGCTTAAAAATGTCAAAAGTCAAACGTTAGGATAAATGTTATATACAACTACTTTTTGGTAAGATCAGTTGCAGAATCCAGGTTTCTCAGCTTCTAGTACAATCACCTTTCCAATAAATCATGTAGCCATTTTTTTTGGTTTTGTTTTGTTTTTGTTTTTGTTTTTGTTTTGTGGAGATAAGGTCTTGCTATGTTGCCCAGGCTGGTCTGGAACTCCTGGACTCAAGTGATCCTCTCACCTCTGTCTTCCAATGGGACTACAGGCACATACCACTGTGCCCAGTTCTTCCATTTTTTATCCTGTAGTGTTGAAATAAAGCTTTGGATTAAATAAAGCTTTTAATACTAGTCTCTCCCAGGTATGAAATGCTGATCATATAAAATAAAACAAGCCAGGTGTGGTGGAGGGTGCCTGTAATCCCAGCTACTTGGGAGGCTGAGGCAGGAGGATCAGTTGAGTCCAGGAGTTTGAGGTCAATGAGTCATGATCATACCACAGCACTCCAGCCTAGGTGACAGAGTAAGACTCTGCCTCTAAAATCAATCAACCAACCAATCATAGGAACTAAATCTGTCATACAGTCTCCAAAGATTTGTGGGTTGGTAGTTTTATGATCCCTATCAAGCTGTATCTCAAATGCAGCTGCTATCATTGCTGCAGAAACTGTTCTGCATGCCATTAGACTGTATCTCATATGTAAAAACTAAAGCCAAGGGCAACAGGCTCAATAAACTGCATTATATTTTGCCAGTTATGTTAGTTTTGGGATTTTCCTATTGACAAGCCATATATGTAGGTCTTTCACTAATCTAAAAATTTCCAGTAAGTCCAGTTTATGTTTCCATACTTTCCACTTGCTACAAATGTGTATCTTGGTGTACAGAGAACTGCTAGTATAAAAATAATCTTTCTTAAAATAAGGGTTCATTTACATTCCAGAACACCCACTAACTAGAACACCCACTCAGCCCTGAGAAAGGTTTCATTTTAGCAACTATTTGATCAGCAGGAAAGGAAGTTATTAACTCAGACTGTTTGTAAACAGTCTGCTTTCCTGCTGAACTGTCTGAGAAAGAAAGAATCAAGAAAAGACACGTGGGGTCTAATATTAGAGGGTAAGGTTGAGGCAAAACAGAAAGTGAATACACAATGCTGCCTTATTTTTCTTTTACAGGAGAGGAACACAAATGTAAAATTGCAAAACAGCAAACTTATTCCTAAATGTGAAGGGGTCAGTGAAAAATGTACCAAACTTTTTTTCACTACTGCTTGAAAAACATTAATTTTGGCTTATTCATTGTCAGATTGGGGCTTTAAAGATGAATATGACAAGATACGGTCCTAGTCCGTTAACTATCCCCTCATCCCATTTTCCAGCCCCTTCTGTGAGAAGGGATATCTATGCTCCGGAGTTAAGTCTCCAAACCACGTATCCACACAAAGGACTTGACTACCACTCAACACAGCAGGTACTCAATAAATACTTACAAATCCCAGCACTTTGGCGAGGCAGAGGCAGGAGGATTGCTTGAGACCAGGAGTTCAAGACCAGCTTCAGCAACATAGTGAGACCCTGACTGTACTTTAAAAATTAGCTGGGTGTGGTGGTGCGCATAACTCTAGAGGCTGGAGTGGGTGGATCACTTGAGCTCAGGAGGTCAACACTGCAGAGAGCCATGAGCGCTGGCTCATCACTGCACTCCAAACAGGGCGACACAGTGAGATCTTGTGTCAAAACAACCCCCCCCGCCTCAAATATACTTTCTTGCAGTTGCTGCAAGGAGGAAGTAAGTTATTGATAAAGGGAACAGAAGGGCTTGGTTGTCCTTTACCTCTGGCTGTGGAATCAAGAGTAAGTTAGCCAGGTGTGGTGGTGGGTGCCTGTAATCCCAGCTATTAGGGAGGCTGAGGCATGAGAACTGCTTGAACCCAGGAGGCAGAGGTTGCAGTGGGCCGAGATGGTGCCACTGCACTCTAGCCCGGGTAACAGAGCAAAACTACCTGTCCAAAAAAAAAAAAAAAAAAAAGAATAAGCCATTATAAGGCATACTCATATAAAAGGCATGATTTTGATGCTATCCAAAGATTATCCAAAAGGGAGTCACATCATTTTTTGAGATCAAAGTGTCTCTTGAAGTCAACAATGCCATGGAATGCTTCCTTCAAAGATGGCATGCATAAAATAAATGTCGAATTTCCAACAAAAACCAATTCCCCCAAATAATTACATGGTATTGGCCCTAAAGAGTATAAACTCAAAAAGCTTTCCAGTGTTTATGAAGCTAACATTTTCTTTTCACTTATGATTACTTAATTGAATTCTAATGTCCAGACTAGTAACATGAAAAGTTCATGTTTTTTAAAAGAGGAAACTCTACTTTTCTACTTTTAATTAGCAATGGAAATAACCATTTGTAGAAAAACAAATTCTCTCTATATTGAAAGTTCAAAAGTCTAGCAGAGGTGAACTATTCAACATAACTACTTTTGGGAAAATACACAGCAGGAATAGATATAATAAAAACAAAAAAAAATGTACCCTGGTACCAAGATCCAAGATGCATAAAGTACTTTCTAAATATATCCAGAATCCAGCCGGCCAGAGAGGCTCAATCCTAGCACTTTGGGAGGCTGAGGCGGGCAGATCATGAGGTCAAGAGATCGAGACCATCCTGGCCGACATGGTGAAACCCCGCCTCTACTAAAAATGCAAAAATTAGCTGGGTGTGGTGCTAAGCACCTGTAATCCCAGCTACTCAGGAGGTTGAGGCAGGAGAATCGCTTGAATCCGGGAGGCAGCGCCAAGATGGCGCCACGGTACTCCAGTCTGGCGACACAATGAGACTGTCTCAAAAAAATAAATAAATAAATGTGTGTGTGTGTGTGTGTGTGTGTGTGTGTGTGTGTGTGTGTGTTAGATATATATCCAGAATCCAATCACATTTTAGGATGCACAACTTCAATTTCTGTGTAAATCAGTATCTGTCCAAAATACAGCATTAGACTTTTAACTGGTTTCTCTTCTTCTGTACATCTCCCTGATTTAATCTCCATATAGTGGCCAGAATGATCTCATTAAAACATAAGTGATTTGTTACTCCTTTGCTTAGAACTTTTTGTCCAAAGACTCACAGCCAACGTTCTTATAATGCCCTAAAAAGTTCTTTACCTGAGGTTCCTAGTGGGAGTGTTTCTGGTTGTCACAACTGGGGAGAGCTACTGAAATTTAGTGGGTACTACCCCAAGTTTCAAATATGCCATGGAACATTCATGTTAGTGAATTAGGTAAATCGTATTATTTTAATATGCTCTGAATTTTCCAGAATGCATCTTCCATGTAAATCAAGGGAAAGCTAATACTTTGATGCGGAGCTTTTATCAAGAATGAGTTACTGGCTGAGCGCAGTAGCTCATGCCTGTAATCCCAGCACTTGGGAGGCTGAGGCAGGCAGACCACCTGATGTCAGGAGTTCAAGACCAGCCTGGCCAATATAGCGAAACTCCGTCTCTACTAAAATACAAAAAATTAGCTGGGCGTGGTGCCAGGCGCCTATAATCCCAGCTACTCAGGAGGCTGAGGCAGGAGAATCGCTTGAAACCGGGAGGCGAAGGATCTCAGTGAGCTGAGATCACGCCACTGCACTCCAGTATTCTCATCACGAATAGCTAACTGTTTGTGATATGTGAGTCACCAATATAACACACCCGTTTAAGTCCTAATTTATAGTGGTCAAAGTCAGCAGTTCTTTATATCTCTATATAAAGGCTACTTACATTCTTCTAGACACAGTATTTACAAAATAAAATACACTGATTATATTACTTTTCTTTCTTTTTTATATTAAGTTGGAAGTACTATATTTTTCAAATTAAGTATATAAAAAGTTTATATTATCTATATTTCATTATATATATTATCTATATTTGGGAAAGAAAAGGAGTTATTACAATTTTTTTTACAAAAGTGTTATACCTCATAAAGATGAACATCACTAACATATATAATTTGCACTTACTCCCAACCTCTACGCCTAACCTCAGTTCCCACTAATCTTCCTTTCTTCCTATGCTCCATCCATACCTGCCTTCATGATTATTTCTTGAAAACCTCAGGCTGCTCAGCCACAGAATCTTTGTACTTGCTGTTCCTTCTGACTGAAATGTTCTTTCCCAGGTATCAATATTACTTACTCTCATATGTCCGTCATGCTTTTTCCTTTTTTTTTTTTTGAGACACAGTTTTGCTCTGTCACCCAGGCCTTAGTGCAGTGGTGTGATCTCGGCTCACTGCAACCTCCGCCTCCTGGGTTTAAGCAATTCTTGTGCCTCGGCCTCCCAAATAGCTGGGATTACAGTTGTGCATGCCATTGTGGCCAGCTAATTTTTGCATTTTTAGTAGATATGGGGTTCTGTCATGTTGGCCAGACTGGTCTTGATCTCCTGGCCTCAAGTGATATATATACTTGCCTTGGCCTCTCCAAAGTGCTGGGATTACAGGTGTGAGCCACTGCACCTGGTCCCGTCATGCTTTTTGAACATCTTCTCAGTAAAGCTTTCCTTGACCATCCAATTTAAACTAGAATCTCTCTCTCCCTAACCCTTTTCCCAATTTACTTTTCTTTGCAATACAAATCACCATCTGTTCTGATTATCTATGGTGAGTAACAAATCATCCTAAAATTTAGCAGCTTAAAATGATAATCTACTGCTATCTTTCACAATTCTATGGATTGCCCAGCTTCAGCTGAGTGGCTCTTATATGGAGTCTCTCATGTGGTTTCAGTCAAATGGCTGCTGGCACTGAAGTCACCTGAAGGCTAGACTCAGCTAGATATACAAGATAACCTCTTTAATCACAAGTCTAGTGCCTTAGCTGGGATGGCTGAAACAGGTGAAGCGTAGCCAGGCATCTCTGTCTTATCATGCAGCCTTCCCACACAAATAGTTTGAGGTCTCACAGTATTTTAATATATTTAACCTATTCTTTTACTGATGGAGAACTCATTGATGATTTACTGATAGAGAACACACAGTACCTCTCATACAGATGCTGGCTTCCCCCAGAACCATTCCAAAAAACCAAAGGCAAGGAAATTTCATTTCCACCATGTGCTACTGATTACACAGAACCAGTCCACTCTTTAACTGTGGGTGAGGACAACAGAAAGATATCGGTACTGGGAAGCACAGCGCACTAGGAAGCTATCTTTGGACAGTTACCACAATACTTAACATATTCTCTATTTTACATTTATTGTCTTCTCTTCTACAAGGATATACATTTGACAAGGAAAAAGACTTCTGTGTTCACCACTTTTCCTCCAGCACACACCATGTAGTCAATTGATATTAACTGATAAAAGGAATAAATTATTGCATTAGGTAAGTGATATACATCAATAATTCACTATCTCCTTGCTTCTCACTATAGGTCACTCTGCTCCAAACTTACCAATTTACCTTTCTGAAAGGTAGCTGGTATGAATCTGGATAATTCTGGAAGTAGAAAATGACAAAGTTGGGACAAAAATCAAAGATGGAAATATAAACAAGGATCATACACATTGCTTTGTCCTATGGACATCTCTGATCACTCCCATACCTAGTTTCTCCTTGTCAGAAATCTCTCCTAGAGCACTTATAAAAAGTGAAGCACTACTTGATGTAACAATTCTGTATATTCTGCATAATTACCCTTAAAAAAGGTAAAAGCCAATTGAACATTTAATTATTCTGTCTACAATTTCACATGTTAGCTTCATCTTCTGGATAAACACTATACATTTCTTGGCTGGGTATGGTGGCTCATGCCTGTCATTCTCAGTACTTTGGGAGGCTGTGGTGGGAGGACTGCTTGAGCCCAGGAATAAGAGGACAGCCTAGACAACACGGCAAGACTCTGTCTCCACAAAAAATTTAAAAATTAGCCAGGTGTGGTGGTGCACACCCATAGTACTAGCTGCCAGCTACCTGGGAGGCTAAAGTGGGAGGATCACTTGAGCTAAAAGAAAAAAAAAAGAACTCAGAAACTGTACATTTCTTGAGAACCAGCTCATTTTAATTTAAAAAACAAGTTTTAATTCAAAATTCTCAACAGAGGACCCAATACTAACTTGTGCATACTAGCATGTAACAGGAAAAAAAAAATAGCCAATGAATTCTCCATCAGTAAAAGAATAGGTTAAATACATTAAAATACACGTATTGATACACTGAAACAGCATGTACTTTTAAAAGAATGAGGCAGAAGCAGTAAGAGGTACTGACAAATGAACAAAGCAGATAGATATAAGCCAGGTATGGTGGCTCACGCCTGTAATCCCAGCATTTTGGGAGGCTGAGGCGGGCGGATCACCTGACGTCAGGAGTTTGAGATCAGCCAAAATGGCGAAATCCTGATTCTACTAAAAATACAAAAATTAGCCAGGTGTGGTAGCTAATAAACATGAACATCATATGTTATTTATGAACATATGACCAGACTAGTCTTAAGGCTTAAACTTCTACAAAGCTAAAATAGCCCTTAGAAAATAATAAATATTTAAGTGTTCCGGGTAGTGTGGAGGACACAGGTCTTCCCTGAAAGGAACTTACAATCTACACAGGGAACCAAAACTGGTAAGTAAGAAACCACTGATGAACAACTGAATGTTAAAACAAGCTATAGTAGGCCAGGCACGGTGGTTCACGCCTGTAATTCCAGCATTTTGGGAGGCTGAGATGGGAGGATCGCCTGAGTCCAAGAGTTTGAGACCAGCCTGGGCAACATAATGACTTTGTCTCTACTAAAAATTAAATCAGCCAGGCATGATGGTGTGCGCCTGCAGTCCCAGCTACACAGGAGATTGAGGTGGGAGGACTGCTTGAGCCCAGGAGTTTGAGGCTGCAGTGAGCGATGACAGTGCAAATGCATGCACTCCAGCCTGGGTGACAGCAAAACTGTGACTCAAAAACAAAAAATAAAACCAGGCTATAGCAACTGAATACAAGTTTAACAGGAGTTGGAACAAGGGAGGTATTAATGTTAGCTAGAAAAAAGTTGTTTTGAGAAGAGGTTTGACCTAGGTTAGCCCACATATCATCTAAAGAAGTTTAAAAGAAAATAGGGAAGAGTAATCAAAAAGTGAAACCATCCAGCACAACCAAAATGATGTGTGCTATAACTTAGTCATAAAAATTTATAAGCATCAGAATTCCTGAGGTCTAGTAACTTTGTGTTACCATTTCTAGAATGCACAATAGTTTAGAAAAGAGAAATGCTAGCGCTTACATCAGCCTGCTAGTGCTTACATCAGCCTGCTTCTGCATACTGTTTTACCTATTTTGGATTAGCAATATAAAGTTTTCATATATGTCATTTCACTTAATCCTTACAACCTTTAAGAATAGTATTGTTCACATTTTACCAGTGAGGAAATTGAGGATCGTGGTGGTAAAAAGTAGCCAAGAGGTGACTAATCTGTTTTTCCTCCTCCCTTCTGACATGATAGTGTAGGGAGCTCCTCAGACCCATTCCTCAGTGAAATGGGTAAAAGTTATTTAAAAAAAATTTTTTTTTAAATCCAACCATTTAAAGACTCTAGAAATGGTCTTAAGGGTATACAGCAAATGAAGAAACACCTATCCAAAAAAATCTACTAAAGCTCAGTGAGGACAAGGAGAGTCTATAGTGTCTGAAACAGAGCCCTCTTCCTCCTTTCCGCTTGCAGCTTGGTATGACAGAAACTCTACCCCCCCAATTATAGCCAAGATCACAGGGCTCTAGCAAGAGGCGCAGCATGCAGGCATTTCTGCCCCTTCTCTCAGCCACCTGTAGCTGAGGCTAAGTTCTGGGCAAGTGTGGCTGAGAGGCAGAGCCATCCCCAGCCCTAATGGGGGATGGAGGCTCCACCTGGGGCGTGGTGCCCCAGAGTACACTAGGGTCCTGACTGCTTTTGCCCCAGATCCTGGGGTGTGGGTTCCATGCCAGGAGAGACAAGCCAAGAAACCTGGGCTGCTGCCTCTTGCTCCACTGAACACTCAGCTCCTAAATCAGGATGTCTTGTAGTAAGAATGATCCATTGTCCCTTACGCCAGCACCGGAGCCTGGCTCCAACATTGACTGGGCAGAGAAGCAGGCCATAAAACGGAGCTCCAAATCGTTACCCAAAGGAACTGACTTCATTGCAACAAAGTATGTAAAAGTCCAAACTGAAGGGTGCTCTCCAGAATGGTGGTTGTGATGAAAGGCACGCTGAAAGATTCATTGGCAATAAAGGCTAAACTGTAGAGTTCCTTGTGTGCTGGAAAGAAACAGAAACACCTAGGAAGAGCCCTTTTGGGGTCAGAACAAATCTCAAACACTGCCCCGAAAACTATCTTCACAAAGGAGTATAAATTTGATTGGATCAGTTTGTGAAGCTATCTATGCCCCAGGACGTTGAAAACAATAGTACAATCAGTCTGCGAGTAATGGAGCTTAAGAGGCGGGTGTGGTCAGGGGAAAAGACAGCCAAAGAAAGCTCTACCAAAACCAGCGCCATCCTTATTGTGGGCATACTCAAGGCTATTCCCCCTAAGAGGCAGCATTAGAGGCTTCACACTGGTAGGGGGTGGGAGGGAGGAGAGGAGAAAGACTTGTATCTAGAATATATAAAATACCTCCTACAGTCTCAACAACAAAAAGACAACCCAATTAAAAAATGGGCGAAAGACTTAAATAGACATTTTTCCAAAGAAGAGAAATAAATGGTCAATATGTACATAAAAGATGTTCAATATCCTTAGTCATGTTAAATAAGCCACTGTTTTAGGCTAAGCTACTGCATTAGGCATAGTGCAGTAATGGAGTCACTCACACTAAAGTTCCATACCATCAAACTGAAACTGAGTTATTATCTGGCATTCCTAGAAATCAGGAGAGGGAGATGGCTGAATTTCTCAAGCAGGCCACTTTCAATCAGCATGATAACAAAGTTCCCTCCACCTTTAATCCTTACAACAAAATGTCACCTGAAGTGACCTGATGTTAACCAATGAGTTATTTTCCTATTGTTCTGTTTCCCTGTTCCCACCTTGCGCCTTACAAGGAACGTTACTTTAAAGTGACCTATCTACTTCTTGTTCTTTGTTTGTATTTCCTTCAGTCATTTTCTGTCTATAAAACCAAGCTCCTCTGGTCAGCTCACAGGAATGCATTCTATTTTACAGAATGAAGCGTTAGCCCACTCTAGAATTGTTAAATGAAGAAATTTAAATTTTAAAAAATTTGTTGTAATTTTGTCTTTTGATAGTCATTAGGAAAATGCAAATCAAAGACACAATAATATACCACTTCACACTCATTAGTATTATTTATAATCAAAGAAACTGAAAATAACAAGCATAAGCTAGGATGCAGGGAAAGTAGAAGACTCAAAATGCTGCGGCCACTTCGAAAAACAGCTTGGCAGTTTTTTAAAACGTTGAACTTAAGGGTTCCAACATGACCCAGAAATTCTACCCAAGAGAAACTAAATCATAAATTCATCCACACAAAAACTTTTCAAAAATGTTCATAGCAGCATTATTCATAATGAAACAGGGTAATGGTTATGCAGAAACAATACAAATGTCCACTAAGTGATAAATCAATAAACAAAACATGATGCATCCAGAAAATGGACCAGCTGGATATAAAAAGGAATGAAGTACTGATACATACTACAACAGGGATGAACTTCAAAAACTTTATACTAAGTGAAAGAAGCCAAACACAAAAGACCATACATCGTACGATTCCATTTATATGAAAAGTTTCAGAAGAGACAAATCCACAGAAAGCAGATTTGTGGTTACCTAGAGCTAAGGGTAGGAATGGCAAGGGGCTGCTACTGGGTACAGTTTATTTTTGGGGTGATGAAAATGTCCTCAAATTAGATCGTGGTGATTGGCTGTACAACCAACCCTGTGAACATACAGAAAATCAAGGAACTATACACAGTTGTGCATTGCTTGAGGGGGACACGTTCTGAGAAATGCATCATTAGGTAATTTCACTGTTGTGCAAACATCACAGAGTCTATTTACACACAGACCCGGTATATCCTACTACCCCCAGGCTACAAACCTGTATAACATGTTACTGATACTACTGAATAGTTTGGCAACTGTAACACAATGGTAAGCATGTGTGTATGTAAACATATCTAAATATGGAAATGGTACAGTAAAAATACAGTATTATCATCTTACGGTATCACCATGGTATATGTTGTGATCTGTCATTGCAAAGTTGCTATGCGGCACATGACTACACTTTCATATTTTATGGTATGTGAGATATGTTCCAATAAAATAGTTTTTAAAAAACCCTGCTCCAGGCCGGGTGGGGTGGCTCATGCCTGTAATCCCAGCACTTTGGGAGGCCCAGGCGGGTAGATCACCTGAGGTCAGGAGTTTGAGACCAGCCTGGCCACAACGGTGAAATCCCGTCTCTACTAAAAATACAAAAATTAGCTGGGCATGGTGGCAGGCGCCTGAAATCACAGCTATTCGGGAGGCTGAGGCAGGAGAATTGCTTTACCCGGGAGGTGGAGGTTGCAGTGAGCCGAGATTATGCCACTGCACTCCAGCCTGGGAAACAAGAGACTTTGTGTCAAAACAAAAACCAAAAAACCAAAAAACAAAACAAAACAAAACAAAACACCAAAAACCACCCTGCTCCATCTCATTCCTAAAGCTATCCAACTTTATTTCCTATGATTCACCAATATGAACCTTCTCATCCATTTCTCCACCCAGAGTCTAATAAAAACCCCTATACTTCATTTTATTTTATTTTTTATTTTAGGTTTGGGGATACATGTGAAGGTCTGTTACATACACATGTGTCATGGGGGTTTGTTGTACACATTATTTCATCACCCAGGTATTAAGCTCAGGACCCAATAGTTATCTTTTCTGTGCCTCTCCCTCCTCCCATCCACCCCCCTCAGGTAGACACCAGGGTCTGTTGTTTCTTTCTTTGTGTGCATAAGTTCTTATCATTTAGCTCCCACTTGTAAGTGAGAACATGCAGTATTTGGTTTTCTGTTCCTGCATTAGTTTGCTAAGGATGATGGCCTCCAGTTCCATCCATGTTCCCCCAAGACATGATCTCATTCCTTTTCATGGCTGCATAATATTCTATGGTGTATGTGTACCACATTTTCTTTATAAAGTCTGTCATTGATGGGCACTTAGATTGACTCAGTATCTTTGCTATTGTGAACAGTGAGGCAATGAACATTCGCATGCATATGTCTTCATGGTGTGAAAGGAAAATAAATATTGGGGCCCCAAAATCACTAAGCTAAAGGGAAAAGTCAAGCCGGGAACTGCTTGGGCAAATTGCCTCTCACTCTATTCAAAGTCATCCCTCTGCTCACTGAGATAAATGCATATTTGATTGCCTCCTTTGGTGAGGCTAATCAGAAACTTAAAAAGAACACAACCACTAGTCTCTTACCTACCTATGACCTGGAAGCCCCTACCCCACTTTGAGTTGTCCCACCTTTCTGGATCAAACCAGTGTTCATCTTACATATACTGATTGATGTCTCATGTCTCCCTAAAATGTATAAAACCAAGCTGTGCTCGGACCACCTTGGGCACGTCCTCAGGACCTCCTGAGGCTGTGTCACAGGCATGCATCCTCAACTTTGGCAAAATTAACTTCCTAAATTGACTGAGACCTGTCAACTTTGGGGTTTACAATATTTGGGCTTCACACTGATAAAATGCTTTATATTCCTCTGCGTATATACCCAGTAATGGGGTTGCTGGGTCAAATGGTAGTTCTGCTTTTAGCTCTTTGAGAAATCACCATACTGCTTTCCACAACGGTTGAACTAATTTATACTCCCTCCAACAGCATATAAGGGTTCCCTTTTCTCTGTAACCTGGCCAGCACTGTTATTTTTTTTTTTGTTTTTAAATTATCGCCATTGACTGGTGTGAGATGGTATCTCACTGTGGTTTTGATTTGCATTTCTCTAATGATCAGTGATACTGAGCTTTTTTTCATATGCTTGTTGGCCTCATGTATGTCTTCTTTTAAGAAGTGTCTGTTCATGTCCTTTGCACACCCCCTTTTTTCTTTTTTGAGACAAAGTCTCGCTCTGTTGTCCAGGATGGAGTGCAGTAGCATGATCTCAGCTCACTGCAACCTGCGCCCCCTGGGTTCAAGCGATTCTTCTGCCTCAGCCTCCTGAGTAGCTGCGATTACAGGCATGTGCCACCATGCCCGGCTAATTTTTGTATTTTTAGTGGAGACAGGGTTTCACCATGTTGGTCAGGCTGGTCTCGAACTCCTGACCTCAAGTGATCCACCCACCTCGGCCTCCCAAAGTGCTGGGATTATAGGCATGTGCCACCATGTCTAGCCATTTGCCTACTTTTTAATGGGGCTGTTTTTCTCTTCTAAATAAGTTCCTTATAGATCCTGGATATGAGACCTTTGTCAGATGCCTAGTTTGCAAATATTTTCTTCCATTCTGTAGGTTGTGTGTTTATTCTGTTGACAGATTCTTTTGCAGTGCAGAAGCTCTGAAGTTTAATTAGATCCAATTTGCCAATTTTTGTTTTTGTTGCAATTGCTTTTGATGTCTGTCATGAAATCTCTGCCAGAATGGTATTGCCTAGGTTGTCTTCCAGGGTTTTTATAGTTTTGGGTTTTACATTTAAGTCTCTTTAATCCATCTTGACTTGATTTTTGTACATGATGTAAGGAAGAGGTCCAGCTTCAATCATCTGCATATGGCTAGTCAGTTGTCCCAGCACCATTTATTAAATAGGGAGTCTTTTCCTCATTGCTTGTTCTGTCAGCTTTGTGGAAGATCGACTGTCTGTCATAGATGTGTGGCCTTATTTCTGGGTTCTTTATTTTGTTCCATTGGTCTATGTGCCTGTTTTTGTACCAGTACCACGCTGTTTTGGGAGTGTAGCCTTGTAGTATAGTTGGGTAACATGATTCTTCCGGCTTTGTTCTTTTTGCTTAGGATTGCCTTGGCTATCCGGGCTCTTTTTTGGTTCCATATAAATGTTAAAATAATTTTTTCTAGTTCTGTGAGGAATGTTGTTGGTAGTTTGCTATGAACAGCATTCAATCTGTAATTTGCTTTGGGTGGTATAACCTTTTTAATGATATTGATTCTTCCTATTCATGAGCATGGGATATTTTTCCATTTGTTTGTATCTTCTCTGATTTCTTTGAGCAGTGTTTTATAATTCTCATGTAGAGCTCTTTCACCTCCCTGGTAAAGTGTATTCCTAGGGGTGTGTGTGTCAACTGTGAACGGGACTGACTTTCTGCTTTGGCTCTCAGTTTGGTTGTTGTTGGTATATAGGAATGCTAGTGATTTTTGTATACTGATTTTGTATCCTGCAACTTTGCTTAAGGCTGTGGTTTTCTCTAGATATAAAATCCTGTCGTCTGCAAACAGAGATGGTTTGACTTCCTCTCTTCCTATTTAGATGTGCTTTATTTATCTCGCCTGAAAGCTGTGGCTAGGACTTCCAATACTATGTTGAAGAGAAGTGGTGAGGGCATCCTTGTCTTCTGCTGGTTTTCAAGAAGAATGCTTCCAGCTTTTGCCCATTCGGTATAATGTTGTCTGTGGGTTTGTCATAGATGGCTCTTATTATTTTCAGGTATGTTCCTTCAATATCTAGTTTATCGAGAGTTTTTAACATGAAAGAATGCTGAATTATATCAAAAGCCTTTTCTCCATCTATTGAGACAATCATGTTTATGTGATGAATCACACTGATTGATTTTTGTATGCTGAAGCAAACTTGTATCCCAGCAATGAAGCCTACTTCATGGTGGATTAAATTTCTGATGTGCTGTTGGATTCAGTTTGCAAGTATTTCGTTGAGGATTTCTGCATCAATGTTCATCAAGGTTATTGGCCTGATATTTTCTTTTTTTGTTGTGTCTCTCCCAGGTTTTGGTAACAAGATGATGCTGGCCTCACAGAATGAGTTGAGGAGAAGTCCCCTCTCCACAACTTTTTGGAACAGTTACTGTTAGAATGGTACCAGCTCTTCATTGTACATCTGGTAGAATTCCGCTATGAATCCATCAGGTCCTGGGCTTCTTTGGTTGGTAGGCTATTTATTACTTATTCAGTTTTGGAGTTTGTTATTAGTCTGTTCAGAGAATCAATGTTTTCCTGGCTCAGTCTTCAGAGGGTGTATGTTTCCAGCAATTTAGAGGTGTTCGTAGTAGTTTCTCATGGTTGTTTATGTCTGTGGGGTCAGTAGTAACATTCCCTTTGTCATTTCTAATTGTGTTTATTTGATCTTCTCTCTTTTCTTCTTAATTAGTCTAGCTAGTGGCCTATCTTACCAATTTTTTCAAAAAACCAACTCCTGGATTTGCTGATATTTTGAATTTTTTTTGTGTCTCAGCTTCCTTCAGTTCAGCTCTGATTTTTGTTACTTCTCATCTTCTGCTAGCTTTGGGGTTGATTTGTTCTTCTCTAATTCTTTCCATTGTGAAGTTAGGTTGTTAATTTGAAATCTTTCTAACTTTTTGATGTGGGCATTTAGTGCTATGATTTTCCCTCTGAACACTGCCTTACTTGTGTCCTAGAGATTTTGGTATGTTCTATCTTTGTTCTCATTATTTTCAAAAAACTTTATGATGTCTGTCTTAAATTCATTATTTACCCAAAAGTTATTCAGGAACATCATGTTTAGTTTCCCTGTAATTGTATGATTTTGAATGATTTTCATTGTGTTGACTTCTATTTTTATTATGCTGTGGTCTGAGAGTGCGTCTGGTATGCTTTCAGTTGTTTTACATTTGTTGAAGAATGTTTTATGTCCAATTATGTGGTTGGTTTTAGAGTATGTGCCATGTGAAGACAAGAAGAATGTATATTGTCTATACTTCATTTTAATTCTCTGATTCTTCTTACATTGTTGTTCTTACCTGGAATATTCTCCCTAAGGTACAGTCAGGTCACATATTCATTCTGAAGGTTATTCTGACCAAGTCAATCCTCAGTGACCTACCTCATTTTCCTCTAGATTCCATACCACTTATAACTGGTAACACTATATCCTCAAATGTCTACATAAAGCAATTCCACCTTATTTCCCATCAACTTCTAGTCATACTGAAAACCATGGAACTGTATACAGTTGTGCATCACTACCAAGCCAAAAACTAAGATCTTCATATCACCTTCTGAGAAGTCAGAAGAGGAATAACAGCCACATCACCAAAGAGAACAGTTTTAGCCAGCATAAGGAAGTCCCCTTTGCTTTAACCTTCACAAGAAAAATAACTTTGTAAAGACCAATTGTTTTTTGTTTCTGCTTTCCTCAGCCTTTTTCTGTCTATAAAACTAGCCTCTTCTGTTTTATAGAATGAAGTGTTGCCTGATTCTTGAATGGCAAATGAAAGTCAATTAAGATCTTTAAACTAAATTTGTAGTAATTTTGTATTTGACAGCCACAACCTATAATTCTTGCCTTAATCTCTTTTCATCTCCTCAAAGACAAACTTATTGTTCCAAATTACAAAGACCAAATCTAATTTTGGGAACTCAGCCAGGGCCTTAGGACAAAGGGGAAAAAGTGTACAAACAAGGAATTTTGTAGGATAAGTAACATCAAGAGTGAATGAAAAGTATGCTCCTTCCCTCATCAACTGCTGCCAACTCACAGGCTTGACAGGATAGAAACTCATCTACATCTTTATAGCAAAGCATCTTGAACACAGACGGCACCAAATGTCCGTTAATAACAAATGCCTTGAAGGAAACTTCTTATGATGTATCCAGTAGTCCTCAAATCTTAACAAATATTAAAGTCTTAAAGCAGGAAATGGAGATGAGGGAAAGGAAAAGTAAAATGACAGGGCATGCATTCACTTCTCAACAGAACATTAGAAGTGCACGTTCTTAACTGTGTTTTTTCAAGGTGACCTCTTAAAGCTGCCCTCTTATCTGTACACACAGTACTTAATGACACTTCACTTCTGTCAGAGAAAAAATGTGCACCATTACGAGAAGCAAGAATTTAAATATGAAAGCCCACCTCCTCCTAAAAGGGGTACCAAAATTCAAATTCCTATGCTTCTACAGGCAGCCAGGAGGAAATCAACACAATGAATCTTGGAAGTGAGGTATGTGAGGTGGGTAAGAAGGAGCTCCGCTTTCAAAGGATAGAGGGTTGGCAGGGACAGAAGACAAGTCTTTGTAGTTGAACTTCTGAGAGCAACAAAGACAGTAGGTCAACACAGCATAAAAGCCAGACAGCACAGATCAGCTGAAACCTGAGCTAGATCCTGACTGTAGAAGCCTAGGATCAATGAATTCAAGAATTTCTCTTTCTGGTACTCTGCATAGGCAAATTTAATCCTACAAATTCCTTTCCCTGGCTCTGAAATAATATCAACATAGTACACTTCTCATTTGTTTAGCTTCAGAAATGTATTTTTTTCCTCTTCCTATTTATTCACACTTATCTGGTAACTTATCTTAGGTTATTTAGAGGCCAAGATACATATATATACATACATGTATCTTGGTCTCTTTATTAATTCCTTTTTATTCATAAAGACTCCTTTAAATTACACCTTTTTTCCCCAGTCATTTATTGAATATTCAGTGGTTTAGACTAAGGGATTTAGAAAAGTATGTACAGTGAGTAATTCTTGGCTTCAATATGCAGAAAATTAAAGTGCCAAGAGAAAATAAACACCTAGAAGAGAACGTTTTCCAGAGTTTACATATGGTTATTTTGTCATCTGCTTCCTTCTTTGAACTCATATATACAAATGCTAATACCCCCACTCTAAATGTTCAACAAGGCATTTTTATTCTGCTTTTTGCAGAATGCTGATCAACATCAAGATTTCTTCCAGTCATGTATAATGAAGACAGCATTTAATTACCATTCTGAATGACTTCAACATATCAGGACAACTTCTCCCAGAGAATACTTTATTCAATAATATAAAGAAGCACCACCATTATTAAGAGTCAGAAAGGGCCGGGCGCGGTGGCTCACACCTGTAATCCCAGCACTTTGGGAGGCCGAGACGGGAGGATCACGAGGTCAGGAGATCGAGACCATCCTGGCTAACATAGTGAAACCCCGTCTCTACTAAAAATACAAAAAAAAAAATTAGCCGGGCGTGGTGGCGGGCGCCTGTAGTCCCAGCTACACGGGAGGCTGAGGCAGGAGAATGGCGTGAACCCAAGGGGCAGAGCTTGCAGCAATCCGAGATCGCGCCACTGCACTCCAGCCTGGGCGACAGAGCGAGACTCCGTCTCAAAGAAAAAAAAAAAAGAAAAAAAAAAAAGAGTCAGAAAGCACTGAACCAGAGAAAGCAGTTACATACAAATTTTGTCATTTGATAGAATCAACCAAATATATAAACAAGAATCCTGACATCTTAAAGATAAAGAAATCAGTAAACAAATAAAAGAAGTACCAAAGCACCACTCATGATCATACCATTCTCTCTGTCCATCATTATACAACTGGTCAATGATTTTAAATAGCTATCAAACTGGTAAACACAAGGTTTTCAACTGTCTCCAATAAGAAAAACTGATAACTTAAGAAATATCTGCTGTAAGGGCAAGCTGACAATGCCTGACATATACAAGGAACACAAAAAATGACTGCTAGACAAATTAAAGGGCCTTCATGGGATGAAGAGAACGTAAATCATTCTTACGAAAAAATGTTTTTTTTAAAAGACTTTGAAAAAGAAAATGATATTCACATGTATACTCTTCTATTTTTATTTATCTTTTAAAATACGATCTATGTCCACAAATATTAACTGTGTATTGAGTCTGCATAAGAGAGCTTAAAATCCTCATTTACCTCTTCAAATTTCTCTAGTTCACCAATTCACTGTAACTTAAGAAAAGTAAATAGAGTGCTAAATTAAAAATTCACTCTTGGCCAGGCGTGGTGGCTCACACCTGTAATCCCAGCACTTCGGGAGGCTGACGTGGGCAGATTACAAGGTCAAGAGATCGAGAACATCCTGGCCAACACAGAGAAACCCCGTCTCTACTAAAAATACAAAAATTAGCTGGGCGTTGTGGCGCACACCTATAGTCCCAGCTACTCGGGAGGTTGAGGCAGGAGAATCACTTGAATCCGGGAGGCAGAGGTTGTAGTGAGCTGAGATCACACCACTGCACTCCAGCCTGGCCACAGAGTGAGACTCCGTTTCAAAAAAATAAAAAAATAAAAAAAACCCAAAAATTCACTCTTACCTGTCACAGTGTAAGACGGCTGGTAATACAGGAAATCAGACTGGTTTGAATTGTCTAGGTAAGTTTTTCAAGGATTTTTATTGACAATTTCAGGTGCTGCTCATAGTCTTCTGTCCACAAAACTAATATTAAATTTCAGACCCTCAGAGGAAAACTATTAAACAGCAATGTGCCCCTCAAGATGGGAAGCAAAACTTACTTCAAGTTGAAAAAGTTCTCCAGCTCCCTCAGAGTCATTGGATGTGATTATTGGAGTATGAATATGTACAAAGCCACTGTCCTGAAAGAGAAAACCACAGTTTTCAAGATATTTGCATATTCAACAATTCCAAGAACACACATCCTCTTATAGTATTAAAATGGCACAGTAAGCAAATGCTGTATCAAATCCCTCCCTAATCCCCCAAATACTAAGAATACTGAAAATCAGTTGAGTGTTTTAACTACACACAGGGGCACAAATAATTTTATTCAGGAACACACTTAGACATTAACCAGTCCAACCTCTTCATTTCAAAGATAAGGAAGTTAAGGCCCAGACAGATTTAGTGACTTTCCACAAGTTACATAATTAGTCAGTGGATAAGCCAGGACTAGAACCTAGGCTAGTCATGCTCTCTCTTTAGTACTATATTCTCTTCCCTTTTCTATAACATTTTGGTGGTGATTTAACAAACAGGTACACACACTCTAGGCTAGTGCATAATGATGTTACCCACGTTGCTAGGGGAATAAAAAGCAATTAGTATAAACTTATCTTGAAATATGACCTCAAATGTAATGAACCAACAAAAAAGGAGAAAAAGTAGACAAATAGAGACTGAATAAACAAACAGCAAAAAAGGGCAGAAATGATCTTTAGGAAGTCTCTGTCACTAAACTGATGGGCCAATGGACTCCACATGGCACAGGCAGTGTACTTCCTTTGCCTGAAGGAATATTCTGAGCAGCAGCAATCCATCCACTACTGAGGTCCCCAATTGCAGCCCTTCCGAACAAAAATCTGAGACTATTTCCATTACAGAACCACAAAAGCTGTTGCTAGTCAGACTGATACAACCCAGCAACTTCAAGGTTATGCTTCTTTCATTTTGATTATGGGTGTAAGCAAAAGGTTACGTACAGTGTAGATGTTTGCAGGGTAGGACTGCAGGTAATAAAAAGTGAATTTATAATAGAAAGGCAGGATGGAATATGCTTAATGCAAAATGTTGGCCTTGGAATCAATACAACAAATTATTATATGCATATCTCTGCCAAGTTTGGTGGAGTGTAGATTGTCTCCATGCATTACTAGGGATGTCCCAAATATGACCCTTCTCAAATTCAAGTATTCTGGCTATAATACAAAATATTCAGTCAACAACTTGCCTTATGATGTGGACTGATAAAATATTCAAGCTCTAAATTAGCAGTCTCAGAAAGTTATTAAAATATACACTTAACCTGACAGCAACATGCCTAGAGGTGCTGCACAGAGCACATTATAGAAAACCAATGAAATCTGATCAATAACATTACCGCATAAAATTTTTATCTCCTAGGAACTAAGAATCATGGATGTGAAACATTTATTCCACATGAATGTAGGCAACTATGAACATGAGTGCAGTAAACAAAGAGAGGAAGTGAAAAATCCAAAGGAAACGAGGGTGGGGAAGGGGAGGTGGAGAGGGAGGAGAAAATTTAACGGCTAAACATGATTGCCCAAGTTAGAACTGGTCAAATGCCACAAGAAACAGCAGTGTAAACCTTATGAAAATAACTGTATCAGATTTTTTAAAAATCACACACCTAGTGGGAATCACTTTTAATACTTAACTGATGCTAAACATTACAAAAGGGCCCAGCAGCTTTCGCTGCTTTAAAACTGCAAGGCTTATCAAAGTTCCTAACATTACCAAACGCTAATAAAGGAGAGAGTACAAAGGAAGAATAATACAGCCGTGCAAACAAAGTCCAAAAAAGTGAAAGTGGGTAGGGGAGTAAAAAGAAAAAAAGGAAAGTAAATAGCAAGGAGTGGTTAAGTATTGTCACTATGTGCCTCAAATAGGTTTCCAGTGTCACTTACTTATACTGTCCCATAGCAAAGGGGTTCCTAAGTAGAGTACATGAGGGCCAGAGAAGGGGCCAAAAATAAAAGCAAACACTTTCACCCGATTTTTCAGATTCCACCCATCACCTCCAAGTATATAAATATTTTAACACACATTCTAAAACCAGATATTTTATAAGACTCTGAGTATCCCAAAATTAGAAAGTTCATACATTACAGCCCATATACACCACTAAGAGAAGACTAATAAACTATCTTTTTCTTTCACATGTAACTGAAATAACTATCTTTCACATGTAACTGAAATAACTATCATTTAATCAGAATCAACAAAAAAGGAAACGTGAAAGGAATTGCTAGCCACAGGCAGGCCATAGACAACACAAACTGACAGCAAGAAGAGATTTAAAAAATCCATAAAGAGGCCAGGCACAGTGTCTCAAGTCCTGTAATCCCAGCACTTTGGGAGGCTGAGATGGGCGAATCACCTGAAGTCAGGAGTTTAGAGACCAGCCTGACCAACGTGGTGAAACCCGGTCTCTACTAAAAAATAAAAAAATTAGCCCAGTGTGGTGGTGCACACCTGTAGTCCCAGATACTCGGGAGGCTGAGGCAGAGGTTGCAGTGAGCCGAGATCACGCCACTGTGCTCTAGCCTGGGTGACACAGCAAGACTGCCTCAAAAAAACCCCCAAAAAACAAACAAACAAACAAAAAACACAAAAAGCAGTCACAGGAACTCAAAGGCATAGCAATTTGGAGACCTTCTACACAAAGGTAAAGAATACTCCACATAGGCTGGGCACAGTGGTTCACATCTGGACCTAGCTCTTTGGTTGGTTCAGGCAGGATTGCTTGGGCCTAGGAGTTCAATACCAGCTTAGGCAACACAGTGAGATCCCATCTCTACAAAAAATACACTTTAAAAAACTAGACAGGCATAGTGGTGCATACCTGTAGTCCCAGTTACTTGGGAGGGTGAAGTAGGAGGACCGCTTGGGCCTGGGGGATCAAGGTGGCAGTAAGCCATGATTGCACCACTGCACTCCAGCCCCGGCAACAGTATGAGACCTCATCTCAAAACAACAACAACAATAACAACAAAAATACTTCACAGAGTCAGTGGCAGGCTTTGAAAACGCTGCCATGCAGAGGAGAACAATCCCTGATACTCACAGGAAGAACCTCGACTCATTGAGAAAGAAAGAGCGGAATCTTTTTTACTGGCTCACTGAGGAAGACAGGAAAGTAAGTAATCCATTTTAAGAACACTTCCACTGGAATTTAGAAAAAACTGGTGCCTAAAGAGAAAATTCCTCAGTTATTTCAGAAACTTGGCTTTTTTGAATGACTCATTCCTTGAGGATTCTAAATAGCCAAGTTTTAGTACATAACAAGTGTGTCAGTTTTATGAGCAAACAAGGTTATACAAAAAATATTTTTCATACTCAAACCAAGAAAGAACCTTAGATCCTTAAAGTGTCTTAAAAGTACTGTTCAAGTTTCTATTTCTCCCCACATTTCTATAATTTAATTAACAAAACTGAAACTTACAAAAATTTATTTGGAGGCTTAACATCTTTTCGCAAACCCAAAGTAACACATCAAAGAAACACTACAAAATACTAGGTAACATATAACCATTACTTAATATGCCTCATAGTACTCCAGAAAGGCTTCTTTAAACAACTGAATCCTAAGTATCACACACAAAGGTAGATAAGTATCACGCATAAAGGTAGGTAACAGAATTATATTCTCCAGGTCTTTACAATTACTAAGTGAATTTATTACTACTCAAAAAGTGTCTATTTTTGTAACTACTCTATCACGAATGGTACTAAAATTCAAGTTATTTCCAACCACTTGAATTTTTTTTTTTTTGAGACAGAGTCTCACTCTGTTGCCAGGCTGGAGTGCAGTGGCACAATCTCAGTTCACTGCAACCTCCACCTCCCGGGTTCAAGCGATTCTCCTGCCTCAACCTTATGAGTAGCTGGGACTACAGGTGCACACCACCATGCCCAGCTAAGTTTTGTATTTTTAGTAGAGGTGGGGTTTCACCATGTTGGCCAAGATGGTCTCGATCTCTTGACCTCGTGATCTGCCTGCCTCAGCCGCCCAAAGTGCTGAGATTTCAGGTGTGAGCCACAGCTCTCAGTCATGAATGTTTTTCAAATTTTACTTTTAATAATTTTTGGTCAGGTGCGGTGCCTCACCTGAGGCACACACACACATTTTTTATTATTATTATTATTATTATTATTATTATTATTATTATTGAGATGGAATCTCGCTCTGTTGCCCAGGTTGGAGTGCAGTGGCGCAGTCTCTACTCACTGCAACCTCCGCCTCCCGGGTTCAAGCAATTCTTCTACCTCAGCCTCCCGAGTAGCTGGAACTACAGGTGTATGCCGCCATACCCAGCTACTTTTTTTGTATTTTAGTAAAGACGGGGGTTTCACTGTGTTGCCAAGGCTGGTCTAAAACTCCCGAACTCAGGCAATCAGTCCACCTCGGCCTCCCAAAGTGCTAGGATTACAGGTGTGAGTCACCGTGCCTAGTAATAATAACAATTTTTTAAAGACAGGATCTCACTCTCCTGCCCAGGATGGAGTTCAGTGGCGTGAACACGGATCACTGTAGCTTCCACCTCCTGGGCTCAAGTGATCCCCCTGCCTCAGCCTCCTGAGTAGTTGGGACTATAGGCACATGCCACCACGCCTGTTTAATTATTTTTACTAGAGACCAAGTCTGACTATGTTGCCTAGGCTGGCCTCTAACTCCTGGGCTCAAGAGATCCTCCTGCCTCAGCCTCCCAAAGTGCTGGGATTACAGATGTGAACCATTGCACCCTGGATACTTTATTTTTTTTTTATTTCAAATTTTTTTTTAGCTTGTCTTATTTTTTAATTGTTTACATATCTCTAAAAGCTTCAAGTAATAAATACATAGTGTTTAGTCTACTTGTCAATACCACCACCTAGTGGCCAAAAGCCTACAAAACCTTCAGAACTAAAGTAGGTCTACTTTATCAGCTGTTGAAGTCATGTGGTTAAAAAACAAAAAGGTATTTTTATGATTGTGTGGTTCAAGCACTACTGAAAATCCACATGGAAACTGCACAGCAAAGTTTCTGACAGCATGTGTAACTGGACGCTTACAAACTATAATGGGATGACACTGCATAATTTGATTTATTTTCCTTTGTTTTATCAAAAGCATATGCCTAAAAGCCATGATGTTCTTTAGCTCTTTCACCAAAAGTTAATCTGAAGAAGCTTTTTCAAGGGGCAAGAACTTTCTTGGCAAGCTATAGCAAGACTGGGGCAACGTGAATCTGGATACAGCCCAAGGGAAGGCTATATCCACTATTACACAACCTCTGCAAATTAGCTAGATCTGGAGAAGTACCACAGGAAGCCTGCAAAACCACGTGGAGTAACAATAAACTTTATCTGCTGGATCACTCCTTGCCTTTGGGGCCCTCCCATCCACAGGGAGAAAAGGTCCCTTCACATTAGCAACTTGTCAACCACATTAAACTGTGGCTTTCCCAGGTAGGGGGAAATGGTTGAGAAGCAAAGCTAAAAGAGACAAAATGTCTTTGGTCATTAGATAGACCTACCTGATCAACACCAGTAACTCTTTAAAATTAATGCTTACTTTATACAAAATATAAATCTATGACCAAGACGGAGAAACAGGAAACAACCAAAAACATAGTAAAACAACAACAACAAAAACAGTAACAATAAAAAGCAAACCCCATGAAACAACAGTTTTCAAGATAACAGGTATCAGGCAACAAAAGCCATCTCTCTCTGAGACGGAAAACAAACATGGTAAACCCCTACCAGTAGACCAGCTTACTACCTTGAGGTCTTCCAGGCCACAGTACAGGGAAGGGTAAAAAGTAAGGTAGAGCCCAGTAGACTCCCTGAGTTGAAGAGACACAACTCAGAGCCTGGAGAAACCCAAGTGGCTAGAGTTCATATGCTCGAATATCAGAGAGGAGAGAGCTGCAGAGGGCACCCTGGAGTATTAGGTAGATCAGTCCATTTGTGTGAGGAAACTATCCAATGCTAGGGAAAGAACCATCTAAAAAGATTAGAGAAAACAGTGCCCAGTGCTCACATGCTGGCTGGAAAAAGTACCTGTTCCACAAACTAGAAAAACTCATCATTCCCAAGGCCCTAGGTCAGGACCTAAGGAAGGCTTTGCCTCAGTGAGGACTAAACAGTACTAGACTGAGCGCTGCTACAGACCTGCTTAACAAATCACATAAGCAAGACCTCAAAGGATCAAAGAGACACCAGTATCTGTGTGCAAACCCACAGCACCCAACAAGGTAAAATTCACAATGTCTGGTACCCAAAGCTAAGTCATGCAGAGTCAAGAAACCATAACCCAGAATGAAGAGACCAATCAAAACTCACCCATAACTAACAGACATGTTAACATCAGGAGAAAAAGACACAACTGTTCTTAAACAGTTATTAAAACTATAGTCCATGTTTGAAATGTTAACTAGACATAAAAGACATAAAAATCAGCCTAGGCCAGGCGCAGTGGCTCATGCCTGTAATGAGCACTTTGGGAGGCCAAGGCAGGAAGATCGCTTGAGGCTAGGAGTTGGAGACCAGCCTGGGCAACATAATGAGACCTTGTCTTTATTTATAACAAACAAACGAACAGCCCAAACCAAACATCCAGATATGAAATCTAAATTAAAAGCCCCAGAAATAATAACTACATAGGTAAATATATAAGATTTTATTTAAATCTCTTTAAAATATAATTGATTGCTTGAATAATAATGATGAATCACAGGATTTATAACATAAGTAAAATGCATAGCAAAAAATAACATAAAGGGGGAAGAAATATAAGTATGTATTATAAGGTTATTACATTATACGTTACGTGGTAAAACATCAACTGAAGTCAAAGATGTATACTATAAACCCTAAAGCAGTCACTAAAATAACAAAACAGAGTTATAGTTAAGAGAACAACAAAGAAGGTAAGAAATAAGAAATAATGCAAAAGGCGGTAAAAAAAGAGAAAAAAGAGAACAAAGAACAGATAGGACAATTAGAAATGAAAACAGCAAGATGACTCAAACAAAACCATGCCAATATTCACATTAAATGTATACGATCTAAACACCCAAATTAAGAGAGAGAGATGGATTATCAGACTGGGTATAAAAAGCAAGATCTAACCATATGCTGCCAACAAGAAATGCACTTTAAAATATAAAGATACAAATACATTTGACCCTTCAACAAGACAGATTTAAACTGCATGAGTCTACTTATACCTGGATTTCTCTCAATAAATACATTGGAAAATGTTTTGGAGATTTGCAGCAACGTGAAGAAGTTTGCAGATGAACAGCATAGCCTAGAAATATTTTTTAAATTAAGAAAAAAGTATGCCATGGATGCATAAAATATATGTAGATATTAGTATACGTTGTTTACTACCATAAATATACACAAATCTATTACAGTAAGTTAAAATTTATCAAAACTTACGCAAACACAGACCATACAGGGCACCATTTGCAGTAGAGAGAAATGTAAACAAATGTAAAAGTGCAGTATTAAATCATAAATGCATAAAAGTAGTTATATACAGTATGTACAATAATTTCATAGCTACTATAGTGAGCTCAAGCGTTACAAGTACCCACTTAAAACACCCGGTGATGCTAGTCATCTCACGAGCAGTTCATCTCTCAGTAAATTATGTGTCGCAGTAAAAAGCAATCTCTTGTAGTTCTCGCATTATTTTTCATCAGTTTCAGCGCAATATCGTAAACCTTAATTAAAACCATGGGACCCATACGAAGTACTACGAGTGAGGCTAGAAGTACTCCCAAGAACCAGAGAAAAGTCACGACATTAGACGTAAAAGTTTAATTTCTTAATGTGTACTGCAGATTGAGGTCTGCAGCTGCTTGCCATTTCAAGACAAATCCAGCATAAAGACCACTTATGAAATTTTTTCTTAAGAAAAAATAAGGAAATCGTGAAACTGTTGCTATAGCTATGCCAGCAAGTGAGAAAACCTTGCACTTTTTGTGAAATAAAAAATATGTGTTACTCAACTATTTACATTATCAGTAAGACTTCCAGTCAACAGTAAACTATTAGTTATGTTTTTGGGGAGGCAAAAATTTATACTTGGATTTTTTTTTTTTTTTTTTTTTTTTTTTAGACAGAGTCAAGCTCTTGTCGCCCAGGCTGGAGTGCAGCGGTGCGATCTCAGCTCACTGCAACCTCTGCCTCCCGGGTTCAAGCAATTCTCTTGCCTCAGCCTCCTGCGTAGCTGGGATTACAGGCACCCACCACCATGCCCGGCCGTTTTGTATTTTTAGTAGAGATGGGGTTTCATCATGTTGGTTAGGCTAGTCTTAAACTCCTGACCTCCCGTGATCTGCCCGCCTCGGCCTCCCAAAGTGCTGGGATTACAGGCGTCAGCCACCGCACCCGACCTATGATTGGATTTCTGACTACATAAAGAGTTGGCGCCCCAACCTCCATGTTGTTCAAGGGTTAACCATGGTTTAAAAGGATGAAAAAATATATATATGCTAACACTAATCAAAGGAAAGTTCTAGTGGTTATAATATCAAAGTAGATTTGACAGCAAAGATATTAATAGAGATTTTTTTAAAAAGCTTGATAAAACTGATATACCTCTAACCGGGCTAATCAGAAAAAAGAGAGGCCACAAGTTATCAATAGGAATGAGACAACATCATCATAGATGCTACAGATATTAAAATAAGGGGATACCTGTAGCTTTACAGCAGTAAGTTTAAAAACTTAAATAAAATGGATCAATTTTTGAAAGACTACCAAAGTTCACTCAAGAAAAAAAATAGATAAGCTATACAGTTGTGTGACTATTCAAGAAATAAATCACGTGCAGTGACATACACCTGTAGTCCCAGCTACTCAGGGGTGTGAGGCAGGACTGCTTGAGGCCAGGAATTCAAGGCTGTAGGGCACCATGATTGCACCTGTGAATAGCCACTGCATTCCAATCAGGACAACATAACAAGATCCGTCTCTAAATAAATAAATAAATAAATAATTTTGTTGTTGTTGTTTGAGATAGTCTCACTCTGTCACCCAGGCTGGAGTGCAAGTGGCATGATCTCGCCTCAAGGCAACCTCTGACTCCTGGGCTCAAGTGATTCTCCTGCTGCAACCTCCCAACTAGCTGGGATTACAGGCACCCACCACCACGCCCAGCTAATTTTTGTATTTTTAGTGGAGATGGGGTTTCAGGCTGCTCTTAAATTCCTGACCTCAAGTGATCTGCCCACCTCGGCCTCCCAAAGTGCTGGGATTACAGGTGTGAGTCACTGCACCTGGCCAATAAATAATTTTAAAACAAAAAAATGGTAATAACAATTTTCTGGGCATGGTGGCATATGCTTGTAATCCCAGCTACTTGGGAGGCTGAGGGGAGAGGACTGCTTGAGCCCAGGAGTTCAAGACTAGCCAGGCACCACAGTAACTCCCATCTCAAGATAAAATTAAACAAAACAAAGTTAAAAAGAAATTGAAATTGTAGATAAAAACTGTACCCCCCCACTGGAAAAAAAAAGACATATTTGAAAGTACACACTGAGATGAATTCACTAGTGAATTCTCCACATTTAAGAAAGAAACAATCATAACTGTATGGATAACTGTGTAATTTTACTTTTAGAAAAGATAAAGGGAGATAATATCCCAAACTCACTGAATGAGGTCAACCTTACCCTGATACCAAAACCAGACAAAGACATTAGAAGAAAACAAAACTACAGAATGATATCGTGAGGCAAAATTCTAATCGAAGTTATAGCAAATTGAATCCAACAAAATATTAAAAGAATACATCTGTAATATCATATACCTATATTATTAATATATTAATGTAAGAATTTTTTTTTGGAGATGGAGTCTCACTCTGTTGCCCAGGCTGGAGTGCAGTGGTACAATCTCGGCTCACTGCAACCTCCACCTCCCAGGTTCAAGTAATTCTCCTGCCTCAGCCTCCCCAGTAGCTGGGATTACAGGCACTCACCACCACGTCCAGGTAATTTTTTGTATTTTTAGTAGAGACGGGGTTTCACCATATTGGCCGGGCTGATCTTGAACTCCTGCCCCCGGGTGATCCACCCACCTAGGCCTCCGGATTACAGGCATTAACCACTGTGCCCAGCCAGTGTAAGTCATCTATGTTAGAATATATCTATATTCCTAGAAATGCTGGGTTAGTTTAACATTCAAAAATTAATCAATGTAATTCAGCATTACAAAAAAAAAACCATAGGTCATCTCAAAAGACGCAGAAAAAACTGACAAAACCCAATACCCATTCCTGACAAAACTCAGCAAACAGGGAAGAGGAGGGAACTTTCTCAACAAAATTCAGAGCATCTATTAAAACCTACAGCTAACATCACACTTAGTGGTAAAGGGAACAAACTGCTGATACACATAACAACATGGATGAATCTCAATAATTATGCCAAGTGAAAAAAGACAGACAAAAAACAGTATATGCTGAATGATTTCATTTACATAAACTCTAGAAAAACGCAAGCTAATGCATAGGAGCAGGAAGTGGATTGTGGTTGCGTGGGGATAAATAAGGAGGGAGAGGAGGTATAACCCAGGGTCAGGAGGGAACTTTTAGGATCTTACCTTAAAGAAAGAATGAATAGCAGCTGTGGCTTCACTGCGAATCCTCAGTATAGAACCCAGAACGTTAGTCCTACACCTAAAGTGAGGGTATTGTCTCAGGTACTCCAGAGGATGCCTCTCTTTATATTTGATGGGGAAAGCCTGCCAATAAATGAAAAGAACAAATTAGAAGCCAAAAGAGACACTGTTTAATAAAATCAGTTTCCAGGGTACTTCTTAAATAGTGCTTTAGAACCAAACTAAGATCCTTTCCTTATGTCTTAATATAACTGATTTTAATCCACATTATTTCCACCAGGTAAGTGGAATGGTAGGATGGAATCAGAGAGATGGTAGGTTTCAATCTAGCTCTACCACTTATTAGCCCAGTAGTTGAGCTAATATCATTGAAGCTCATCTGTTATTTATCAAGTTTGTATCCATTAGCTGTGAATCACTTCTTACAAATAGGTTATGATTAATTATGCAAAATTTCCACTGTTTGGCACACAGGAGTTCAAAACATTGTAGATATTAAACATGTACACACAGGCTGGTGTTCCATTTTAAAATTACCTATATGACTTGAAAGCCCATGATCATTCACAATCAATTGGTGCAATTTATTACTATTATCAACATACTTCCATCTAGCAGAGTAATAAAGATTTACAAAAAGTTTGAAAGAAAATTATGGTTCCACATTGAAATATGTCTACTCTGCTCACATTCATGTTAAAAGATTAAGACAGACACATCCTTTCAGACAAAAATCAAAGTTTTAATTAAAAAGATAACAGAGAAGCTAAAAAAGAGCTACACTGGCAGCCTGTTTCTTTCAGTCTCATTCATTCTTTTTAAGTCTTGTACACATACAAACTCTTATGTTGTATAGAAAAAAGCACCATACTTACTAAAAGTGAAAATGTGACCATATCATAATTCTAGGGGTCAGAATTCCCTAATCTCGGAATATTTCAAAATGATACTGAATTGAAGGGCTTCAGGGAAGACGAAGCCATCAACACCAAAGAAGCCCAGGAAGAACAATTTAAGAATATAGTAGTCCCCCACTTACCCACAGGGGATATGTTCCAAGACCCCCGGTGGATACCTAAAACCACGGACAGTATCAAACCATATAAACATTATGTTTTTTCTTTGACAACAATGGCCAGGTAGTATATAAAGTACAGATAAGCTGGACAAAAGGATGATTCACATTCTAGGCGCAATAGAGCAAATCACTTCAAGATTCCATCACACAATGAGAATGGCATGAAATTAAAACTTAAGAATTGTTTATTTCTGGAATTTTCCATGTAATATTTTGAGACCACAGTTCACTGTGGGCAACAAACTGTGAAAAGCAAAACCACAGATAAGGGTGAACTACTGTAGTGAAACACATGGCAAATTTTTAATAATCACAGATCCCTATAAAAAACTAAAAAGAAAAATGGTTACCTTCTATATTACGCTCTTGATTTCCAAATTATTCTACACTCTATTTTTCAGAAATCTTAGAACCTGATTCCTGATTTTACATGTCAATCAGAATTTCTTGGAAATTAAGGATGACATTTTAACAAAAATTGCATTTTCTTCCTTTATTTCCTTACATTTCTTCCTATTATACTGAAAGAATTAACAATGAATTAAAATGATGCAATTTTCCTGTATTTCCTCGCTTTTGTTCATTAAATGTTTGAAAACAGGTATAGCAAAAACACAGAGGCTTCAAATGGCTAGAATACAAATTTCAGCTGCGTCACATCAGCTCATAATGTTAAGTAAATCATTTCATCTGGCTAGGCCTCATTTTCTCCATTGTAAATTTAAAGAATCTGATTAATAATCTTTTATTCTCTCTAACCTCTTTATCAAGCTTATAAATATGAAGCTAACAGAAGAGTCTTGCAAAAACAGGCATAAACATGTCTTAATGCCGAATTTCTTGCCTCTGTTCAGCCTAAGCATTATAATACTATTGATCGGCATCACCCAACAGAACTTTGTGATAAATAGAAATGTTTTGTGCTATCCAATATAGTAGCCAGTAGCCACATGCAACTACTGAGCACTTGAAATGTGGATAATGCCACTGAGGAACTGGATTTTTTTATTGAATTTCAATTGATTTAATACCAAACAGCCAAAGGTGGCTAGAGCCAACCATTATTGGATGATCGGTTCTAGATCATGCAAAAGTCATTCCTGGCTTTCCTAAGAACGAGCCCGCCCTGGTATATCACTGTGGCTGACTGGGCATGCTTGTAAAAGCAGCAAGTTTTAACTGTGACACACACCACAGAGATGCAAAATTAACACTTACCTCTTACTAAGCTATCTACATAAATAATTTCTGCTACTGCCTCTTCAGGTTGTAGGGCTTGTTTCAATTATCTGGTGAGTTGCAAATGAAATATATTCTAAGTTTCATCTTCCTAATAATCACACTTAAAACAGATTGCTGTCTTAATTAAAGCCTAAATAGCCTCCACAGAAGTGTCAGAAATCATACCTTGGCATCACAATTTCCAACAATTTTAATTTTTTCTGCCTTCAGTTCCACATTTTGCCCTTTGGATGGACTTTTTATCAGCTGCCCTTGTATTTCCACAGAACTCCCAAAAGTTAATTCTCTACAGTAACAAAAAACAAGATAAATATCATTATATACAACCTTCATTTTAATATCAACTATGCAATAAGAACATTAAAATACTTAATGACAAAAGCTTTTACCCTCAATTGGTTAAATAATCTTCAGAATCAATGGAAAATCTGTTGTATAAATACAGTATAAAATTATAAAAATGAATTCCATAAGCTTTAAAATGGGAACAAATAGAGTTAAGAATTTGTATAATTCAGAATTAAGAGGTTGTACAATTGCCCTTATTAAAAAGTTAGTTGGCCAAAAACTTTCAAAAGATTACAGAATACATGCGAAAACTGCAAATCAAAATAAAATTAGCCAGGAATTCTCTGTCCTATTTTTGCAATTAAAATTTTTTTTTTTTTTTTACTTAGTTGGCTGGTGATCTAAGCACATAAGGTGCTACTTTCTGGTTAATAAGACTAGGTTCGAGTTCAAGTTCACCCACAAATTAACTGTATGACAAGTATGAAAAGTCATCTAAGTTCATTTAAGAATCATCTATTAAAAAAGGAGCTCGTAAATGATAGTACATCTGTTCTAATTCTTTTTTCTTTTCTTTAAAGAGACCAGGTCTCACTATGCTGCCAAGGCTGGTCTTGAACACCTGGGCTCAAGCAATCCTCCTGCCTTGGCCTCCCAAAGTCCTGGGATTAGAGGCATGAGCCACCATGTCCAGCCCATCTGTTTTAGTTCTAACATTTCATAATTGCAGTAAGTATAACAATAAGTGCCTTCCTAATAAACTATTAAAATATTATAGCAACACAATAAATTTTATTAAAGTAAGTCAGGAGATTCTCCACCTGATTGTCCACTATTGCATTATGGGTGGGGAAATCTGGTATACTTTCATCAACCTGAGAGGGTAATTTGAGATGCTCTGACTTAAAATATGTAATACCTGACATATATGAATATAAATACTATCCTAAGGTTTCCTGGGAATCTCTCAAAGTCATCCTCCAGAGACTCTAAAATCTAGGTCCCATTAGACGCATGTGATTGCTACACTGATATAAACAATCAAAACAATTACAAAGTTTTTAAAAGGTTACCATTAATAATAGGGCCAGGTGTGGTGGCTCATGCCTGTAATCCCAGCACTTTGGGAGGCTGAGGCAGGCAGATCACTTGAGGTCAGGAATTCAAGACCAGCCTGGCCAACATGGTAAAACTCTGTCTCTACTAAAAATACAAAAAATTAGCCCGGTGTGGTGACACACACCTGTAATCCCAACTACTCAGGAGACTGAGGCACCAGAATTGCTTGAACTCATGAGGCAGAGGTTGCAGTGAACTGAGATCATGCCACCATACTCCAGCCTGGGCGACAGAGTCAGACTCACTCCAAAAAAAAAAAAAAAAAGTTACTATTACAACAATTTTTTTTTGTTCTGCCCAGTTGACCACATAGTCTCTGATCCATTAACCTATTCAATGTGTAAACAGCATTAACCCTAACAATCCTCAGAATAGCAAAGCACTCTTATTCTAACAAATTAGAATAATGTTCTCTTCCTCAGAGCTGATACCTAACATTAAAATGGTGTTAGTTTTTGGTTTCGGGGTTTTTTTTTTTGGAGACAGGGCTCTATCACATAGGCTGCAACACCGTGGCAAGATCTTGGCTCACCACAGCCTTGACCTCCAGGGCTCAAGACATGCTCTAGCCTCAGCCTCCCGAGTAGCTGAGATTATTGGTACATACCACCATGCCCAACTCATTTTTATATTTTTGGTAGAGATGGGGTTTTACTATGTTGCCTAGGCTGGTCTTGAACTCCTTGACTCAAGTGATCCATCTGTCTCGGCCTCCCAAAGTGCTGGGATTACAGACGTGAACCACCACACCTGACCTAGTGTTAGTTTTAAAACCTAATGAATGAGACCATAAAGTTTCTTCCATTTATTCAACAGGCAATAATTTGTCATATTGTCAGCACTATGCTAGAGGTCAAGAATACAAAAAAGAATGAGATGCCATTCCTAACCTCAGGAAATTAAGAGTCTAGCAGGAGGAGTCAAATAGGAATACAGCTGATTACCATCCAATGTGATATGTTTTAACACAGATGTAGGCACGGGATGCTATGGGAGCACAAAAAAGGGGTACCTGACACAGTTATGGGATAGGAACATCAGATGATGCCTAACTAAGCAGGAACTATGAAAGACAAGAGGAGAAGAGGCTGTATTGGGCAGAGGCAGCAAGATGTACAAATGCTATTAGGAAAGAGCAGAACAGCTTACGGGAGCCGCAAGTAATTAAGAAAGACTGAAGTGAAGCATAGGTTGGGGATATCAGCATGTGATGATGTCAAATAGAGGAGGAAAGGCCTGAGCTTGAAGGATCTTGATTCCAAATATTTGGACTTGATCCTCAAAGCTATGAAAGCAGATTTGTTTCAAAAGATTACTCAGGGTTCAATGTAAACACTGGTTTAGGGAAGGGAGAAGCACTAGAGGTGAAAAACAAAAATCAAAGAATTCTTTTAAAAAACAAAACTCACCTACTGTCAAGGCTTGAATCTGCAACAACCTGAAGGCTTTCCAAAGATGACCCATCATTTACATGCAGGAACAAGACTTTCTTCTGGGATCGGACAGAACGAATCCATCCCTAAGGAAGAGAAATAGTTCTAATGTGAGAGTAAAACATTTTATGTTCTCATTACACATACACACACATAGACTAAATGAAAGAAAAACATGTACGCACAATCCTGCCTCAATAAATCGACTTCTTTTAGTTCACCAATATGCATACTTAATTTTATATGTTCAATCACAATGGGATACACACTTTGGTATTCTATCCTTTGTTTTCATAATAAAGCACAACATTTCGAATGGATGCCTCACATTCCTTCAAATTCCTTCACATTGATGAGCCTAATTCATATAACCAATCTTCCCAATATCGGCAATTCCAGGTATTTCCTCCAAGACCCCTGCCCCCTGGCCCAACAATAAATAACAGGGCACATATCTTGGTGCCTTTCTCAGGATATGGGGTACGCCCTTCTTTCTGGTTTCATCTCACCATGCTGCCCAGAAGGCACTTCCTCTTTGGTGATTCTAAATCAACAGTAATTTCCAGGCTGGGTGCAGAAATCCCAGCACTTTGGGAGGCCGAGGAGGACGGATCACTTGAGGTCGGGAGTTCGAGACCAGCCTGGCCAACATGATGAAACGCTGTCTCTACTGAAAATACAAAAATTAGCCAGGCGTGTTGGCGCTCGCTTGTAGTCCCAGTTACTGGGAGGCTGAGGCAGAAGAATCGCTTGAACTCGGGAGGTAGAGGTTGCAGTGAGCCAAGATTGCGCCACTGCACTCCAGCCTGGGTGACAGAGCAAGACTCCATCTCAAAAAAAAAAAAAAAAAACCTAATTCCAAACGACCACTTTCTTTCACTCGTTAAAGTTAACATTTATTGAGCACTTTGTAATGTGGTTCTATTCTAAGCTCTGTATAAATATTATGCTACTTAATCCTCAGAAGAACTTAATGAAGCGGTTATCATTTTAGAGCTGAAGAAACATTATTTAGAGATGTCAGGAAAACCTCTCTAAATATTCCAGGACATAGTCACCAATTAGTAGAGTTGGAATTCAAAAGGAAGTTCTTACTTCAAAGTTCATGTTCTTATCAACGAGCTTTTCTGGGACGCTATTATAATTCTGCCCCATCCCCAGTTCCCCTGCCTAGGGAACACATCCTTCAGAACTTGGCTGAAACGTCACCTCATGCAAGATATCTTCCTTAAATTTCTCAGTTACGTTAACTTCCTGTTTTCTTACAGTTCTTTACTTACCTTACTACCAACTATCCTATTGCTAAAATTATTTGTTTTAACCATTGGAGCAGGGCTGTCCAACAGAAATATAATGAGTCACATGTTTAATTTAAAATTTCTTTTTGTGGCCATGTTGAACATAAAAATAGGTGAAATATTTTACTTAACCTATTATGCCCCAAATATTATCAACATATAATCAATATAAAAACATATTGAGATATTTTGCATTCTTTTTGGTTCTTCAAAATTGGTATGTATTTTACACTTAAAGCACATCTCAATTTGGACCAGTCAAACTTCAAGTGCTTAGAGCCAAAAGTGGCTGGTAGCTACCATATCAGATCTCACAGGACTAAACTGAAATCCTCTAACCTGGGCAGCAGGTTCTCTTTTCATCTTTGAATTTTTCTCTTGACTAGCGCACAAAGTATCATTAATGTATGCCTAATTAATAGACAAACAGACCTATGGAAAGAATATGGAACTCAAAGAAATGCAAAGAGGAGCAGATTGGCCATACTGCTAAAAAGCAAAGGATATGTGAGGACAACAAAAATCACTGCAACAGCAAGCCATGACTCTGTCACTACAATCATGGGTGACAGAGCAAGAACCTACTCAAAAACTAATAATTTATTTATTATAACCACATCTGCCAGGCTTATGCCTGTAATCCCAGCACTTTGGGGGGCAGGAGGAGGAGGACTGCTTGAGTCCAGGAGTTCCAGACTAGCCTGGGCAATATAGTGAGACCCAGCTCCACAAAAAACTTAAAACATTAGAGTATGGTGGTGCATGCCTATAGTTCCAGCTACTCTGGAGGCCAAGGCAGGAGGGCTGCTTGAGCCTGGGAGATGGAGACTGCAGTGAACTGAGATCACACCACTGCACTCCAGCCTGGGTGACAGAGCTAGATCCTGTCTCAAAAAATAAATAACCACATCAGTGTACCTCAGCAACCTAATAAGAAACGGTCAAACCACCTTGTTTATTTCTGCACCTCTTCTATGTGGAGCTGCTGCAAATATTATACTTGCAAGAGAAATAATAGCAGCTAACATTTGTAGACTATAGCCACCGTTCTAAGTATCTTATTTCCATTACCTCATTTAATTTTTAGGACTCAGGGACAATTATTATCTCTATTTTCACAAGAGGAAAATAAGGTGTAGAACGCATAAACGCTATGCAGAGATTTAAACCTAAGCTGCTTAACTCCAGAGCTCTTTCAAACTGCTACATTCCACTCTTTCTCCGAATTCATTAAAAATAAATTACATGCAGAGCCCCACAATAGGCACTGAGGTGACTAAAAGTTTAAAAGGCATGGTTTGAACAAGTATTTACTGTCAGCCATGTGTGATTACAAAGGCAGGTAAGACACGGTTTCTGCTCTCAAGGAGGGAGGCCAAGAAAACCACTTTATAAACCTGGATATTCATTATAAGGGATAAAGACAGAGAAAGGGGGCTTGTTCGTTTACACTTTTGGTATGATTAACAAGTTTACAGGTAATACCCTGGAATCATGAAAGCAAAGTTCTAGTGCTTTACAGTCATCGGAACAGTTTTGCGAAAAGTAATGGAAAGCAGAAAAGTGGAAACCCGCGACGCCTACCTACACTTTCTAACTTATCCCTGCTGGGGGCTGTGTCTGACCCGACCGTAAAAGAAAAGCTAGATGTGGATGTGCCACATAAGTCCCTACAAGAAAAAACCCACTCCCTTCCCATTCACCAACCTGGACCTTAATGTGCTCCCCACTCGTGTTCTGGGCCCCGAGAGCGTCCCGCACGCTCAGTTTGGCTGAAGGTTTGTGCCTGGGGAAAGGGGCGGAGGAACAGAAGCGCACGGACCGAAGCAGACAGCGGACTCCCAGCATCGCGCGGCCACCCAGGCCCTCCGCGGGAGCAGCCCAGACCCCGCGGTTGGAACCCCGCCTGCAGCGGCCCTCCTTTCTCAGCGGCTCCCCTTCCGCGGCCGCAGCTCTGCTCTAAGGCACTCCAGAGCCCCTCGGATGCGCGCTTACTCCTTCAGAACACCCAGCTCTGTCCCCACAGAACCTCTCCGTTTCCCACTTCCAACGGGGCGGAATGGTCAGGACACTAGGCAAACGTCGGAAACAACCACGTGCAGTTGGCAGCTAGGGCGCCCCACTGCCCGCGACAATTCTAAACCTATGCGCAGACCCCGAGCCGCAACACGCGCCGCCACTCCGACACCACGCCAACGCCGCTTACGTCATCACGCTACGACGAAGAAGGGAGAGCATGCGTACTTGTGACCCAGGCTTAGGGAAGCGTGCGGGAGGGGGCGGGGTCAGGAGCCGAGACGGGGCGGAGCTAATGCCCTAAGGTTGTAGAGGTTATCGCTGAAAGAACCTGGGAGCACATCTGAGGGTCTTCATTTCTAAAGTTTCCAGGTGAGGCTGAGAAACTGAGAGGCAAATAGTGACTGATGGCAAGGGAAACCGTCTCCATCAGTCAACAACAGGGATCCAACTACAGGATTCGCTTGAAGAGATCAGTCGTTCCGTTCCTGAGTTCTCCGCAGAGAAAAATCAGACATAGCCCCTCTGCGCAAGTCACAGTTGTGTGGTATCAGCTAAACAGGCAGTTGCATAAAAGGGTGATCAGTTTGCCTGACAGCGCCTCAGCGTGGGACGCCAGAGGTGGCTTCCTGGAGAAGGTATTCCTCTAACAGGTAAATAAGAGGAACTGGAGGGACCTTGCATATGGCCGGCAAGACGGTGGGAAGATGTAGCAGAGACTGGAGGAATGTCGAGTGTTACCAGCCAGAATCTTCCAAGTCTCCCTCTTCCCTCTGCCCTCCAACACAGCTATCTGCATTTGTTTGACCTGGAAACAATGACCCTTTTGTATATTGGGCTACCTTTTGTTTAAAAAAAAAAAAAAAAATCTGTAACTCAATGACAGTCATGAAAAGGTTTTAAATCTAATTTTAAAAATAAAACGTTTGGCTGAGTGCGGTGGCTCTCGCCTGTAATCCCAGCTCTTAGGGAGGCAGAAGCAGGAGAATTGCTTCAGCCCAGGAGTTCAAGACCAGCGCTCGCGCTCGCTGTCTCTCTCCCCCATCTCTCACTCTCACTCTCTCACTCTCACTTTTACCTTACTTAAAGTTGCTACTGTTATTATGCCCATTTTACAAATAAGAGAACTTAGGCACAGAAAGGCTAGGTGACTTACTTAAGGATACACATTCCGTAAGTGTGAGATTTAAACCCAGAAGTGCTGGCTCTATGCATTTAAGCAGTGTGCTATATTACATAGTATCCCAAGGTGGAAAATAAGACCATGATCCCTTCCATCAAGGAGTTCATGCTTTAGAGACGGAGACAAGGAAGAAAAGAGACTACTGAAATATAAACCAATAAGTGCACACATAGATGTATGAGTTGTCTGCATTTGTTTGGCCTGAAAACAGTCACCCTTTTATATTAGGCTACCTCTTAAATTTATTCAAAAAATTATTTTTGATATTTTATCCAAATATTATATTGGATAAAATATAATCAAATTATAATATGTATAATATATACATGTATTACAATATTATATGTTATATAATATAAATGTGTTCCCTGGTTCTTTTAATAAATTAAAATTATAAATATAATAAAATTGTAAGTATAAAATTATAATTAAATTATAATATATTGGATAAAATATAGGTTAATATAAAAATATGTCGGATAAAATACAATATAGTCCAGAGAAGGAGAAAATTAAGCTGAATTCTTGAAGAGGATCCATATTTTGCCAGGTAGGCATGTAAGAAAATTTCCTGCCAGAAGGTGAACAGGGAAGGTTGCCAGGAGGACGAGTGGCCTGGAAAAATTGTAAAACCATTCTCAAGACAGACTAGAAAATATCTCAACTGAAAATACTCGGTGTTGGAGGTGGAACCTACTGAGAGGTGTTTGGATCATGGGGGCCTCATGAAGGCCTTGGTGCCCTCCTTGCAGGAGTGAATTCCCACTCCATTAGTTTTTGCAAGAGCTGATTGTTGAAAAGAGCCTGGCACCCCCCTCCCTCTCTCTTCTTTCCTCTTTTGCCATGTGATGCTTGCTCCTCTTTGCCTTCCTAAATGGCTGAATGACAACAAACCTTTATATTATTTACTTTGAGTGGAAGCAGATTCTGGTGCGATGCTTCTTGCACAGCCTACAGAACTGTGCAGATAAATGAATACGCTTCTTATCGATTAAAAAAATATATAGGCCAGGCGCAGTGGCTCATGCCTGTAATTCTAGCACTTTGGGAGGCTGAGGTGGGCGGATTGCCTGAGCTCAGGAGTTTGAGACCAGCCTGACCACAGTGAAACCCCATCTCCACTAAAATACAAAAAAATTAGCTGGATGTGGCGGCATGTGCCTGTAGTCCCAGCTACTCAGGAGGCTGACTCAGGAGAATTGCCTGAACCCGGGTGGCAGAGGTTGCAGTAAGCTGAGATCGCATCACTGCACTCCAGCCTGAGCAACAGAGTGAGACTCTGTCTCAAAAAAATAAATAAATAAAAAGGGCACTTCTTGAACCTTGAGAAAGGAAAAATGGAAACTTGCAGCCAGTGCCATCGGAATTATGCAGCTATGGACTTTTAAGGGAAAATAAGTTTGTTGGTTCAAAATCTGGGGAACAAGACAGTCTGGGGTACATAGCAATGATGTTTATCCCAGTGAAAATCTTTTCTTTGCCTATGCCTACCCTGTCCAAGTGATCAAAAGTAGTAACCAGTTGGCTCATTTCTTACTCATGCCACTTTCTGTCTTGCCTTCTGCTATGACTTGGATATGGTTTGTTTGTCCCCACAAAAACTCATGTTGAAATTTAATCCCGATGTGGTGGTGTTGGGAGGTGAGGCCTAATGGAAGGGGTCTGGTGTGTGGGAGCAGATCCCTCGTGAGTGGCTTGGTGCTGTTCCCACGGACTGCATGAGTTCTTGCAAGAATGGGCTTGTTCCCACCACAGTGGGTTGTTACAAGGCCAGGATGCCCCTCAGGGGTTCCCCTTTTTGCACATGTCCACTTCCCCTTTGACTTTCTTCACCATGTTGTGATGCAGCACAAAAGCCCTCACCAGAAGCCAGGGCCATACCCTTAAACTTCTCGTCCTGTAGAACCATGAGCTAAATAAGCCTCTTTTCTTTATACATTGCCCAGTGTCAGGTATTCCTTTACAGCAACATAAAATGGACTAAGGCACCTTCTTTCTCTCCCAACTCCCCCACTCCAGGGGACAATGTGCAGCTTAAGAACTGGAGTCTGAATCCCAGATAGTGAGGATCCTGCCTTCCTTTACCCTCTCACTACTTGTTTAAGCCAAAAGGTTAATTATGTTATTAGCAGGGGGCCACTGCCCCAGTATGTTGAAGACAAGGGAAAACTGGTTGAAACTGAAGATTAGTAAATATATATATATATGTGTGTATATATATATATCTCATTGAAAGTTGACTATACCACTTATGCTTCTGGTGCTCAGTTCAAACCATCCCCTGTATCTTGTGCTGTATCAAATCACATCACCTTCTTGTTTATTTTTGTTTTCAATGTTGGCTTGACACCTTCCCTTTTAGATTCATCACCTTCCAGACAGTAGCACAAATGTTTTTAATATGAGTATATAGTTGACTCTTGAACAACATGGGTTTGAATTGTGCCGGTCCACTTGTATGTGAATTTTTTTCAATAAATACATTGGAAATTTTCTTGGAGATTTGTGACAATTTCAGAAAACTTACTAATGAACAGTGTAGCCTAGAAATATCAAAGCATTTAATAAAAAGGTCATGAATTCACAAGATACATGTAGTTACTAGTCTATTTTATCATTTACTATCACAAAATATACATAAGTCTATGATAAAAAGTTAAAATTGGCTGGGTGCAGTGGCTCATGCCTGTAATTCCAGCACTTTGGGAGGCCAAGGCATGCGGAACACTTGAGATCAGGAGTTCAAGACCAGCCTGGCCAACATGGCGAAACCCCCATCTTTACTAAAAATATAAAAATTAGCCAGGCATCAGCCGGGTGCAGTGGCTCACGCCTGTAATCCCAGCACTTTGGAGGCCGAGGTGGTTGGATCACCTGAGGTCAGGAGTTTGAGACCAGCCTGGCCAACATGGTGAAATCCCATCTCTACTAAAAATACAAAAACCAGCTGGGTGTGGTGGCAGGTGCCTGTAATCACAGCTACTGGGGAGGCTGAGGCAGGAGAATCACTTGAACCTGGGAGGCAGAGGTTGCAATGAGCCGAGATCAAACCACTGCACTCCAGCCTAGGCAACAGAGGAAGACTTCATCTCAAAAAAAAAAAAGAAAGAAAAAAGAAAAAAATTAGCCAGGTGTGGTGGCGCATGCCTGTAATCCCAGCTACTCAGGAGGCTGAGGCAGGAGAATCACTTGAACCTGGGAGGCAGAGGTTGCATTACATCACTGCACTCCAGCCTGGGCGACAGAGCGAGACTCTGTCTCAAAAAACATACAAACAAACAAACAAAAAACACCCACAAACCTTGCATGGTGCTATTCATAGTTGAGAGAAATTGTTATAAGACATGCAACCTTAAGGTTTAACAAATAGGGCCAAATTTTTTCCCAAGTGTCACCAGTGTTACCAGCCATATATGAGAGTTTCAGTTGCTTTACATTCTTGTCAACACTTCATCTTTGTTTTTTTAATGTGAAACACTTCATAAATATGTGTGTCATCCTTGAATGGGCCATGCTAATCTCTGTATCCCTTCAATTTTAGTATATATGCTGTTTAAATGAGAATAATACTTGGTCTTAATCAAACTTTCTAAAGTAGCTGTATTGGTGGGGGAGTAGTATCCCCTGCTGTTTTAATTTGCATTCCCCTGATTATTATTTTTGTTTGATGCCTTTTTAGTGTTTATTTTCATTGGACTTTATTCTTGGTAAATTGACTGTTTACATCTTTTGCCCATTTTTCTATTGAAAAATGAGTAGTCTTATTTTTCCTAAAGGCTACTTTTATTGAGTAGTCTTTTTTCTTATTAATGTATATAAGTTCTTATTGCCCATGTTTTAGTTATGAGTTCTTCTCAGTTATATGCATTGCAATATTCAACCACTCTGTGGGTTGTCTTTTCTATGGTGTATTGTGAGAAAATGGCTGAATGACAGCAAACCTTGAAAATATTCGATCCTTTTCTTAAGAGTGAACAGTTCTTGAAGAAAATTATTAAGACACTCAAGCATTACTCTTTATATTTTTTCTGGCAATGTAAGACCAGTGCTTTACCATGTCTCCTGTTATTCTTTAAAAAATGGTTTCTTTTCCTAATTTATATTTCCTTACATTTTTTGTTCTCGTTGCACAGTTAATGGCCTTCTCCACAATTTTTATGTGGTGATCTTCAAGGAACAATTTTAAAGTTTAGAATCTCACTGTACATTGTTGGAGACTGATTCTGGCTGTTTGCAAATATTTTTGTGTATGATTAACCTCTAGTTTACACCAGAAAACAAGATAACTCATAAAAGAAAAATCATGTATTTTATTTTGGATTACGCAAAACTTCAAAGATTGAGATTCACTTTTTAAAATTTCTCTTTATTGCAGCTGGGTGCCATGGCTCACTCCTGTAATCCCAGCACTTTGGGAGGCTGAGGCAAATGGATTGCTTGAGGTCAGCAGTTCGAGAGCAGACTGGGCAACATGGCAAAACCCCATCTCTACCAAAAATACAAAAAATTATCCAAGTGTGCTGTTGCACACCTGTGGTCCCAGCTACTCAGGATCACGTGAGTCCAGGAAATGGAGGTTGCAGTGAGCTGAGATGGCACCACTACACTCCCACCTGAGTGTAGTTGACAGAGTAAGACCTGTCTCAAAAAACAAAATAAAAGTTATCTTTATTGCATACACAGTGTATTAGTCCATTTTCATGCTGCTGATAAAGACATACCCAAGACTGAGTAATTTATAAAGAAAAGGAGGGTATTTTTTTTCTTTTCTTTTTTTTTTGAAACGGAGTCTCGCTCTGTCACCCAGGCTGGAGTGCCGTGGCACAATCTCAGCTCACTGCAACCTCCGCCTCCCAGGTTCAACTGGTTCTCCTGCCTCACCCTCCTGGGTAGCTGAGATTACAGGCATGCACCACCATGCCTGGCTAATTTCTGTATTTTTTTTTTTTTTTTAATAGAAATGGGGTTGCACCATGTTGGCCAGGCTGGTCTCAAACTACTGACCTCAAGTGGTCTGCCTGCCTCAGCCTCCCAAAATGCTGGGATTATAGGCATGAGCCACCATACCCAGCAAAGAAAAGGAGGTTTAATGGACTCACACTTCCACATGGCTGGGGAGGCCTCACGATCATGGCAGAAGGCAAAAGGCATATCTTACATGGCAGCAGACAAGAGAGAGAACTTGTGCAGGGGAACTCCCATTTATGAAACCATCAGATCTTGTGAGACTTATTCACTGCCACGAGAATAGCATGGGAAAGACCCGCCCCCATGATTCAATTACCTCCCACCGGGTCCCTCCCATGACATATGAGACTGTGGGGAGCTACAATGCAAGATGAGATTTGGGTGGAGACACAGCCAAACTATATCATGCAACTTCATAATGAGCACTCTATCTTGTCCTTTTACACCTATATTATGTCCTATATTATATCTTGTCCTTTTACACCTATATTATGCAGCATTTTCTATTAATGAGACAGAAAAGAACGGACAGTGGTTTCCAGTTTCCAAAAATGTTACATGTGAAGAAAAAATGCATCTGAAACAGTAAACTCTACAAATGATCAGATTATTTTTTAGGGGGTAGTACTTTATAACTAATATAATTTAAGTTTACAACCATGAACAAAAACTTGATCGACCTTTGGTCGGTATTATTATTGTATTAAAATTTTCTACAAATTAAACACTTTTAAAGAGGAAAAAAAAGTCTACAGTCCCATATCCCTTTATTGCCTGCACCTTGGGCAGATTACTCTCACTTCCCCACTCTTGGTATGTCACTGCTGGCAAGTATGATATTTTCTGTAAACTTTTGGCAAATACTTTGTCACATAAGAAAGTTCCTTGCTGTTCCTGAGGGATTACTACTCACCCAGTATATGGTCAGCTCTAACTACATAATGTCATGAAGAATGAAGGATATATTTGGAAAAGAATATAGTGTGCTTAACAATCTGTAAATTCTAAATTTGAGAAAGTTGTATTCCTATGGCAAAGAATCTGGAAAATATGTTTTCCTGAAATCCATGCAGCCATCAGCATTCACCATTGGTCTAAAACTAACAGACAATCCTGTAAGCACTTAAAGACACAGAAAGGAGATGAACTTATGCACTGGCTTTTCAAGCAGGAAGATAATTAACAATGACTCTGTACATTTGTTTAAATTTCTTTCAGAAGAGGCTTGTGAAAGGTATATTAGAACAAGGATGGCAAGCTGATTCTACTTTTGCCTGGATGTTTCCATTAATAGGTGTATTCCTTTAGCAGAACATTATTGAATTCCACCAATCCCTGTGAACGACAGTAAAGAAGATTCACCACATGTTTTCCCTGAAAATGGATTTATCCTACTCTTTTCAAGTTTTACTTTCAGAATCATGTACATTGACAGGCATTAAAAAGGCAAAATCTTTATTTTCAATGTATTAAATAATTTAACATTTCTTACTAGAGTATGATATACAGTATATCCAGAAAGAGTATGACATATATGCACTAATCATAAATTATACTAAAAAGTCATTGATTCAACTCCTGTTTTTGTAATAGTCTAATGTTTACCAACTTGGAAGAAGCCCAACAAAATTATAAAGTTTGGTTTACTTTTCTTATTGACTGGGTATGGTACCCAGCCTTTAAGATGGCCCCAGTGATTCTTGCTTCCTGGTGTTCACACCCTTGTATAGTCTTCGGTGACATTAATCATATAGGATTAGTTTATATAACCAGAAGAATACAGCAGATATGTTGGTGTGTGACTTCTGAGGACAAGTCATAAAAGACATCACTCCTTCTGCTTTCCTTTCCTGGATCACTTGCTCTGGGGGTACGAAGTCCCATATTGTAAAGATACTCAACTAACCCTAAGCAGATGTCAATGTGGCAGGAAACTGAGGCATCCTGCCAATAGTCAGGGCCATCTTGCCAGACATGTGAATAAATCATCTTAGATGCAGGTCCTCTACCCCGCCAAGACTTTGGATTACTATAGCTCCAGCTGACATCTTGGTTACAACCTCATGAGAGACCCCTAGCTAGAATCACCAAGCTAAGCCATCCCCAAACATCTGACCCACAGAAACTATAAGAATAAGAAATATTTACTATTGTATTAATGCATATGTTTTGGGATAATTTATTATACGGCAATAGCCAACTTACACACTAGATAAATGTATCTCTCTTCAGCTTAATGTGGAACATTGGCCCTCACTCATTTTCCCCTCTTATCTCCTAGGATAAAACACACTTTTGTTAATAACATTGGCTCATAGTGGTAGAAAGGGTGGGCAGTAGGGGGATAAATCCAAATTCCTTGAGATTTCTTCTAGAAAAGTAAAACAGAATTTCTTAATATTCAGATACACTTCATTGGGGAATATAAGAATTTTCTGCTCATTCTCTAGGAATCAGTGATGTGGAATATTAACATACAGCTGAAAAACAGGTTTTCTCCTTAAAATCCAGTTTCATTGTAGATATTTCTGACAGTGTGAGTACATCTACTGTTGGCAGTATAGAGCCTGCCTTTAAAATTGGACTTCTTTGAGAAAAACAAGGGAGGCTTGTATTCCTTTCAAAAGAAGAAAAAAATGGTCTGTTACATAGTTATATTGGAAGAGAAGCCATTGAGATAAATGCTACAGTTTGTACAAATATACTGCATTTGCTCATTGCTTCTTTCTATCCCTTGGTTTGAGTTCTACATTTTAGAATAACATAGAAAAAATTTTTTATTAACTTTGTAAGGACTCTGTGAGTATTTGAATTACTATGCCCTAAAGTTAAACATCTCGGGTTTATCATCCAATGTCCAGTTAGCATTGGAGCTCCTATCTGTGGCTGGGACCTGTGTTTCCTGGAATCCTCTTCCATTTGTGGTTCCAGATTAGAGTTTTCCAATAAGAGAAACTCATTAGTTTTCAAAGCAAAAGACATTCTCCTTAGAAGGTAGTGGTGGTTGATCATGGCAACTTCCTCAGGCTCAGTAACTTTACAGGCATCTCCACTTTGTTTTTCCACTTTTGCAAATATATGTGACATGGTGAAAAAGTCCAATATTCACATAATTTGAGTTTCATAAGGAGAGTAAAGAGAGACATAATTGGAACAATACTTGAAGAGATCATAGCCAAGAATTTTCAAAACTAGTAAAAGACATTAAACCACAGACTGAAGAAACTCAACAAACCCCATGCAGGATAAAAAACAAAAAACAAAACACTCTATTCCTAGGCACATAGTAAAACTCCTGAAAACAAAGAGAAAAGAGAAAATCTTAAAAATAGTTTCACTAAATTCAAAGGAGCAATAAATAAGACAGACAGCTGACTTTTCGAAAGCAATTATGGAACCAAAAGACAATAGTGATATCTTTAAAATTCTGAAAGAAAATATCTGCCAATCTAGACTTCTGTACCTGAGAAATATCCCTCAATAGTGAAGGTTAAATAAAAGAGGTTTCATATAAACAAACACTAGGAGAGTTTATTATTAGTAGACCCACACTACAGAGGTCTTCAGGCAGACGGCAAATAATCCCAGAGAAAAGTGTGAAAATTCATGAAGGAATAAAGAACAGTGGAGAGGGTAAAAGTGGGTAAATCTAAACAAATATTGACTGTATAGAACAATGATAACAATGTCTTGTGAGGCTAAAAATACATATAAAATTAAATATACAAACCCAATAGCACAAAAAATCAGGAAAGAGGTAAATGAAATTAAAGCACTATAAGGTACTTGCATTGGATGGGAAATAGAAAAGTAGTTTAGAGTAGATTTTTATTATATCTAGAATGTATACTGTAATAATTACTACAAACAGAAGAATGGGTAATAAATTATGGTATATTCATGTAAGTACAATCAAAATGGGTAGAATACTGCTACACATACCAATAAGGATGACACTCAGCAGGCACGGTGGCTCAAACCTCTAATCTCAGCACTTTGGGAAGCCAGTGTGGGCAGGTCACTTAAACCCAGAAGTTTGAGATCAGCCTGGGCAACATGGTGAAACCCTGTCTCAACAAAAAGAAAATGATAAAATAAAATTAAAATAAAATAAAATAAAATAGCTGGACGTGGTGGCATGTGCCTGGAGTCCCAGCTACATGGGAGGCTGAGGCAGGAGGATGGACTAAGCCCAGGAGGTCAAGGCTGCAGTGAGCTGTGTGTATGCTACTACAATCCAGCCTGGGTGAAAGAGCAGACCTTGTCCTCAAACACACACACACACACACACACACACACTC